>NC_079336.1:439159-1077186 GCF_029582105.1 Oenanthe melanoleuca
TCCATCCATCCATCCATCCATCCATCCATCCATCCATCATCCACCATCCATCCATCCATCCACCATCCATCCATCCATCCATCCATCCATCCATCCATCCATCCATCCATCCACCATCCATCCATCCATCCATCCATCCCAGCCTCTCCCAGCTCCATCCCTGCCTTTTCCAGCTCCCAATTCGCACCCCAATTCCCACTCGGAGGGGCTCAGCCCTTCCTCCCGCAGGACACTGGGGGTCCCTGGGGGCTGGACCCGGCCGTGGGCAGCCCCTACACCAGCTCTTACCTTTCTCCGTGGCCTCCAGGAGTTTCCTCCTGCCGCGTTTCTTCTGGGGGTCGTTGGGGGCCAGCTCCCCCTCATCGCCCGGGGCGTCCAGCCCCTCCTTGGGGGTGCAGCGGCCGTTCTCCAGCGCCCGGCCCGTCTCCCCGTCCGCCAGGCTCTCGCTCTCGTCCTCCTCGGGCCGGCTGCTGCCCTTGGGGCTGGTGCCGCCCTCCTCCGCGTCCCCCTCCGCGTCCCCGTTGGGCAGCTCGGCAGGAGTGGCCTCGGGGCACGCCGGGGGGCACTTGGGCACGGCCGCGCTGTCCTTGGGCGTGTCGCTGCTCTCCGCCTGCTGGGGAGGGGAGGAGAGGGGAGGGGGCTGCGGTTGGTGCTGGGGGGACAATGGCACAGCACCCTGAGGAGTGCCAGGGCCACCTCTGCACCCCTGGTGTGACAGCTGCTGCTGCCTGCCGAGGGGACCTGGGGACCAGGACGTGGTGTCACAGCACCCTCAGGGCCAGCACACATGGGTGTGACACCCTCAGGGCCAGCACACATGGATGTGTCACCCTCATGGCCAGGACACACCTCTGTGTCACTCTCAGGGCTAGGACACATGGATGTGACACCCTCAGGGCCAGCACACACCTCTGTGACACCCTCAGGGCCAGGATACTCTTCTGTGTCACCCCAAGGGCCAACACACACCACTGTGTCACCCTCATGGCCAGCACACTCCACCATGGCACTCTCAGGTGTCACACGGGTGCGTGTGACATCCTCAGGGGCCAGGACACATTTCCATCACCAGCACAGGGCCAGGACACGCTCCAGCAACACCCTCAGAGCACAGCACAATGTCACTGCAGCCTCAGGACATGGAGAGGGTGACAAGACACCTTTGGGACAATGACAGCATGCTGTGACATCCTCAGCACCAGGACACAAGGACATGCCACCTTTGGGACTGGGGTACAACACCAGGACACCCTCAGGACCAGGGCACAGGGATGTGACACTGCAGAACGACACTGGGCTGTGACACCTTCAGAGCAGGGTGCCACAGCACCTGGGGACAGGGACACGGGGCCATGGTGCCATCCAGAGCAGAACACTGGGATGTGCCCTGGTGTGGGCAGAGGGGACAGTGGCACTGCCCATCCTGCCTGGCACACCTGTGCCACCACACTGGGGCGAGGGGACAGCGAGGGGACAGCAAGGGGACAGCTTGGGGTGGCACATCCCCACTGGCATGGGGACACAGGACAGGTGTGTGCATGTGTCACAGGTGTGTGTGACAGGTGTGGGTGTGTGACAGGCGTGTGTGTGACAGGTTTGTGTGACAGGTGTGTGTGTGTCTGTGTGTGTCACAGGTGTGTGACAGGCAGTACCAGCAGCATAACCATAACCCTAACCCTAACCATAACCCTAACCATAACCCTAACCCTAACCCTAACCCTAACCCTAACCATAACCATAACCCTAACCCTAACCATAACCATAACCCTAACCCTAACCCTAACCCTAACCCTAACCCTAACCATAACCCTAACCCTAACCATAACCATAACCATAACCATAACCATAACCATAACCATAACCATAACAACCATAACCCCTGACACCCAGCACAGGGTCCCACCCTGGTGTCCCCCCCAGCACTGGCACTGGGCACCCCCAGACAGACACCTGGAGGTGCTGCCACCCCCTCCTGGTGCCCCCGGTGTCCCCTGCAGCACTGGGAAGGGAAGGGAAGGGAAGGGAAGGGAAGGGAAGGGAAGGGAAGGGAAGGGAAGGGAAGGGAAGGGAAGGGAAGGGAAGGGAAGGGAAGGGAAGGGAAGGGAAGGGAAGGGAAGGGAAGGGAAGGGAAGGGAAGGGAAGGGAAGGGAAGGGAAGGGAAGGGAAGGGAAGGGAAGGGAAGGGAAGGGAAGGGAAGGGAAGGGAAGGGAAGGGAAGGGAAGGGAAGGGAAGGGAAGGGAAGGGAAGGGAAGGGAAGGGAAGGGAAGGGAAGGGAAGGGAAGGGAAGGGAAGGGAAGGGAAGGGAAGGGAAGGGAAGGGAAGGGAAGGGAAGGGAAGGGAAGGGAAGGGAAGGGAAGGGAAGGGAAGGCTGGAGCTGTACTCCAGGCCCAGGGGCTGTGGGGTTTGGGGGACACTGGGGGTGGCTGCAGGGCTCTGGGGGGCTGTGGGGTGTGGGGGGCTGTGGGAGCTCAGCCCAGCCCCTGACTGGGATAGCCCTGGGGGGCTCAGGGGTGTGGGGTGCTGGGGACACCCCCACAGTGGCACAGGCTCCCTTTGGTGCTGGACTGAGGGTCAGTGCTGGGCCTGCAGTGAGCCTGGCAATGCCAGGAGCCGTGCCAGGCAGGAGGGTGCTGGGGTGCTGGCACTGGCACAGGACTGTGCCCCCTCCCATGTGCCCTGCCAGCACAGGGACACCCAGCCCACCCCCAGCCAGCCCATCCTGGCAGCCCAGCTCCCCCGTGAGCCCAGCTCACCTGTGCCACCAGCTCGTCCTGCTGCTGCCACTCGGCTGGGCCAGGGACAGAGGGCTGGCCCCGCGGCCTGTCCCCTTCCTGGCCACTCTGCTGCTGTCCCTGTCTCCTTCCTGACCCTCCCACCCGCTTCCTCTGGCTGCAGGGCCTGGGAACAGGGAACAAGTGCTGCTTTCTGTGCTGCCTCCCCTGCTCTGGGCCCCCGCCAAGGAGCTGCTCTGCCAGAGCCTGCAGGGCTGGGCTGTCCCCGCTGCCCTGGGGACACTGGGGACACTGGGGACACTCCCCAAAGAGGGGGTCACCTCCTGGGGACTCTCGTGCCCACCCCAGCCCGGGTAAGGTGCCCCTGTCACCCATGGCACCGCCCTGCTGAGGGGTGTCCCTCTGCCAGGCACAGCTGGGACAGGGGATGCACTCTTGGGGCCATGGCTTGGCACTGCATGGTGCACCACAGACAGCCTGGCACAGCCCAGCACAGCCTGGCATGGCCTGGCACAGCTCACTGACACCCTGACACCCGTCCCCACGGGGCTGTGACCAGCCAGCCCCAGCCAGCCCCCTGTGCCCTCTCACACCACTGGCCAGGCACGGGGCAAGGCGGGTGCTCAGCCCCTCTGGCCACATGCCACCCTGGGCACGGGGTGCTGGGGACCCCTGGCAGGCACCCACAGAGCCAGCCTGGCGCCCATGGCATGTGCCAGTTGTCCCCAGCCTGGCGCCCATGGCATGTGCCAGCTCCTCCCAGTGCCATGGCATGTGCCAGTTGTCCCCAGCCTGGAGCCCATGGCATGTGCCAGCTCCCCCAGCCTGTTCTGGTGCCCCTGGCACATTGGGCCCTCCTCAGGGAGGGTATTTTTAGTAGCTCCTGTCCTGTAGGAGCTTCCCTGGTCTCCTGGCAGTGCCTGGGGCTGGCCACACCAGCTCTGCTCTCTTGGCACGGGAGCTGCTGGCCAAAGGGCCAGCCCTGGCACCAGCCCTGGCACAGTGATGGGCACCCACTGTCCCCGGTGGCAGGACATTCCCGCTGCCCTGGCCTCGCAGCCACACCTGCCCAGCTGACACTGCCCCTGCCCCCGGCACCAGCGATCAGGGACCATCAGGACAGGCAGCTCACACCCGAAACCTCCCAGCACAGGATTAACCCTTTCGGCTGCTGGAAACTTTTCCAGAAAGGATTTGTGACTTTCTAATAAGAGTGAAGGTGTCTCAGCTCTGTTTGTCCCGGCTCACTCATCACCCTGGGCCTGTTTGTCACTCCTCTGTCACCTCCTGCAGGAATGAGGGCTGGGGACACTGAGCCTGGGAGACAAAGGGCGCTCAGCACCCAGAGGAAACTGGCACCGGGCCCAGGCAGGTGCCAGCTCGCCACCCCGCAAGGAGGGAGCCAGGGTGGCTCCCCAAGGGCACTGGGACTCACCAGGGCTGGGAAGGGACACGAGTGGCCCGAGCCCTGTGCCCGGCCCCAGCACACCCACGGCCTCGAGCACCCCCCAGCTGACCTGGGCTCGGGGCTGCCATGCAGGGGCGCTGGGTGGGCAGGGGGCTCTCAGGGCTGGGGGGCTCTGCTCGCACGGCCCAGCTGCCCAGGCAGGCAGGGAACGCACCGTGAGGCCCCGAGTGGGGCCACAGGGAGGGGGACAGTGCCACCGGGCACAGGAGAGCTCGCTGGGGCAGCACTGAGCGCCTGGAGGGGACAGCCAGGGGACAGCCAGGGGACAGTCAGGGCACGCCAGCAGCCGGGGTGTGCCAGCACAGCCCCACCACGGGACAGCCAGGGGACAGCCAGGGGACAGCCAGGGGACAGTCAGGGCATGCCAGCAGCCGGGGTGTGCCAGCACAGCCCCACCAGGGGACAGCCAGGGGACAGCCAGGGCATGCCAGCAGCCGGGGTGTGCCAGCACAGCCCCACCACGGGACACCCCCCCGCCACCCCCGGCCCCGGGCCTCACCTGGGCGTGCTTGCGCTTCCTCCCCGGCCGCCCCGCCTTCCTCACGGGCGTCCCCGGCTCCTGCTTCTCCTCCTTGCTCGGGGTCTCCTCGGGCTCCTCTTCCCCCTGCCAGCCGGACACAGAGCACGGTGACACCCCAGGGTGGGCACAGAGAGCACGGTGACACCCCGGGGTGGGCACAGAGAGCACGGTGACACCCCGGGTGGGCACAGAGAGCACAGTGACACCCCGGGTGGGCACAGAGAGCACAGTGACACCCTGGGGTGGGCACAGAGAGCACGGTGACATCCCGGGGTGGGCACTGGCGCCAGGGGCACCGCAGGGGGACGGGCACCTGCCCGGCCAGGGGCAGCAGTGTGGCATCGCCCGGCCAGCAGCACTAGGACACTTGGAAGGGTGACAGCGGCTCCTGCCACGCTGGGGGCCCTGGGTGACCCTCCTGCCCGCTGGCTCAGGACATGTGGCCGCTGCTGCCAGCCCCGAGCCCTGCACACGCCGAGCTGGGGCTCCCGCACCGGGAACACGCGTGGGCACGGGCTGCAGGACACCAGGCTCCTGGGACACGGCCGGCAGCCGGAGCTGGGGACCCGTGGAGCAGCCAGCTGCCGGCTTTGGGGACCCGGAGCAGCTGGCAGCGCCCACGGCTGTGCCCTGCCAGCATGGCAGAGGGACAGGGAGATGAACCTGCTGCTGGCCGAGGCTGCGGCTGCAGCAGCGCCCACACCGCGGCTGCTGGGGCCCCGTGTCCCTTCAGGGGGTCCTGTGTCCCTCGGGGTCCCCCGTGTCCCTCGGGGTCCCGTGTCCCCTCGGGGTCCACGCCTGGCACGGGGACGCGCGGCGGGCGCGGGGCCGGCTCCACCTGAGCCCCGCAGGATCCCGGCGGCAGCAGCCAAGCAGGAAGAGGCCGCGGAGGGGGAGCAGGGAAGGAGGAGAGGCCGGTGGGGGGCTGGTGAGGGAGAGGCCAGGGAGGGGATGGGGCTGGCAGCCAGACAGCGCCAGCAGCAGCTGCAGCTGCGCGGCCCCGGCCCCGGCCGCGTTCCTGCCCCGGGCTCCCGAGCCGGGACACCCCTGGGGTCCAGCACCAGGACCCACGGCACTGGGACACGCTGTGCCCCACGGCCGTGGTGCCCCATGGTCATGGTGCCCCCAGTCATGGTCCCCTCTGTGCCACCCAGCCCAGGTTCAGCTGCCCCCCTGTGCCCGCTGCTGCCGCCCCTGCCTGGTCTCGGTGCACGTGGGATGCACGGGAGCCTGTGTAGGTTTGTCCCCAGCCCCCGAGGTGTCCCTCCAGAACCGTGCCTGTCCCTGCCCCACTCGGCTGCTTGTGGGGCTGGGCAGCCTCCAGCACCCTGCAAGGACCCCCAGCCCTGCACAGACCCCCCAGCCCTGCACAAAACCCCCAGCACTGCAAGGACCCCCAGCCCTGCACAGACCCCCCAGCCCTGCACAGACCCCCCCAGCCCTGCAAGGACCCCCCAGCCCTGCACAGACCCCCCCAGCCCTGCAAGGACCCCCCAGCCCTGCAAGGACCCCCAGCCCTGCACAGACCCCCAGCCCTGCACAGACCCCCCCAGCCCTGCACAGACCCCCCAGCCCTGCACAAAACCCCCAGCACTGCAAGGACCCCCAGCCCTGCACAGACCCCCCAGCCCTGCAAGGACCCCCCAGCCCTGCACAGAACCCCCAGCCCTGCAAGGACCCCCCAGCCCTGCAAGGACCCTCCCAGCCCTGCACAGACCCCCAGCCCTGCACAGACCCCCCCAGCCCTGCACAGACCCCCCAGCCCTGCAAGGACCCCCCAGCCCTGCACAGAACCCCCAGCCCTGCAAGGACCCCCCAGCCCTGCAAGGACCCTCCCAGCCCTGCACAGACCCCCCAGCCCTGCACAGACCCCCCAGCCCTGCAAGGACCCCCCAGCCCTGCACAGAACCCCCAGCCCTGCACAGAACCCCCAGCCCTGCACAGACCCCCAGCCCTGCAAGGACCCCCCAGCCCTGCACAGACCCCCCCAGCCCTGCACAGAACCCCCAGCCCTGCAAGGACCCCCCAGCCCTGCACAGACCCCCAGCCCTGCACAGAACCCCCAGCCCTGCACAGACCCCCAGCCCTGCACAGAACCCCCCCACCCTGGCACTTGCTGGCACTGCCAGGGCTGAATGAGCACAGGAGACACCAGAGCACACAGGGGGCCAGGCCCCACTCCCCATGCCATCCCAGCTGGAAAATTTTGGGACAGGTCCAAAGACGATGTCAGGATCCCAGATCCAGCACCATCCCGATGCAGAAGTCCCTGAGGGGGTTCTGGGGTCCCACAGGCCCCCTGTGCCTTGCTGTGCTGCAAAGCCAGGGCAGCCCCAAGGAGCCCAGGGGTCCAGGCCAGCCCCAGTGAGACTCTGGCACCTGTCCCTTTGCCCCAGTGCCACCCTGGCTGCTGGCACTGCCCAGCCAGTCGTCCCTCACCACAGCTCAACCCCTTCAGGTCCTGGCAGCATTTACAGTGGACGCACATGAAAGATTTGGGGGTGTCATGTGCAGCAGGTGCTAGCCAGGCCTCCCACGGCCAGGAGAGGATGGAGCTGGGGAGCACCCAGTGCGTGCCAGAGAGGCCAGAGGGGCTCCAGGGTGGAAAACTGGAGGGACAGAACTGCCACGGTGGGGGGACAGCGGGGTCCCTGGGAGATGCCACCAGCACCTATTAGGACAGGGAACCCCAAAAGCAGGGCAGGAGTGGGGGTACATCCCGGGCACCAGCAGGGCAGGGCAAAGGGCTCCAGGGGGGCTCAGCTCCCCCCAGCCCGCAGGGGGGGCGGTGCCGCATCCCCCACCCCGCATCCCGCGGGAGCCGAGTCATCGCCATCCATCCATCCATCCATCCATCCATCCATCCATCCATCCATCCATCCATCCATCCCCATCCCCACCCTTCCCCATCCATCCCCGTGCCCCCCGCCCGGGCCGGGGGCTCCGTGCCACGTTCCCGGTGCTGCTCCCGCGCCGCTGCCAAGCAACAACCGGAGGGAACGGCGGCGGAGCGCAGGGGCTGGGCTGCGGCATGACGCAGTGCTGGCAGCCCCGCTCCGAGCAGCACGGCCGGCCCGGGGACACGGGCACCGGGAGCAGAGCGGGTGTGACCCCCGGGACACGGGGCACCGGGAGCAGAGCCGGTGTGACCCCCCGGGACACCGGGAGCAGAGCGGGTGTGACCCCCGGGACACGGGGCACCGGGAGCAGAGCCGGTGTGACCCCCCGGGACACCGGGAGCAGAGCGGGTGTGACCCCCGGGACACGGGGCACCGGGAGCAGAGCTGGGTGTGACCCCCCGGGACACCGGGAGCAGAGCGGGTGTGATCCCCGGGACACGGGGTACCGGGAGCAGAGCCGGTGTGACCCCCCGGGACACCGGGAGCAGAGCGGGTGTGACCCCCGGGACACCGGGCACCGGGAGCAGAGCTGGGTGTGACCCCCCGGACACGGGGCACCGGGAGCAGAGCCGGTGTTAGCGGGGCCAGCCCCCCCGGGAGCCCCGGCGGCGGCGGGGGCGGCTCTGCCCGGCCGGTCCCACAATCGGCTGAGTGACCTCGGCGCGTGGCCCGGGGGAGGCGACGCCGCGTCCCGTGGGGTCAGCCCAGGACAGCGCTCGGCCTGGGAGCGGCTGCCAGCGCCCGGCACTGCCACAGCCCGGGGGTGTCACTGTCACTGTCACTGTCACTGCCCTGCCCTGTGCCTGGGGGTGCCACTGCCACAGCCCGGGGGTGGCACTGTCACTGCCACTGCCCTGCCCTGTGCCCGGGGGTGTCACTGCCACTGCCACAGCTCTGCCCTGTGCCCGGGGGTGCCACTGCCACAGCCCGGGGGTGGCACTGTCACTGCCACAGCCCTGCCCTGTGCCACAGCCCGGGGGTGTCACTGCCACTGCCCTGCCCTGTGCCCGGGGGTGTCACTGCCACTGCCCTGCCCTGTGCCCGGGGGTGCCCCCAGAACCATCCCAAAACACGGGGGCTGCACACCCATCCCACTCCTGGCTCCTGCAGGCAACACAAGAAAACACCAACCAAGTCCCAGGGTACCCGTGCCCCAGCTGTGCCAAAAATGTGCCAGGGACATCCCAGGGGACACATCCCAGGGGACACATGGGCACATCCCAGGGGACACAGGGACACACGGGCACATCCCAGCAGACACACGGACACATCCCAGGGGACACAGGGACACAGGGACACATCCCAGGGGACACACGGGCTGAAACGCGGCTGCCCCCTCCGGGAGCCGTGCTGGAGGACAGGGAGCACAGAGACCCAGCCGGCAGGAGGAACGGGGATGACCCCGCTGGCGGTGCCCGCGGCGGGACGGTGTCCAGCTGGCCGCGGCCCCGGCACCCACGCCCTGCCCAGCGCCGCCCTGCGCTGCTGGACACTCCGCCCCACAGGAACAGCCACGGCTCTGCCAGCCCTGGCGCTGGGAG
Organism: Oenanthe melanoleuca; assembly: GCF_029582105.1. NCBI lineage: Eukaryota > Metazoa > Chordata > Aves > Passeriformes > Muscicapidae > Oenanthe > Oenanthe melanoleuca. The sequence goes on from NC_079336.1 coordinate 448,321, forward strand.
TGGCCACCCTGGTCCGGCATGTGCTCGGCTGGGGCGTCCCTCCTGAGCTCGGCGTCACTCTTGAGGAGGTGCAGGGACCCCGGAACAGGCGGCACCCCAACGAGGGGGCAGAGGGGCTGGCACGAGGGTTATGGGGCCACCCCTGGTCCCGCTCAGCACAGGGCATGAACCCAGCACACTCCCCGGGGCCAGGACACCCCCATCCCGGGGGACACCCCCTCCTGGGGTCACCCCCCTGCCAGCCGCCTTGCCCCAGCTCCACCCGCAGCCGGGAGGTGACAGCAGGTCCGTGTCCCCGTGCATCCCCAGCGCCAGGAATAGCTCAATCCGCGCTAATCCCGGCCAGCCGCGGCTCTGTCCCCCGTCCCCCCCGCCCGGCACCGCGCTCCCCTCCCGCCGGGGGCTGAGCTGTGCCAGAGGGGACCGGCCCCCTTGTCCTGCCAGCCGGGCAGAACCGAGCCCCGGAGCCCCCCGAGGGCTGGCGCGGGGGGAACGGGCACGGGGGGGACGGGCACAGAGTGGGACAGACAGAGGGTGGGACGGGTACGAGGTGGGACGGTCACGGGGGATGGGACGGACACAGGGTGGGACGGGGACAGAGTGGGACAGGCACAGGGTGGGATGGGCACAGGGGATGGGATAGACACAGCGTGGGACAGACACAGGGTGACACAGGCACAGAGTGGGATGGGCACAGGGTGGGACAGACAGAGGGTGGGACGGGCACAGGGGATGGGACGGGCACAGGTGGGACGGGCACAGGATGGGACAGGATGGGACGGGCACAGGGTGACACGGGCACAGAGTGGGACGGGCACAGGGTGGGACAGACACAGGGTGACACGGGCACAGGGGATGGGTCTGGCACAGGGGATGGGACGGGCACAGACGGGACGGGCGCAGGACCCCGCAGCCCGTACCTTGTGCGTGTCGAGCGCCTCGCGGCTGGGCGCGGGGCTGCCGGCGTCCAGGGTCCCGCTGGACGGCATGGTGGGGCACGGGGGCGGGCACGCCGCCTCTTCAGCACCTGAGCGGAGCCCGCTGCGCCGAGGAGGGGGCCGGGAGCCGTCCCCCGCCGCCTGCCTGGATCCTGCCGCCCCTGCGGGAAGCGGAGAGGGACGGGGGTGAGGGGGTGCTCCCGCCCCGCGCCCCCGGCCCGGCCCCAGCCCCGGCAATTATTAACACAGCACAGCCTTGACTCGGCCGGGCTGGGCCCCTTCCCTTCCCTGCCCCTTCCCTGCCCCTTCCCTGCCCCGCCATCGCCCCGGCACTGCCCGAGCGCCGGCCCGCGCTGGCCACGGGGTGCGGAGTGTGGGTTTGGGGTGTAGGTTTGGGGTGCGTGGTGAGGGGTGCACAGTGGGGTGCATGGTGCTGTGCCAGTGCGTGGTAAGGGGTGCACGGCATCGGGTGCAGCGTGTGGAGCAGTGAGGGCACAGTGTAGGTGTGGGGAGCCCATAGGAGTGCAGTTGTAGGGCACAGTGTCCATGGTGTGGGGTGCAGGGTGTGGGTACAGGGAGCATGGGGTGCATGGCACAGGGTGCAGGGTGTGGGTACAGGGAGCACGGCGTGCATGGCACAGGGTGCAGGGTGGGGTACGAGGGGTGCAGGGTGCATTCTGTGGGGTGCAGGGTGCGGGGGCAGCAGGGCTGTGGGGTGCAGGGTGTGGGGTACAAGGTGAAGAGCCTGTGGGGTGCAGGACAGGAGGTGCGGGGCGTGGGAGGTGCAGGGTGCACAGGGCAGGGTTTGGGGTGCAGAGTCTGCACTGGGCAGGGTTTGGGGTGCAGAGTGTGCGGGATGCCGGTAGTGAGGGGGCTGGGGGGATCAGGTGCAGGGTTGTGGGGTGCAAAGCGCAGGGCGCAGGGCTGGGGGGCCGGGGGATGCTGGTTGTGGGTGCTGCTTGCAGGGAACTGGGCGGTTCTGGCTGTGGGGCCCGGGGGGTGCGGGGTGCGGGGTGCGGGGTCCGGGTGCGGAGTGCAGGGTGTGGGGGGCTGGGGGCCGGTGGTGGGGGGGGCAGGATGCGGGGTCCCGGGTGCGGGGTCCGGGACCGGGGGCCGGTGGCGGGGGCCCGGGGGGTGCAGGGTGCGGGGTCCGGGACCGGAGGCCGGTGGCGGGGGCCCGGGGGGCCGCGGGGGAGGCGCCAGCCGGCACCTGTTGCTATGGCAAACGCTGCATTCGCCATGGCCGGGGCTGCTGTTGCCTTTGGCACCGGAGCTGCAATTTGTTTCTAGAGCTTTCCAGCCGCAGCCGTTCCCAGCGGCGGGCGGGGGGCTCGGGCGGGGGCTCGGTGGGCCGGGCCGGGCAGGACGCGGCTCTCAGCACCTTTCCCACCCCAACGCATCCCCCCGGCCCGCGGCCGCCGCGGCGGGGGCTGCTGGGGGGCTGCGGCCGCCCCCCGACACGGGCACGGGGACCCCCGGGATGGGGGGTGCTGGGCCGGGGGCTGGGGGACAGACGGAGGAGCTGAGCCCTGCCTGCCCCAGCGGGGTGTGGGACCCGGGGGTGCGGGATGGGGGTGTGGGGTGCAGGCTGTACCCCCAGGCACAGCGGGCGCTGGGGAGGGGCTCCCCGGGGCTCCCCTTCCCTCACCCGCTCGGGGAGTCCCGGGAAGCCCCGGCCCCATCCCCGGCCCCATCCCCAGCCCCATCCCCGGCCCCATCCCCTCCCCGGCACTGGGGTGCCCACGCCAGCGCCCCGCGGGCACACTCGGCCCCGGCCCGGCTCTTGGTCCCGAGGCACCGCGGTGCCCGGCGAGGGGCCAGGGCTGGCACCCAGCAATCCCGCACCCCCAGGACACCGCTCACCCCCCGTCAGCGGCTGTGCCGCCAGCCCCACGGCTCGGCACGGCTCGGCACGGCACGGCTCGGCACGGCACCGCGGCCCCACGTTCCCCCCAGTCACGTCCCGGGGTGCCGCTGGCGGAGCCCCCCCACCACTCCCGAACCCCCCGGGGATCCCGGTCCCGGCGCGCCTCGGCACAGCCCCGGGGCGGGCATGGCACGGTACGGCACGGCACGGCACGGCATGTATGGCACGGCTCGGCACAGCGGAACACGGCACGGCACGGCTCGGCACGGCACGGCACGGGACACGTGCCGCCGGGAAGCACCGGGGACACCGCGGCACCTCGGGGGATCCCCGCGCCCGGGGGTCCCGCTGCCGGGGGTCTCCGCCGTGCCCCCGGCCCCCCACGGCAGCGGGGACCCTCCGGCAGCCCCGGGGGGCGGCTGAGCCCGCCCGGCCCAGCCCGGCTTGGCGCTGCCGAAAGGGGCAGCTCGCGGCTTTGATTCGCTTCCAGCCAACATGGTCTCCAAATGCTCTAAAAATAGTTGTTCTGCGCACAAACCCCGGCCGCCGAACAAAAGCCGGGGAGCCGCCGCGGCCCCGCCGCTCCCGCCGCCCGCCCCGCGGGCCGCTGCTCCCGGGACGCTCCCGGGACGCTCCGCTCCGCTCCCCGCGCTCTTACCGGGCTGCGCCCGCCGCCGCGGCGCTGCGGGGACGGGACGCGGTGGGACGCGGGGCTCGGCACCGTGCCCTCGCCTCAGGCCGCCGGGCCCGTCCTCGGCGGCATCCCCCGGGCCGGCCGGCGCTGGCGGAGCCGCGGGGAAGCGGCGGCCGGTCCCCGGGCGAGCGGCGGCCCCAGCGCGGCTCCGGCGCGGCGGCACCGGCGAGTCACGCTCGCCGCGGCGGCAGAGGCGTTCCGAAGTAGGTTACCTGCGCCGGCTGGGCGAGACACGCGGCAGCCACCGGCACGAAAATGGAAAACCCACCCGAAATCCCGCCTTTTTTTTTTTTTTTTTTCCTTTTTTCTTTCTTTTTTTTTTTTTTTTTTTTTTTTTTTAATATATATTTAGGGACCTCGGCGGTGCCGTGCCGCAGCCAGGAGCCTGCAGGGACTAACCGGCCATTTTAGGTGACGGCGAGCGGGGTCCCCCGCAGCCCCCCGCGCCGGTGGCGAGCGGGGGACACCGTCAGCGCATCCCGAGGTGACCCCGCGAGCGGCGGTGACACCCCCGCCTTGGCCGGGGTCCCTCGTGCGCCGGCGGCGCTGGGGACGCGCGAGGGACCCCGGCCAAGCGCCTCTCCCGTGACAAGTGCCGCAGCGTATTATTATTGTTGTTGTCACTTTGAGTCACTGCCACCACCGCGCTCCTCCTCCTCCTCCTCCTCCTTCCTCCTCCTCCTCCTTCCCAGCACCCGCGAACAGCTCCGGGATTGACTCAGAGGGGACAGGAGCGGCGGCCGTGAGTCACCCCCACCCTCTGCGCCCCCCACCCCTGACTCACGGCCCCCCGGCCCCCCTCAGCGTGGGTGCTGCTGCCGGGGGGGCCAGGAACAGGGTGGGCGTCCCCGGGATACGCAATTTCGCCTCCCGACAGATGGTTGTGCCGAAACCGCCGTGGCCTTGACCTCATCTCCGGAGCTGTAATTTAGGGGTGAAGTGTTTGGCCTCTGCGGGAGGAGCGCCTGGCCACACGTGCCACAGCTCCGGGCGCCACCGCCGCCGGCACCGGGGCTCGCTGGCACGCTCGAGGGGTGCCACTCACACTCTGAAGTGCCGCTGAGAGCCGGGCTGGTCCTAAAAATAGACCTGGCCCGGAGGGGGGACCCTGGGGTGGCCAGCAGCGCTGAGCCAGAGCAAGGATGGAGTCACTGCACGCACGGCACGGCGGAGAGTGATTCAGTGCACCCCGGAGCATCACTGCACCCCATGGCACCCCGGGGAGTGATTCAGTGCGCCCCGGAGCATCACTGCACCCCATGGCACCCCGGGGAGTGATTCAGTGCGCCCCATTGCATCATTACACCCCATGGTACCCTGGGGAGTGATTCAGTGCGCCCCGGAGCATCACTGCACCCCATGGCACCCCGGGGAGTGATTCAGTGCGCCCCATTGCATCATTACACCCCATGGTACCCTGGGGAGTGATTCAGTGCACCCCGGAGCATCACTGCACCCCATGGCACCCCGGGGAGTGATTCAGTGCACCCCACAGTATCACTGCACCCCATGGCACCCCGGGGAGTGATTCAGTGCTCCCCGGAGCATCACTGCACCCCACGGTACCCCGGGGAGCGATTCAGTGCACCCCACAGTATCACTGCACCCCACGGCACCCCAGGGAGCAACACATGGCACCCCACAGCACCCCTGAGATTGATGCCCAGCACCCCAAAGCACTCCATGGCACCTCAGGGAGTGATTTCCTGCACTCCAGGCCACCACAGCACCCCACAACACCCCAAGGAGTGATTCAGTGCACCCCGGAGCATCATTACACCCTACAGCAGCCCAGGGAGTGATTCACTGCTCCCTACAGCATCACTGCTCCCCACAGCACCCCGGGGAGTGATGCTCGGCACCCCAAAGCACTCCATGGCACCCCAGGGTGTGATTTCCTGCACTCCAGGCCACCACAGCACCCCACAGCACCCCAAGGAGCAAAGCACAGCACCCCATCACCAGTGCAGGGCCCCCATGGACCCTGGGGACCGAGGCAGGGCCTTGCCCTGCTCCACCCCACAGCCAAGGCCAGGAACCTGCTGCAGCCCCACAGCCAGATCTGCCAGAGCAGGAGCACTGGGAGAGCCAGGGAAGGGCCAACTGCCATGGGATGGGATCCATGGGATCCATGGGATCCAGGGGATACAGGGGTACAGGGATGGGATGGAATGGGATGGGATGGGATGGGATGGGATGGGATGGGATGGGATGGGATGGGATGGGATGGGATGGGATGGATGGCACAGTGATGTGTCTGTGAGACCCAGCAGCAGCCCGTGGCGCAGCTCTGCCGTGGGACAGTGTGGCTGGAGCAGCAGCCCCACGGAGGGGCTCTGGAGCACTGGGAGCGCCTCCCCAGGAGCACCAGGAGCTCCCCAGGCTCGGTCACTGGGAGAAAACCGCGGGAGGTGATCCCGTCCCGGGGAGCAGAGCCCCGAGCCCACGGGGAGCAGGGCTGGGAGCGACAGGAGCGATCCAAAGCAGGACTGGGGCAGGGCCGGGAGCTGGGAACGGCGGTTAACCGCGGGAACGGGCCCGGCCGCGCCGGCACGTGCCGAGCCCCGCGGCGGGGAAGCGGCACGGCGGCCGGGCCTGGCTGCCAGGCAGGCTTGCTGCGCTTCCTCCCGTGCCAGGAACACAAACCCACCCAGCCCCGAGGCCGGCGGGAGCTGGGGCCGTGCCACCAAACCCCACGGCGGGGCCGGCACGCCCGGCATGCGCGTGGCACGGCACGGCACGGCACAGCACGGCATGGCACAGTACAGCATGGCACACCTGGCACAGCACAGTGTGCGTGGCACAGCACGGCACGGCACGGCACGGCACACCTGACACAGCACGGCACGGCATGGCACACCTGGCACAGCACGGCACAGCACGGCACACGCGTGGCACAGCACGGCACGGCACAGGACGGTACGGCACACCTGGCACAGCACAGCGTGCGTGGCACAGCAGGGCACAGCACAGCACAGCATGGCACACGTGTGGCAGGGCATGGCACGGCACAACACAGCATGACACGCGGGTAGCACGGCACGGCACGGCACGGCACGGCACGGCACGGCACATGGTTGGCACGGCACGGCGCACCCGGCACGCGCCCGCAGCACCTGCCGAGCCCACGCACTCCCTCGGGGCACCGCGCCTCACCACGGCACAGCAGCGGGCAGGATGTGCCAAAACAGAACTGCTGGCACGGAAACCACCGCCGGAGCCGCTGTGAGCGGCCACCGTGGCGTGGCATGGTGTGACATGGCACAGGTGTGACACGGCACAGGTGTGACACGGCACAGGTGTGACATGGCACAGGTGTGACACGGCACAGGTGTGACACGGCACAGGTGTGACATGGCACAGGTGTGACACGGCACAGGTGTGACATGGTACAGGTGTGACACAGTACAGGTGTGACACAGTACAGGTGTGACACGGCACAGGTGTGACACGGTACAGTGTGGCACAGCGCAGTGTGACATGGCACAGATGAGACATGGCACAGGTGTGGTACGGCACAGGTGTGATATGGCACAGTGTGGCACAGCACAGTGTGGCACAGCACAGTGTGACATGGCACAGATGTAACATGGCACAGGTGTGACATGGCACAGATGAGACATGGCACAGGTGTGGCACAGCACAGGTGTGACAAGGCACGGTGTGACACAGCACGGCTCTGGGGGCACAGCACCGGCTGACACTGGATTTCAGGGCCATGGCCAGCCAGGGTCATCAGGGGACACCGGGACACACCAGGTCTCGCTGGCAGGCACTGGCACCACGCCGTTCCACAAGGGAACTGTGTGCCACAGGAGCTGCTCAGTGCCACAGGAACTGCTCAGTGCCACAGGAGCTGCTCAGTGCCACGGGAACTGCTCAGTGCCACAGGAACTGCTCAGTGCCACAGGAGCTGCTCAGTGCCACAGGAACTGCTCAGTGCCACAGGAGCTGTTCAGTGCCACAAGAGCAGCCCCATGGCACAGGAACTGCTCAGTGCCACAGGAGCTGCTCAGTGCCACAGGAGCTGCTCAGTGCCACAGGAACTACTCAGTGCCACAGGAGCTGCCCCATGGCACAGGAACTGCTCAGTGCCACAGGAACTGCTCAGTGCCACAGGAGCTGTTCAGTGCCACAGGAGCTGCTCAGTGCCACAGGAGCTGTCCCATGCCACAGGAGCTGCTCAGTGCCACAGGAACTGCTCAGTGCCACAGGAACTGCTCAGTGCCACAGGAGCTGTTCAGTGCCACAGGAGCAGCCCCATGGCACAGGAACTGCTCAGTGCCACAGGAGCTGCTCAGTGCCACAGGAGCTGCTCAGTGCCACAGGAACTGCTCAGTGCCACAGGAGCTGCTCCATGGCACAGGAACTGCTCAGTGCCACGGGAGCTGCTCAGTGCCACAGGAGCTGCTCAGTGCCACAGGAGCTGCTCAGTGCCACAGGAGCTGCCCCTTGGCACAGGAGCTGCTCAGTGCCACAGGAGCTGCTCAGTGCCACAGGAGCTGCCCCATGGCACAGGAGCTGCTCAGTGCCACAGGAACTGCTCAGTGCCACAGGAGCTGCTCAGTGCCACAGGAGCTGCTCAGTGCCACAGGAACTGCCCCTTGGCACAGGAGCTGCTCAGTGCCACAGGAGCTGTCCCATGCCACAGGAGCTGCTCAGTGCCACAGGAACTGCTCAGTGCCACGGGAGCTGCTCAGTGCCACGGGAGCTGCTCAGTGCCACAGGAGCTGCTCAGTGCCACAGGAACTGCTCAGTGCCACAGGAGCTGCCCCGTGCCACAGGAATTGCTCAGTGCCACAGGAGCTGCTCAGTGCCACAGGAACTGCTCCGCTGGGAAGTTTGGAGCTGACTCAGCACGAGGGGCCAGAGCTGGCAGCTGGCAGCAGCAGGCCCGTGTCCCTGGCCCCGCTGGCCCTGGGGGTCTCCTGGCAGCCGCTGCCACCGCAGGATGTGGGTGCCCGGTGTGGCAGCCGGCACGGAACCCGGCCGGTCCCACGGTGACACCGGCGACGTCACACAAAGGGCAGAAACGCAGAAAGAGGAACTGAGCGAGGAGGAAAATCTCATTTGGCCACAGGTTTGCGCAGGCGAAACACCCCGGAAAGCGGGGGGAGGAAATAGCAGTGGGAGGGAAAGGGGAGCGGGGCGAAGGAGAAGGGAGGGGAAAGGGGAAGTGAGGGGGAAGGGAGACAGCAGGGGAAGCGAATCGGAAGTGGGAAGCCAGCGGGAAAAGGGGGAAGTGAGTGGGAACGGGGAGAAGCAAGGAGGAAGGGGAACGCAAGAAGGAAAAGGAAATGATGGGGAAGGTGGAAGGAAGAGCGAGATGAGAAGGCAGAGGGGCAGGGGAGCGAGAGCGTAGCGGGAAGTGAGCAGGAAGGGGGAAGTGAGAGCGAAGGGAAGGAAGAAGGAAGGGGAAATGAGCAGGAAGTGATGAGGAAGTGGCAGTGAGTGGGAAGGGGGCCGGGCCGGGCCCAGGCGGGGATCAGCGGCGGGCAGGACGGGCAGTGCCAGGCCCGGCCCCGCCGCCCCCCGCCCGGCCCGCGGGGAATTTGGTGCAAAAGCCCCGAAGTTGTTCAGGGCCGGCCCGGCCCCGCCGCGGGCAGGGCAGGGCAGGGCAGGGCGCCCGCCCGGGGGGGACACGGCGGTGCCACCGCGGGCCGGGAGCGGAGCGGGGGGACAGCCGGCCGTGCCACCGGGCCCCGCTGCCCTTCAGCCGCCCGCGCCGCGCTCAAGGACACGGCGGCGCCGCGGGGGCCGGGCCGGCCGGGCCGCGCTGCCACCCCCGCCGCACGGCCGGGCCGGGCCGAGCGGGGCCGGGCCGGGCGGGGGCGGCGCGGCCCGGGGGGGCCCGCGGGCCCGGCCCCGCCGTGTTTTCCTGCCGCGGGCCCGGGACACCGGGCCGAGACACCGGGGCCGCGCCGGCCCGGCCGAGCCCCGCCGAACCCCGCCGGACGGAGACGAGGTCCGCCGGAGGGACCCGAACCGCGACCGGAGGGAGCCGAACCTCAGCCGCAGGGACCCGAACCCCTGCGGAGGGACCCGAACCCCCTCCGGATGGGCCCGAGCCTTTCCGAAGGCACCACCCGAACCGAACCGGACGGCGCTGAGCCGAACCCTGCCGAACGCGGCAGCCGAACTGAACCGAACGGAGCCGAGCGGACGCGAGTGTGCCCGAGCGGAGTCGAGCGCTCCCGAGCCGGGCCGGCGGTGCCGGTGCCGGTGCCGGTGTCCCGGCGGTGCCGGTGTCCCGCTGTCCCGGTTACCTGGGCCGGTGCGGGCCCGGCGCAGAGCCCCGCCGAGCCGTGCCGAGCCGTGCCGAGCCCCGCCGAGCCGCCGCCGCCGCTGCGCTGCCCGGCCAGGCCTCCTCCCGCAGCGCCGCCGCCTCCACTGCAGCACCGAGCCTGCCGCGCGGTCCTAGAGCCCGCCGCCCGCGCGCACCGGCACCGCGGCTCGGCTCGGCTCGGCTCGGCTCGGCTCGGCTCGGCTCGGCTCGGCTCGGCTCGGCTCTGCACCGCGGGCTCGGCTCAGCTCGGCTCGGCACCGCGGGCTCGGCTCGGCTCGGCTCGGCTCGGCTCGGCACGGCACAGAGCTGAGCTCCTGCACTGGGACAGGGACAGAGCCCTATGTCAGCCCATGCCTGCCATCCCAAACCCTGCCGTGCCAAACCGAGCCTTGCTGTGCCAAGCCAGGCCGGGCCGTGCCAAACCGAGCCTTGCTGTGCCAAGCCATGCCAAGGCATTCAGTGCTGTGCCAAGCCAGGCCAGGCCGTGCCAAACCGAGCCTTGCTGTGCCAAGCCATGCCAAGGCATTCCGTGCTGTGCCAAGCCAGGCCGGGCTGAGCCAAGTGTGACCAAGGGCTGTGCCGTGTCAAGCCATGCTGTGCTGTGCCAAGCTGAGCTGTGCCAGGCCAGGCCAGGCCAGGCTGGTCTGAGCCAAGCCAAGCCAAGCAGCGTCAAGGGCTGTGCAGTGCCAAGCCAAGCCAAGCCAGACCGTACCAGACCAAGCCAAGTGCACTCAGGGGCTGTCCAGTGTCATGGCAGGATGTGCCAAGCCGTGCCAAGCTGTGCTGTGCCGAGCCAGGCCGGGCCAAGCCAAGTGTGGTCAAGAGCTGTGCAGTACCCAGGCCATGCCGAGCCGAGCCGAGCTGGGCCAAGCTGAGCTGTTCCCTCTTGCCCGGTCCCTTCACCCCACGCCTGTGCACGACCCCTGGGCACTGACAGGACATCTCCAGGGGTCACTCCACGCCGGGGCTGCCCCTGGGTCCCCCCCGGGGCTGAGGGGGACTGGAGTGTCCCCAGTGCCATCCCTGGGGCGCTGGCCCGGCGGCTCCTCGGGAAGCCCACACTTGGCACAGGTGTTCTTTCAGCCACAGAAACCTGGGCTCCATCCAGGCCATGGCTGGCTGATATGGGGTGGCTTTGGGGGGAGCCTTGGAGCATCCAGCACCCCTGGACACTGTCTGGGGTTCCACGCTGTGCCACAGGCACATGGAAGGGTCCAGCAGTGCCTGGCTGTGCTTTGGCAGCCCCATTCCTGCCTGGCTGTGCCGGGACTGCAGCCCCAGGAGGGGCCCCTGGGCAGAGCTCCCCTCGCCCTCAGTGCTGGAGGTGCACAGGGGGGCACTGCAAAATAATCATTAATTAACAATGCTAATTAATGGTGTGTTCCCTGGTGGGATGGGCCCTGCTCACTCCCAGGGCTGTCCTGCAGGAGCCTCCTGGGGATCCTGGCTGGAAAGGAGCAGGTGCCCCTGGACCAGAGCAGAGGACTGGGATTGATCCCCAAATCACACAGGCAGGGTCCTGGTGGGCTGGGATTGGGATTGAGCCCTCAAATCCTATGGGCAGGATCCCACTGAGCTGGGATTCACCCCCAAATCCCACGGGCAGGGTTTGATGGGCTGGGATTGGGATTTACCTGGGATTGGGATTCACCCCCAGATCCCACGGGCAGGGTTTGATGGGCTGGGATTGGGATTTACCTGGGATTGGGATTCACCCCCAGATCCCACGGGCAGGGTTTGATGGGCTGGGACTGGGATTTACCCCCAGATCCCGTGCTGGGGATCAGCCCCACGCTGGGCTGGGCAGAGGAGGAGGAGGAGGAGAAGGAGGAGGAGGAGGATGGCCATGGACTCATCCATGTCCCACCCCAGGTCCTGGTGTCCCCACGCTCCTGCACAGCCGTCCTGCTGTGAAAACCTCCGTGGCCCCTGAGCAGATCAGCCCCAGGGTTCGGCTTTTCCAGCCGTGTCCCAGGGCAGGAGGCGTCCCCTGGAATTGCTGCTCCCCGCCCCGCGGCAGGGCCGGGGGTCCCTGGGGTCCCCCCGCGCTGGGACCCCCGGCAGCTCAGCCGGTCACGAGCGAGCTGCGGCACCGCGACCCGGTGACACGGTGACAGCTGCCAGCGCACAGGCGGGTCCCTCGGGCGGGGATCGGATTAATTAATCTCGCCCGGAGGGCGGGCACCAAATTAAGCCGGTGCTGGTGACACGGGCCGGTCCCTCAGCCCGGGGACAGCTGGGGCTGCGGGGACAGCCGCTGTCACATGCTGGGCCGTGTCACAGCGTGCCGGGGTGGCGTGACCCTCCGCGGCCACCTCTGCCAGGCCCTGGGGACACGGGGTGTGGGGACATGGCACGCTGCCAGTGCCGCTGAGGGTGGCACGGGCAATGAGGGGGCAGCGGTGGTGGCCAAGGGATGGTGACCCTGAGGGATGGTGACCCTGAGGGATGGTGACCCTGAGGGATGGTGACCCGGAGGGATGGTGACCCTGAGAGATGCAGCTGCGATGGCACCGCGGCCTGGGGACTCACAGGGACATAGGTGTGGTGGCACCACGATGTGAGGGACCCCGAGGGACCCAGGCATGGTGGCACCACGGCCCAGGTGACCCGAGGGACACAGGTGTGATGGTGGCATCCCGACTGACGCGGATGTGGTGGCACGGTGGCCAAGGGACCCCGAGCTCCTGGCGCTGCCACTGCTGGGCAAGGTCGCCGTGCCCGTGCCCGGTGCCATTCGCGGCGTGTGGCTCCCGCTGCCTCCGCCCGGGGAGGGTGAGCAGCTGCGGCGCGTCCCCGCTGTCCCCGCTCCCCCCGCTCCTGCCTGACCTCCTTTCCAGCTCCGAGGGCTCCCGGTTATGCAACGCCGCCGAATTCCTGCACAAGCACAAATGGCAGCGCCGGCACCGCGCGGGGACTGCGGTGACCCCGAGCCCCCCGCCCGCCCGGCGAGGAGGCTGCGGGAGGGGCTCGGCGGGGCCGCGTCCCCAGGTGCCACCGGGGCTTGTGCCACCCCTGGCTGTGCCACACCCGCGGGGCTGCGGCGGTGCTGGTGGCACTGGGAGCACTGGCGGTGTCCCTGGGGACACAGCGAGTGTCACACGGAGCGCGGTGGGGCAGGAGGAGGAGGAGGAGGGCTGGGATGGGGGGCAGGGGGGTCAGCAATAACGAGATCGATCCGGGACCGAAGGAGCCCCGGGATCCCGCGTGCCGGGGGACACCGGCTGTCCCCAGCTGTGTCCCCAGGCCGGGGCTGGCCCTGCCACACGGACACGGGGCCAGCTGGGGCTTTCCCCAGCCCAACGGGGGTCCTGGGGTGCACAGAGATCCCGGGGTCTCCACGAGCTGTTCGGGGTCCCTGTGGTCTCCTTGGGGTGCATGAACTTCTCGGGATCTCCATGGGGCACTTTGGGGTCTCTAGGGTCTCTGTGGGGTTCCTGCTGTCTCTTGGGGTGCGCTGAGACCCTGAGGTCTCCGTGGGGTTCCTGGGGTCTCCGTGGGGCTGAGCCCACCCGCTGCCCCCCACTCTGAGCCGGAGCTGCCCCTCCCCCGGCAGCTGGGAATAATCGGGATTAATTACGGCTCTAATGAGGTGTGAGAGGGTTACGGCCTGTGGGATGAGCAGCGGGGCAGGGACGGGGACAGGGACAGGGACGCCGGACCTGGCCGAGCCTGCACAGCAGCCACGTTTCCGTGGGAGGGGACACGGCGGGTGGGGGCCCCGGAATGGGGCTGTGGCCACCCAGACCCCACCAGCCACCCAAACGGAGCCCGGCAGGGGCCGCGGGCGGGGTGGGGACAGATGGGACGGGAACAGGACAGGCGGCACCAGCGCGGCGCTGAACGGGTGGGCACGGGTGGGCAGGGCCCCGGTGGGGCGATGGTGTCCCCGGTGTCCCCGGTGTCCCCGAGCGCTCCGGTGTCCCGGTGGGGCGATGGTGTCCCCGGTGTCCCGGTGGAGCGATGGTGTCCCTGGTGTCCCTCGGGCTCTTTTGGCCTCTGCACTGCCCGGCTCCCCACGCTGCCGCTCTCCTCATTCCGGGAGCAGGAGCACGAAGCTGCTCCAGGAAGGGTCTGGATCTTTCCCACCAGGAAAATGCCGAATCCAGAGCACGAGTGAGCGCCGGGAAGGGCGCAGTGCGGAGCCGGAATGGGGCTGGGGGGCGGAGAGGACGCGCCCGCGGCCGGCACCCCGCGGATTCCGGGGATGAGGCTCCCGCGGGGTGGTGGAGCGGGGTGGGAGGCTCGGGGTGCCCATCCCGCGGGAGCCCCGCGGCTCCGACCCGCTGCAGCCCGGTACCGGCAGCTCTCCGGGTGCCCCGAGCCCTGGGAGTCTCCAGCGGGGACCGGGGGCTCTGTCACCACCTCGGTGCCGCCGAGGCCGCTCTCCCCGCCAGATGTGCGGGCTGTGCGGTGCAGCTGTGCCCGAACACTGGCGGCTCTGTGCAGTGACCGCGGCCATGACCAATGCGGGATCTCCGGCCCAGCGCCCGCAGCTGCTCCGCCTCCGAGCCGCTGCCTAGGAAAACCCTTTTTGCATGAAATCCCTGCCTTTTCCTCATGGCGAAGGGACAAGACACCCCGCAGGGAGGAGATGGATTTATTAAATATTTGGCGGATGACAGAACATGTCCTCCCTGCTCACAGGCTGCTGCTGGAATCGTTCCCCGTGCTTACGGCATCGGCTGCAGCGCCGCCTCGCCAGCCGCTCCCGGGGACGATCCTGCTCCGGGGGACGATCCCGTCCCTCTCCCGGGGACAATCCTGCTCCCAATCCCGCTCCTGGGGACAACCCTATCCTGGTCCAGGGGACAATCCTGCTCCCGGGGACACTCCCGTCCCGCTCCCGGGGACAATCCTGCTCCCAATCCCGCTCCTGGGGACAACCCTATCCTGGTCCAGGGGACAATCCTGCTCCCAATCTCGCTCCGGGGGACAATCCTGTCCTGGTCCCGGGGCCAATCTTGCTCCCGGGCGACAATCCCGTCCTGGTGCAGGGGACAATCCCGCTCCCAATCCCGCTGGCTGCCGCACCCCCCGTGCCTGCAGGAACGGGAATGTCACCGGAGCCTGGTGCGGCCCCAGGGACACCCCGGGGTTTGGGGAGCCCGGAGCGGTCACGGCCGCCCCTGTCCCTGTCCCTGTGCCGCTGTGGGGGCTCCCACGCCATTCCCTGCCCCGGGCACTGCCCCGGGCCCGCTGGGGGTGGCAGTGCGGGACGCGGCGCTGCCCCGGCCAGCCCACGGGACAATGGAAATGCCTTTAGGCGCGTTTTCCTTCGCGCTGGTTTCGCCCCAGGGAATGGAAATGGCAATCCGGTCTCGGTGCAGCTGGGTGAGCCCCGTGGCTCTGCCCCACCTGTGTTCAGCCCCGGGGCAATTAAAAAGGGGCTTAATTACCTCCCTAAGTGACACCCTTGGGTGATGCCACGACAGAATTCCCTGGGCACCCCAATCCCGCTCCCCTCGGTGTCAGGGGGTGCTGGGGAGGCCCTGCAGCATCCTTCCATCCTTCCCAGGTGATGGATCCCAGGTTTTCCACCGAGCCCAGGTGCCCCAGCTCTGCTGTGCCACCGTCCCTGCCCTGGCAGTGCCACCAGCTCTGGTGCTGACCCAGCTCTGGGAGAGCCCCCAGCCCCTCTCAGCTCTGCTTGGGGGACCCCTGTGCAGCTGTGACACCCCCAGATCCTGGTGGCCACCACCCCTCAGCTGGGCCATCAGGAAAACATCCCCATTTTCTGTGCTTGGAGCCACGACACAGCCAAAGATGCTGCATGCCTGAATGCAGCAAATTCAGCTGAAAACCACATCAAGTTGTCCTTGTCTCTGTCCTGGTCCCCATCTCCCCATCCTCATCCCCATCTCCATCCCCATCCCATTCCTGTCTGCATCCCTCTCTCTATCCCTGTTTTATTCCCATCTTCATCTCCATCTCTCCCCATCCCTGCCCTTATCCCCATCCCTCTCCCCATCCATCCTTATTCCCATTCCCATCTTTTCCCATCTCCATCCCCATCCCTGTCCTTGTCCCCATCCCAGTCCTTGTCCCCATCCCTGTCCCCCTTTCCCAGCTGGAGCTGCTGCCTCTCTCCAGGTTCTCAGGGCTCCCCTCCCCTCCTCGTTCCCCACATTTCCATGAGCCGAGCCTGTGGCCACCAGGGTGTTTATTGTGGCCACCAGGGTGTTTATTGTCCCTGTCCCTAGGTGTGGGGAGGGGGCAGAGCCGGGGGTGCCCGCGGGGTTTCTGCTCCTTTCCTCCATCACCCTCCACAAACATTTCCAGCCCCTCAGGGCTCCTTCCACTGAAGCGCGGCCAAGCACCCCGGGAAGGTGCTGCAGCCACCCCTGGCTGGGCTGGGGCCGAGTTTTGGGCTGAATTCCCCCAGTTCCCACCCAGACCGAGCCCAGCTCCGGGTGCCGATGCTGCTCTCAGCCTGGCCACGCTCCTCCCTCAATTCCCGGCCGGGCATGGGAAGGTTCCAGGCCAGGTGGCAATCCCGGGGCCGGTGGCCCTGTCACCTGAGCCAGCTGGCTGCAGGTGGGATTTCCAGGCTGAATCCCCTGTTCCATGCAGAGGGGGGCAGCGGGCAGGAGCAGCGGGACAGAGCAGCCACCGGCGGTGTCCTGCCGGCCTCCCGGGCTCCGAGCCGGGCGGGACGGCCCTGGCGGCCGCAGGGACACTCCGAGGGGACATGCAATGGCCTGGGGCACCGCAGGGTCCGGGGGGCACCGCAGGGTCCGGGGGGCTCCGCAGCGCTGCCGGCGCTGGAGATCGGTGCTGATGGGTGGGCTGGAACTGCCTCTGCCGGAGGGGGAGACGTCCCTCGATGGCAAACACACCCTCCGAGCCTGCAGCACCAGCAACCCGTCAGGAAATCCCAGAAAAATCCCATAAAGATCCCACAGAAATCCCACGGAGATCCCACCCAGCCCCAGAGCCCCAGAGCTGGGAGCTGGGAAGGGGCTGGAGCCCCAGGAGAGGCTGAGGGAGCTGGGAAAGGGGCTCAGCCTGGAGAAAAGGAGCCTCAGGGGGACCTTGTGGCTCTGCACAACTCCCTGCCAGGAGGGGACAGCCAGGGGGGGGTCGGGCTGTGCTGCCAGGGAACAGGGACAGGACAAGGGGAAATGGGCTCAGGCTGGGCCAGGGCAGGCTCAGGGTGGATATTTGGAACAATTCCTGCCTGGAAAGGACTGGCACAGCTGCCCAGGGCTGGATCCCCATCCCTGGAGGGGTTTCCAAGCCCTGTGGATGTGGCACTGGGGCAGGGCACAGTTGGGCTCCATGGGCTCAGGGAGCTTTTCCAGCCCCAGTGACCCCATAACCCAGTGACCCCATAAGTCTGTGACCCCTGGGGCCACCCCTGGCCAGCTCAGGCACCACCAGAGTGTCCTGCTGACCCCAGAACTGCTCCCTGGGTCCCCAGGGTGACTCTGCCAGCCCAGGGCAGGCCCTGGTGGTGCTGCCCAGCTCCCCCAGCACTGGCCTGGCCTGGCTGGGCTGGGCACAGCAGCACCCAAGGCTCAGGAGCACCCCTGAGTCCTGGCACCACACTGGGACTGGGTGGAACTGGAGGAACCCAGAATCACAGGCTGGGAAATCCTCCCAGCTCACCAAGTGCAATCCCCACCTCGTCCCCAGCCCAGAGCACTGGGTGCCACCTCCAGGGACACCTGCAGGGACTCCAGCCCTCCCTGGGCAGCCCCTGACCACCCTTCCCACGAGGAAACCCTCCCTGCTGAACAGCCACCCCAGTGTAAAGGATTATTTTGCTTTTCTGTAGGCTCAGGAAGCCTGGCTGGTTCCTCCTCATGTTCCCAGTGCTCTCTGACGTGGTGCTGGGCTCCAGGGGGGCTGGGGGTGCCCAGCAGTGCAGCCCTGAGGGGTGCCAGGGTGCACAGCCCCTTCCCAGAGCTGGGGGGGTTTCAGGGTGAGAGGAAAAGCCACCCTCAGTGCCACCACCCTGCTGGCTCCCCTCTAATGCTGCAATTTCACTCCTTCTTGAGTTACCAGATTGTTTCCCAGATGAGGCAGGACTTGAATTTCTAATGTAAGAACTGTCAGAAAGGCTCCTGAGCCCCTCTGGGGTTCTCTCCTTGCACTCCTCAAGCAGTGGGAGGTGGGAAAGGCAAATCCCCCTTTTTATTTTTTCCCCTTTGCCAGGGGACACTTGCTGGGAGCTGGGGCTGGGTTTATCCCACAAAACTGCTTTGGATCCACCACGGATCTGCTGGCCCATACCTGGGCTGGGGCTCAGTTAAAGGTGAGGCTTTTCCCTGCAGGACCTGCCATCCCCAGGAGGGTCCCTGCTGTCCCCCTGCCCTCCTGGCCCACCCTGGCTGCATCCCTGCAGCTTTTCCTGCCCTGGGCACGGAGAGGGATGGGCAGGATGGCAAACTTCCAGGGGTGTGGAAACCCGAGCTGCTCCTCCTCCTCCTCAGGTGGGGGATCAGGATCTCCCTGGAGACTCCCCAGGCTCCAGTCCAGCTGTCTGTGTGTCCATCTGCTGTGCCCTGCTGTCAGCTCAGAGCCCTGCCCTTGGGGGCACACTCTGTGCTTTTGGTCTGGCTGCTCTGTGTCCATCACCAGGCTCCTGTGCCGAGGCCTCTCCTCACAGAAGTGACAGTAAATGGGAGATAAAATGGGAGAGCTGGAGGGGAGGGAGTTCTCTGGTGTTTTCCCACTCTGGAGAGAGCTCAGAGCCCCTGGCAGGGCCTGAAGGGGCTGCAGGAGAGCTGGAGAGGGACTGGGGACAAGGATGGAGGGACAGGAGCCAGGGAATGGCTCCCACTGCCAGAGGGCAGGGCTGGGTGGGATCCTGGGCAGGAATTGTTCCCTGGCAGGGTGGGCAGGGCTGGCACAGGGTGACAGAGCAGCTGTGGCTGCCCCTGGATCCCTGGCAGTGCCCAAGGCCAGGCTGGACACTAGGGCTGGAGCAGTGGGAGGTGTCCCCATGGTAGGGGTGGCACTGGGGGGGATCTGGGGTCCCTTCCATAATTCTGTGGAAATCCTCCTTTTGAACAAAGCAGAGGGATGGGCAGGTGGGACCTGGTGGTGCAGAACCAGGACAGGAGCAGGGGGTGCCAGGAGCCCCAGGAGCTGCTGGAGATGGGACACTGTCCATCCTTACCTGAGCTGCTGTCCAGCCTGAGGCCCCTCCTAACCTGCAAACAGGGAAGAGCAGCTTAGCAAGGGGATTATTATTATTATTATTATTATTATTATTATTATTATTATTATTATTTCCCACAAAACAAAGGACCTGCCCCATCTATTACTGCACTCCTAGACATGCACAGCTTGCCCTGTAAGCCCAGGCAGGTGGGAAGGGCTCCAGACCCCCAGAGCCCAGGAGTCCCAGCTTGGCTGGGCTGGGGCTGCCCAGACCAGGCTCTCAGGCAGGCCCAGCCCCACAGGACCTTCCTGTGAGCCCTGGGGGTCTCCAAGGGACATCCCACAGGCTCCTGGGTCACCCAGCCTTGGGGTATAGAACTGTTTTTGATGCCCAAAGAGAATTTCCTTTATTCTTGTCCCCAGGCACCAGGGGAAGATCCTGCCTCAGTTTCCCTGAGTGTGACCCAGGAGCTGCCCACATGCATTGCTTTGATCCCCTCAGCCCTTCCAGGTGTCCCATCACTGCCTGTGTCCCTGCTGGCCCTGCTGAGTGCAGGAGGGGCACAGCTCAGTGTGTCACCCCAGACCTGCCAGGGATGCTCCTCTGGGGACAGGGGGATGCAGGACCTCAGTTCTGGCCAGGTGCATTCCCTGGAATGCCTGGCACAGCTGTGGCTGCCCCTGGATCCCTGGCAGTGCCCAAGGCCAGGCTGGACACTGGGGCTGGGACAGTGGGACAGTGGGAGGTGTCCCTGCCATGGCAGGGGTGGCACTGGGGGGCTCTGGGGTCCCTTCCCACCCAACCCACTCCAGATTCTCTGGATCCCTGGCAGTGCAGCCTCTCCCTTGGCAGGAGCTGGGGAACACTGAGCTGCTGTTTGCTCCTGCTCAGCCTGGGGCAGGAGGAGCTGCTGTGTCCCCGGGGCCCCTCACCTGGAGCATCCCTGCAGGTGCCCTGGGCCTTGATCCCACCCATCCCTGATCCCCCATCCCTCCCTGCAGGGCTGATCCACACTGATCCCCCTGCCTTTCTCTGCCAGATGTCTGCCTCTGGGAAACTGCAGGGAACTGTAACTCTGGGGCTGTAAGAAAGCTCTTTTTCCCTGGCAGGGACAGTATTTACATTCCACACGGAGGTTCCTGGACCCAGCTCTGCTCTTGGCCGTGTCTGGGCTCTGTGCTGCTCCCTGGCTCTGTGCTGCTCTGATGAGTAAGGGGCAGAGCTGCTGCTCCATCCCATCACATTCCAGCCCAGGGTCCCCTTCCCCTGCTTCCCATGACTACACAATGCAGATTTGGAAAAAGCCAAAGTGTGGGTCATCTGGTAAGCATCTCAGCTATTCCAGTGATGAGGAATGTTCTGGGGCAAAGAGGGTCCTGTGACTGGGAGCTGAGGCAATTCTCTGAAAACTCCTGTTCAGCCAAAATCCAGCCTCCTGTGCTCCTCCCCAGCACCTTCAGACAGCCCAGAGCCCGGGTGCTCTGCTCTCCCAGGGCATGGGAAACCCAGAGGAGCTCTGCAGGGGAAGTGCTGCAGCAGCTGAGGCAGCAGGAGATGTGTGGGACAATCCCAGGCTCCAGAGCCCTGCCCTGCTGGTGCTGGAGCTGGGTTTGGTGCAGCCAGACAAGTGCTGGGGCTGATCCACACTGCCCAAGGCTGCTCCTCGTGTGTGGGTCTGAAACACCCAGAGCAGCAGCCAGGAGAGCCCTGAGAGAGCTCCTGGCCCTGGAGGGGCTGGGAGGAGCCCCCTGGTGCCTCCTGGAAGGTGAGGAGAGCAGGAGACCTGCAATTCCCTCCCTGACCCTGCTCTGGTGCCTGGAGATCCTGAGGCACAAGGAGCTCTGGGATAAATCCAGTGGAATGTGCTAGGGGTTTGTCAAACAGAGGGAAAAGCTGGGAGGAGAGCAGGGACACTGTGAGGAAAGGGACACTTGTGACACTGATGGCACTGCCTGTGTGGGATCCCACTGGCACAGGGACACTGTCCAGCCAAGGTCACCTGGATGTCACTGGCACAGGGACATTGTCCAGCCAAGGTCACTGTGGATCCCACTGGCACAGGGACATTGTCCAGCCAAGGTCACCTGGATCCCATTGGCACAGGGACACTGTCCAGCCAAGGTCACCTGGATGTCACTGGCACAGGGACATTGTCCAGCCAAGGTCACCTGGATCCCATTGGCACAGGGACATTGTCCAGCCAAGGTCACCTGGATGCCACTGGCACAGGGACATTGTCCAGCCCATGTGTGACCTTTGCTGGAAGTAGAACATCCTTGGAAGGTGAGCACAGGGCAGGACTGTGACATCTGCCCGTGGCAGGAGTTGGGGACAGTGACTGGGGCTGGCAGGTGATGTGCTCCAGGGCACAGCCACAGCACCAGTGAGGGGCTGCTCCAGCAGAGCCACCTGCACCCAGAGCTACCTGATCCACAATCATCCACCTGCACCCAGAGCCACCTGATCCAGAGCCACCTGTGCCCAGAGCCACCTGCACCCAGAGCCACCTGTACCCAGAGCCACCTGTTCCAGAGCCATCCACCTGTGCCCAGAGCCATCCACCTGTGCCCAGAGCCACCTGCACCCAGAGCCACCTGTACCCAGAGCCACCTGATCCACAATCATCCACCTGCACCCAGAGCCACCTGCACCCAGAGCCACCTGATCCACAATCATCCACCTGCACCCAGAGCCACCTGTACCCAGAGCCACCTGTACCCAGAGCTACCTGATCCACAATCATCCACCTGCACCCAGAGCCACCTGCACCCAGAGCCACCTGCACCCAGAGCCACCTGCACCCAGAGCCACCTGTGCCCAGAGCCACCTGATCCACAATCATCCACCTGATCCAGAATCATCCACCTGTGCCCAGAGCCATCCATCTGTACCCAGAGCCATCCACCTGACCCAGAATCATCCACCTGATCCAGAGCCATCCACCTGTTCCAGAATCATCCACCTGTACCCAGAGCCATCCACCTGACCCAGAATCATCCACCTGATCCAGAGCCATCCACCTGGTTCCAGAATCATCCACCTGTCCCAGATCCACCTGTATCCAGAGCCATCCACCTGACCCAGAGCCATCCACCTGGTACCCAGAACCAGCCATCCACCTGTTCCAGAGCCATCCACCTGACCCAGAGCCATCCACCTGTACCCAGAGCCATCCACCTGCACCCAGAGCCATCCACCTGATCCAGAATCATCCACCTGATCCAGAATCATCCACCTGACCCAGAGGCCCTCCTGGGGCTCCAAGGGGAGCCAGTGGAGCCACAGAGGAGTGAGGCACAAAATGCTGCAGAGCTCTCAGACAGCTTTGTCTCCTCACCTCGGTCCTTCCCATTCTGCAGCTTCTCTGTTTCTTCTTCATCTTCTTCCTCTGCTTCAGAGAAAACCAGAAAGAGAAAAGCAGACATGAGATGGGTGGGTGAGAGCAGAGAGGCAATCATGGAACTGCGTGGGCTGGAAAATCTCTCAGAGACCATCCAGGCCAGCACTGCCCCATGTCCCCAAGTGCCACCCTCCAGGGGTGGGGATTCCATCCCCTCCCTGGCAGCCCTTCCCATGGAGAGACTCCTGCTGGGTGTCACCTGCCTCAGGTGAGAGCTGTGGCTTTGCTCTAAGCCAGGATAAGCCAGGTGAGTTTATGGCAGGCTGTTTGCACAGCACACTGGAGCACAAGGTCACCTTCTCCTGCAGGGTGGCTCTTATCTCACCCTGAGGGGTGTCATCCTGCAGGAGGTGTGGGAGCACAGACAGGGAGAGCCCCAGGGAAAGGCAGAGCTGGAGAGCCAGAGGGGTTTGGGTGGGTCAGGTCAGACACATCCTGAGTGGCTTTGAGAGCAGGACAGTGACACATGGGGGTCACACACTCCAGAGGCCCTGGGAGTGAGATCAGGGACAAACCAGACACCTTTGGAATAACCAGAATTGCTGAGCACGGGGTGTGGAGCAGCTCCCTCCTGAAGCCCATCCTTCTGAGCTCAGGTGGGGCACACAGGGGATCAGCAGGGGACAGGAGAGCATTGTGTGGGGGACAGGGGGCAGTGCTGGGGGAGCAGCTGGGCTCTGCTTGTGGGGACCTTCTTCAGCCCCAGTGAGTCCATGATGGAATCGTGGAATACCCTGGGCTGGAAGGGCCCCCCAGGATCACCCTGGCCCTGCACAGCCCCAGCAATCCCCCCTGGGCATCCCTGGCAGTGTTATCCAAACTCTCCTGAGCTCTGGGGCTGTGCTCCCTGCCTGGGCAGTGCCAGCACCCTCTGGGTGAGGGGAGAGCCCTTCCCTGACCCCAGCAGGAGAGGGTGGATGGGGCACCAGGGCACCCCGGGGTGCTGCTGCCTGTGTCCCCTGCCAGAGAATGAGCTCCGGGCAGGGCAGAGAAGGGACAGGACAGGGCAGAGACAGGGACAGGACAGGGACAGGACAGGGACAGGGGCAGGGACAGGGGCAGGGACAGGACAGGGACAGGGGCAGGGGCAGGGCAGGGCAGGGACAGGGACAGGACAGGGACAGTGACAGGGACAGGGCAGGGACAGGGCAGGGCAGGACAGGACAGGGACAGGGACAGGACAGGGACAGGACAGGGACATGACAGGGACAGGGCAGGGCAGGGACAGGGACAGGGACAGGGACAGGACAGGGACAGGGCAGGGACAGGGACAGGGACAGGACAGGGACAGGACAGGGACAGGGACAGGGACAGGTCAGGGACAGGGACAGGACAGGGACAGGGCAGGGACAGCGACAGACAGGGGCAGGGACAGGGCAGGGACAGTGACAGGGACAGGGACAGTGACAGGGGCAGGGACAGGGACAGGGTCAGGACAGGGACAGGACAGGGCAGGGCAGGACAGGGACAGGGCAGGGACAGGGCAGGGACAGGGACAGTGACAGGGACAGGGCAGGGACAGGACAGGACAGGGCAGGGACAGGGACAGTGACAGGGACAGGGCAGGGACAGGGACAGGACAGGGCAGGGACAGGGACAGTGACAGGGACAGGGCAGGGACAGGACAGGACAGGGCAGGGACAGGGACAGTGACAGGGACAGGGCAGGGACAGGGACAGGACAGGGCAGGGACAGGGACAGTGACAGGGACAGGGCAGGGACAGGGACAGGACAGGGCAGGGACAGGGCAGGACAGGGCAGGGCAGGGACAGGGACAGGGTCAGGGACAGGGACAGGACAGGGCAGGGCAGGACAGGGACAGGGCAGGGACAGGGCAGGGACAGGGACAGTGACAGGGACAGGGACAGTGACAGGGACAGGACAGGACAGGGACAGTGACAGGGACAGGCACAGGGCAGGGCCAGCCTGGCTCCCACCCCCAGGGGTCCCCGCCCTCCCCACGCCCTCCCTGGCTGCGGGAGGTGTCTGTTCCCACAGCTCCCCTCGGGACACCACGTGTGAGGTGCTGCTGGCTCCCATCAGCTGAGGATAACTCATGCTGTTCCTGATTTACACCAGTGACACCATTTCAGGCATTTCCAGGGGAGCTCTGGTGTGTGCCTGCAGCAGCTCCATCTCCCCTCCCTTCTCCCTGCTGGGGATGCACACAGCTGCACAGGGAGCCAGGGCCTGACCCTGCAGCTGTGCCTGGCATTTTGGGGTGCAGAGCAGGGACAGTGTGACACTGCCCTGGGCACAGGCTGGGCTGCTGGGGTGCACCCCACGGTCCCTGTGGGTCTGACTCAGGCTGTTCCACAGCTCCATGGCTCTGCTCTGGAGAGCAGAAATGAAGGAGTGCAGACTCTGGGCAGAGGTTTTCTCTCCTGTTGGAGCCTCAGGGGCAGGGCTGTGATTTATGGGGGAGCTGGCAGCCCTGCCACGGTGCTGTGTCACCATGGGCACCATGAACTCCCAGTCCCCTGCTGCCAGCACAGGGCACTGCTGGGCTGTGGAACACCCACCCTGCTCATCAGAGCTGGGGAGGGCAGAGCTGCTGGCACAGACATTTATGGGGAGCTCTGTGCCACAGCAGGGAGCAGGGACAGACACAGGGCACTCCTCCTCCTCCTCAGCAGCAGGGCAGCCCAGACAGAGCCACAGGATCCCTCAAAAGGGCACAGAGCCCCACTGGGACTGTCACCAGCCCAGAGCCCTGAGCTCAGTCTGTGCTTGGACACCCCAGGGATGGGGAGAGCTCCTGGAGAGCCCCTTCAGTGCCTGGCTGCTCTTCCCATGCAGGAATCCTGCAGGAAACCCCTCTCAGTGCTCCCAGCCCTTCCCATGCAGGAATCCTGCAGGAAACCCCTCTCAGTGCTCCCAGCCCTTCCCATGCAGGATTCCTGCAGGAAGGAGCTGCTGCAGCTCTGTGCTCCCAGCCCTTCCCATGCAGGATTCCTGCAGGAAACCCCTCTCAGTGCTCCCAGCCCTTCCCATACAGAATCCTGCTGGAAACCCCTCTCAGTGCTCCCAGCCCTTCCCATGCAGGATTCCTGCAGGAAGGAGCTGCTGCAGCTCTGTGCTCCCAGCCCTTTCCATGCAGGAATCCTGCAGGAAGGAGCTGCTGCAGCTCTCAGTGCTCCCAGCCCTTCCCTTCCCATGCAGGATCCCTGCAGGAAGGAGCTGCTGCAGCTCTGTGCTCCCAGCCCTTCCCATGCAGAATCCCTGCAGGAAGGAGCTGCTGCAGCTCTGTGCTCCCAGCCCTTCCCTTCCCATGCAGAATCCTGCAGGAAGGAGCTGCTGCAGCTCTGTGCTCCCAGCCCTTCCCATACAGAATCCTGCAGGAAGGAGCTGCTGCAGCTCTCAGTGCTCCCAGCCCTTCCCTTCCCATGCAGAATCCCTGCAGGAAGGAGCTGCTGCAGCTCTGTGCTCCCAGCCCTTCCCATACAGAATCCTGCAGGAAGGAGCTGCTGCAGCTCTGTGCTCCCAGCCCTTCCCTTCCCATGCAGGATCCCTGCAGGAAGGAGCTGCTGCAGCTCTGTGCTCCCAGCCCTTCCCTTCCCATGCAGGATCCCTGCAGGAAGGAGCTGCTGCAGCTCTGTGCTCCCAGCCCTTCCCATGCAGGAATCCTGCAGGAAGGAGCTGCTGCAGCTCTGTGCTCCCAGCCCTTCCCTTCCCATGCAGGATCCCTGTAGGAAGGAGCTGCTGCAGCTCTGTGCTCCCAGCCCTGCTGACACAGCTCAGGCCTAGGGCACTGCCCTGGCTGCTGCAGGACCTGCCCCAGCCCCAGCAGATTGCTCAGCTCCCCTGGCACGGGCAGGAGGCACAGAGGGAGCAATTATCTGTTTTCCACAGCATTGTTTAACAACAGGGGACGAAACTGGCCTCCTGCACAGTTATTGACAGGTGATTGCATCATCTGATGGGGGGCCAAGGCACGGGGTCTCACCTGCTGCCCAGGACTGAGGAATTTGGGGACTCACCCCAAAATCCTGCCCTGGCTTGTGACTGTGCCATTAAGATCATCTCCAGCACTGCCCAGGCCAGGCTGTAAAATGGCTTTTCATTGGGAACATGCACATACAACCTCACCCAGGCTCCAGCTGTACCAACAGCAAACCTCAGGACAGCCTCTCAGCCCGTGGCTGCCAGCTGTCCTTGTCCCCTGCCGGGGGTGGCTCTCACCTGAGTGCAGCTCCTTCACCAGCGAGGACACGGTGCTGGTGATGGAATCCGCTGCCACCAGCAGCTCATTGCGGAGGCTCCTCCTCGGGCCTGGGCGGGGCACAGGGCACGGAGCGGTCACTGGCGCTGGCGCTGCACTGGCACTGGCACTGGCACTGGCGCTGTCATTGGCACTGGCACTGCCCAGGGGAGTGTCACCATGGCCCGGGACGGGGCGGGGCAGGGCAGGGACAGGGACAGGAACAGGGCAGGGACACTGACAACCCTCTGTGACAAGGCAGAGTGACAGTGCCAACCCCCCCTGTGACAGGGCAGTGACAGTGCCAGCCCCCTGGGACAGGGCAGTGACAGTGCCAGCCCCCTGGGACAGGGCAGCACCACGACAGTGACAGTCCCCTGTGACAGGGCAGTGACAGTGACAATCCCTTCTGACACTGCAGCACCAGGACAGTGTCCCCAGTGCCCCCAGTGCCCCCAGTGTCCCACCCCAGCAGAGCCAGCACAGGACAGAGCTGGCACAGGACCCTGCCCCGGCCTCTGGAGCTCCTCCTGGGTCCTGGTGTGCCCCAGCCCTGGCAGGGCTCCGGGCCAGGCTGGGCCGGCCAGGGGCAGTGTCCCTGCTGGGGACAGCTGGGCAATGTCGCTGAGCCCAGACACCTCCTGCCTGCGACACTCAGTTACTTTGTTACGTGAAAAATCGACATTTGTTCTGCTTCCTGTGCTCCCCAGCGCTGGGCTTTGCCTGGCTCTGTGTGGTTGATATCAAGCAGCACTAATTGTGCAGACTGCCTTTCCGGGAGGAAATCCAGACAATCATTTCAGAGCTGCTCACCACCTTCACTCTCCTGCAGTTTTCCTGGTCGTTGAACCAGCCCCACCATCACGAGAGGAGCATTTCCCCTTTCTGCAGGCAGGGCTGGGCCTGAGCATTCCCAAGGGACTCCTCTCCTCTTTCAACATGATCAGCAGAACTGATTTTCTGATTGATGGTGGCCTGAGTGTGTCCCCCAGAAGCTGTCAGGGTGTTCTGTTGTAAACCTCTCACGCTGGGTCATCACCCCAGTGCCAGTCCTGGCCATCCTCTCCTGGGTGGAAGAGCAGGAGATCATCCAAGGAGGAAACTCTTCACTGTAGCACCAAGATCTCTGGGATTCAGTTCTTCGTCTTTCCTGCTCCAGGATTTCCCCACTGCTGGGGCAGCTGGTGGAGGACTCGTGCCCAGGGAGGGAAAAGGAGCCCTTGGTGTCCCTGCCCAGGCTCCCACAATTTTAAATGTCTGCTGGATGCGCAGAGGTCAGCACGAGCAGCTGAGATGTTTCTGTTGAAGTAGGATCAGACTGCTGAGGGGTGTCCATGGTTTGTTTTGGTCCCCAGCACAGCTGGAATGAGCTCTCCACTCAGCCCTGAAGGGTTTCTGCAACACCTGGATCCTTGCAGCACCTTGCCAGGTGTTAAAAACCTGGACAAGCACAAGATCTCCCTGTGGGTGATGCCAGCAGGACCTGAGGGAGGGGCAGTCACTGGGGACAGGCACGAGCAGCCCTTGGGGGATGCACCAGGCCCTGCCTGGCCACGGCCCCTGCGGGTCCCAGCAGGACAGAGGGACACAGGGGACACAGAGGGACACAGAGGGGACACAGGGGACACAGGGGGACACAGGGGGACACAGGGGACACAGAGGGACACAGAGGGACACAGGGGACACAGGGGACACAGGGGACACAGCGGACACAGGGGACACAGAGGGACACAGGGGACACAGCGAGGACACAGGAGGACACAGGGGACACAGGGGACACAGGGGACACAGGGGACACAGGGGATACAGGGGATACAGGGGGACACAGAGGGACACAGGGGACACAGGGGGACACAGGGGACACAGGGGACACAGGGGACACAGGGGATACAGGGGATACAGGGGGACACAGAGGGACACAGGGGACACAGGGGGACACAGGGGGACACGGGGGACACAGGGGACACAGGGGACACAGGGGATACAGGGGATACAGGGGACACAGGGGACACAGAGGGACACAGGGGGACACAGAGGGACACAGGGGACACAGGGGGACACAGGGGACACGGGGGACACAGGGGACACAGGGGATACAGGGGGATACAGGGGATACAGAGGGACACAGGGGACACAGAGGGACACAGGGGACACAGAGGGACACAGGGGACACAGGGGGACACAGGGGACACAGAGGGACACAGGGGACACAGAGGGACACAGGGGACACAGAGGGACACAGGGGACACAGAGGGACACAGGGGACACAGGGGGACACAGGGGACACAGAGGGACACAGGGGACACAGGGGACACAGGGGACACAGGGGACACAGGGGATACAGAGGGACACAGGGGACACAGAGGGACACAGGGGATACAGGGGACACAGGGGACACAGGGGGACACAGGGGACACAGAGGGACACAGGGGATACAGGGGGAAACAGGGGACACAGGGGGACACAGGGGACACAGGGGGACACAGGGGACACAGGGGACACAGAGGGACACAGGGGACACAGGGGGACACAGGGGACACAGAGGGACACAGGGGACACAGAGGGACACAGGGGACACAGGGGGACACAGGGGACACAGGGGGGACACAGAGGGACACAGGGGGACACAGGGGACACAGGGGATACAGGGGACACAGGGGACACAGGGGACACAGGGGGACACAGGGGATACAGGGGACACAGGGGACACAGGGGACACAGAGGGACACAGAGGGACACAGGGGACACAGAGGGACACAGGGGGACACAGGGGACACAGGGGACACGGGGGACACAGAGGGACACAGGGGACACAGGGGACACAGGGGACACAGGGGACACAGGGGGACACAGGGGACACAGGAGGACACAGGGGACACAGGGGGACACAGAGGGACACAGGGGGACACAGGGGACACAGAGGGACACAGGGGACACGGGGGACACAGGGGACACAGGGGGACACGAGGGACACAGGGGGACACAGGGGACACAGGGGACACAGGGGGACACAGGGGACACAGGGGGACACAGGGGACACAGGGGGACACAGGGGGACACAGGGGACACAGGGGACACAGGGGGACACAGGGGACACAGGGGGACACAGGGGACACAGAGGGACACAGAGGGACACAGGGGACACAGAGGGACCCAGAGGGACCCAGAGGGACACAGAGCAAGCCTGGCTGCCCAGGGAAGGCTGGGGAAGGAAGGAGGATCCAGCACCTTCCTGTGCTGCCATAGCCAGGTGCTCCAAGCACAGGAGGACCATTCCCTCTCCTGGTGCTCCTCAGGGATAAAGGGAAGGGATGCAATGGGTCCTGTGGCTCCTGCCAGGGCCTGCTGGGCTCAGGGTGCTGCTGTCCCACTGCTGGGCAAGGAAAGGGATCCTGCACAGGGGAAGGAGAGGCAGCTGCCAGGGAAATCTGCACAGAGCTCTGGGCTGACCCCCAGACTCGCTGTGGGGATGAGGAGGAGGCGACCAGACCACCCACAGCAGCAGATGGAGAGCTGGCCTCTGGAATTTGGCATCCTGCCTCCCTGGGAGTGCTGCAGGGCTCACAGGGGCCACCAGACAGCAGCTCGGGGCTCCTGGCACAGCTCAGGGCTCCTGGACCAGCTCAGGGCTCCTGGACCAGCTCAGGGCTCCTGGACCAGCTCAGGGCTCCCTGACACAGCTCAGTGCCCCCTGGCACAGCTCAGTGCCCCCTGACCAGCTCAGTGCCCCCTGGCACAGCTCAGGGCTCCCTGGCACCCCTGTCCCTCTGCTGCCTCTCCCCTCACCTCCTTCTGCAAGCAGCTCCTTTGGGCAAGGGCAAAGATCATTCCAGAAGGGCACTGAGCACTCAGAAATACCTAAAACCTGTTTGGTTTGGTTCTGGGAGGTTTCTTTCCATGCTGGTTTGGTTCTGGGAGGTTTCTTTCCATGTTTGGTTTGGTTCTGGGAGGTTACTTTCTCTGCATGTTCCAAGCTGGTTTGGTTCTGGGAGGTTTCTCTGCACGTTTGGTTTGCCTGGAGAAGGAAGCTGTGCACCTGGCAAAGGGATTTGATGTTTCTGTTCACAATTTTCCCTCCCTGGAAAGAGGATCCATCTCCAGCCCCGTGGCTGCCCTGGGGTGAGCTGGCAGCTTCTAAAGGAACCCAGTGAGGAGCTGATGCTCCCCTGCATCCCTGGGGGCTCTTGCACTGCCTGGGGCTGCCCAGAGTCCCAGTGGGGTCTCCAGGAGCACCACCAGGTGCACAGGCATAATCATAATTAGATGTTGATACTGAAGTTGGAAAGGACCTCCAGGATCTCCAGTCCAGCCTCTGTGGAGTGCTGTCCATCCCTGGCTCTGCTCCTCAGGTCAGACCTCACCTCCTCAGGGACAGCAGGATTTTCTGTCCTTCCTCCCACTGGCAGAGAACACCAAGGACAGGATGGAAGAGCACTAAAGGTGAAAAGCTCTGGACCAGATGGAGAAAAGAGCTTTGAAATCCCTCGTGTTTTCTTTCTTGCAGTTCAACCACCAGGTGTGTAAACACAACAGGTCTGGAAGGTTTTACTGTTAAATTATTTGTGGGGGTAACTTCCCTTCAGGGAACATCATCTTCATAGAAATCAACTTCAGTAAGATCAAAAGATTGAAAATGTGCCCCCAGATTTGGTCCATGGCAGAAGAGAGAGGTCTGTAATGATTGCCTTGATAAGGTGAGTTATGTGTGTGCTGTACTGGGGTCAGGGGATGGTTTGGGTGGGAAGGACCTGAAAAAACACCCAGTTCCAAATCCAGGGACACTCCCACTGTCCCACTGCTCCAGCCCCAGTGTCCAGCCTGGCCTTGGGCACTGCCAGGGATCCAGGGGCAGCCACAGCTGCTCTGTCACCCTGTGCCAGCCCTGCCCACCCTGCTGGCACTGCCACAGCCCTGCCTGTCCCTGTCCCCGCTCACCTGTCCCTGTCCCTGTCCCTGCCTGTCCCTGTCCCAGCCCTGCCTGTCCCCGTCCCCGCTCACCTGTCCCCGTCCCTGCTCACCTGTCCCCGCTCACCTGTCCCTGTCCCCGCTGACCTGTCCCCGCTCACCTGTCCCCGTCCCCGCTCACCTGTCCCCGTCCCCGCTCACCTGTCCCTGTCTGTCCCTGTCCCCGCTCACCTGTCCCTGTCCCCGCTCACCTGTCCCTGTCCCCGCTGACCTGTCCCCGCTCACCTGTCCCCGTCCCCGCTCACCTGTCCCTGTCTGTCCCCGTCCCCGCTCACCTGTCCCTGTCCCCGCTCACCTGTCCCCGCTCACCTGTCCCTGTCCCAGCCCGTGTCCCTGTCTGTCCCCGTCCCCGCTCACCTGTCCCTGTCTGTCCCTGTCCCCGCTCACCTGGCCCCCGGGGCTCGGCGCTGTCCCCCCCCGGGCCGGGCGGGCTCTCGGGGGTGCCGTGGCTCGGGGAGCAGCCGGCGGAGCCCGGGCGGGACGGAGCGGCCGGGGGGCGGCCCTGGGGCGGCGAGGGCGGGGCCGGGCCGGCGGCCTGGGGGAGAGAGAGAGAGAGTGGGACTGGGGACAGACAGACAGACAGACAGACAGAGAATGGGTGTGGGACAGACAGACAGACAGACAGACAGACAGATAGACAGAGAGAATGGGTGTGGGACAGACAGAGAGAGAGAGAATGGGATTGGGGACAGACAGACAGACAGAGAGAGAGAGAATGGGTGTGGGACAGACAGACAGACAGACAGACAGAGAATGGGACTGGGGACAGACAGACAGACAGACAGAGAGAGAATGGGTGTGGGACAGACAGACAGACAGACAGAGAGAGAGAGAGAATGGGACTGGGGACAGACAGACAGACAGACAGACAGAGAGAGAGAGAATGGGACTGGGGACAGACAGACAGACAGACAGAGAGAGAATGGGTGTGGGGACAGACAGACAGACAGACAGACAGAGAGAGAGAGAATGGGTGTGGGACAGAGAGACAGAGAGAGAGAGAGAGAATGGGATTGGGGACAGACAGACAGACAGAGAGAGAGAGAGAAAATGGGACTGGGGACAGACAGACAGACAGAGAGAGAGAGAGAGAGAAACAGGGACAGACAGACAGAGACAGACAGACAGACAGAGAGAAAATGGGATTGGGGACAGACAGACAGACAGACAGACAGACAGACAGAGAATGGGTGTGGGACAGACAGACAGACAGACAGACAGAGACAGAGAGAGAAAATGGGATTGGGGACAGACAGACAGACAGACAGACAGAGAATGGGACTGGGGACAGACAGACAGACAGACAGACAGAGAGAAAATGGGATTGGGGACAGACAGACTGACAGACAGAGAGAGAATGGGTGTGGGACAGACAGACAGACAGACAGACAGAGACAGAGAGAGAAAATGGGATTGGGGACAGACAGACAGACAGACAGACAGAGAATGGGACTGGGGACAGACAGACAGAGAGAAAATGGGATTGGGGACAGACAGACTGACAGACAGAGAGAGAGAGAATGGGTGTGGGACAGAGAGACAGAGAGACAGACAGAGACAGAGAGAATGGGTGTGGGACGGACAGACAGACAGACAGAGAGAGAGAATGGGTGTGGGACAGAGAGACAGAGAGACAGACAGAGACAGAGAGAATGGGTGTGGGACGGACAGACAGACAGACAGACAGAGAGAGAGAGAATGGGTGTGGGACAGACAGACAGACAGACAGACAGAGACAGAGAGAATGGGTGTGGGACAGACAGACAGACAGACAGAGAGAGAATGGGTGTGGGACAGACAGACAGACACAGGGGAACAGGCAGGGACGTCCAGCAGGCAGATGCTGGCACAGTGGGCACAGCAGAACCTCATCAACTTGCTTTTTCATTTTAATCTATTTTATATATATATATATATATATATATTTATCTATTTTTTAATCTATTTTTGTTCATTTTTGTCTATTTTGACATTTTTTATAAAATCACATGCTTGTATGTTTTATGCAAACATTTGCATATTTATATATTACACATGTAGATATTTATATATTTATCTATATATTAACTTATTAATATATTAGTGTAATGTATAATATATCTAATATATAACACATACTATATAATATATAATATAATATAGAATATAGAATATAGAATATAGAATATAATATAATTAATATATAATATATGACGTGACATATAATGTATAATATACATTTATATAATATATATTATATATATATATAAATATATTTTTATATTACACCTACATCTATATACTATAGTTATATGTCATATATTTATATTAAATACTTTTATATATTTAATATATTACATATAAAAATATCTACATCTATATATTTCTCGATGTATATTTTTATTAATATATAAAGGTACATATTATGTATATTTTTATATATAATATATTTATATCTGCATATGTAGATACTTAATGTACTACATATATATACAAATATTTTATATTAAATATATTAAAATACATAAATATAGATATTTTATGTATTTAAATATATTTTCTAATTTTCACTATATATATATATATATATATATATATACTTTAGCTATATCCATATAATTTGACTGACTGCAGAAAGAGTGCAGTTCTAGGTGACACCACAGCACCCCACACAAGGTGACAGTGCCATCACCCCACACAAGGTGACAGTGACAGTGACACTGCCATCACCTCACACAAGGTGACACCGCCAGCACCCTGCGCAGTGGTGGCACTGCCAGCAAACCAGATATGGTGGCACTGGCAGCACTCCAGCACGGTGACACCACCAGCACCCTGTGCTATGGTGGCACTGCCAGCACCCTGACACAGTGACACCACCAGCATGGCACACAACGGTGCCACCACCAGCACCTTACACACGGTGACACTGCCATCCCCTCGACACGGTGATACTGCCAGCAGCCCAGCATGGTGACACAGCCAGTGCCCTGACACGGTGACACTGCCAGCACCCCAGTGTGGTGACACTGCTGTCACTCAGACACGGTGACACTGCCATCCCCCTGACACGGTGACACAGCCAGCACCCCAGCATGGTGACACTGCTGTCACTCAGACACGGTGACACTGCCATCCCCTCGACACGGTGACACTGCCATCCCCGTGCCGGTCCCTTCGCACTCCCAGCCCAGCACCGCTCGGGTGCCACCGTCCCGCCCGTCCCCTGGCCCCTGTCCTCTGTCCCGTCCCCCTGTCCCCTGTGCCCTGTCCCCTGTCCCCCTGTCCCCTGTCCCCTGTGCCCTGTCCCCTGTCCCCTGTCCCCCTGTCCCCTGTGCCCTGTCCCCCTGTCCCCTGTGCTCTGTCCCCCTGTCCCCTGTGCCCTGTCCCCCTGTGCCCTGTCCCCTGTCCCCTGTGCCCTGTGCCCTATCCCCTGTGCCCTGTCCCCTGTGCCCCTGTCCCCTGTGCCCTGTCCCCTGTGCCCCAGCCGTGCTGGTGCCACCCCAGCCGTGTGGGACCCTCCTTTACAAACTGCACTAACGAGGCTGAGCCACCAGCGTGTCCCTGTCCCCTGTCCCCTGTGCCCTGTCCCCCTGTGCCCTGTCCCCTGTCCCCTGTGCCCTGTCCCCTGTCCCTGTCCCCTGTCCCCCTGTCCCCTGTCCCCTGTCCCCTGTGCCCTGCCC
Source organism: Oenanthe melanoleuca (assembly GCF_029582105.1). Classification (NCBI taxonomy): domain Eukaryota; kingdom Metazoa; phylum Chordata; class Aves; order Passeriformes; family Muscicapidae; genus Oenanthe; species Oenanthe melanoleuca. The sequence continues at coordinate 483,446 of NC_079336.1, forward strand.
CCTGTCCCCTGTCCCCTGTCCCCTGTGCCCTGTCCCCTGTGCCCTGTCCCCTGTCCCGACCCCTGTCCCCTGTGCCCTGTCCCCTGTGCCCTGTCCCCTGTGCCCTGTCCTCTGTGCCCTGTGCCCTGTCATCTGTGCCCTGTCCCCTGTGCCCTGTCCCGACCCCTGTCCCCTGTCCCCTGTGCCCTGTCCCCCTGTCCCCTGTCCCCTGTGCTCTGTCCCCTGTCCCCTGTCCCCTGTGCCCTGTCCCCTGTGCCCTGTCCCCTGTGCCCTGTGCCCTGTGCCCCGCCGTGCTGGTGCCACCCCAGCCGTGTGGGACCCTCATTTACAAACTGCACTAACGGGGCTGAGCCACCAGCGTGTCCCTGTGCCAGCGCTGCGGGGCAGCTGGGGGACAGGTCACCCCGACCTGCGGGTGGCACAGCCCGCAACCCACGGAACAGAACTGCACAGCCCGGGCAGCACAGCCGAACGAGCACCAGGCACGGGGTGGCACAGCCCGGGCAGCGCAGCCGAACGAGCACCAGGCACGGGGTGGCACAGCCCGGGCAGCGCAGCCGAACGAGCACCAGGCACAGAACTGCACAGCCCGGGCAGCACAGCCGAACGTGCACCAGGCACGGGGTGGCACAGCCCGGGCAGCACAGCCGAACGAGCACCAGGCACGGGGTGGCACATCCCGGGCAGCGCAGCCGAACGAGCACCAGGCACGGGGTGCCACGCCCGGCGCTCCCCCGGGACCGGGATGGGGACAGGGGCAGCTGCCACCTGTGCCAGGCTCTGCTCCGGGGGAACTGGCTCTGTCCTGCTCCTCCTCCTCCCCTAGGAGGGAGCCAGAGGAGCAGGTGGGGATATTTTCTGGTTTGAATATTCTCTGGTCTGACTATTTTCTGGTTTGAATATTCTCTGGTTTGACTATTCTTTGGTTTGACTATTCTCTGCTTTGAATATTCTCTGGTTAGAACATTCCCTGGTTTGAACATTCCCTGGTTTGAACATTCCCTGGTTTGACTTTCTCTGGTGTGAAGCTCGTCCCCCAGGTCCCACCCTGTGTCCTGGCACCTCAGCACGTGCTCCTGGACAGCACGGCTGGTGGCAGGTGTGAGGAGAGGAAAAGCCACAGAGGTTTTGCTATTTAGGATCCCAGAATCACTGAGGCTGGAAAAGAGCTCCAAGATCCTCAGGTGCCATCAGCCAATCTGCACCTTGTCCCCAGCCCAGAGCACTGTGTCACCTCCAGGGAGGGGCACTGAGCCTCCCTGCCAGGCCTGAGAGGAGGTGGGGAGGTGACAGCTCTGCAGCCAGGTCCCAGTGCTGACTCCGTGCCCCAAAACATCTGCCCAGCTGCCAGGGGACACATTCCACAGCGTGTGACAAGCTCAGCACAGTGACAAGCTCACCTTGGCCACAGAGGGCTCTGAATCATTGAATCCTGGAATGGTTTGGGTGGAAGGGACCCCAAATCCCCCCAGTGCCACCCCTGCCATGGGGACACCTCCCACTGTCCCACTGCTCCAGCCCCAGTGTCCAGCCTGGCCTCGGGCACTGCCAGGGATCCAGGGGCAGCCACAGCTGCTCTGGAATTCCATCCCAGCCAGGAATTCCTGCCCAGGATCCCGCCCAGCCCCGCCCTGTGTCCCCCTGTCCAGCACTCCAGGGGACACTGTGACCCCCGGGCACGCCCGGGCTGGCAGTGCCACTCTCTGGAAATCTCTTTGTCACCAACACTGCCCTTTGAGACACTGCCTGAGTGAGATTCTTCGAGAAAGTGCCTGAAGAGCCTGAAGAGTTTCTCGTTGGGGGTTTTGACCCGCCCGCAGCTGCTGCTGGGCTGATTTGCATTCCCCGGCAGCGCCGGAGCGCCCCGAGCGTGACGGGTTCCTGCGACACACGGGGACAGCGACAGCAGCACCGAGGGCACCACGGCACAGCCTGGGGTGGGACAGGCAGGGCTGGGACAGGATGGGGTGGGACAGGAAGAGAAAAGAGAAGAGAAGAGAAGAGAAGAGAAGAGAAGAGAAGAGAAGAGAAGAGAAGAGAAGAGAAGAGAAGAGAAGAGAAGAGAAGAGAAGAGAAGAGAAGAGAAGAGAAGAGAAGAGAAGAGAAGAGAAGAGAAGAGAAGAGAAGAGAAGAGAAGAGAAGAGAAGAGAAGAGAAGAGAAGAGAAGAGAAGAGAAGAGAAGAGAAGAGAAGAGAAGAGAAGAGAAGAGAAGAGAAGAGAAGAGAAGATAAAAAGCAAAGAGGAAAGGAAAGGAAAGGAAAGGAAAGGAAAGGAAAGGAAAGGAAAGGAAAGGAAAGGAAAGGAAAGGAAAGGAAAGGAAAGGAAAGGAAAGGAAAGGAGAGGAAAGGAGAGGAGGGAGAGGAGAGGAGAGGAGAGGAGAGGAGAGGAGAGGAGAGGAGAGGAGAGGAGAGGAGAGGAGAGGAGAGGAGAGGAGAGGAGAGGAGAGGAGGGAGAGGAGAGGAGAGGAGAGGAGAGGGGAGAGGAGAAGAGAAGAGAGGAGAGGAGAGGAGAGGAGAGGAAAGGAAAGGAAAGGAAAGGAAAGGAAAGGAAAGGAAAGGAAAGGAAAGGAAAGGAAAGGAAAGGAAAGGAAAGGAAAGGAAAGGAAAGGAAAGGAAAGGAAAGGAAAGGAAAGGAAAGGAAAGGAAAGGAAAGGAAAGGAAAGGAAAGGAAAGGAAAGGAAAGGAAAGGAAAGGAAAGGAAAGGAAAGGAAAGGAAAGGAAAGGAAAGGAAAGGAAAGGAAAGGAAAGGAAAGGAAAGGAAAGGAAAGGAAAGGAAAGGAAAGGAAAGGAAAGGAAAGGAAAGGAAAGGAAAGGAAAGGAAAGGAAAGGAAAGGACCCCACAGTCTGACATCCCTTCCCGGCCTGTGTGACCCTGAGCAGCCTCTGGAACCTGTGGCTGATGTTCCCTCCCACTGCCACCTCTGTGCCACCTCTGTGCCACCCCAGGCACGGCTCTCAGGCTGCCACAGGGGAGGAGGGCTCAGGGAAGGGCCAAGGGTGGGAATGTGGCAGGAGCTCTGAGCTCTGAGCTCTGCCCCAGAGCAGCCCCCGAGGGTGACACTGGTGCTGACAGGTCCCAGCCCACAGCACAGAGCCCGGGACCAGCAGTGCCAGGAGCAGCTGTGGGAGCACAGCACAGAGCTGTGGGCACTGCCCAGCACAGCACAGCACAGCACAGCACAGAGCTGTGGGCACTGCCCAGCACAGCACAGAGCTGTGGGCACTGCCCCAGCACAGCACAGAGCTGTGGGCACTGCCCAGCACAGCACAGAGCTGTGGGCACTGCCCAGCACTGCACAGCACAGAGCTGTGGGCACTGCCCCAGCACAGCACAGAGCTGTGGGCACTGCCCCAGCACAGCACAGAGCTGTGGGCACTGCCCAGCACAGCACAGCACAGAGCTGTGGGCACTGCCCAGCACAGCACAGCACAGAGCTGTGGGCACTGCCCAGCACAGCACAGAGCTGTGGGCACTGCCCCAGCACAGCACAGCACAGAGCTGTGGGCACTGCCCAGCACAGCACAGAGCTGTGGGCACTGCCCAGCACAGCACAGCACAGAGCTGTGGGCACTGCCCCAGCACTGCACAGAGCTGTGGGCACTGCCCAGCACAGCACAGAGCTGTGGGCACTGCCCAGCACAGCACAGCACAGAGCTGTGGGCACTGCCCCAGCACTGCACAGAGCTGTGGGCACTGCCCCAGCACTGCACAGAGCTGTGGGCACTGCCCAGCACAGCACAGAGCTGTGGGCACTGCCCCAGCACGGCACAGAGCTGTGGGCACTGCCCAGCACAGCACAGAGCTGTGGGCACTGCCCCAGCACAGCACAGAGCTGTGGGCACTGCCCAGCACAGCACAGAGCTGTGGGCACTGCCCCAGTACAGCACAGAGCTGTGGGCACTGCCCAGCACAGCACAGAGCTGTGGGCACTGCCCAGCACAGCACAGAGCTGTGGGCACTGCCCAGCACAGCACAGCACAGAGCTGTGGGCACTGCCCCAGCACGGCACAGAGCTGTGGGCACTGCCCCAGCACAGCACAGAGCTGTGGGCACTGCCCAGCACAGCACAGAGCTGTGGGCACTGCCCAGCACAGCACAGCACAGAGCTGTGGGCACTGCCCAGCACAGCACAGCACAGAGCTGTGGGCACTGCCCCAGCACGGCACAGAGCTGTGGGCACTGCCCAGCACAGCACAGAGCTGAGGGCACTGCCCAGCACAGCACAGCACAGAGCTGTGGGCACTGCCCCAGCACGGCACAGAGCTGTGGGCACTGCCCAGCACAGCACAGAGCTGTGGGCACTGCCCCAGCACAGCACAGAGCTGTGGGCACTGCCCAGCACAGCACAGAGCTGTGGGCACTGCCCAGCACAGCACAGAGCTGTGGGCACTGCCCCAGTACAGCACAGAGCTGTGGGCACTGCCCAGCACTGCACAGAGCTGTGGGCACTGCCCAGCACTGCACAGAGCTGTGGGCACTGCCCAGCACAGCACAGAGCTGTGGGCACTGCCCAGCACAGCACAGCACAGAGCTGTGGGCACTGCCCAGCACAGCACAGAGCTGAGGGCACTGCCCAGCACAGCACAGCACAGAGCTGTGGGCACTGCCCAGCACGGCACAGAGCTGTGGGCACTGCCCAGCACAGCACAGAGCTGTGGGCACTGCCCAGCACAGCACAGCACAGAGCTGTGGGCACTGCCCAGCACAGCACTGCACAGAGCTGTGGGCACTGCCCAGCACAGCACAGAGCTGAGGGCACTGCCCCAGCACGGCACAGAGCTGTGGGCACTGCCCCAGCACAGCCCCGAGCCCCAGGGACCCTCTGGGGACACAAACCCCTCCAAACCTCCCCTCTGCAAGGGCTGAAGCAATGACAGGGCTGTGGGTCTCACAGCAGAGGTGGCAAAGCCCCCTAAGGTCACAGGGTGCACTGTCCCCAGCACTGCCACAGGCACAGGGCTTTAAACCCCTGCAGGATGGGCACATCCTGGCCAGCTGTGCTGGCTCTGAGCACCTTTTCCAGGAAGGAATTGCTCCCAGTGTCCAACTGAGCCTGTCCAGGTCAGCTGGAGCCCCCAGAGCCCCCAGAGCCCCCAGAGCCGAGGGGTCCCAGTGGATCTGGGGCTGTGTCCCTGTGCCAGGGCTCCTGGCTCAGTGTCTCCCTTCCCTGGCACAGCCAAGGCACAGCTCAGCAGGGCTGTGAGCTCCCCTCTGCCTCTGGTTTGGAGCTGCAGCCCCAGAAAACCCAGCAGCTCCTGGCTCCTTGCTGGAAATGACACCAGGGAGGCCACAGAGGATGGATTTCAATTCAGAAAAGCCTCGAAGGAAACCTCTGAGCTGGCTCCTGAGTGTTTGGGACCAGCTTTGATTTGTGGCCCCTGGCTGGTGGGTCCTGTGTCCAGGAGCTGTGAGGTTTAACCAGGGCCAGGCTGTGCCTGAGCAGGGAGCAGCTCCAGGGAAGGGGTGGGAGGGAGCAGGGCCAAGAGAGCTCAGCTGTGGGTCCCCACCTGGGGAACTGAGCCAAACTTCCTACAAACACTGTGCCAGAGGAAAGGAGAATGGGGTGAGAAAAGCCTTTGAAAATCTGGGCTGGAAGGAGCCTGGAAGGGTTTTTGGAGCCCCTTTTTGGAGCAAGGTCACCTGCAAGGTGCTGCTCTTCCTTTGGAAACCTCCCCTCTGGGCTCTGCTCCAGTCCAGCCTCTCCTGGGAACTGCTGCCCCAAAGCCACAGCAGCTGCTGGGCAGGAGGGGACACGAGCACAGCTGGATTTCCCTTTGATTTCCCTCCTGCATCACCCTCAGGGTCTGTGGCACAGGACACTGCCCCACACAGGGACAGGACCTCAGAGGTTCCCACAGACCTGAGGTGATCTTCCTGCTTGGAATCATGGAATTGTTTAGCTTGGAGAACACCCTCACTGAGTCAAATCATCAAAACCAAAGACCCCCAGAAGTCCCTGAACCCCCAGATGCTCACTGAGAAACTCAAATCCATAGACACTGATTTTGTCACAGAAACATCACAGACTGGGTTGGGTGGGAAAAGACCTCAAATCCCCCCCAGTGCCCCCCTGCCATGGCAGGGACACCCCCACTGTCCCAGGGTGTCCCAAGCCCTGCCCAGCCTGGCCTTGGCACTGCCAGGATCAGGGGCAGCCACAGCTGCAACATGGAGCAGATTAAAGCAGCAGGGATCCTGCACACACAGCAACCAGGAGGCAGCAGGTTCCAGATCAGCCTTTCAGACAGGTGAACATCTCACCATGCCCCAAACACTGCAGGAAATGCAGCACAGACAGAGCAGGGTCTGTCCCTGCAGGAGCAGCCAGGAAAGCAGGACAGCACTCACTCCTTGCCTCTGAAACAAGCCCAAAGCTGCTGCTCTGGGGCACAGGGTGCACAGAACCACAGGGGAACGAGAAATACAAACCCCTCAGCCCCCCAGCTGGGTCTGCTGCCCAAACCCCCCTGGCACAGGTTCCTCTGTGAGTCTGGGCACGTGGGCTGCCCCTGCTGGAGCCAGGATGAGCTTCCCCAGCAGGGATTGTTCACAGAATCCCAAAGAGCTCGGGCTGGGCAGGGGCCTCAAAGCTCATCCTGCTCCAGGCCCTGCCAGGGACACCTTCCACTGCCCCAGCCTGGCCCTGAGCTGCTCCAGACATCCCTGCCCTTTCCCTGGAACCTCACAGTAGTTCAGCCTGGAACACACCCCATCCCCATCCCCATCCCATCCCCATCCCATCCCATCCCATCCCATCCCCATCCCATCCCATCCCATCCCATCCCATCCCATCCCATCCCATCCCATCCCATCCCATCCCATCCCATCCCATCCCCATCCCCAATCTCCCCCTGCCTGGTGCCAGGAGCAAGCCCAGGCCCTGGCAGGAAGGCTGAGCAGTAATTAATTCAGCACAGAAATAATGAACTACAGAGGAATTTCAATTTACACGTCTTTCTATTTTAACAGAAACCCCCTGACAGCTGAATGTGGGGGGATAAGAACCCCTCCAAGCACATTTGGAGCTGCTGTGCAGCAGGCTGGGGCAGCAGGGGGTGTGCAGAGTCCCAGCAGGGATGCTGCAGCCGGGACAGCTGGAATGCTGCTGGGCCGGTTCTGCAGGACCTGCCTGTCCCCGCAGGGACAGGGGCAGCACAGCAGCTCTGCCTGCAGGGCCAGCCCAGCTCTGGAGCCCTGTGCCCTGCTCAGCCTGTCCTGCACTGGCATCAGAGCTGCACCCCCGTTCCTCCAGGCTTTGGGGCTCTGCTGCCCTTTTTTTAATTTTTTTTTTTTCCCCGTAATTTAACAATTATTTACATTAAGCAGGAAGGGAGGAGAAGTCCTTCCAGAGCTGCACACGGAGCTGCTGCTGCTGCCTGAATAATTCCAGCTCGATCGAAGCGAGTGCTAAAAATAACCCACCCCCTCCCTGCAAACCCTCTTGGAGGAAAACATTTAAAGCAGAAAACAAGGCCCCCAGAGCAGCCCCCCCAGCCTGGTAACCCGATTGAGGCACAGAAATTGAATTTCCCCGAGCAGGAATACATGCAGGGCTCATTAGTGGGAGGGCTAATGACCTTTCTGAGGCATTAATAACCCAATGCAGGGCCAGGCCCGTGGCACACAGGCAGCCTGAGCTGCCCCACTGGGGAGGGATGCAAGAGCTGAGTGGCACTGACACCCAGGGACACAAAAATAACACAAACACAGCTGGGGAAGGGTGCAAACAGCAGCACAGCCTGCCTGGCAGCAGCAGTTCCCCACGGACAGCAGAAATGCCAGGGGGGTTTGGAGTGCCCGTCCCTGGGGTGCCACCTGCATGTGGCACTCTGGGGACAGGGTGGGACCAGCCCAGCTGGGCTGCATGGGCTGCATGGGAGGGATTTTCTGACCTAAATTCTGCTGGGATTCTGGGATTTGGGATTCTGTGCTGTGGTTTGGGCCCCTGCCAGAACCAGGCTGCTCAGGGCTGCCAGCCAGGGATGCTCATGGTCCATCCAGGGGATGGGGTCATGGCATGGCCCATCCAACAAAAATCACATTGAGCTGTCCAAAATCAGCTCATCAGCCAAAAACACGGAGAGGAGAGGAGAGGAGAGGAGAGGAGAGGAGAGGAGAGGAGAGGAGAGGAGAGGAGAGGAGAGGAGAGGAGAGGAGAGGAGAGGAGAGGAGAGGAGAGGAGAGGAGAGGAGAGGAGAGGAGAGGAGAGGAGAGGAGAGGAGAGGAGAGGAGAGGAGAGGAGAGGAGAGGAGAGGTTTTCCCTCTGGAATTTTCCCTGGCTGTGTTTCCCTCTGGAATTACCCCTGGCTGTGTTTCCCCCTGGAATTGCCCCTGGCTGTGTTTCCCCTGGAATTTTCCCTGGCTGTGTTTTCCCTGGAATTACCCCTGGCTGTGTTTCCATCTGGAATTACCCCTGGCTGTGTTTTCCCTGGAATTACCCCTGGCTGTGTTTCCCCCTGGAATATTCCCTTCTGTTCCCTCCCTGCTCCAGCCTTTCCTGCCCCATCCCTGTGCCCCCAGCAGGTCCTGCTCCCCTCAGCCCCTCTGGGCTCTCTCTCCCCCTCTCCTGGAGCTCTGTTTGTTTTCATTCCCCCTCTGCCCCCAGCTGCGGGACCCATGGCAGGGATCAGGAAACAATAAAATCCCTCTCACCACACAGAATGTGCCTTTTCCCTGGCTGCTTTCAAAGCCTGACATTTTTGCTTTCATCCCCTCTGCACAGTGCTGGGGCATGTGCTGCTCCCCCCGTGGGCAGGGGCCTCGTGTGGGGTGCAGGGGCTGTGCTCAAGATGGAGCAGATTGTTCCTGCAGCCCCAGCACCTTCCCAGGCTCCATTCCCTCCCCACAGCTTGGCTTACAGCACCAAGAGTCAGTGTTATCTCTGAGAATACTCCAGTTTTCTTTGCAGGCTCTGGCCCTCCTTTCCTCCTGCTGGAGGGGCTGCAGGAGCCCCAGGTCAGGTTTTGGGGGCAGCCAACCCCAGCTGCAGATTTCTGTGCCCTGGGGCCTCCCTGGGAAGTGTCCCCAAAACCAGCCTGGGAACTTCATCCCAGCTGAGTGAGTGTCCCCAGGCAGGGGACAAAGCCATCCTCCCACCCAGAAAACACCAAAAGCTCCAATTCATGGAATCCTGGAATGGTTTGGGTGGGAAGGGACCTCAAATCCCCCCCAGTGCCACCCCTGCCATGGGGACACTCCCACTGTCCCATTGCTCCAGCCCCAGTGTCCAGCCTGGCCTTGGCACTGCCAGGGATCCAGGGGCAGCCACAGCTGCTCTGTCACCCTGTGCCAGCCCTGCCCACCCTGCCAGGGAACAATTCCTGCCCAGGATCCCACCCAGCCCTGCCCTCTGGCAGTGGGAGCCATTCCCTGTCCTGTCCCTGCATCCCTGTGACAGCAGAGGGGCTCCAATTCCACACTGGGTGTGTTCCTGCAGCCCAGGGGGTTCCTCTTGCTCCAGAATTTTTCAGGAAAATTATTAAAAAATCAGGGAAGCGATGCCAGGCAGTGGTGAGGGTGGAGGAGGAGCTGCTCAGCAGCCATCCATGGCAGGAGGGTGTCACCACAGTGTCCTGAAGGCCAGAGCTGCTCCCCTCCATGGGATGAGCCCTTTGCTGCATCATCTCCATGCTCACTTTTCCCCATCCCTGCAGAGGAGCAGAACTCGAGGTGTTCAGGGGACCTGTGCTGATGGGAACCATCCCATCAAAGAGCTTTGGGGACAAGGAGCAGAAGTGATGGCTTTGATCAGCCCCAGCTTTTGAAAGATGGAATTGCTGGGGGCAGCCAGAGCCCAGAATCACAAACAGGTCTGCACATGAGCTCAGAGCAGGCTGGGGCAGGCAGCTCAGGGAGAACCTGGGTGATCCAGGATGAGCCCTGTGCCTTCTCACAGCCTGCAAGAGCTGAGACAGGGCCAGCTAAGGGCTGGGACAGCCACGCCAGGGACAGCCACGGGGACACGCTGGGACAGCAGCTCTGGGAGCAGCTGAAAGGATGGAGGGTCTGAAAGGATCAGTGTGAGTGAGAGACACGGGTGTAAATCTGCCAGCCAGGGACAGAGCCATGAGTGCAGGGACAGGGCCATGAGTGCAGGGACAGAGCCAGCAGTGCAGGGACAGAGCCATGAGTGCAGAGACAGAGCCATGAGTGCAGGGACAGAGCCACCAGTGCAGGGACAGAGCCACCAGTGCAGGGACAGAGCCATGAGTGCAGGGACAGAGCCATGAGTGCAGAGACAGAGCCATGAGTGCAGGGACAGAGCCACCAGTGCAGGGACAGAGCCACCAGTGCAGGGACAGAGCCATGAGTGCAGGGACAGAGCCATGAGTGCAGGGACAGAGCCATCAGTGCAGGGACAGGGCCAGCAGTGCAGGGACAGAGCAATGAGTGCAGGGACAGAGCCAGCAGCAAAGGGACAGAGCCAGCAGTGCAGGGACAGGGCCAGCAGTGCAGGGACAGAGCCACCAGTGCAGGGACAGAGCCACCAGTGCAGGGACAGAGCCATGAGTGCAGGGACAGGGCCATGAGTGCAGGGACAGAGCCATGAGTGCAGGGACAGAGCCATCAGTGCAGGGACAGGGCCAGCAGTGCAGGGACAGAGCCATCAGTGCAGGGACAGGGCCAGCAGTGCAGGGACAGAGCCACCAGTGCAGGGACAGAGCCACCAGTGCAGGGACAGAGCCATGAGTGCAGGGACAGAGCCAGCAGCAAAGGGACAGAGCCATGAGTGCAGGGACAGAGCCACCAGTGCAGGGACAGAGCCAGCAGTGCAGGGACAGAGCCATGAGTGCAGGGACAGAGCCAGCAGTGCAGGGACAGAGCCAGCAGCAAAGGGACAGAGCCATGAGTGCAGGGACAGAGCCACCAGTGCAGGGACAGAGCCACCAGTGCAGGGACAGAGCCATGAGTGCAGGGACAGAGCCACCAGTGCAGGGACAGAGCCATGAGTGCAGGGACAGAGCCACCAGTGCAGGGACAGAGCCACCAGTGCAGGGACAGAGCCATGAGTGCAGGGACAGAGCCAGCAGCAAAGGGACAGAGCCATGAGTGCAGGGACAGAGCCACCAGTGCAGGGACAGAGCCATGAGTGCAGGGACAGAGCCAGCAGTGCAGGGACAGAGCCAGCAGTGCAGGGACAGAGCCATCAGTCCCTGCTGGGAAAGGAGCCAGTGAGGGGGACCTGCCTGGGCACCCCATGGGGGACGTGGTGTTTGGTTTGGGGTGTTTCGGTATTTGGGATCTTTTGGGTATTTGGGGTGTTTGGGATGTTTCAGGTGTTTGGGGTATTTAGAATATTTGGGGTGGTTGGGTTTTTTGGGTTGTCTCCCATAGGAATGGGAATTCTGTAATTCCCACAGAACAGGAATTCTGTGATTCCATTGGAATGGGAACTCTGTGATTCCATGGGAATGGGAATTCTGTGATTCCTACAGGAATGGGAATTCTGTGATTCTATTGGAATGGGAATTCTATGATTCCATTGGAATGGGAATTCTGTGATTCCACAGGAATGGGAATTCTATGATTCCATAGGAATGGGAACTCTGTGATTCCATTGGAATGGGAATTCTGTGATTCCATTGGAATGGGAATTCTGTGATTCCATGGGCATGGGAACTCTGTGATTCCACAGGAATGGGAATTCTGTGATTCCATGGGCATGGGAACTCTGTGATTCCGGTGGGAATGGGGATTCCAGGGCAGCCCCGGATGCTCTGGGGGCTCTGCCATGAGCCCACCCTCACCCCAAATCCTGCAGAGCGTGTCTGAGTCTGATCCCTCCAGCCAGAGAGAGGAATCTGAGAGGGAAAAGGAGAAATTGGCTGGGGGGGAAACACAAACTCTGCTCTCCACCTCAGCAGAAGTAAAACCCTAAATCCAGGGGGGACTAAATCCACCCAAAAGTAAAACCCTAAATCCAGGGGGAACTAAATCCACCCAAAAGTAAAACCCTAAATCCAGGGGGAACTAAATCCACCCAAAAGTCAGGATCTCAGATGGACAAGGGCTGCCAGTGCAATGAAGGAGCACAGCAAGGAAAGGAGCCCCTGGCCAGGTGAGTGAGGCTCAGCATTTTTGGATTTCAGCCCAAGCAGGTTTGCAAGAGCTCCCCGGGGAACTCTGCAGGGGTTTTCTCCTACCCAGGGCACCAGACCTGCTCAGGACCAGCCCCTGGCCCCGGGATGGTGACAGGAATGAAGTCACAGCTGCTGTCACCCTCCTCTTCAGCCAGCAGCAGCTGTGACCTGCAGCCTCACACTGACCCCTGCACACACACATTTCCAGAGGCTGCAGCCTGGGCTGAGCCCCTGCAGAGCTCTTGATGCCCATTTCTAATAAACCCTGAAGTAACAGGGAAATTCCAGTGGCATAACAGCATTTTCTGGGATAATAATAAAAGGAAAAGCGGAATGAGTGGGAAGCTCACATCAGTCAAAGACAGGAAAATAGAACAGAAGAGCTGAGGGGAGATTGGAACAGCAAAAATTGGCAGGATTGTGGCTGAGGGTTGGCTTTGGTGGCTGTGGCAAAGGGAAGTGGAGCTGGGAACACCGAGGGTGCCAGGGGGGAGTGGGAACCAGAGCCAAACATTCCTGGGGACCCCATGAAAGGCAGGCAGGAGGAGAAGGGGCTCAGAGGGAAGAAAAGCAAGCAGAGGCATTAATTAAAGATTGGAATGACCTGGGGACATTCCCAGGCAGCCAGGGCTGGGAAGGGCTGCAGGTGGGCACGTTCACAGGATGGAAATGCAGAACAGAAATGGGCAGGGGAAGGGAAAATCCAGCCCAGCTGCGGCCAGGCACGAACATCTGGGCGGGATGTTCATCCTCAACGAGCTGGGAAATGGGAACTCCCAGCCACGGTCCTTTGTGGCACCACGCTGCCACTACAGGGGGGTTTCTGCTTCAGACACTGAGTGCAGAATGGAATTGCACTGCACTCGAAACCTGAACCAGCTGGGCTGGCTCGGGGAAGTTTTTACACAAACCCCGTTTCCTACATTTAGAAATCTCCCATTTCTACCCAGAACTGGAGAAGTGCATCCAAAGCAGTGCGAGTGGAGCAGCTGTCTTCCCCAGGAATGGAAATGTTTGAGATGCTCTGAAAAGGCAGCTTTGAGGAAAAACCACCTGAGTCATGGGAAGGACGATGACAAAAGCACACGTTATTGCTCCTTTCAGGAGAAGAGCTGTGCACGGTAACACCCAGAACTCCCCGAGCCTGGGCGCTGCCAAAGCTGCAGGAAAGCACCCGGGGAAGGGGAGGGCAGCAGGGAAAGGGTCCTGGGGTGGGAAATCCCAGCCAGCCCCCTGTCACAGCACAGTGCCACATCCAGGACCCTGGGGCACTGCAGGGGTGCTGAGAGCCCCGAGCCCGTCCCAGCTGCAGAGCAGCCGGCACAGCCCCTGGGGACACCCTGCACGCTGCGATGCGCTGGAGGGACCCACGGTGGCAACGGGGGAGGGAAGAACAATTCTGGCTCCACGGGGAGGAATAATTCTGCTTCCAAACTGAGCCCCCGAGACTCCTCTGACGTGCGCGGAGGGGAAAAAAAAAAAAAAAAAGGTGTGGAGTCATCCTGGGGGAGAGCGGTGTGGGGTGGTGATGGAAACAAGGATTAATCATTAATGAATGATGTGGTTTCCGCGGCTGCCAGGGCACAAACACTGCCCGGGTGCTCGGAGCCGGAGGAGGGAAGGAGCCCGGGGTGCTGCAGGGGCTGCAGGGGATGCAGGAGATGCAGGGGCTGCAGGAGCTGCAGGGGATGCAGGGGCTGCAGGGGATGCAGGAGATGCAGGGGCTGCAGGAGCAGCAGGGGCTGTAGGGGATGCAGGAACAGCAGGGGCTGCAGGAGATGCAGGGCTGCAGGAGATGCAGAGGCTGCAGGGGATGCAGGGGCTGCAGGAGCTGCAGGGGCTGTAGGGGATGCAGGAACAGCAGGGGCTGCAGGAGATGCAGAGGCTGCAGGAGATGTAGGGGCTGCAGGAGCTGCAGGGGCTGCAGGGCTGTAGGGGATGCAGGGGCTGCAGGGCTGTAGGGGATGCAGGGCTGCAGGAGCTGAAGGGGATGCAGGGCTGCAGGAGCTGCAGGAGCAGCAGTGGTGCAGGAGATGCAGGAGCTGCAGGAGCTGCAGGGGCTGCACTCCGGGTCCGAGCCCGCGGGAAGGAGAGGGGAGGCAGCCAGCCAGGCAGAATGTGGGCGAGGACAGAAAATATTTAAATTCCTCGAGCCTTCCATCACTTCCTGGGCCGCTTCCCAGCGCTGCGTGCCGCGCTCCGGGCTCCGTGCCGGGAGGGTGTGCGCGGATGGACGGGCCGGGCCGGGCCGGGCGGGGGGCTGCGGAAAAACCGCCCGAGCCCACGGCCGGGGGGATTCCGGGAACGGGGGTTCTGAGAGTCACTGGGAATGGGGACGCTGTGATCCTATGGGAATGGGAACGCTGTGATCCCATGGGAATGGGAACGCTGTGATCCCATGGGAATGGGGATTCTGAGATTCACTGGGAATGGGAACTCTGTGATTCCCACAGGATGGGGATGCTGTGATTCCCTGTGAATGCTGTGATTCACTGGGAATGGGAATTCTGTAATTCCCTGGGAATGGGAATTCTGTGATCCCGTGGGAATGGGAATTCTGTGATTCCCGTGGGAATGGGAATTCTGCCAGTCCTGGAACTGCCAGGTCTGTATCAATCCTGGGAACTGCCAGGTCTGTGGAGCCAGGACTGAAGGGATCCCCTCTGGGCACAGAGTCTCTCAGGAATTGCTGCTTTCAGGAGGATAAAAGGACAGAGGATGGAGGCAGAGCCCTGCTGGAGAGTCCTGGGCAGCCCCTGGGCTGTCCCTGCTGCTCCAGCCTCTGTTTCCAAAGGAGGAGCCCTGGCTGTGCTGTGCTCATCACAGCTCAGACACAGCCACAGCACTAAAAATAGATCTTGAGCAAGATGGATCACTGGCTGGCCAGGCCCTGGCGTGACAAATGCAGCCCCAACAGCAGCAGGAGACGGGGCTTTGCTCTCAATAAACTCAGCTGAGTGACAGAGCATGTGCAGTCTGATTTCTGCAGCTACACATGTTCTCAGAATAAAGGGTTGAGCAGATGAGATGAGAAGTGAGGAGTGTGATGAGCAGGGCCCGGCACAGCTGAGGGAAGGCAGCATCTCTCACTGCTGATGTCACACGTTAAACCCTGCCCAGGCAGGCTGGAATGAATATTAATTCAGGCTGGGGAGGATGGGTGGCACTGGGGGCTCTCTGGGCAGGGACTGGGGGCTCTCAGTGCCCCTGGCTCCCACTGCCAGCCCTGGGCTCACACATTCCCAGGGCCCAGCACAACTCCCTGCTTTTCCCACGGGGCAGGAGGATTTGTCACCTCTGTTTGTCACCTCTGTTTGTCACCTCTGTTTGTCACCTCTGTGTGCCGCTCCTGGCAGCAGCACGAGCTGCATGAGCTGGCACTGGCAGCCCCTCCCCGGGCACAGCCCGGATCCTCCAGCCCTGCTCGTGCCTGCTGCCCTGCCTGGGCACACGGCAGGGGGTGACACGGGTGGGGTGACACGGGTGGGGTGACACGGGTGGGGGTGACACGGGTGGGGTGACACGGGTGGGGGTGACACGGCAGGGGGTGACACGGGCGGGGGGTGACACGGGTGGGGGTGACACGGGTGGGGGTGACACGGGTGGGGGTGACACGGATGGGGTGACACGGATGGGGTGACACGGATGGGGGTGACACGGGTGGGGTGACACGGCAGGGGGTGACACGGGCAGGGAGGGGGTGGGTGACACGGGCAGGGGGGATGGGTGACACAGGCAGAGTGCCTCGTCACGGAGCAGAGCTCTCCTCCTCCTCCTCCTCCTCCTCCTCCTGCTCAGCACTCCAGGATGCTCACAGCTCTGCTCACACCCAGCACAGGCAGAATTCCATCCCTGCAGGAACCCCTGAGGCTGGAAAATCCCTCCCAGCCCATCCTGTGTCTGATCCCTCCCTGTCCCCAGCCCAGAGCACTGAGTGCCACATCCTTGGACACCCCCAGGGATGGGCACTGCAAAGCTCCCTGGGCAGCCCCTGCCAAGGCCTGAGCTCCCTTTCCATGGAGAAATTGCTGCTGATGGAGGAGAAGGAGAAGGAGAAGGAGAAGGAGAAGGAGAAGGAGAAGGAGAAGGAGAAGGAGAAGGAGAAGGAGAAGGAGAAGGAGAAGGAGAAGGAGAAGGAGAAGGAGAAGGAGGAAGAAAAAGAAGAAGAAAAAGAAGAAGAAAAAGAAGAAGAAAAAGAAGAAGAAAAAGAAGAAGAAAAAGAAGAAGAAAAAGAAGAAGAAAAAGAAGAAGAAAAAGAAGAAGAAAAAGAAGAAGAAAAAGAAGAAGAAAAAGAAGAAGAAAAAGAAGAAGAAAATGATGAGGAAGATGAAGAAGATGATGATGAGGAAGATGATGATATTTGCCCCCCAGAAGTGCATGGTGCAGGCTGGCCTTTGGGATGGGGGTTTTGGCAGCCCTGGGAGGAGCCTCCTCTGGTGCCCTGGGCTGGGGTGCCCTGGGCTCCCCCTGCCCTCCCCAGCCGTGGCCTGCAGAAGGAGCAGCCCCGGGAGGGCAGGACGGGCCCCAGCCCCGCACTGCAGCCCAAGGCCACACCTTGGACAGGGTGGGAGAGTCCCCAGGGCTCGGGGGTGTGGCACGGCAGCAGGGACAGCAGCAGGGACAGCAGGGACAGCAGCAGGGACGACAGCAGCAGGGACAGCAGGGACAGCAGCAGGGACAGCAGGGACAGGCAGGGACAGCAGGGACAGCAGCAGCAGCTGGCACACGGCTGGGGCAGAGCTGTCCCCACACAGGGCTGTGTCCCTGCCCTGTGTCCCTGTGTCCCTGTGTCCCTGCCCTGTGTCCCTGCCCTGTGTCCCTGTGTCCCTGCCCTGTGTCCCTGCCCTGTGTCCCTGTGTCCCTGCCCTGTGTCCCTGCCCTGTGTCCCTGTGTCCCTGCCCTGTGTCCCTGCTCTGTGTCCCTGCTCTGTGTCCCTGCTCTGTGTCCCTGCCCTGTGTCCCACAGCTGCTGCAGGGCTGTGAACAGCCCTGGCTCCCAGCACAGCTCCTCTGATCTCTGAGAGGAGTGGCTGCACTAATGCAGAACACACTGAGCTGAGCTGAGCTGAGCCTGAGCCTGAGCTGAGCGTGAGCCTGAGCTGAACTGAGCCTGAGCCTAAGCTGAACTGAGCCTGAGCCTGAGCTGAGCTTGAGCCTGAGCCCCCCTGCACCTCGGGGTGCACAGAGCCCCCGGGGGGGGGACACAGCTCAGAGCAGGGACAGACCCCAGAGGCTTGACCCTGGCCCTGGCAGAGCCCAGCCCAGCCCAGCCCAGCCCCTGCTGGGGCTGCTCTCCCTGGAGCCCCCTGAGCTGCTCTGGGAGGGGCTGTGCTCCAGCCCTCCTCCCACCTCACTCTGGGGCTGTTTCTCCTCCTTGGGGAGGAGATTTCTGCTGCAGTTCTGTGCCTGAGGGCAGGCGGGCCCTGCAGTCCCTCCCTGCGAGCCACCCCTCAGCTTTTCCAGGGCAAGGAGAGAGCAGGACAGCTCTGAGCTGGAGACAACCTCAGCAAACACCACTGCCTGGACACTGACACCTCTTGGGGTGAAGCATCAGGAAAAAAAAGAAATTCTTCTTTACAAGAAAAAAAGGGAATAAAACACATGGTTTAGCTCCTCTCCAGCTCCCAGGCACTTAAAGAGGGGATTTAGGGTCCCTTCCCACCCAAACCATTTTATAATTCTGTACCCCAAACAGCAGTGCCTGGGAGCTGGGGAAGAGCTAAGCCATGATTTACTCCCAGCTGCTTTTTTTTCTTCCAAAGAAGGATTTAATTTATTTTTTTTCCTGATGCAGGGGTGGCACTGGGTGGGATTTAGGGTCCCTTCCATCGCAGAGGGTCAGAGTTTCCCTGCTCCTGACCCCATGCACAGCCTGCCCCTGACACTGTGAGTGCCCAGAGCCCCACCCCAGCCCGGGGTGCAGCTCTCCTGCAGTTCTGCACCTGAGCTCACCTGACAGCCATGCAGGATTAGCTGCCAATGATCTGCACAACCAGGCTGAGCAAACCTGGGATGGTTCCAAATGAGGGGCCCAGGAATCCTGATCCCTTTTAAAGCACCTCCTTCAGCTCCACTGGGTGAAACTCAACAGAGAAAGGAGCAGAGAAAAGAAAATTAAAAAAGAAAATTCACCTGCGTGGTGTTTGCATAGAATTATCCAGAGTGGGGTTTGTATAGAATCATCCACTCATGGAGAGGTTTGGGTGGGGAGGGACTCAGAGCCCCCCAGTGCCACCCCTGCCATGGCAGGGACACCCCCAGTGTCCCCAGTGTCCAGCACTGCCCCTGAACCACATCAGTTAAACACCAGGATTTCCTGTTTCTCTGCTCTTTGAATCCTCTGTGGGTGCCAGCACGTGTGCCTGGGGCTGGTGGAACCTGAGGGGTGTTCACAGCAAAATCACAAACACAGTAAATCACAAACACAGCACTTCTCTGTAAGCCCAGTTTGGATCACAAGCGATTCTGCTCATCAGAACAACTTCCATCCCTCCTGATAAATAAAAACCCCAAGGGTTTCAGGCTGGGAGCAGCAGGAGAGGCCAAGTGCAGCTGGAACTGACCTTGCCCAGGGCCAGGCTCTCAGGTGGGACTGGTCTGATGCAGGAGGGGACAAACTGGCTCCAGGCTGAGGATCTTCCCTTCCTGTGGCACATCCATGTCTGCTGGGATGTTCTGCTGGCAGGCTGAGGGTCCCTGCACAGTGCAGGGTCAAGGGGAGGTGATCACTGCCAACCTGAGCCAGCAGCTCTTTATCCACAATATTCTGGAATGCAGCAGCACCAGCCCTGTGTGTTCTGGGTTCTTTATCCACAAAATTCTTAATGCAGCAGCACCAGAAAACTCCTGTAATGCCAAACTGCACCAGAAAACTCCTGTAATGCCAAACTGCACCAGCCCTGTGTGTTCTGGGCTCTTCATCCACAATATTCTGTCATGCAGCAGCACCAGCCCTGTGTGTTCTGGGCTCTTTATCCACAATATTCTGTCATGCCAAATAGCACCAGAAAATTCCTGTAATGCCAAACTGCACCAGCCCTGTGTGCTCTGGGCTCTCTATCTTGCTTCTAGCCTGCTTCAAATCAGCTACAGCTACAGAAAAACTAAGAAACCCTCCACAGCTGAAAGGTTTTGCTCTTCCAGCAGAGCCATGGCTGGTGCCATGGGCAGGGAGGAGACCCCCAAACACCTCCAGGCAGTGTGTGAGCAGGGCCAGAGATCTGTGTCTGCCACAGCTGGGCTGTCTTCAAGGGATAACTGAGCAGTAACTGGGAACAATTCCTGCCCTGAATTCCAGGATGGAATTCCCTCAGCTCACAGCCATGCAGGGACACCCCCACTGTCCCAGCCCTGCTGTGCAGGGGTGCAGGCAGCCCCACTCCCTGTGCCAGGGCTGTGCCTCCTGCTCTCCCTCTGCTCCCAGCCCTGTGCAGAGTGAATCTGGGGCTGGGGAGGGAAGGAACAAACTGGAGAGGGGCCAAGGAAGCAGAGACTTCAAAAGGGCAGCAGCTTGCAGCCCAGTGATTTATGCTCAGCAGGATGTTGGGGCTGTGGCAGCCCCTACCAGAGCTGCTGCTGCACAGAACAGGCTGTCACAAGATGTTCAGGGCTCCCTTTGAACGAGACAGCCCTTCTGCAGAGACGAGCTGGGAAAAGGGACTGTTCCCAACAGGGGAAAGGGCCAAACCAGAGCAAGAAAATCTGTGCAACAGATGATTTGGAGCCCCAAATTGCTGCCAGCTGTTAGCAACCTTTGCCCAGTGAAATGAATTCCATGTGAGGTCAAGAAACCCCGAGGTGCCATTTCCTCATTGCTGTTAACAAGGGCCAGGTGGCACATGAGGAGCAGGGATGCAGATGTCCCATCACCAGAGAACACTGCTAACTGCTCTGCACCCAGCTGTGCCCAGGAGCTGCAGGACTCACCCCAGCTCCAAGGAGGCTCTCCTGGAGCAGCAGGGCACGAAGAGCCCTTGGATTTGAATTCCAATGGCTCTGGATGGAATTTGTGAGCTTCTGCTGAAGGCCACAGGAAGGGAAGATTTTGGGGAAGGCTGGACACAGGTTTGGAGCAGCCTGGGACAGAGGGGGTGTCCCTGCCCTGGCACTGGGTGTGACTCTGTAAACAATCCCTTCTCCAGCTGACAGCCAGGGCACAGCAAAGGCTCACTTCAATTTCAACATGGACATTGCTGAGCATCAAAAAAGCATCAGCTCTCCCTGCAAGGGACACAGCTCCACACCCAGCATGTGAAATGTTCACTTCTGCCTTGGACTAACACCAAAATGCCACAGAAAAGCTGCAGGTGGCCCCTGCCCATGCTGCAGGTGTGTGAGAGGGTGCCAGGCTGGGCTGCAGGAGCCCAGAGCTGATCCCACCCCAGAGCTGATCCCACCCCAGAGCTGATCCCATCCCAGAGCTGATCCCACCCCAGAGCTGATCCCATCCCACCCCAGAGCTGATCCCATCCCACCCCAGAGCTGATCCCACCCCAGAGCTGATCCCATCCCAGAGCTGATCCCACCCCAGAGCTGATCCCATCCCACCCCAGAGCTGATCCCACCCCAGAGCTGATCCCATCCCACCCCAGAGCTGATCCCACCCCAGAGCTGATCCCATCCCATCCCAGAGCTGATCCCACCCCAGAGCTGATCCCATCCCTGATCCCAGAGCTGATCCCATCCCAGAGCTGATCCCAGAGCTGATCCCAGTGCTGATCCCAGAGCTGATCCCATCCCAGAGCTGATCCCATCCCAGAGCTGATCCCATCCCAGAGCTGATCCCAGAGCTGATCCCATCCCATCCCAGAGCTGATCCCACCCCAGAGCTGATCCCAGAGCTGATCCCATCCCATCCCAGAGCTGATCCCACCCCAGAGCTGATCCCATCCCATCCCAGAGCTGATCCCATCCCATCCCAGAGCTGATCCCAGAGCTGATCCCATCCCAGAGCTGATCCCACCCCAGAGCTGATCCCAGAGCTGATCCCACCCCAGAGCTGATCCCATCCCTGATCCCAGAGCTGATCCCATCCCAGAGCTGATCCCATCCCAGAGCTGATCCCAGAGCTGATCCCATCCCATCCCAGAGCTGATCCCACCCCAGAGCTGATCCCATCCCATCCCAGAGCTGATCCCATCCCATCCCAGAGCTGATCCCATCCCATCCCAGAGCTGATCCCATCCCATCCCAGAGCTGATCCCAGAGCTGATCCCATCCCATCCCAGAGCTGATCCCATCCCAGAGCTGATCCCACCCCAGAGCTGATCCCACCCCAGAGCTGATCCCTCCCCAGAGCTGATCCCTCCCCAGAGCTGATCCCATCCCATCCCATCCCATCCCATCCCATCCCATCCCATCCCATCCCATCCCATCCCATCCCATCCCATCCCATCCCAGAGCTGGTCCCAGCCCTGCCTGTGCCTCCTCCAGCCCACTGTGTGCTGCAGAGGGAAGACAGCACTGTTTCACCAGAGTCAGCATGGCTGTGGAATTCAGAGGGAAGCAATAAATATTTCACATCCTGGACTCACAAGGACCATCCTTTAACCACTCCCAGCCCGTGCCCCAGGAGAACACAGCAGAGGAGACAATTCTGGAGTTCTGTCCTGCCAAACCCAGCAGCAGCATCACCCAACAGCAAGGAGAGGCAGATCTTGCCAAGAGAAATGCAAATCCTTGCAGGACATCTCTGCAGCCACCACAGGGATCTCCCCAGGGCAGGAACACTCAGGAATGTCTGTCCCCAAGAGAAATGCACCAAGACTGCACAGGAACAGGGGACAAAGGGTGGAACACCCATGGAGAGGATTTCAGTAAAAATCCCACTCTGACCTTGCCAGTGAGATCTTTGATGAGGATTGATAAAACCCAAGGCCAGGCCAGGCTGGGGCAGTGGGGCAGTGGGAGTGTCCCCATGGCAGGGGGGGCACTGGGGGGATTTGGGGTCCCTCCCAGCCCAAACCAGTCTGGGATTTGCTGATTCCCCCAAGGCAGACCTAAGCAGTGAATTCATGTTCTAAAGTCCCAGTGGCTGCAGGGATGCTGCTCCTCAGCCTTTGGCACATTCTGCTGCTCTGCTCTGCCACAAACCACCCTCTCCTCGTGCCTCTGGGGCTGCTGTGCCCCCTCTCATCCCTGTTTTCTGCTGGGGACCTTTAGTGGCTGACAGGAGATCCTGGGATCAAAACCTGCATCCAGCCCCTTCCAGGCTGGCTCAGCATCTCCCAAAGACCTGGGTGAGCCAGGGCTGCTGCAGCCCCAGGAGCAATTCCTGCCCAGGATCCCACCCAGCCCTGCCATTCCCTGTCCTGTCCCTCCATCCTTGTCCCCAGTCCCTCCCCACTCTCCTGCAGCCCCTTCAGGCCCTGCCAGGGGCTCTAAAGGTGCTGAAGGAGCCCCTGGCACCTGCATTAGGCACACAGGCTGTCCTGTGTCACCCTGGTGCTGCCAGGGGCACCCAGGGCCTGCTGCTGAAATGAGGGAGAGCTGTCTTAGGCTGTGTGTGACCATCCTGGAGAGCCAGAGCACCCCTGCACCACCCAGGGGACTCTGTCCCTCCCTTGTCTCCTCCTGTGGGCAGCACCCTGAGCACAGAGCTGAGCCCAAGGGGCTCCTGCAGCCCCTCAGCCCCAACAAACCCCCACAGCTGCACATCCTGCTGGGGATGCTCTCACACCTCCCACCCCACTGCACAAACACCACCTTGAAAGAAGAAATACAAAGCAGGAACCTGCAGAGGGGAAAGGGAAGCATGTCAGGAGCCCCTGCTGGAGAATGGAGCCCACCCTGCCCAGGGTTTGCAGTATCTCCTGGGGGTATTGCCTGCCCAGGCAGAGCCTGTGCCTGCAGCTCCAGGGCTGGGACTCCAGCACAGGCAGGGCAGAGAGGGAACAAACTGCAGCTGCCTGCAGCTGAGTGATCCAAAGGGTGACTAAGGGCACAGGAATGTGATTCAGGGATTGCATGAATGGAGCAGGGGCTGAGCTGCCTCCTGGCTGCTCCCCAGGCTGCAGAAACCACAGGGCCTGACAGCTCTGCCAGGCTGGGAACACCTCTGGGTGCAGGAATAAACCATACCCTGGAAAAACCTCTGGGTGCAGGAATAAACCATTCCCTGTAAACACCTCTGTGACTGAATCTATCCTCTGGAATCACCTCTGGTGCTACAGAGCAGGATTGATCCATCCCAGGCTCTCTGCTGTTCCAGCCCACTGTGACAGTGGGAGCAGGACTGAGCCCCTGGAGACCAAGGGACCCCATCCCCAGTCAAATCCCAGACTGGTGTGGGTGAGAAGGGACCCCAAACCCCCCCAGTGCCACCCCTGCCATGGGGACACCTCCCACTGTCCCATTGCTCCAGCCCCAGTGTCCAGCCTGGCCTTGGGCACTGCCAGGGATCCAGGGGCAGCCACAGCTGCTCTGTCACCCTGTGCCAGCCCTGCCCACCCTGCCAGGGAACAATTCCTGCCCAGGATCCCACCCAGCCCTGCCCTCTGGCAGTGGGAGCCATTCCCTGTCCTGTCCCTCCATCCTTGTCCCCAGTCCCTCTGAGCTCTCAGCCCTGTTCCCCAAGCCTGGCTTGCTGTGAGCAGCAGGGCTGCTCTGGATGCTCTGCAGGGGACTCTGCTCCTCAGACACCTGGGGCAGCCTGTGCTGGCACTTCCAGCCCTGGGGGAGCAGCCCATGCAAAGGAAGGATGGAAAGTCTCAGTTCCACAGACCACAGATGTATCCTTCACTTGGCCACAATCTGCATTTCTTCAGCTTCAAATCCATTCTGGCTCCTGCACTCCTGATTCCAGAGGAATGGGCCTGCAGGGATGTCACTGTGCTGACATTAGTTTAGTTCTGGCTCTTTATCCTCCTCCTGACACAACATTCCAGGGAGAAAAGGGACCTAAAACTGGTCAGCTCCTTCCCTGATCCCGTGTTTGCCCTGTTCTGTGTCCACACTCCAGCTGAAGCACAGCACAGGGGAATGGAGCTGAGACAAAGCTCTGCCTTGCCCTGCAGGGGATCCTTCCAGGAGTGGAGCTGCCTGAGACACACAGGGGGCATTCCAGGGGCACAGAGAGCAGAGCTGGCCTGTCCTGGGGCTCTTCCTTCCCCCAGGACATCCCTGCACTCCTGCAGCCTGTGCAGAATAAACCCAGCCATGGCCCAGCCCCTTCTGCCCTGCACACCCAGGGAGGCTCTGCAGGGACACTGGACAAATTCTGCCCTGGCAGGGAGAGGAGGGGCTGGGATGGAATTCCCAGAGCTGCCCCTGGATCCCTGGGGATGTCCCAGCCAGGCTGGAGAGGGTTTGGAGCAGAGTGGGAGGTGTCCCTGCCATGGCAGGGGTGAGGTTTGAGGCCCCTTCCCTCCCAAACCATTCCAGGATTCCATCATTTCCTAACAATGAACTGGTTAATGCCCACTCCCCAGCACCCCAGACTGGAACCAGAACAAAAAACCAACAGGAACAGCACCAAAACCCATCCAGAGCCAGCAAAGGACACTTTCAGCACGTGGAAACCTGGATGTTTTCAGCAACAGCCACCCCAAAATGTTTGCTTCCCTACAAAATCCAAGTGCCCAGAAGTGCCAAGCACTGCACCCAACCCCAGTGGTGTGTGAGAAACAGCACAGGAACCCCCAGCTGCAAACAGGGATTCGTGGCTGTGGCAGCTTGGGATGGAGGGAACCATGTTGGAAAAGCTGCAAATGTTCTGCAGGCAGCAGGAACTGCACATCTGCTGCTGCTGAGGGAGGCTGAGGGCTCCCTCTGCAGTGGATCTGAGCTAGCACAGGCTGGGAGCTCAGAAATGGGAATCCAAGAGCAGCAGAGCCCAGGGCTGCTGCTCCTGCTGCCATCCCATCCCAGCCCTGTGTATCAGCACTCTGGGATCCTCCCATCCCATCCCATCCCTGTATCCCATCCCATCCCATCCCAGCCCATCCCATCCCTGTGTATCAGCACTCTGGGATCCTCCCATCCCATCCCATCCCTGTATCCCATCCCTGCCCATCCCAGCCCTGTGTATCAGCACTCTGGGATCCTCCTGCTGCCATCCCATCCCATCCCTGTATCCCATCCCTGCCCATCCCAGCCCTGTGTATCAGACTCTGGGATCCTCCCATCCCATCCCATCCCAGCCCTGTGTATCAGCACTCTGGGATCCTCCTGCTGCCATCCCATCCCTGTATCCCATCCCTGCCCATCCCATCCCATCCCATCAGACTCTGGGATCCCCCAGATGTGCAGCCATGCCCAGAATCTGAAGGCATTAATCAGTTCTCATGCAGGGACTTGTGTGTGGCAAGGAGGAAAATGAAAGGATCCCTGAAGAGACAAAGGTTCCTGAGCACCTGGAACCCTCCCAGGGATCTCCCACCAGCTCAGGGGTGAAGGCAGCAGAGAATCCCAGTTTGATGATTCCACAAAGCCCCATCAGCCCAGCCCTTGGCAATGAACTTCCCTGGAAAGGGAGAGCTCTGGGCACACAGCCATGCTGTGCTGGAGGCTGAGGGAGCCTGTGCTCCCCCTCCCCAGCAGAAACCCCCATCCCAGGGTTTACTGCACACGAGCCAATTAACAGAAAATGGATTTCATGCAGAAAAGGGAAAAAAAAATCAGATCACCTACAAAGTGAAGTCAACTTACTGCCTGCTTTTGCTCTTCTTCCTAGAGACAAGAGAAAAGGAGGAGAGAGAGGGGAAAGGTTCATGAGCATGTGAAAATGGCAATTTTCACCCAAAATACACAGTGAAAGGACAGAACATGTGCCAGCAGGAAGTGGGGACACAGGGCTGAGAGCACAGGTGACATTTGTCCCATTGAGATAACAGGAACCAGATCCATCCCAAATACAGGATCCATCCCCCAAATACAGGATCCATCCCCCAAATACAGGATCCATCCCATAAATACAGGATCCATCCCATAAATACAGGATCCATCCCCAAATACAGGATCCATCAAATACAGGATCCATCCCAAATACAGGATCCATCCCCAAATACAGGATCCATCCCACAACAGGATCCATCCCAAATACAGGATCCATCCCAAATACAGGATCCACCCTCCCAGAGCAGGAGCAGCAGGGGTCCCCTGACCCTTTTCTGTGGCCAGCAGCAATCCCAGCAGTGCCACTGCCCCCCATGGCACAAGGGGCAGCAGGAGCACAGGCAGGCACAGCCCCCCACAAATCCAGGCCATGGATTAGAACCCGTGGGATAAAAGCTGCTTCTGGCCTGGCAATCCATGAGCACATTTATCACCCTGCCCTGGCTGATCTCCATCTGAGCAGGATTAACCAGAACCTTTCCCTTCCTTTGAAGCAGCTCCTTCTCACTGACCACTGGCAGCTGCTTCCCCACCCAGCCCTGCAGAGGAGCCTGGGGCAGAATTTAATGACTTTTGAGCAGATATTTTGGGTTTTCTCCCAAGACTTGGGGTTCTTTTGGGTGTTGTTTGGCAGATGAGCCTCCCCACACCCCACATCTCCCCTTGTGCCTCCCACCAGCACCTGCAGGACCAGACAGAGACCCAGGTCAGGGCAAAGACTTTAATCATCTCCACCCCACAAAAAAAAAGTTGTTAGTCTGAAAAATGAGGCCCTGGCATTGAGGACAGATGTGAAAAGGCCTCTGAGGAGGGGCAGAGCTGGCTGGGGCTGGGCAGTGCAGGGATAAATCACTGGAGGAAATTGCTGTGGAGGAAATGGGAGCAGAGAAATGGGATCTGCCTGCTGCATTTCCGTGGGGCTGCCACTGGAAGCCTGGGAGGGGCAGACTGGGGTCCCCAGGGAGTGCTCACACAGCCAAGCAGGGAGGGAAAGCCAGGCCTGGGCCAGCCCTAAACCCACCCTGAACCCAGCCAGGGTTCACCTGGCCATGGGCACTGCCAGGGATGGGCAGACACAGCTCCCTGCCCCAGCCCAGGGATTCCCAGACTGAACCCCAGCCAGAAGTGCCAGCTTTCCCTGGGGGGAACTCCAGGAACTCAGCACTGGTCCCAACTGCAGTGGGCTGAGGAGGGCAGGAACATCAGGGCAGGACCCCCAGGGGGGTTAATTAACACTGCACAAACAACCAGAAAGGTCAGAAGTGACAGAATGGGAATGGACAGAAATCACAGAATGGGAATGGGCAGAAATCACAGAAATCACAAAATGGGAATGTCCAGAAATGACAGAATGGGAATGGGCAGAAATCACAGAATGGGAATGGGCAGAAATGACAGAAATCACAGAATGAGAATGGGCAGAAATCACAGAAATCACAGAAATCACAGAATGGGAATGGGCAGAAATCACAGAAATCACAGAATGGGAATAGGCAGAAATGACAGAATGGGAATGGGCAGAAATGACAGAAATCACAAAATGGGAATGGCCAGAAATGACAGAACCATAGGGGTCAGAAATCCCAGAATGGGAATGGTCACAAATCACAGAATCAGAACAATCAGAAATCTCAAAATGGGAATTATCAGAAATCACAGGATGGGAATGGCCAGGAATGACAGAAATCACAGGATGGGAATGGCCAGAAATCACAGAATGGGAATGGACAGAAATCACAGAATGGGAATGGACAGAAATCACAGAACAGAAATGGTCAGAAATCACAGGATGGGAATGGCCAGGAATCCCAAAATGGGAATTATCAGCAATCCCAGAACCAGAACAATCAGCAATCCCAGAACAGAAATGGTTTGGCTTGCAAGGGACCTTATTCCAGGGCCTTTCCCTGCCCTGAGCCCAGCCAGCACAGAGAGGGGAGGCTGGATGAAGCTCCAGAGCACAGCCATGGATGCACAGATGCCTTTCCTGCAGTCATGGAATGTCCTGGCTTGGGAGGAGCCACAGATCAGCCAGTGCAGCTCCTGTCCCTGCACAGACCAACAACAATCCCACCCAAACTCAGGCCAGCAGAGCTGGGTGAGCTCAATCCAGCCCTAAATGGTGAAATGCAGGCAGCACTAAAAATGTAAAAAAACACTGCATGAGAAAAATGGAAAAAACCCCATAAAAGCTTTACAGCTGATGTAAATTATACATGAAGAGTTCTGAAGAGCTCCAAGTGATGAGAGAAGCTAAAACCTGGAGGGGAAAAATCGTGTCTGGCAGGGCTAAACCCACTGAAAATGAGAGCTGGAAATAAACAGCAACATCAGGAACAAAAGGGAGCCCGGAGGCAGCAGGGCTGGGTGGGATCCTGAGCAGGGGAGGGAGGATCTGTGTCTGCCCCACCCCTGCACACAGGGAAGCTCTGACACCAGTCATGACAAAAAGTGACAGAGGTATCTACAAGAAATGCTATTTTTAGCTCAGCAGGCTGGGGAAATTGCAGCTTGAAATAATGACCTGAGTGAGGAGGTACCTGGGGCAGGGAGGGATTTGTGGTGGATCTGGGAATGCCCAGGACTGGGGCTGGGAATTCAAACAGGGAGGGGAGACAGCTGAAAGAAGAGAAGTTTACTGGGGGGAGCTAAATGGGACCTGGCAGGGCCTGAAGGGACATGGGGAGGGATTTGGGACAAGGATGGAGGGACAGGAGCCAGGGAATGGCTCCCACTGCCAGAGGGCAGGGCTGGGTGGGATCCTGGGCAGGAATTGTTCCCTGGCAGGGTGGGCAGGGCTGGCACAGGGTGACAGAGCAGCTGTGGCTGCCCCTGGATCCCTGGCAGTGCCCAAGGCCAGGCTGGACACTGGGGCTGGGGCAATGGGACAGTGGGAGGTGTCCCCATGGCAGGGGTGGCACTGGGGGGATTTGGGGTCCCTTCTCACCCAAACCATTCTGGGATTCCATGGCCTGTCCCTGCCATGACTTTATTTATATTTATCTCTCAAGAAATGCTGATCCAGGGCCCCATTTACAGGTGGCACAGAAGCTTCAGAACTCCATGGAAAGGAGACCTTGCCAAGAAAGCTGCTTTGGTTCCTTGCACCCATCCCAAGCCTGGTTTCTGAGGGCACAGACAGACACAGGAGATGGACCCACAGCACCCTCAGCAGTGACCAGAGCAGGAAAGAAATCCTGCTGCCAGTTCTGGTGCCTGCAGCTCCCCAGTGCCAGGGGAAGCAGCAGGAGGGGCAGTGCTCAGGGAGCAGCTCAACACCCAGCCTGCTTTTCCCAGGTTTAAATGTCTGTGAACCCTGGCAAGGGCTCAGCTGTGCCTGGTTAAAGGGCTCAGTGCCTGGCACGGCTCAGGGGCAAAGAGCTCTGGGTTCCATGGAGGGAGAACCAAAGGCTGCAGGCTGAGCTCACTCTGACAGCCAGGCAGCAATTTTTAACTGTGCAGCCAGATTTGCATTGGCAGGGAATTTTCCACTTTGGATCCCTCCAGCTCCAGAGCAGATGTGTTTCTGGGAGAGCTTTGATCCAGAGAGGCTGCAGGGCCCCACAGGGAGCTGTGGCAGTGCCCAGGGCCAGGCTGGACACTGGGGCAGTGGGAGGGGTCCCCATGGCAGGGGTGGCACTGGGGGGTTTTGAGGCCCCTTTCAACCCAAACCATTCTGGGATTTGATGATTTCTGTGATTTTAGCAGTCAGACATTAATGGGCTGAGCAGGAAAAACACAGAGCAGAACCACTGGCTTGAGGGAAAACAGAATTCCCAACCATGGGAGTGTGTGCTCAGGTGAACAGGGAGGGGGAATAAACCAGACCCAGCTGAGGGTGTGATCCTCACACCCTGGATGGACACCCCTGCCCCAGGATGGAGGCAGGGGCTGCAATTCCTGCCCAGGATGGAGGCAGGGGCTGCAGTTCCTCCCCAGGATGGAGGCCCAGGCTGAGGAGTGATGGCACTTCTGAGTCCCAGGCACTGGGAATTCCTTGTCCCTTCTGAGTGCAGAGCTCTGAGATTTCCTGGAGCCATCCAGATGTGCCCACATCTGGTCTGTGCCACTGCCACCCTGCCAGGCCACCCCCTGTGCCACTGCCACCCCCTGTGCCACTGCCACCCTGCCAGGCCTCTCCCCCACTCCCCCAGCACTTTGGGGCACTTGTCTTTGCCCCTTTTTTCCCAGGGGCTCTTGTTTGATTGCAAGCAGAGAAAGAACAAAGGTGTGACAATTTCCCACTGCAGTCACCAGCTGGAGCTGCACAGGAACAAGGAGGGACCTGATGAACAGCCCAGACAATGACAATTGCTGGAGCTCAGAGCCTCAGGCAGGAGCCCCAGGGGTGGCAGGGGCTGGGCAGGGCCCCTCTTGTCCCTGCCCTGCTCCCAGGTTATCCCCAGGGAGAGACAGAGGGGCTGAGCCCCAAATCAAACCTTAAATCACTCTAAATCCCAATCCTGGAGATCTGACCCACAAAAACCATTAACCCCTGCACCCCAACAGAGCTGGGAAGGAACTGGCTGGTGGCAAACTCTTGCTGCTCCTCAGGAAGGTTTGGGGTGTGAGAGCACAGCAGGGATCCCACAGTCAGGAGGTTTTTGGGGTGTGAGAGCACAGCAGGGATCCCACAGTCAGGAGGTTTTTGGGGTGTGAGAGCACAGCAGGGATCCCAGAGCACAGGGAGGTTTTTGGGGTGTGAGAGCACAGCAGGGATCCCACAGTCAGGAGGTTTTTGGGGTGTGAGAGCACAGCAGGGATCCCACAGTCAGGAGGTTTTTGGGGTGTGAGAGCACAGCAGGGATCCCAGAGCACAGGGAGGTTTTTGGGGTGTGAGAGCACAGCAGGGATCCCACAGTCAGGAGGTTTGGGGTGTGAGAGCACAGCAGGGATCCCAGAGCACTGGGAGGTTTTTGGGGTGTGAGAGCACAGCAGGGATCCCAGAGCCCAGGGAGGTTTTTGGGGTGTGAGAGCACAGCAGGGATCCCATAGTCAGGAGGTTTTTGGGGTGTGAGAGCACAGCAGGGATCCCACAGTCAGGAGGTTTTTGGGGTGAGCTGGCTCCCAGCAGAAGCAGGTTCCTTACTTTGAGCAGCTTCATCAGCCCCTCCAGCTGCACCATCAGCTCTCTTCTGCTCTCCTGCAGGGCTGACATCCTCTGCTCCAGCTCATCCTTCCTCTGCCTGTGCCAGGGACACGGGACAAAGAGGCAGAAAATGAACTTGGGGTGTCTCAAACCTCCTTGGGGTGTCTCAAACCTCCCCAGGGAATTCTGTGTCAGTCACTCTGGGTCCCATCATTGTCCTGCTCCCCATTGAACACCTGGAGTGAAGCTCAGCACAGCCCCATGACCCTGGAGGTGACAATTCCCAAACCCTGAGAGCTGCTCCAGCCACAGGCAGAGGGAAGCCCTGCTCAGCAGCAGAGCATTGTGAGGAAAAAACCAACCCAAAAACCACTTTTTATGTCTTTGAGCATCAGAGCCTGGCACCCTGAGGAGCTGAGACAGAGCAGGATGAGCTCTGGGAGGGAAGGAGGGCAGGCTGCAGGAGGGGAGCTCAGAGCTGCTCTGGCAGTGATGGAGCAGCAGGACACTGCAGCAGAGGAGGAGGAGGAGGAGGAGGAGTGACCTTCCCTTGCCTTCCCTGGCTGCACAGAACCTGTCTGCAGCTATTTCAGGAGTGATGACTCTGAGGCTTTGTGGTTAAAAAGGGAAAGCAGTGAGTAATAAAGGAGCAGCTCAGACAGACTCAGCCTGCAGGGCTCCTGTGCTGTGCCCAGAGCCAGCCCTGGGCTGGGCAGTGACCTCAGGGAAAAGGGATTGTTGGTGGCACAGGGACTGCTGACAGCAGAGTGTGTCACCCCACCTGAAAACATCTCCTGAGCAGCCTGAGCTCCATGGATAACCCACTCTGGGGATTGCAACAAGGGCTGCTCCTTAAAGGACAGAAAACTCTGGAATATTCACAAATCCTAACCACCCTGGCTATAACCACCTCTGGAATATTACCCAATATTAACCACCCTGGCTATAACCACCTCTGGAATATTAACCAATGTTAACCACCCTGGCTGCTCCTCTCAGTATCTGTCTGTTGAAGATTGTGGTTCCTAAATTAAGGATCTGGAGGGGCTGCAGGGAAGCTGAAGTGGGAATCCTCACCTGAGGGACAGGAGCCAGGGAATGGCTCCCACTGCCAGAGGGCAGGGCTGGGTGGGATCCTGGGCAGGAATTGTTCCCTGGCAGGGTGGGCAGGGCTGGCACAGGGTGACAGAGCAGCTGTGGCTGCCCCTGGATCCCTGGCAGTGCCCAAGGCCAGGCTGGACACTGGGGCTGGAGCAATGGGACAGTGGGAGGTGTCCCCATGGCAGGGGTGGCACTGGGGGCTCTGGGGTCCCTTCCCCCAGACCATTCCCTGATCCCATGGCTGTGCAGGGCTCACTCACAGGGAGGGTTTTATTGACTCCTAAACCAGCTCCAGGTGCTGCCCCTGCAGTGCCCCAGCCCCTAGCCCAGCAGCCCAGATCAGTAGCCCCTAGCCCAGTCGCTAGCCCAGTAGCCCAAGTTGGTAGCCCAGCAGCCCAAGTCACTAGCCCAGGTTGGTAGCCCAGGTCGGTAGCCCAGCAGCCCCCCCACTAGCCCAGGTTGGTAGCCCAGCAGCCCAGGTCAGTAGCCCAGGTCACTTCCCAGGTTGGTAGCCCCGGTCAGTAGCCCAGCAGCCCCGCCCGCTAGCCCAGGTCAATAGCCCAGGTCACTAGCCCAGGTGAGTAGCCCAGCAGCCCAGGTCAGCAGCCCCGGTCAGTAGCCCAGGTCAGCAGCCCAGGTCAGCAGCCCTGTCTGCTAGCCCAGGTCAATAGCCCCGGTCAGCAGCCCAGGTCAGCAGCCCAGCAGCCCCGCCCGTTAGCCCAGGTCAGTAGCCCAGCAGCCCAGGTCAGCAGCCCAGCCGCCCCGCCCGTTAGCCCAGGTCAGTAGCCCAGCCGCCCCGCCTGTTAGCCCAGGTCGGTAGCCCAGCCGCCCCGGTCACTAGCCCAGGTCAGTAGCCCAGCCGCCCCGCCCGCTGGCCCAGCCGCCCCCCGCTGGCCCGGCCCGTTACCGCAGCAGGCGCAGCTCGGCCAGCAGGGTGGGGTTGTGCTGAGCCTTCTCGGGCGTGGGCTGCGAGGCTTGCTCGTGCTCCAGCCGCAGCCGCTGGATCTCCTGCAGGATCTCCCTGCGACAGACACACGGACACTCAGCGCGGCCCGGACACGGGGACAGCCCCCAAACATCCCTGCTAATCACAAACTGCTGGGCTTTGTACAAACCAGAGTGCTCAGGGCTGAAATGGAGCATGACACTAAAGAAAGGAAAATACAGGATTAAATCATTCTGGTTTAAATCCCCTGTTATGAATATTATGTTTCTAAATAAGTTGTATCCACGGACAGCTTGCAGAACAAGGCTTTCACACAGCCCAGCAGATCCTGCACAATCAGATTTCCAGATTTGTGAGATCAGTTGCAGCCTGTCCCTGAGAGCAGACTGCCTGAGCCCTGCCATTTATCTACCCAGACTGGATGGTTACCTGTGGGACTGACAAACTGTCCAGAGATCCCACCGACCACACTGCTCACCTGGCAGAGTTATGACAGCAAAAATAACAATTATTGATTCCTACAAGGAAACCATGCTGCAAGGGGAGCTGCAAACCAAAGCTGGGTGGAGCATGGAGTGGGCAGTGCCCACATGTATCCCCAGGGCTGTGTCTGTATAAAACAAACCAATCTACATTTTGCTGAATGTTGAGATTTTGTTTCTCATTTATAGCAAGAGGGGTGTGAGCACAGCCCAGGGGATGCACTGTTCCACAGGGATGGAGTCACCCACTGCAGTGACCCTGGCACTGAACTCCAGAGTGTGCCAGGAGCACACAGGTGCCCATGCCAGCCCTCCCTGCCCTGCAGCTGCACTGGGGATCCCAGTGTGCCCAGCAGGAGCAGCACAGCTCACAGGGACACAAAGGAGCCCTCAGGGTGTCCCAGGGGCAGCAGCACAGCCAGCCCTGTGCCCTGGGCAGGGGGGCCAAGGGCTCAGTGCAGCAGGGATGGTCCTGACAGGGCAGGGTGTCACCTCCAGCTCCCCTTGCTGGCACAACTGCTGATGACAGGGAGAGCACTGAGTGACATCTCCCTCAGCCAGGATCTCCAGGAACCTTCCCAAATCCTGCAAGGACTCAGGCCAGAGCACTGGAGCTACAGCAGAGCCAGGACTGAGCTGCTCCTGCTCTCCAGGAACTGCTGCTGCTCCAAACTTCCCTTAGAGCAAACTTCCAAACTTTCCAAACTTCCCTGGAGCAGCCTCTGCCCACTGCTGGGGGTGCCTGGGGACAGGGCTGTGAGCTCAGGGACACCATGGGAACCCTTGGGAGGGACCCCAGAGCCCCCCAGTGCCAGTCCTGCCATGGGGACACCTCCCACTGTCCCACTGCTCCAGCCCCAGTGTCCAGCCTGGCCTTGGGCACTGCCAGGGATCCAGGGGCAGCCACAGCTGCTCTGTCACCCTGTGCCAGCCCTGCCCACCCTGCCAGGGAACAATTCCTGCCCAGGATCCCACCCAGCCCTGCCCTCTGGCAGTGGGAGCCATTCCCTGGCTCCTGTCCCTCCATCCTTGTCCCCAGTCCCTCTCCAGCTCTCCTGCAGCCCCTTCAGGCCCTGCCAGGGGCTCTGAGCTCTCCCTGGACCCTTCTCCTCTCCACTGAGCACCCCCAGCTCTCCCAGGCTGGCTCCAGAGCAGAGGGGCTCCAGCCCTGCAGCAGCTCTGGGGCTCCTCTGGGCTCTCTGCAGCAGCTCCAGCTCCTTGTGCTGCTGGAATCCCCAGGGCTGGGGCAGCTCTGCAGGTGGGGTCTCACCTGGGCACAGGGGCACAATCCCCCCTTTCCTGCTGCCCACACTGGGGGACCAGCCCAGGACTGGGGGATTCAGGAATTGCTGGGGTCAGATCCCAGCTCAGGTTTGCTGGATGTGCTGTGAGCTCCCAGTGCTCACTGCTGGTGAAGGGGAATTTAAGATCAGAGAAGATGAACCCCTCCCAGGGGAGCAGGAACCCCTCCCTGGGATAATGAGCTCGTTAATGAGTGACTCAGCAGTTAATGATCAATAATGAAGGCAGTGGTGGTGTGGCTGTACCTGTTCTTGTTCTCCAGCTCTGCTATCAGCTGCCTCTGCTGCTTGTTGGCATCAAAGCTAAAGCCCAGGTCACCTGGGGGGCGGGGCTGGGGAGAGAGGGGTCACAAACCAGAATCATCAATAGCAATGACACAAATCAAATCAGAGATCAGAGATCAATGACACAAACCACAGAAATCAGATCATCAAAATCAATCACACAAATCAAATCACAGAAATCACAGAGATCAATGACACAAATCAGATCAGACAAATCACAGAAATCAGATCACACAAATCAAATCACAAAATCACAGAGATCAAATGACACAAATCACACAAATCAATCACACAAATCACCAAAATCAATCACACAAATCAAATCAAATCACATGAATCACACAAATCACACCAAATCATACAAGTCACACAAATCAATCACACAAATCACACCAATCACACCAATAAATCACACAAATCAATCACACCAATCAATCACACCAATCAATCACACCAATCACACCAATCCATCACACCAATCACACCAATCAATCACACCAATCACACCAATAAATCACACCAATCACACCAATCAATCACACCAATCAATCACACCAATCACACCAATCCATCACACCAATCCATCACACCAATCCATCACACCAATCAATCACATCAATCAATCACACCAATCCATCACACCAATCAATCACACCAATCCATCACACCAATCCATCACATCAATCACACCAATCCATCACACCAATCAATCACACCAATCACACCAATCAATCACACCAATCCATCACACCAATC
This sequence comes from Oenanthe melanoleuca, assembly GCF_029582105.1. Classification (NCBI taxonomy): domain Eukaryota; kingdom Metazoa; phylum Chordata; class Aves; order Passeriformes; family Muscicapidae; genus Oenanthe; species Oenanthe melanoleuca. The sequence goes on from NC_079336.1 coordinate 519,318, forward strand.
ACACCAATCCATCACACCAATCAATCACACCAATCAATCACACCAATCCATCACACCAATCACACCAATCCATCACACCAATCAATCACACCAATCACACCAATCCATCACACCAATCAATCACACCAATCAATCACACCAATCCATCACACCAATCAATCACACCAATCACACCAATCCATCACACCAATCCATCACACCAATCAATCACATCAATCCATCACACCAATCACACCAATCAATCACACCAATCACACCAATCCATCACACCAATCACACCAATCCATCACACCAATCACACCAATCAATCACACCAATCCATCACACCAATCACACCAATCAATCACACCAATCCATCACACCAATCCATCACACCAATCCATCACACCAATCACACCAATCACACCAATCCATCACACCAATCCATCACACCAATCCATCACACCAATCCATCACACCAATCCATCACACCAACCCTCCCTGTTTCTCCCACCCCCCTGTGCAGCCTGGCCTGGGACATCTGCAGGGATGCAGGGGCAGCCCAGAGCAAACTGCAGCACTCTGAGTGCACAAAAACACCTCCCCAGGGTTAAACCTGACCAGATCAATAAAATAAAATAAATAACAATCCCGGCTGTGGGCTGGGCACCACGTGCAGGGGCTGCTGCCTGCCCAGCCAGGGTGGCTCCAGTCACACCTGGGGCTGAGGGGATGGATGGTTCCAACAGGCAGCTCCTCCCACAGTCTGAAGTGAACTTTTCATCCTCCTGAACCAAGCCATGACTAAGAGTGCTTCCAGCACCTTCCAGCGTGACAGTGACTCAGCTCTTGGCTCTGACAGGAGTAGGTGGAAATTTCCTCCTTTTCCATCTCAGCCTGAGCCTGGCACGGTGTGCCCTGAATGTTTCAGTGTTCCTGGGGCACAGGGTGACTCTGGATGTGCCAGCCCCCAGCTGGCCACAGGGAAATGTCCAGCAGCACCAGAGCTGTGAAACGTGCCCACAGCCCCTGCCAGGGCAGGCTCAGGCTGGACACACCCCAGGGGGAATTCAGGAATGTGGGGGATGATCCTGCAAACTCTGCACTGCTTCCCCATGGAGAAACCAGGACAGGGATCCCACCATCCATCCAGCCTGCACATTCCTGGAATTGCAGGAAATTCTAATTGTGTGTGCTCCAACCAAATCAGGGATCCCATCACCACCCATCCATCCAGCCTGCACACATCCCTGGAATTCCAGGAAATTCTAATTGTGTGTGCTCCAACCAAATCAGGGATCCCACCATCCATCCAGCCTGCACATTCCTGGAATTGCAGGAAATTCTAATTGTGTGTGCTCCAACCAAAACAGGGATCCCACCATCCTATCCTGCAAACATCCCTGGAATTCCAGCAAACCCTTGTTGTGCTCCTGCAGCCATTTTCTGTCACAGCAGAGTTGATTTCCACCAGCTGGAATCGTGTCTGTGTTTGTTTTCTCCTGTAAACTGCAAACCCAAACCCACCTTTCCCCTCCCAGGCTGCTTCCCCTGCAATGACCCCACCCCAGCACTGCCCATGATTTGTTTCCTGCTCATTTTTCCCTCTGCAGGATTGATTTCCTTGTTCCCCTGACTCATCCCCAGCTGCCTCCCCTGCCCCATGGTGCTGCACCAACACAAACTGGGGATTTTGGGCAGCTTTGGGGTCCCAGCCCCTCGTGGTGCCCCCAGTGGCAGGGACAGGGTCACTTCTGGGAACCCTGGAAATGAGAATTTGGGGTTTCTCAGGAGAACTCTGCTTTTGGCCTGAGATGTTGGAGAAGGTTTCCAAAATTGAGATAGAATTGGAATCACTGGTGTGTGGTTTGAATAGAAGTGTGTAATACAACAGGGTGGACAATGTAGAATTTGGGGATTTGGAATACAGCAATATATAAAAAGCAAGAAGGAGGTTTTGGGGCAGAGGTTTTGTCCTTCTTCACCTTCTTCTTCATGGGTCTGGGTGACATTTTTAATTGGATGGAAAATGCCACACTGAGGGTCACAGGTGTTTGGTTATTGGGTCAAAAGTAAATTCATTTAGGTGTTGGTTGTTAACTGGAGAATTGGGCTTTAAAAGACCTTGTAAGGAGAGAGATCCATCTCCATTCCTGCATTTTTAACTTGTTAGCTGCAAGTGCTGCAGAACTCACTGTGACATGGATAAGAATTAATAAATGAATACACATCGTGTCTCCTGTGCACTGAATGCTGCCTGCAGGGGGAGGGAGGGAGGTGCAGCAGTCACTCACACTCACACTCACACTCACACTCACACTCACACTCACAGCACTGCCAGCCTCGGCTGCCAGGCGGGCGGCGTAGCGAGCGATCAAACGGTGCTCCTCGTCCAGCCGGCCCGGGCTGTCCAGGGCACTGAGAATGAAACAAAAATAAAAATATAAATAAACAGAGCCGGCCCGGGCTGTCCAGGGCACTGAAAATAAAATATAAATAAAAATATAAATAAACAGGGTCAGGCCCGGGCTGTCCAGGGCACTGAGAATGAAACAAAAATAAAAATATAAATAAACAGAGCTGGCCCGGGCTGTCCAGAGCACTGAGAATGAAATATAAATGTAAATGCAAATGCAAATGTAAATGTAAATGTAAATGTAAATGTAAATGTAAATGTAAATGTAAATATAAATATAAATAGAAACAGAAACAGAAATAGAAATAGAAACAGAAATAGAAATAGAAATAAATAGAAATAGAAATAGAAATAGAAATAGAAATAGAAATAGAAATAGAAATAGAAATAGAAATAGAAATAAATAGAAATAGAAATAAACAGGGTCAGGCCTGGGCTGTCCACCACACTGCAAAACAAAAATAAATAAAAATAAAAATAAAAATAAAAATAAAAATAAAAATAAAAATAAAAATAAAAATAAAAATAAAAATAAAAATAAAAATAAAAATAAAAATAAAAATAAAAATAAAAATAAACAGAGTCAGGGCAAAACACTGCAAAATAAACAGAGCCAGGCCTGGCTGTGCAGGATCAAACCAGAGCCAGGCTGGGCTGTGCAGAGCCAAACCAGAGCCAGGCTGGGCTGTGCAGGAACAAACCAGAGCCAGGCCTGGGCTGTGCAGGAACAAACCAGAGCCAGGCTGGGCACTGCAGGATCAAATCAGAGCCAGGCCTGGGCACTGCAGGATCAAACCAGAGCCAGGCCTGGCTGTGCAGGAACAAACCAGAGCCAGGCCTGGGCACTGCAGGAACAAACCAGAGCCAGGCCTGGGCACTGCAGGAACAAACCAGAGCCAGGCTGGGCTGTGCAGGAACAAACCAGAGCCAGGCCTGGCTGTGCAGGAACAAACCAGAGCCAGGCCTGGGCACTGCAGGAACAAACCAGAGCCAGGCCTGGGCACTGCAGGAACAAACCAGAGCCAGGCTGGGCTGTGCAGGAACAAACCAGAGCCAGGCCTGGCTGTGCAGGAACAAACCAGAGCCAGGCCTGGGCACTGCAGGAACAAACCAGAGCCAGGCTGGGCTGTGCAGGAACAAACCAGAGCCAGGCTGGGCTGTGCAGGAACAAACCAGAGCCAGGCCTGGGCTGTGCAGGATCAAACCAGAGCCAGGCCTGGCTGTACAGGATCAAACCAGAGCCAGGCCTGGGCACTGCAGGATCAAACCAGAGCCAGGCCTGGGCACTGCAGGGCACACAGGGAGGTGGCAGGGCCGTGGGGAGCTGCCAGGGCACACAGACAGCGAGGGCAGAGGGCAGAGCCCTGCTGGCAATACCCACACCATTCTAGAGCAGGGACCTCAGCCCAGCTTCCCTTCCTCCAGCATTCACAGATTCCAGCTGGGATGGAGGGAAACCATTTGGTTGGGGCCCAGATTTATTCTGTTTGAGGCATTTTTGTGCAAACCCTGCTGGTTAGCCCAGCTAGGGCCAGGGGAGGAGAGGGGAGGGAAGCTCTATGTGGGAATTCAGGATGGTTTCCATGGGGAGCTGGGCAGAGCCCCAACAGCAGGATTCAGTCAGGGGCACTCTGGAAATCAGCATGACTTACAGGGCTGGGGGTTGGGATGGGGGACAGGGGTGGCACAGCTGGTGGGGCCAGCTGGAGGGACAGTGGGACATGTCCCTGCCATGGCAGGAGCTGGCCCCAAAGCAGCCAGGATACAGCCCTTGGAAATGTGAGAAAAACCATCCCAACAAGCAGCAGGAACAGTGACAGCCCCTGAGGTGACAGAGGGACAGAGAGGGGTGAGACAGGGACAGCAGTGACAGCAGTGACAGCAGAGGGGACAGGGCCAGGGGGGCAGGGAGAGCAGCCTGGGTGTGCAGGACACCATTCCCTGTAACTGAGGTTAATGTCACCATCCTCTGTAAATCCTGTTAATGTCAACATTCCCTGTAAACCAGGTTAATGTCAACATTCCCTGTAAACCAGGTTAATGTCACCATCCTCTGTACATCAGGTTAATGTCACCATCCTCTGTAAATCCTGTTAATGTCACCATTCCTGTAAACCAGGTTAATGTCACCATTCCCTGTAAATCAGGTTAATGTCACCATCCTCTGTAAATCCCGTTAATGTCACCATTCCTGTAAACCAGGTTAATGTCACCATTCCCTGTAAATCAGGTTAATGTCACCATCCTCTGTAACTCAGGTTAAAGCCACCACTCCCTGTACATCAGGTTAAGTCACCATTCCTGTAAACCAGGTTAAAGCCACCATTCCTGTAAATTATATCAATGTAAATCATATCAATGTAAATCATATCAATGTAAATCATATCAATGCCACCATTCTCTGCTAATGTCCATCACAACCTGTCAAGGCCATCACTCATCCAGCCAGGCTGGGCCTGCACTGCTGCAGCAGCTCCCAAAAAACTCCTGTTGCCCTGAGTGCCCCTCTCCAAGTGTCCCTTCCCTGAGTGTCCCTCCCCTGAGTGTCCCTTCCCTGAGTGTCCCTCTCCAAGTGTCCCTTCCCTGAGTGTCCCTTCCCTGAGTGTCCCTTTCCCTGAGTGTCCTTCCCCTGAGTGTCCCTTCCCTGAGTGTCCCTTTCCTGAGTGTCCCTGAGTGTTCTGTGTAATACTGCATTTCTATTTTAATTTTCCTAGTACAAAACTGTTATTCCCAATTCCATCTCTTTGCCTGAGAGCCCCTTAATTCCAAATTTATAATAATTTGGAGGGAGGGGTTTATATTCTCCATCTCAAAGAGAAGCTCCTGCCTTTATTGGCAGAGACCTGTCCTTGAACCAGGAGAGCAGGGAAAGGAGGAGGAGAGGAAGGAGAGGAAGGAGAGGAAGGAGGAGGAGGAAGGAGAAGAAGGAGAGGAAGGAGAGGAAGGAGAGCTGGGATGAGCTCCAGGACGAGCTGGGCAGGAATTCAGGGGATGCTGAGATGGAGCCGGGTCACAGAGAGGTGAAGGAGAGACCCGGGGGGTTGGGGAGGGGTCTGTGCTGGGAGGGACCCCCAGAGCCCAGGGACCCCTGTCCTGTCCCATGTCCCCTGTCCTGTTCCAGTGTCCCCTGTCCTGTCCCATGTCCCCTGTCCTGTCCCAGTGACCCCTGTCCTGTCCCAGTGACCCCTGTCCTGTTCCATGTCCCCTGTCCTGTCCCCATGTCCCCTGTCCGGTCCCAGTGACCCCTGTCCTGCCCCATGACCCCTGTCCTGTCCCCATGTCCCCTGTCCTGCCCCATGTCCCTTGTCCTGTCCCAGTGACCCCTGTCCTGTCCCATGACCCCTGTCCTGTTCCATGTCCCCTGTCCTGTCCCCATGTCCCCTGTCCTGTCCCAGTGACCCCTGTCCTGTCCCATGACCCCTGTCCTGTCTCCATGTCCCCTGTCCTGTCCCATGTCCCCTGTCCTGTCCCAGTGACCCCTGTCCTGTCCCCATGTCCCCTGTCCTGTCCCATGACCCCTGTCCTGTCCCAGTGACCCCTGTCCTGTCCCCAGTGACCCCTGTCCTGTCCCTTTGCTGTCCCCTGTGTCCCTTTGCTGACCCCATTGTCCCCTGTCCCCATGTCCCTCTGCTCTCCCCTGTCCCTTTGCTGTCCCCTGTCCCCCTGTCCCTCTGCTGTCCCTTTGCTGTCCCCATTGTCCCTCCCCTGTCCCCATTGTCCCTCTGCTCTCCCCCTGTGTCCCTTTGCTGTCCCCATTGTCCCTCCCCTGTCCCCATTGTCCCCTCCCCTGTCCCCTGTCCCTTTGCTGTCCCCTGTCCCCATGTCCCTCTGCTGTCCCCTGTCCCTTTGCTGTCCCCTGTCCCCTGTCCCCTCCCCTGTCCCCTGTATCCCTTTGCTGTCCCCTGTCCCCTGTGTCCCTTTGCTGTCCCCTGTCCCTTTGCTGTCCCCATTGTCCCTCCCCTGTCCCCATTGTCCCTCTGCTCTCCCCTGTCCCTTTGCTGTCCCCTGTCCCCATTGTCCCTCCCCTGTCCCCATTGTCCCTCCCCTGTCCCCATGTCCCTCTGCTCTCCCCTGTCCCTTTGCTGTCCCCATTGTCCCTCCCCTGTCCCCCTGTCCCTTGCTGTCCCCATTGTCCCCTCCCCTGTCCCCCTGTCCCTCTGCTCTCCCCTGTCCCCATTGTCCCTCCCCTGTCCCCCGTCCCCCGTCCCGGTCCCGGCACTGACCCCGCCCCGCTCCGCAGCCGCAGCACCAGGGACCGGATCCGGGCGTGCTCCTCCTGCCGGGAGGGGCCGGGGCTGGGCGGGCACCTGGCGCGGAGCGGGGGGAGAACAACAACAGCAACCGTGAAAATAATAAAATCAACAGCAGCAAAAACAATAAAAACAACAGGAACCGCGAAAATAATAAAAACAGCAATAGGAAAAACAATAAAACAACAGAAACTATAAAAACAATAAAATCAACAACAGCAAAAACAATAAAAACAACAGAAACTATAAAAACAATAATAACAAAAACTATAAAAATAATAAAAACAACAGAAACCTTAAAAATAATAAAAACAACAACAGCAAAAACAATAAAAACAACAGAAACCATAAAAACAATAAAAACAGCAACAGCAAAAACAATAAAAACAACAACAGAAATTATAAAAGCAATAAAAACATGAGAAACCTTAAAAACAATAAAAACACAAACAGGAAAAAACCAATAAAAACAACAGAAACCTTAAAAATAATAAAAACAACAACAGCAAAAACAATAAAAACAACAACAGAAATTATAAAAACAATAAAAACAAGAGAAACCTGAAAAATAATTTAAAAACCCAGAAACTATAAAAAAAATAAAAACGACAACAGGAAAAACAATAAAAACAAGAGAAACCTTAAAAATAATAAAAAACAACAACGGGAAAAACAATAAAAATAACAACAGAAACTATAAAAGAATAAAAACAGCAGAAACTATAAAAACAATAAAAACAACAACAGAAACTATAAAAGAATAAAAACAACAGAAACCATAAAAATAATAAAAAACAACAACAGGAAAAACAATAAAAACAACAACAGAAACTATAAAATAATAAAACCAGCAGAAACTATATAAACAATAAGAAACAACAACAGTAAAAACCATAAAAACAACATAAACTATAAAAATAATAAAAACAACAATAAAAACAATTTTTAAAAAAGGAACATAAAGGATAAAAACAATACAAACAATAAAAACAGCAAAATCAACATAAACAAAAACAATAAAAAACCCAATAAAAACTATCAAAACAATCAAAACAACAGAACAATAAAAGCAATAAAAAATAAATCAATAAAAAACATTAACAATAAAAACAGAAAAACAACAAAAACCCCAATAAAAAGCAATAAAACCCTATAAAACCCTATAAAAACATTAAAAAACCCAATAAAAACAATAAGAACAAAGCCAACAAAACCCCACAAAAATAACAAAAGTAATAAAAACAGCAAAAATTGAATCAATAAAAACAACCGAAACAATAAAAACAATAAAACCCCAATATAAACCATGCAAACAACAAGAACAAAACCAGCAAAAATAACAAAACCAATAAAAACAAGAAAACCAACATAACCAATAAAACAATAAAAACAACAACAATAAGAACAAAAAAAGCAATGAAAACAGTAAAAACTAGAAAACAAACAAAAATCTCACAAAAATAACAAAAGCAATAAAAGCAAGAAAAACAATAAAAATAATAAAAACAACAAAACAAAAAACCAACAAAACCAACAAAAGCAATAAAAGCAGCAAAAGTAAAAATATAAAAACAACAAATTACCAGCAAAAATAACAAAACCAATAAAAATAATAAAAATAACAAAACCGAAAAACCAATAAAAACAAAAATGAAAACAACAAAACAAAAAACCCACAAAAATAAGAACAATAAAAACAATAAAAATAATAAAAACAAACAAAAAACCCAAAAGCAATAAAACCAGCAAAAATAAAAACAAAACCAACGAATTACCAACAAAAATAACAAACCCAATAAAAACCAGCAAAAATAATGAAACCATGAACCCCAAGAAAAGCAGGAACTGGGGCAGGGCTGAGCCAGGGACACCAAAGCAGGAGGGAAATGGGATTGAAAGAGGCACAGGGCAGGAAAACACAGGGAGGGGACACCAGGGGACATTTGGGGACATTTGGGGACATCAGGGACACCTGAGCTGCCCCAGGGCCTGGCAGGGCTGTTCCAGCCTCAGGGGTTCTGCATTCTGTAAATATTCAATATTCAGCTGTGAACATCCCAGAATTCCAGCTGGGCTTTAAGGAAAGGGATTCTGTAAATATTCAATATTCAGCTGTGAACATCCCAGAATTCCAGCAGGATCTTTAAGGAAAGGGATTCTGTAAATATTCAATATTCAGCTGTGAACATCCCAGAATTCCAGCAGGATCTTTAAGGAAAGGGATTCTGTAAATATTCAATATTCAGCTGTGAACATCCCAGAATTCCAGCAGGGCTTTAAGGAAAAGGGATTCTGTAAATATTCAATATTCAGCTGTGAACATCCCAGAATTCCTGCAGGGTCTTTAAGGAAAGGGATTCTGTAAATATTCAATATTCAGTTGTGAACATCCCAGAATTCCTGCAGGGTCTCTAAGGACAGAGCACCAGATTCCAGCATTTCCTGCTCTCAGAACCACAGAATTCCAGATCCCTGAGGATGGAAAATCCCTCCCAGCCCATCAAATCCATCCTGTCCCCTCCCTGTCCCCAGCCCTGAGTGTCACCCTGTCCAGGTGACACCCCAGGGATGGGCACCCAAGGCTCCCCTGCCAAGTCCTTCTGTGAACAACCCAACCCTGTGGCAAACAGCCCCAAAGCCCAAAGCCAAGGGAAGCCCTGGGTGTGTTAAACCAGACTGGACTGGCACTGGGGCCATGGGCCAGTTCAGGTGCTGGGGCTGGGCTGGACTTGATGAGCTTGGAGGTCTCTGCCAACCTGCTGATTCTGAGAATTCTGTGATTCTGAAATTCTGTAATTCTCTGATTCTGGGATTCTGTAATTCTGTAATTCTCTGATTCTGGGATTCTGGGATTCTCTGATTCTGGGATTTTGGGATTCTCTGATTCTGTCATTCTGTGATTCCTTGATTCTCTGATTCCATGATTGTGTGATTCTGTGATTTTCTAATTTGCTGATTCTGTGATTCTGTGATTTTGGGATTCTGTGATTCTATGATTTTCTGGTGCTCTGATTCTGTGATTCTGTAATTCTATGATTCTCTGATTTTCTGATTGTGTGATTTTCTGATTTCCTGATTCTGTGATCCTGTGATTCTCTGATTCTGTAATTTTCTAAGTTTCTGATTCTGTGATTTTCTAATTTTGGGATTCTGTGATTTTCTGATTCTGTGATTCTGTGAGTCTCTGATTCTTTGATTTTCTGATTCTCTGATTCTGTGTTTGCATGATTCTGTGATTCTGTGATTCTGTAACTGTCTAATTTTCTGATTCTGTGATTCTGTGATTTTCTGATTCTGTGAGTCTCTGATTCTGTGATTGCATGATTCTGTACTTCTCTGATTCTGTATTTTGGGTTCTCTGATTCTGTGATTCTGTGATTCTCTGATTCTGTGATTGTATGACTCTGTAATTTTGGGATTCTGTGATTCTGAGATCTGACAGGTGAGGGCTCACTCTCCAGCATTTGAGGGATGCTCTGTTTGCTTTGAGGACTCACACAAATAAAGCTGCTGCAGTTTGGGATATTCCATGAACAGGATCGACTGCAAGAATGATTTGTCAGAGCCAATACACAACCAGAGCTGGAAAGGCAATAAATAACTTTCTGTGTTCTCCTGATGAGCAGGAACTCAGGGAATGCAGCACAACCCCAGGAAAATGCAGCAAAATGTTGTTTTTTCAGCCCAGGCTGGGCACACAAGGGGCCAGGGCAGAGGTGGGATCGCAGCATCCCTGGGCAGGGTCACTGCACAGTGTCACATCCCTGGGGTAATTCCAGGTGGTTCCTGCCGGGAATTCGGGAATTCCAGCCCCCCTCCCTCCATCCATCACCTGCATCAGTTCCTCCCCCTCCCCCAGGGGGCTTTTCCTTCGGGAGCTTTTCCAAACGGGGCATTTCCTGCTCTCCCCACTCTGAACCAAACTGAATCCCCCTTTTATCCCCCTTTTATCCCCCTTTTCAGACACACAAATATTTTTTTTTGTTTTTCTCCGGAGTGATGTGCAGCTGGGGGCAGAGCTTGTACAAGAAGAGGTGAAAGAGGAATTCTCACTCTGCAGTGGAGCCCCCAGGCCAGGGGGTGTGGTGGGACACGGGACGTCCAGCACAGAGCCAGGCCGGGCTGAGCCCTGCCAAGGGCTGGAGCTGCACTTGGGGTGTTTGTGTTTGACTCCCAGAGCTTTCCTGCTCAGGGAAATTAGAGTTCCATCAATTACTGGGAGGCTGGAGCAGCTCCCAGCCCTGAGCTGCTTCTGCCTGGGGTGCCCAGCCCTCCAGAGCCCCCTCACTGCCTCCAAAAACACCAGAGAGTTATGGACTGGTGTGGGTCCATAAAATCACCCATTTCACCCCAAATCACCTCCCACTGTCCCATTGCCCCAGCCCCAGTGTCCAGCCTGGCCTTGGCACTGCCAGGGATCCAGGGGCAGCCACAGCTGCTCTGTCACCCTGTGCCAGCCCTGCCCACCCTGCCAGGGAACAATTCCTGCCCAGGATCCCACCCAGCCCTGCCCTCTGGCAGTGGGAGCCATTCCCTGGCTCCTGCCCCTCCATCCTTGTCCCCAGTCCCTCTCCAGCTCTCCTGCAGCCCCTTCAGGCCCTGCCAGGGGCTCTGAGCTCTCCCTGGACCCTTCTCCTCTCCAGCAGTGCCTGGTTCAGCTGGCAGCAGCAGCTCCCCTGCCCAACAAATCCCCATAGAGGTCTCCATTTATTCCTCCTTCCAAAACTTCCAACAAACGAATCCAGATTTGCTCCCTGTTTTGGGGAAGGAAAGCAAATCCTGCTGGAGTGGTGTCCTGCTGGGAGTTGGGGTCTCACAGCACAGAGGAGGAAATTTGGTTCTCAAGATCAGTGTCCCCACACAGGGGAAACCACAACTTCCCATGTGTGCATCCATCATTTCTTACAGCACAGAAAACACTTTATAACTTCAGGGGCAAATATTTTATAACTTGGGGAGCAAATACTGTATAACTTCAGGAATAAATACTTTATAACTTCAGGGGCAAATATTTTATAACTTCAGGGGTAAATACTGTATAACTTCAGGAATAAATACTTTTTAACTTCAATAACAAATAACTGTATAACTTCAGAAGCAAATACTGTATAACTTCAGAAGCAAATACTGTATAACTTCAGGAATGAGTATTTTATAACCCCAGGAACAAATACTTTATAACTTTAGGAGCAAGTACTGTATAACTTCAATAACAAATACTTTATAACTTCTGGAATAAATACTTTATAACTTCAGGAACAAACAGGGATCCAGGGCAGCCTCAGCAGCCAGAATCCCAAAATCCCGGAGTTCCTGAGGCTGGAAAATCCCAGCCTGTGACTGATCCCCTGAGTGCCACCTGCAGGTGCCACCCCAGGGATGGGCACTGCAAACCTCCTTTCCCTGGAGGAATTGCTGCTGGGTCACCCAAAGCACAGCCCAGGGACCTGCCAGGGCCTGTGTGTCCCTCCTGGAAGGTTCCCTGGCTCCTGCTCCAGGAGCAGCCTGAGAGCCCCCAGGGCTCCCCAGGGCACTGCAGGAGTCCCATGGAAGCACTTCCAGGATTTCCAGGGGGAATTTCAGTGCAGGCAATTTGAGGCCATGGATGTCACTGGCTTTTCCATGGATCTCAGAGCAGGTGTGGCTCTGCCTTGCTCTGGAGCACCCCTGGCCCCTGCAAGGGCCAGCTCAGCCCCATTCCCTGCAGGAGTGTTTCTTTATCCCTTCCCTGCAGGAATATTCAGTTACCCATCCCCAGCCCTGCCCTGCACAGCCTGCACCTCACTGCTCCCCCTGGACCCATTCCTTAGGAAAGGAAAGTGGAAATCACCATCAGGGCTCTCCTGCTCACCTGCACACCCAATCCACTCCCTGACTCCCACATGAAATGCAGTCCCAAACCAGCTCCCAGGAGTGTGGGGCCTCCCTGGGAGCTGACACCACAGGGCAGGATCACCCCTGGCAGCAGGAGCAGCCTGGGACACAAGACCAGCCTCTCCCAGCTCAGGAAACCAATCCCAGTTAAATTGCAGTTAAAACCTCCCCAGGGATTTCCTCAGCCACGTGTCACATCAGCCCAGTAAATGAAAACCTCTCTTTGGAGAGAACTCAGCAGTTCCTGCAGAGGATCCTCCCTCAGGAGAGCTGAACACAGAGAATCCCATCCCCTGGCCAGGAACCACCCCCAGCATCAGCCCCCTGTACCTTTTGGTTGGGGTGGGTGCTCCAGAGGACACGTGGGTCACCATGGCCTCGTTCATGTTACTCACAGGTCTGGGGGGGCTGCAAGAGAGGGGGGAGCTGTGAGAGAGCAGAGAAATAACCCAGAGCACACAGGGATGGTGTGAGAGAGAGCAGAGAAATAACCCAGAGCACACAGGGATGCTGTGAGAGAGCAGAAAAATAACCCAGAGCACACAGGGATGGTGTGAGAGAGCAGAGAAATAACCCAGAGCACACAGGGATGCTGTGAGAGAGCAGAAAAATAACCCAGAGCACACAGGGATGGTGTGAGAGAGCAGAGAAATAACCCAGAACCAACAGGGATCCTGGGAGAGAGCAGAAAAATAACCCAGAGCACACAGGGATCCTGGGAGAGAGCAGAAAAATAACCCAGAACCAACAGGGATCCTGGGAGAGCAGAAAAATAACCCAGAACACACAGGGATCCCCTGACAGAGCAAAAAACCCAAAACAAAAAACTCTTACTCTCTATCATAATCCAAAACACTACCACAAAATTATACAAAGACCAAACCACAAGTCATCACAAATAAAATACACTCTTTAAATAATCACCAACCCCAACCACAATCTTAAACACACCACTACACCCTAGAATTATAATATTAATACTAATTTAATATAAACTTTATAGTATCTATTACAGTATATATTTAAAATTTTGGGGAATATTTTTTGAGAAGATGTGTCAGGATGGCCCACGAGGATAAAACCTGAATTATTCATGGAACCAACCCATGTGGAGCAGAGGGGTCAGGGTGAGCCTGGGCCCTCAGCCCCACCCCACTGCCCAAAGCTCTGCCCCCAAAGAGACACAGGACAGGGACAGGAGCAGTTTGTCCATCTGAGACACACCTGAGAGCCAGGGAAAAACAACCTGAAACACCTAAAATATCTAATCAGGTTTTTACTATTTAGATTAATATTTAAATGAAAAATATTCTAGATTCAGGTAACAAGGAGGGATTTTTGTGGCTTGATAACCTCACCAGGAATCCCAAATATCCAGAAAGGAGAATGGACAGAGGGATGGACAGAGGGATGGACAGAGGGATGGACAGGGGGATGGACAGAGGAAGGACAGAGGGATGGACAGAGGGATGGACAGAGGGGATGGACAGAAGGATGGACAGAGGATGGACAGAGGAAGGACAGAGGGAAGGACAGAGGGATGGACAGAGGGGATGGACAGAGGGGATGGACAGAGGGGATGGACAGAGGGATAGACAGAGGGATGGACAGAGGAAGGACAGAGGGAAGGACAGAGGGATGGACAGAGGATGGACAGAGGGATGGACAGAGGATGGACAGAGGAAGGACAGAGGGATGGACACAGGGAAGGACAGAGGGATGGACAGAGGGATGGACAGAGGATGGACAGAGGGATGGACAGAGGAAGGACAGAGGGAAGGACAGAGGGAAGGACAGAGGGATGGACAGAGGGATGGACAGAGGATGGACAGAGGAAGGACAGAGGGATGGACAGAGGGATGGACAGAGGATGGACAGAGGAAGGACAGAGGGATGGACAGAGGGATGGACAGGGGATGGACAGAGGATGGACAGAGGGATGGACAGAGGGATGTTCTCTCCCTGCTCGGTGCTGGCTGAGCTCTGCTCCCCCTGGAGCACAGAGGGTGGAAATGAAGGAGGAGCTGAGAGCTGCTCTTGGCTGGGGTTTATCACATAACAAACCCCCCCTGCAGCTCTGTGTTTATTGTTCCAATCTCAATAACATCTCCTGCTGCCTGTGCCTCCTGCAGAGCTCCAGGATAACATCAGTGCCCTGCCCCGAGGAAAGGAGAGGAAAACCCACTGGAGAGTGCCACAGATAGAGAACAGTGACACTCACAGCAGAGGGGAGAACTGGGGAACAGCCCTTCACCCAGAATGACAGACTGCAGCCAGCCAGGGAAAAGAGTTCAGCAGGAGCTGCTCCAGGGGAGCCCAGGGGGGAGTTTGGGGTGCTCACTGAAATGAGGATCCCTGTGGGTCCCTTCCCTGCTCCAGGGGAGCCCAGGGGGGAGTTTGGGGTTCCACTGAAATGAGGATCCCTGTGGTCCCTTCCCTGCTCCAGGGATGCCCAGGATTGGATTTCTGGGGTCCCCACTGGATTGAGGATCCCTGTGGTCCCTTCCCTGCTCCAGGGATGCCCAGGATTGGATTTCTGGGGTCCCACTGGAGTGAGGATCCCTGTGGAATATTCCCTCCAGGACATTCCCTGATTCCAGGGCTCTCAGATAAAATGCCTGCCCAGGGCACACGGGCTGGGGAACATCCCTGGGGTGATCTGGAAGCCCAGAGGACACCCCTGAGCAGATTTTGGGCACTGGGGGCTCTGTGGCCTGGCTCAGCCAGGCAGAAATGGACTCCCAGCCCATTTCAGGAGCCACAGCTGCAGAGGGAGCAGCAAAGCAGGGATGTGAACCACTCAGGAACCACTGAAAGCTGGGAAAACACTTCCCACCAACAGAGCTGTAATCCCAAACCTCCTCCTCAGCAGCCAATTATGTGGTGCTTTGATGGCAACCTCCACACAAATTGGATTTATTTCCAATCAGACCAAGCCACGGTGCACAGGCAGAGGCAGAAGGAAACCCAGAGAGCAGGAGCTGGAAGGAGGGAAGTGCAGCAATGCCCAGAAGGGCTCCCAGGGCTGACCAGCCCATAACTGCAACCTTTCCAGCTCTTTTACAAAATTCCTGATTTTCTGCTGCCATTTCCCACTTTGCACAGGTTGTAACTCAAAGAGATCTTCTGATCTCTGTTGTACTTGGGGCTGAGGTCAAACGTCTGTGAGGAGCCAATCCATGAACTTGGAGTGAGGCAATAAGAGCAGAACAGCAGTGTGGGTGTTTTGAGCTCTTCTGCCCAAAAACAAGAGGGGGAAGCTGCCAAGCAGCATCTGCACAGGAAATCCCACAGGCAGGCCTGGCCAGGAGCTGGATTAAGAAATAAGGAATCACCTCCTCCCCTCTGACAGAGAATTGCAACTCTTCCTCTTTTCTACTCTCTCACTTCCCACATCAGGAAATGCTGAGAGTGAAGGGCCTGGCACAAAGGAACAGCTGAACTGGGGGGAGCTGCAGCCACCCTGAGACTGCTGCACTCTGGATTTCTGCAGCTCCTACAAAAAGGACACAGAGCTGCTGCAGGGCTGGAGCCCCTCTGCTCTGGAGCCAGCCTGGCAGAGCTGGGGGTGCTCAGTGGAGAGGAGAAGGGTCCAGGGAGAGCTCAGAGCCCCTGGCAGGGCCTGAAGGGGCTGCAGGAGAGCTGGAGAGGGACTGGGGACAAGGATGGAGGGACAGGAGCCAGGGAATGGCTCCCACTGCCAGAGGGCAGGGCTGGGTGGGATCCTGGGCAGGAATTGTTCCCTGGCAGGGTGGGCAGGGCTGGCACAGGGTGACAGAGCAGCTGTGGCTGCCCCTGGATCCCTGGCAGTGCCCAAGGCCAGGCTGGACACTGGGGCTGGAGCAGTGGGACAGTGGGAGGTGTCCCCATGGCAGGGGTGGCACTGGGGGCTCTGGGGTCCCTTCCAGCCCAAACCAGGGAGGCAGAGCTGCCCCTGCTGAGGAAGGAGAGGCTGAGTGGAACCAGCAGGAGGGGCAGAGAGCACAGGGATCCAGCTGTGCCAGCTGTGCCAGCCCTGGGAGCTCTGGCAGTGCCCACACCCTGTGGAAAGGAACAACCACACATGGGAACTGCAGCAAAGACTCTGCTCTGGAACTGAGACATTTAAAATGGCAAAGATCCATCCCAAGGGGAACTGCTGGGCCTCACCTGGGACAGCTGGGCCTCACCTGGGACAAGGGATGTGGCTTCTTGGCTTCTTGGCCTGGCTGTGCCCCAGGGGGAAGGGTCCCTGGAAGCACAGACCCTCAGAAAGCTGAGGGCTGGCAGGAACCCTGTCCTGGGGAGCAGCCCCAGCACTCCTGGAGCTGCATTCCAGGGAAAGCCACCCCTGCCAGGCAGCACAGGGCACCCAGGACTGCCTGAGCTCTCCCCTCCTCTCTGCTTGGCCAAGGGATCCTTCTCCCACCCTGGGATCCAGGGAGAGCAGCACTCAGGGCCAGCCTGGAGCTCAGACCTCACCAGTAAAATCCCCCAAAAACTCCAGTAAAAAGGAGAATATGTTACCTGTTATTCCTCCTGTCAATAAAAAGTCTGTTTAAAGTCCAGCTCAGAGCAGCTCTGGGCTGCTGGGACTCCCTTCCTCAGTTTCTTTTCTGAGCCAGGAACAAACCCCTCCCTGAAAATTGGGGTAACCTGAATTCCCAGGCTGTGCAAACCAATTAATTCTGCAAATGGAAGGAACTTGAGGAGGGAAAGGTGTTCCTGTGTCCCTGGAAGGCACAGGAGCAGGTGACAAAGCCCCTGCAGCCCCCAGCTGCTCCTCCAGCCCCTCCTGCAGAAGTTCTGGCTCCAGCCAGGGTTTGAATACTCCCCAGGGATGGTGGGTGCAGCTGAAATGAGGGGTGTGAGTGGCTCCAGCAGGGCACTGCCCAGCCCTGCACTGCCTCTGGGCACTAACACCTGGCAGAGCCAGGCAAGGAAAAACCAGGGACTGGTTAAAAATAGCAGCCAGAGCTCCTGCAGTGAGAGCAGCAAGGGCAAACACAGCCATGGGCACGCTGAGCCAGCACAGCTCCCTGGTGGGACTGATGGGGGCTCACCACCCCAGCCAGGGCTAAACTGGGAGCAACTGCCAGGAAACCCACAGGGGAGCATGGGAATATGGGGATATGGAAATATGGGAATATGGGGATATGGGGATATGGGGATGTGGGGACATGGGGACATGGCAGATTCATCCCTGCCCTATTCAACAGTGGCAAAGAACCAAGTCCTGCACCTTGTTCAGCAGGCCCAGGGAATGAGAAATGTGTCTCTGCTTCCCTGGATGATCCCAGGATCACTGAGGTTGGAAAATCCCTCCCAGCCCATCCTGTGCCTGATCCCACCTTGTCCCCAGCCCAGAACCCTGAGTGCCACCTCCAGCCCTTCCCTGGACACCCCCAGGGATGGGCACTGCAAAGCTCCCTGGGCAGCCCCTGCCAAGGCCTGAGCTCCCTTTCCATGGAGAAATTGCTGCTGCTGTCCAACCTGAGCCTGCCCTGGCCCAGCCTGAGCCCATTTCCCCTTGTCCTGTCCCTGTTCCCTGGCAGCACAGCCCGACCCCCCCTGGCTGTCCCCTCCTGGCAGGGAGTTGTGCAGAGCCACAAGGTCCCCCTGAGGCTCCTTTTCTCCAGGCTGAGCCCCTTTCCCAGCTCCCTCAGCCTCTCCTGGGGCTCCAGCCCCTTCCCAGCTCCCTTCCCTTCCCTGGACTCGCTGCAGCCCCTCCAGGGCTCTCCTGTCAGGAGGGGCCCAGAGCTGCCCCCAGCACTGGAGGTGTCCCAGCAGTGCCAGCACAGGGGACAGGCACTGCCCTGGCCCTGCTGCCCCCCCAGAGCTGGCACAGCCCAGGGGCCACTGGCCTCTTGCCCACCAGGGCACACCTGGGCTGTGCCCAGTTCAGTTCTGAGCTGCTCCAGCTGCTTTTCCTGTGCTCCTGATGCCACTGAGGAGCAAACCAGCCCAGAGCCATCCTGACAAAGGAGACAGAAAATCACAAACAACTTCTAATCCACCAACAATGTAGGTTAAAATCGTCTAATCCAAAAATAGCAGCCTAAATTTTTTGCCAAAGGGGAGCATTTTGAACATGTTGGGATCTGACAGTGCCTCTACCTGCCTGTTCCATGTGCCTGGGCAGGAGACTCAGGATTGATCTCTGTCCTCTGGAAAAATGCAAATTGAGGGGCTTTTGGCAGCAGCAATGACAAATTTCAATGTTAATTTTGCAGGGCCTGTAGCAATTTTAAAAAGAGTTGAAGGTGATTCTGTTCATGTGGCCAGAAACAAATTACAGAGAAGTTAAAGAACAATCACAAACCTGAGACTACAAACAGATAATTGGGATTTTACAGATGAGAACTGAGGAAAATCAATCCCTGAGGAGTACAGCAGCACCTGGTGATGACCAATGCAATTTATTGCAGGGATTGCTGAGTTTTGGGCAGCTTCCCCTCCAGACCTCTCCGGGATTTATCTGAGAGCCAATTCCTGAGTGCCACGGCCCCAGCAGGGCAGGGAGCAGGGCCTGGGCTGTAAATGCAGCAGCAGCTGGCCAGATGTTACCTGCATTTGTCCCCTCTGAATCCCGGGGAATGATCCCGGGGAATGCCGGGGGAGGGGATGGAGCCACAGCAAGCACGGGCTGGGGGAGGCACCACTGCCCGGGGACTCTGCTGTGCCCTGCTCCAGCTGGGAACGTCGGGGTGTTCTGTCCCAGCCGGTCCTGCAGCCCCTCCCAGCGCCCCCAGCCCCTCCATCCCATCCCAGCCGATCCTGCAGCCCCTCCCAGCGCCCCCAGCCCCTCCATCCCATCCCATCCCAGCCCCTCCATCCCCTCCATCCCATCCCAGCCCCTCCATCCCATCCCAGCCGGTCCTGCAGCACCTCCCAGCGCCTCCAGCCTCTCCATCCCATCCCAGCCCCTCCATCCCATCCCAGCTGATCCTGCAGCCCCTCCCAGCCCCCCAGCCCCTCCATCCCCTCCATCCATCCCATCCCCTCCATCCCCTCCCAGCTGATCCTGCAGCCCCTCCCAGCCCCCCAGCCCCTCCATCCCATCCCCGATGGCTCCTCCGTCCCTCCCGGCTGTTCCTGCATTCCTGTCCCAGGTGATGCCCCCGCACCCCTCCGAGCTGATCCTACAACGCTCTGAGAGCCGACCCTACAAATCTTTGTGAGTCAGTCCTACACAGCTCACAACCGATCCTACACAGCTCAGAGCCGACCCTACAGAGCTCAGGACCGACCCTACAATGCTCTTGGAGCTGATCCTACACAGCTCAGAACCGGTCCTACACAGCCCTGAGAGCCGATCCTGCAAAGCTCCGGGAGCTGATCCTACAAATCTTTGTGAGTCGAACCTACAAAGCTCTGGGAGCCGACCCTACACAGCTCAGAACCGACCCTACACAGCTCAGAACAGACCCTACAGAGCTCAGAGCCGACCCTACACAGCTCAGAACAGACCCTACACAGCTCAGAACAGACCCTACAGAGCTCAGAGCCGACCCTACACAGCTCAGAACAGACCCTACAGAGCTCAGAGCCGACCCTACACAGCTCAGAACAGACCCTACACAGCTCAGAGCCGACCCTACACAGCTCAGAGCCGACCCTACACAGCTCAGAACAGACCCTACACAGCTCAGAACAGACCCTACAAAGCTCAGGACCGACCCTACACAGCTCAGGACCGACCCTACAGAGCTCAGAACAGACCCTACACAGCTCAGAACCGACCCTACACAGCTCAGAACAGACCCTACACAGCTCAGAGCCGACCCTACACAGCTCAGAACAGACCCTACACAGCTCAGAACAGACCCTACACAGCTCAGAACAGACCCTACACAGCTCAGGACCGACCCTACACAGCTCAGGACCGACCCTACACAGCTCAGAACAGATCCTACACAGCTCAGGACCGACCCTACACAGCTCAGGACCGACCCTACACAGCTCAGAACAGACCCTACAGAGCTCAGGACCGACCCTACACAGCTCAGAACAGACCCTACACAGCTCAGAGCCGACCCTACACAGCTCAGAACAGACCCTACACAGCTCAGAACAGACCCTACACAGCTCAGAACCGACCCTACACAGCTCAGAACAGACCCTACACAGCTCAGAACAGACCCTACACAGCTCAGGACCGACCCTACACAGCTCAGGACCGACCCCACAAGCCCAGGCTCCGGGAGCTGTCCCAGGGCTGTTCCCCGCTCCCGCAGCTCCCCCGACCCGAGCGGCACAAAGTGGGGGGGACAGGAACAGGAGGGGACAGGGGGGACAGGAGGGGACAGAATCAGGGACAGGAGGGGACAGGGACAGGGACAGGAGGGGACAGGGACAGGAGGGGGGACAGGGACAGGAGGGGACAGGGACAGGAGGGGACAGGAGGGGACAGGATCAGGGACAGGGGGGACAGGAGGGGACAGGATCAGGGACAGGAGGGGACAGGAGGGGACGGGGGGGACAGGATCAGGGACAGGAGGGGACAGGATCAGGGACAGGGGGGACAGGGGTGCCAGGGGTGCCAGGAGCACGAACCTGCGCGGCGCTGCCCCGCTCCCGGTGCCCGCCGCTCATCCCGCCGCTCCATCCCGCCGGGAGCGCGCACCCCGCGCTGTCTCCATGGCAACGGGGCCGCGGCGGGAGCGCGCACACGCCGGGTACCGGCAGCGCATCCCGGGCTGCCCGGCCGTGAGCGCTCCGGAAGGGATTGGGTATAGTGGTATTTTTAAATTATTTTTTTAAATTATTATTATTATTTTAATTATTGTCACCTTTTATTTTTTGATATTATTATTTTTAAATATTATTATTTTTAGCATTATTATTTTTTAAAAATGCAACTTTAATTTTTAAAATAATGTTATTTTAAATTTTTTCAACTTTTATTATTATTATTATGAAATTATTTCTAAATATTAAAAATTAATTTTTAAACTTTTATTTTTCAATATTATTATTTTTTAAATTATTTTCCAACTTCTATTTTTTACATATTATTATCTTTTAAATTATTTTCACAACTTTTATTTTTAATATTATTTTTAAAATTATTTTCCAACTTTTATTTTTTAGATACTATCTTTTAAATAACTTTCACAACTTTTATTTTTTAATATTATTATTTTAAAATTATTTTTCCAAGTTTCATTTTTAAATATTATTATTTTAAAATTATTTTAAAACTTTTTTTAAATATTATTTTTTTATTATTAATTTTTCAGCCTTTTCTTTTTTTTTAGTTTTAATTTTCAGGCTTTTTAAAGTTTTAATTTTTTAAAAATATTTTTTAAATCTACCTCGTGTTGCTCTGTTGGAGGCAACAGCCCACAGCTGCCTATGAGGAGTTCTTTAACAAATAAATAAAGAAAGAAAGAAAGAAAAAAAAGAAAAAGAGAATCACAGAAGGATTTCACTTGGAAATGTC
Organism: Oenanthe melanoleuca; assembly: GCF_029582105.1. Lineage (NCBI taxonomy): Eukaryota > Metazoa > Chordata > Aves > Passeriformes > Muscicapidae > Oenanthe > Oenanthe melanoleuca. The sequence goes on from NC_079336.1 coordinate 541,261, forward strand.
CCACTGTCAGCAGCACTGTCAGGGAGCTGCCTGGTGCCACCAGGAAAGGATCGTGGCAAGATTGATAAACTAATGAGAATTCAAAATAAATCCAAAATAACTCCCTCAGAAATCAACCCCAGTGCTGGGGGTCCTGTTCCATCTGCTGGCTGATATCCCAATATTCCAAATCTCAATACTCCAACACCCCAATACCCCAACACTCCAATATCCCAATATTCCAATATCTCAATACTCCAATACCCCAACATCCCAATGCTCCAATATCCCAATGCCCCAATACTCCAATATCCCAATATTCCAATATCTCAATACTCCAATACCCCAATATCCCAATGCTCCAATATCCCAATGCCCCAATACTCCAATATCCTAATATTCCAATATCTCAATACTCCAATACCCCAATATCCCAATACCCCAATACTCCAATATCCCAATACTCCAATATCCCAATATTCCAATATCTCAATACTCCAATATCCCAATACCCCAATACTCCAATATCCCAATATTCCAATATCTCAATACTCCAATACCCCAATATCCCAATGCTCCAATATCCCAATACCCCAGTACCCCAATACCCCAATACCCCAGTGCCCCAGTGCCCCAGGCTCACACCAGCCCTCCCCCAGCCCAGACCCCTCCCCTGTGCCCACACCCAGCTCCTGCCATGGAAACCCATGAAAGGAGCTCAAAATGCAGCCAAGCTCTTCTGGCAGGGACACTCAGGGACACTGAGGGACACGCAGGGACACTGAGGGACACTCAGGGACACGCAGGGACACTCAGGGACACTCAGGGACACTCAGGGACACTGAGGGACACTCAGGGACACGCAGGGACACTCAGGGACACGCAGGGACACTGAGGGGCACGCAGGGCAGCTGCAGCACAGCAGGAACAGCAGCTCCTGCTCCTGCTCCTATTCCTGTTCCTGTTCCCAGCTCCTTCTCCTGCTCCAGTTTCTGTTCCCAGCTCCTCTTCCTGCTCCTTTCCCTGTTCCAGCTCCTGCTCCCAACTCCTGCTCCTGCTCCATCTCCTGCTCCACAGTGGAACAACAGAAAAAATGCTCCTGGAAAAACCAAACCCAGAGGTTGCTCCTGCCATGGGGACACCTCCCACTGTCCCATTGCTGCAGCCCCAGTGTCCAGCCTGGCCTTGGGCACTGCCAGGGATCCAGGGGCAGCCACAGCTGCTCTGTCACCCTGTGCCAGCCCTGCCCACCCTGCCAGGGAACAATTCCTGCCCAGGATCCCACCCAGCCCTGCCATAGGGTGGCTGTGCCACCTCCATATCACTTTAAAATCAAGGATTTGCTGTCAGAAGTTTGCATTAGATGGGTCCATAGTCATATCCCAAAACCCCACTGTGGAGATGGAACACTTTAAATGATTCCTCCTAGAAATACTGATCCATGCCAACACCATCTCTGCTTTAACAGATCCACACAGAAAAGAGACACCATCATTCTCCACCACACACCCAAGGGCAGCCTGTGAGCTGTACTCACTGAACTGACACCTAGACACAAATATGATGTGCATGGAATTACTCAACAGCCAGGGAACTCCCACCTGGGCACAGAATCCCAGAGAAGGAAAAGGAAAATCCCTCCCAGCCATGGAACCCAAGCTGTGCCTGATCCCTCCCTGTCCCCAGCCCAGAGCACTGAGTGCCACATCCAGCCCTTCCCTGGACACCCCCAGGGATGGGCACTGCAAAGCTCCCTGGGCAGCCCCTGCCAAGGCCTGAGCTCCCTTTCCATGGAGAAATTGCTGCTGCTGTCCAACCTGAGCCTGCCCTGGCCCAGCCTGAGCCCATTTCCCCTTGTCCTGTCCCTGTTCCTTGGCAGCAGGGTGACAGCTCCAACCTGGAGGAGGATGCAGGGAGATCAGGGAATGCAGAATGCACCAAACCAGCAGGAAATTGCAGAATTTCCATTTTTGCTCTCACTGACCCAGCCTGGCTGCAGGAATGCAGGTGAAGGTGGCTTCAGAAACACTCACTCATTCCTTGAAATGTGAGGGAAGCAAATCCCTGATTCCCCCAGGGATGTACATCCAGGGCTCCACAGTGGATCCAGCAAAATCCCAGACTCTGAGGCTCCATTAACATTTTTGCCTGCATTTCTCCTGTCTCCTAGAGCAGTGAGAAACACTGAGATAACAGAGCTTCCATCACACAGGAACATCAGCCTGACTGGAATCCTGAGTGCATTTAAAAACTCTCCTGTCCTGGTACTAGAGGTCCAGTGGTGGAAATTCCAGTACCACTGGAGTAACAGATTCTAACAATTATTTCCTTATATTCACTATTAAACCATCTTGTTTCATTGCCCAGAGCAGCTGTGGCTGCCCCTGGATCCCTGGCAGTGCCCAAGGCCAGGCTGGACACTGGGGCTGGAGCAGTGGGACAGTGGGAGTGTCCCCATGGCAGGGGTGGCACTGGGGGGGATTTGGGGTCCCTTCCCACCCATTCTGGGGTTCTCAGATTTTCACATTTCATATTTTTACTCTGAAGGTGTCTCCCTTCAGCTCCTGCTCCCTGCCCTCTGTTAAGCCCTTCTGCCAAAGGCCCAGGATTATGTTCCATTTCTCCAGGACTGGTATTTTTAGAGGTATCCAACCATTCCTTAACCTGCATCCCTGGAGTCCTTGGCTGGGCTCTGCCCATATCCCCAAACATCTCCAGTCCCTGAACCATCTCCACTGACCTCAAGCCCTTTGCTCCTTCCCAGGGTTTTCCAGCCAGGAGCCTCTCCTGGGTCTTGTCAACATCCACGGTTACAAAACCACCCTGAAAATTCACATTCAGCCCCCTGCAGACCATGACCTCCAGAATTTGCTGCTCAGCCATTCTGCCCAGTCCATTTGCTTTTCAATTGGCTTCATTCCCAATATTTTCTCACTCCCCTCTATTTCACACATTCTCCTCCTGGTGGAAATGAGTGTTAATGGCACAGAACCCTGCAGGGCTCTGCCTCCAAGCCCCTTCCTTTTGCAGCTACACTGAAGCTGAGGAGAAAAACAATTCCCGTGGAGAATGGAACCCCAGGATGGACTGGCTTGGAAGGGACCTTAGGACCTGCCACAGATTCCTCCCCAGCTCCAGCACTTATCAGGCTTTGTTTCCTGTCTCCTCAATCTCCCAATGGCCATAATTAACACATGATGGTCATAATTAACACCCCCACACCATTAATGCACATGAGCCCCACAGGAAGGACCCTGGGGCTGAGGTGACCTCACCCCAGTGTCCCCTGGGCTCCAGGGGCACCAGGACAGCTCAGCCAGGCTGTCCCTGCCCAGCCCTCTCAGAGGTGTCACCTCATCCCCCTGTCCCCAGGCAGTGACATCACCTGGAGCTGCTCCCAGGGAGCTCTGAGTGCTGCAGACACAGCACAGCCCAGACTGGGAAATGACCTCACAGTGCAGCTGGGGCTGAGAACACACAGGATCCCACAGGATCCCAAATATCACTGGGGATGGAAAAGATCCCCAAAACCATCCAGTCCCAGCTGTGCCTGATCCCTCCCTGTCCCCAGCCCAGAGCCCTGAGTGCCACATCCAGCCCTTCCCTGGACACCCCCAGGGATGGGCACTGCAAAGCTCCCTGGGCAGCCCCTGCCAAGGCCTGAGCTCCCTTTCCATGGAGAAATTGCTGCTGCTGTCCAACCTGAGCCTGCCCTGGCCCAGCCTGAGCCCATTTCCCCTTGTCCTGTCCCTGTTCCCTGGCAGCACAGCCCGACCCCCCCTGGCTGTCCCCTCCTGGCAGGGAGTTGTGCAGAGCCACAAGGTCCCCCTGAGGCTCCTTTTCTCCAGGCTGAGCCCCTTTCCCAGCTCCCTCAGCCTCTCCTGGGGCTCCAGCCCCTTCCCAGCTCCAGGGAAGGTGAGTCCCTCACCCCCAGCCCATTGCACCAACAACTCCCAACCCACTGTTTACATTCCTTGCTACCATTTTTGTCTTTCCTCCCTCCCTCAAAGAGCACAGCTGGGGTTTTTTTTCCCTTCCAAGCCTTGTTCTCCCTGGAATCTTTGGCCAACTATTGTTAAACTGCCCTCAGTTATTAATATTTTCATTCTTTATTTCCTCAGCTGGAGCAGATCTCAGCTTTTCCAGAGTCATTTATTGGTAGGTGCTGATGTTGTTGGTGGTGCTGATTCCTTTACACAAATCAAATAAAATTAACCCTGTCCCTGACACCCCAGGAGTGACTCTCTGGGGCAGGAGCAAGTCCTGCTTGGGGCTGAGCTCCATCAGAAAATCTCCACTGCCTACAGCCCCTACATGGCAGGGGGTTTATTTGCATTTTTGTTGTTTCAGAGGTATCACAGGGGCCCAAAGGCCTCATGTCCCTTATAAAAACCCCAGTGGGTCCTTTCTGTGATTGTGATTTGGCACTGATGTAAATCACCTGCTGCCACTATTTCTGCACCAGGTCAGTGCCTGCTGCTGCCAGAGCTGTCCTTGGACCATCAGGGCTATTTCCTGATCCTCTGGCTTTTCAGGGCATTGTTTGTTACAGTTAATTAAAGCTGTCAGCATGCAGCAGATGTCTCTGAGCTGCCAGGAGATCTGGGCAGCTCTCCCTGTCCCCATGTCCCTGTCCCCATGTCCCTGTCCCTGTGTCCCTGTCCCTGCAGGAGGTGTCCAGCCCTGTCCCCATGTCCCTGTCCCTGTGTCCCTGTCCCTGCAGGAGCTGTCCAGCCCTGTCCCCATGTCCCTGTCCCTGCAGGTGTCCAGCCCTGTCCCCCATGTCCCTGTCCCTCTGTCCCCATGTCCCTGTCCCCATGTCCCTGTCCCTGCAGGAGGTGTCCAGCCCTGTCCCCGTGCCCCCATGTCCCTGTCCCTCTGTCCCTGTCCCTGTCCCTGCAGGTGTCCAGCCCTGTCCCCCATGTCCCTGTCCCCATGTCCCTGTCCCTGCAGGTGTCCAGCCCTGTCCCCATGTCCCTGTCCCCATGTCCCTGTCCCTGCAGGTGTCCAGCCCTGTCCCCCGTGTCCCTGTCCCTGTGTCCCTGTCCCCATGTCCCTGTCCCCATGTCCCTGTCCCTGCAGGTGTCCAGCCCTGTCCCCCGTGTCCCTGTCCCTGTGTCCCTGTCCCCATGTCCCTGTCCCTGCAGGTGTCCAGCCCTGTCCCCCATGTCCCTGTCCCTCTATCCCCGTGTCCCTGTCCCTGCAGGTGTCCAGCCCTGTCCCCATGTCCCTGTCCCCACTCACACATTCTCTGGCACCTGCCCAGGTGCCCCTGCATCCACAGCCCCTGGGAATGGGAATGGGAGAGTGGGAATGGGAACAGGCAGGGCCAGGCTGGGAAGGGAAGGGAAAGGCAGGGATGGATTGGGAAGGGAAAGGCAGGGATGGATTGGGAAGGGAAAGGCAGTGAAATGTAGGGAAGGGAAAGGCAGTGAAATGCAGGGAAGGGAAAGGCAGGGATGGGCAATGCTGTGGACAATGGCCAGCCCTGTCCTGGGCCCTGCTGAGCCATTTCTTTGGAGAGGGGAATGAATTCCTGAGGAGAACAGACTCCAGCTCTGAACTGGGCAGCAGCAGGACTGAGCCCTGAGCTCTTTCCCATTTCCAGCTACCCCAAGGAAAGCAGAGCAGAGTTATATTCCATGGAAGCAGGTGGATGCCTCACTGCAGGGCACCAAAGCAAGCACTGGGACAGGGGAACCCTCGGGGAGGCAGGAACTGGAGGGAACAAGCACAGAGCAAAGCAGGACTCAGCTCCAAGCTGGGCTGGGACCAGCCCAGAGTGGCAGCAGCTGCTGCAGGCCTGCAGCTCTACACTGCTCACAGCAGGAAGCCACACTACAGAAAGCTCTGCAGCTCTCACCTGTCCAGCCCTCTGGCAATTTGGCCTGCAGCTTTTCCTGAAGGAATGCCAGGCTGTCAAAGGAGCAGCAGAAGAGGCAGTCAATGACCCATCGGGCTCTGGGAGGGGCCAGAGCAGCTGCTGGGGCTGCAGTGGCCAGAAATGTGAATTCTGTGTATTCCAGAAATGTGAATTCTGTGTATTCCAGAAATGTGGATTCTGTCCCCATCTGTTAACCCAGCTGGGGCAGTGACCCTGATCTCCTGGCACACATTATCTGCTCATGGGCCATCTTTAAACCAGCTGGGCAATCATCTTTATCTTCCCCAGCCCATCCTCCCTCCAGGAGATATCTCCTGTTCATGGCCACTGAGTCCCAGGGCATGACTGATAAAATTCCATCATCCCACTGGGAGATGGTCCAGCCAGGGGAGGAGCCAAGCCTTTCCTACCCAGATAAAAACTGACATTTGGGACACCAAGGCACCTTCTTTCCACTGGATTCCAGAGGAAAGCCAGACCTTTGCACATCATCCCTGGAGGATTCCCTTCAGAGGAAACTGCACCTTCTCCAGGAGCACTGCTCCAGCTGAACCACATCTGCCCCTGCAGGAGGATGCAGCCACCATTGAATGGGACTGTGCCAACACCCTGACTGACTGACGGGTGTCAGCTTGGATTCTGACTCTGGCAGGGGTTGGGATTGTTCTGTGTAATACTGCATTTCTATTTTAATTTTCCTAGTAAAGAACTGCTATTCCTAATTCCCATATCTTTGCCTGAGAGCCCCTTAATTTCATAATTATAATAATTTGGAGGGAAAGGGTTTACATTCTCCATTTCAAAGAGAAGCTCCTGCCTTTACTGGCAGACACCTGTCCCCAAACCAGGAGAGCAGCCCAGCCTGGCTGGGATGGGGCAGGGGACAGAAGGGACAGCCACATCCCAGCACTGGGACAGAGAAACCCCTCCCAGGGCACTCTGGTACTCAGGGTGTCAGATAAAACCAGGGGAGCTCAGCTCCTCTGCTCTCAGCCTGCAAATGGCCCCACGATCAGGGAAATGGGGCTGCTCCATCCCCGGGAATCACATCCCAGTGCTGCCCCTCCTCACTCTCTCCTACAGATTGAAGAGTTTTTCCCCAGCCTCTGCAGGACACTAAGATTTATCTGGAGACTGACTCCAGTTTGTTTAGGTCTTTTTCTCTCAGGTTTTTTTTTAATTTGAGGTGAAAACTGACAAAGTGGGGAAGCAGAGTGACCCCAGGCTGCTCAGACCAGCACCAGTGCAGTGGTTTTCCATCCCAACCTTGCCACAGTGAGGTCACCACAGCAGGGTGACAATAATGGCAGGAGATAATGAAAATGTAGTATGAAAATAGTGCCATGGAGAGAGGCCATGGGTGGGAAGCCAAGGGCCCAGGCAGCACCAGGAGCTGAGCCCTGCAATGTGCCTGACACATTCCTGTGCCTGTTTAGACCACTTAACTTACATCACCATAACATTCACTACCATGACATTCTGGTTGTGTCCATACAATCTAATTACCAATATATGAGAAAACAGAGTCTGCTCCAGCCCAGGGGTGAGGGAGAGGTGCCAGAGCCACACCTGCAGCTCCTCCCCACACACACAGAGCTGCAGGTGACACACACACACACAGGTGACACACAGGTGACACACAGGTGACACACAGAGCTGTCAGGTACTCACAGGAGCTGGCCCAGCTGCAGGTGACACACACAGGTGACACACACACACAGGTGACACACACAGGTGACACACAGGTGACACACAGAGCTCTCAGGTACTCACAGGAGCTGGCCCAGCTGCAGGTGACACACACAGGTCACACACACACACAGGTGACACACAGAGCTCTCAGGTACTCACAGGAGCTGGCCCAGCTGCAGGTGACACACACAGGTGACACACAGGTGACACACAGAGCTGTCAGGTACTCACAGGAGCTGGCCCAGCTGCAGGTGACACACACAGGTGACAGGTGACACACAGGTGACACAGGTACTCACAGGAGCTGGCCCAGCTGCAGGTGACACACACAGGTGACACACACAGGTGACACACAGGTGACACACAGGTGACACAGGTACTCACAGGAGCTGGCCCAGCTGCAGGTGACACACACACACACACAGGTGACACACAGGTGACACAGGTACTCACAGGAGCTGGCCCAGCTGCAGGTGACACACACAGGTGACACACAGGTGACACACAGGTGACACACAGAGCTCTCAGGTACTCACAGGAGCTGGCCCAGCTGCAGGTGACACACACAGGTGACACACAGGTGACACAGGTACTCACAGGAGCTGGCCCAGCTGCAGGTGACACACACAGGTGACACACAGGTGACACACAGGTACACACAGGTGACACAGGTACTCACAGGAGCTGGCCCAGCTGCAGGTGACACACACAGGTGACACACAGGTGACACACACAGGTGACACACAGGTACTCACAGGAGCTGGCCCAGCTGCAGGTGACACACACAAACACACAGGTGACACACAGGTGACACACACAGGTGACACACAGGTGACACAGGTACTCACAGGAGCTGGCCCAGCTGCAGGTGACACACACAGGTGACACACACAGGTGACACACACAGGTGACACAGGTACTCACAGGAGCTGGCCCAGCTGCAGGTGACACACACAGGTGACACACACACACACACAGGTGTGACACACACACACAGGTGACACACAGGTGACACACAGGTGACACACAGAGCTCCCAGGTACTCACAGGAGCTGGCCCAGCTGCAGGTGACACACACAGGTGACACACACACACACAGGTGACACCCGGGTGACAGGTGACACACAGGTGACACACAGGTACTCACAGGAGCTGGCCCAGCTGCAGGTGACACACACAGGTGACACACACACACACAGGTGACACACAGGTGACACACAGGTACTCACAGGAGCTGGCCCAGCTGCAGGTGACACACACAGGTGACACACACAGGTGACACACACACACACAGGTGACACACAGGTGACACACAGGTACTCACAGGAGCTGGCCCAGCTGCAGGTGACACACACAGGTGACACACACAGGTGACACACACACACAGGTGACACACAGGTGACACACAGGTGACACACAGGTGACACACAGAGCTGTCAGGTACTCACAGGAGCTGGCCCAGCTGCAGGTGACACACACAGGTGACACACAGGTGACACACACACACACAGGTGACACACAGGTGACACAGGTACTCACACAGGTGACACACACAGGTGACACACACACACACAGGTGACACACAGGTGACACACAGGTGACACACAGGTACTCACAGGAGCTGGCCCAGCTGCAGGTGACACACACAGGTGACACACAGGTGACACACAGGTGACACACAGGTGACACAGGTACTCACAGGAGCTGGCCCAGCTGCAGGTGACACACACAGGTGACACACAGGTGACACACAGGTGACACAGGTACTCACAGGAGCTGGCCCAGCTGCAGGGGTCTCTCGGGCAGCTCGGGCAGCAGCGGCCGCGGCGCCTCCCGGCTGGGCACGCAGCCCAGGGACCTGCTGATGGCCTGGCTCAGCTTCTTGGCTGGGGATTTCTGGGGAGGCAACAAGCACAGCAGCCAGCAGTCAGCACAGGGAGCCCACCAGCACCAGGGCTGGGGGGCCAAAGTGGGACAGAGGAGTCCTTTCTGCTTTATTCCATAAAGGGAGAGGCCATGGGACAATCTCTCAGATTTTTGGAGGACTCACTTCCTTTTTATCCCAATTTCCCTCTCTCTCTCCCCATTGGCAGAGGTACTTGAGAGGCACAGACTTCCTGAGATTCCCCTCTAATGTACAACCCTCCCTTTTAATTTTTAGCTCTTACAGAATTCATGGTTTTCCCCAATGCTCCTTTCATCTTTCAATATCCAGTTTCATTTATCAGCAAACCTACGGTTTCATGGTAAAGGCAAATCTCTTTTCCCATTCATCAGTGAATCCATCCCATTGTTTCTTTTATCTCTCAGTGCTGGTTTTATCCACCAGCTTGTTTGTAAAGCCAAATCCCTCATTCCTCTCACAGGTGAGGCTTGGGAAGGGCCGGGTGCAGTCACAGCCAGGTGAGAAACAGCAGAGGGGTGGGAAAGGGCAGAACATGCAGAAACAGCAGGTTTGTTACAGAATTCCTGGGAAATCTGTGCAGACTCTGCACTGGGACACAAGCTCTGGGAGGCTTTAAGTGCTCTGATACTGGCAATTGAAAGTTTAACAAAATTATGTAAGATTAAGAACTAAACCAATTACCTGGGGGTTCTCTCAGGAGTTAATCCCATCCCATTAAGGGATTGTTGCACTCACTCTCTGAACACAGAGGGGCCATTCTGAGGGGAGGAGCAGCCACTTCCCAAATTTCTACTCTTTACAGGCAAAGCCAAGGTGGGGCACAGTGCTGGCACAGGCAGGGATGACTTTATCTCCTGCCCCAAGCCATGACCATAACATGGGGTTTAAATCCCGTACTGACTCACAAAATTCAGTCTGAAAGTGATATTGCACTCCCTGAGCTCCCAGCAGTGCCATGGGAACCCCATAATTCCATCATCCCATGGCTGTGGGAGCTCAGACACAACCTGGCAGCTCCTTTTGCTGCTCTCACTCCCTGACACCCCAGCAAAGTGCAACCCCTGGCTAATCACTCCTGGGGAATTCATTACTGCTCCTGTACAACACCCCAAAGTGCAACTGGGACCAGTTTTTAAGGGAAATTAAAATTCAGATTAACCTTGGCTCAAACAGGAGCCTGGGACAGGAGTTACAGCCACAGTTACAGCAAACACCATCACTACCAATTACTGACAATTAACACCATTGTCTATGGAATAAATTCCTCCTGATGTCCAACCTGCCCTGGAGGTGCAGCCTAATTCCTGTCATGCTCTGGAATTTTCATTTATTTATTTCATTATTATTTTCATTTCCCAGCTCCATCCTGGGAAGCAGCAGAACTGTGTGAAGGCCCTGGAGAGCAAAGCAACTCATCCAGGAGCCTCTGGATCCCAGGGAATGGGCATTGCTCTTCCCAAAGTCATCCAATCCTGCAATGGTTTGTGTTGTCAGGGATCTTACAGCTCATCTCATTCCAACCCTGCCCCTTTAGTTACTCTGAAATGCTGTGAAAATCACTGTTTGATTTTATATCACTTACTGACCCCACAGAGAATTTAAACCATGCACACAGATGTGATTACTCCAAACGTAAAACCCTAGTTTTCCTAAATTAATTCTTCACAGGCTGAAAAATCATTTCTCTCTGAATTTGGTCATTTCTCTGCCACAGATTTGGGGCTTCAAAGCCCTGTGGATGTAGCACTTGGGGACAGGGGACACTGGTGGCTTTGGCAGTGCTGGGGATGGCTGGGCTTGATGGGCTCACAAGGCATTCCGAATCCCAATCCCAATCCCAATCCCAGTCCCATTCTCAATCCCATTCCCAATCCCATCCAAATCCCAGTCCCACTACCATTCCCAATCCCAGTCCCAATACCATTCCCAATCCCAATCCCATTCACAGTCCCATTCTCGATCCCATTCTCAATCTCATTCCAATCCCATTCCTAATACCAATCCAAATCCTAATCCCATTCCCATTCCTAATCCTAATCCCATTCCTAATCCCAATCCCAATCCCATTCCTAATCCCAATCCCAATCCCATTCCTAATCCTAATCCCAATCCCATTCCTAATCCTAATCCCAATCCTAATCCCAATCAAATTCCTAATCCCATTCCTAATCCTAATCCCATTCCTAATCCTTATCCCAATCCCATTCCTAATCCTAATCCCAAATTCCTAATCCCAATCCCATTCCTAATCCTAATCCCATTCCTAATCCCAATCCCATTCCTAATCCTAATCCCAATCCCATTCCTAATCCTAATCCCATTCCTAATCCCAATCCCATTCCTAATCCCAATCCTAATCCTAATCCCATTCCTAATCCCAATCCCATTCCTAATCCCAATCCCAATCCCATTCCTAATCCTAATCCCAATCCCATTCCTAATCCTAATCCCATTCCTAATCCCAATCCCATTCCTTATCCCAATCCTAATCCTTATCCTAATCCCAATCCCATTCCTAATCCTAATCCCAATCCCATTCCTTATCCCAATCCTAATCCTTAATTCCTAATCCCATCCATTCCTAATCCTAATCCCTATCCCATTCCAAATCCCAATCCTATTCCTGATCCCAATCGTAATCCCAATCCCATTCCTAATCCTAATCCCAATCCATTCATAATCCTAATCCCAAATTCCTAATCCTAATCCCATTCCTAATCCCAATCCCATTCCTAATCCCAATCCTAATCCCAATCCCATTCCTAATCCCATTCCTTATCCCATTCCTAACCCCAATCATAATCCCAATCCCATTCCTAATCCTAATCCCAATCCCATTCCTAATCCTAATCCCAATCCCATTGCTAATCCCAATCCTAATCCCAATCCCAATCCTAATCCCAATCCCAATCCCATTCCTAATCCCTATCCCATTCCTAGTCCCAATCCTAATCCCAATACCATTCCTAATCCTAATCCCATTCCTAATCCTAATCCCAAATTCCTAATCCTAATCCCAATCCCACTCCTAATCCTAATCCCATTCCTAATCCCAATCCCAATCCCATTCCTAATCCTAATCCCAATCCCATTCCTAATCCTAATCCCAATCCTAATCCCAATCAAATTCCTAATCCCATTCCTAATCCTAATCCCATTCCTAATCCCAATCCCAATCCCATTCCTAATCCCAATCCCATTCCTAATCCTAATCCCAATCCCATTCCTAATCCTAATCCCAATCCTAATCCCAATCAAATTCCTAATCCCATTCCTAATCCTAATCCCAAATTCCTAATCCCAATCCCATTCCTAATCCTAATCCCATTCCTAATCCCAATCCCATTCCTAATCCTAATCCCAATCCCATTCCTAATCCTAATCCCATTCCTAATCCCAATCCCATTCCTAATCCCAATCCCAAATTCCTAATCCTAATCCTAATCCCAATCCCATTCCTAATCCTAATCCCAGTCCCATTCCTAATCCCAATCCCAATCCTAATCCCAATCCCATTCCTAATCCCAATCCCATTCCTAATCCTAATCCCAATCCCATTCCTAATCCCAATCCCATTCCTAATCCTAATCCCAATCCCATTCCTAATCCTAATCCCATTCCTAATCCCAATCCCAAATTCCTAATCCCAATCCCATTCCTTATCCCAATCCTAATCCTTATCCTAATCCCAATCCCATTCCTAATCCTAATCCCAATCCCATTCCTTATCCCAATCCTAATCCTAATCCCAATCCCATTCCTAATCCCATTCCTTATCCCATTCCTAAATTCCTAATCCCAATCCCAATCCCAATCCCATTCCTAATCCTAATCCCAATCCTAATCCCAATACCATTCCTAATCCTAATCCCAATCCTAATCCCAAATTCCTAATCCTAATCCCAAATTCCTAATCCCAATCCCAATCCCACTCCTAATCCTAATCCCATTCCTAATCCTAATCCCAATCCCATTCCTAATCCCTATCCCATTCCTAATCCCATTCCTAATCCTAATCCCAATCAAATTCCTAATCCTAATCCCATTCCTAATCCCAATCCCATTCCTAATCCTAATTCCAATCCCATTCCTAATCCCATTCCTTATCCCATTCCTAACCCCAATCCTAATCCCAATCCCATTCCTAATCCTAATCCCAATCCCATTCCTAATCCCAATCCCATTCCTAATCCCTATCCCATTCCTAATCCTAATCCCAATACCATTCCTAATCCTAATCCCAAATTCCTAATCCCAATCCCATTCCTAATCCTAATCCCAATCCCATTCCTAATCCTAATCCCATTCCTAATCCTAATCCCAATCCCACTCCTAATCCCATTCCTAATCCTAATCCCATTCCTAATCCTAATCCCAATCCTAATCCCATTCCTAATCCTAATCCCAATCCCACTCCTAATCCTAATCCCATTCCTAATCCTAATCCCAAATTCCTAATCCCAATCCCATTCCTAATCCTAATCCCAATCCCATTCCTAATCCTAATCCCAATCCCATTCCTAATCCCAATCCCATTCCTAATCCCAATCCCATTCCTAATCTTAATCCCATTCCTAATCCCAATCCCAATCCCATTCCTAATCCCAATTTCCTAATCCTAATCCCAATCCAATCCCATTCCCAGCTCACTCAGGATCCCATGCAGGGTCAGCAGTTCCTGGGGCTGGGCACAAACAGCTCCAGAGCCCCTAAAGCCTGTGGGGCACTAAAGGGGAAACCATTCAGGGTTTATCCATATAAAATCATTATGGTTACACATTTCAATATACTTTATCACCATGTTAAATTTATAGATATAAAAAAATCTCAATATTATCTGCATCAAAATGTCATCAAAGGTACCTCAGAATTTCAGGAAAAGGAAGCTACAAGTATGTAAATAATTACATATGAATATTTATACAAACAGTGATGGTATTAATAAGTACATTGGTAATACTTAGATTTAATTGGAGATGTTTATTACTAAGCCCATTCTGGGCTGTAGGGCTCCAGAGCTTTGCCAATACACCAGGGAAGCTGAATTAGACTGAAAAGGCAGGAAAATGTCTGTTCCACTGCAGGAGGTGCTGCAGAGTGAGCTCACCAGGGCTCCTGAACACCAACACAGCCAAACACAAAATAAAAACACTTCTTTTAAAATTAGGCCACAATTTCAATTTTCATAAAATTAACATGAAAGATTTGGGGAAGTTAAAAAAAAAAAAAAAAAAAGGATGGCACTGTATGAGCTTTAATGTCCCTTCCCACCCAAATCATTCCATGCTTCCATCATTTAGACCTCTCTTTGTATTGAAAATCCCAGCCTGGATTGATATGCATTTAAGGGAATAACAACCTACTGGTAGCTGGGATCAAACATTCCAGAAGTTTATTACCCACAGAGTTATAAAAAGAGAAGAGAATTTTCCTGTACCTTCCAAGTCCTGCCTGTATTCAGCCCAATTTTCTAAATTAAACAGTAATGCTATAATGGCTCTTCCTTATAAAGAAAACCATTAATTAATATCCTATCATCATCTGAACTTCTCTTTGAGTAAGTGAAAGGTTTGGCTTAATCTTTTGCCATAAAATAGGTTTTTTCTCCATAAAATGGTCTATTATTCCTTGAGCTGTGATTATCATCCTGCCATCAAACTGCTCAGATCATTTCTGTAAAGCTTCTTAATTCAGAATTTTCCAGGCATGTATTTCCAACTGGCAGGAAAATAAGAGAAAAATGCAGGATTGTCACAGTAGAAGAAGAATTTGGATAAAGGTCCTGATCAAGCACAGAACTCAGGGTCACTGTTTGGCTTTTGGCTCCCCTGTTTACACCCTGTGGTGTTTGCAGAACTGGAAAAGTTCCACAGAGCAGCTCTGCTCCAGACCCTGAACACCCCTGAGGGAATCAGCCCAGAGAGGCTGCTCCACACCCTTGCCCAGGAGGAATGTCCTTATCCATGACTAAAGTTCCTGCCTGGAGGAATGCCCTGACCCAGCAGGAACACCCTTGCCCAGGAGGAATATTCCTGCCCAGCAGGAACACCCTTGCCCAGGAGGAACATCCCTGCCCAGGAGGAATTCCCTGACCCAGCAGGAACACCCTTGCCCAGGAGGAATGTTCCTGCCCAGGAGGAACACCCTTGCCCAGGAGGAATATTCCTGCCCAGGAGGAACACCCTTGCCCAGGAGGAATTCCCTGACCCAGGAGCAGCTCCCCTGCCCAAGAGGAGCATCCTTACCCAGCAGGAACATCCTTACCCAGGAGGAATGTTTCTATCCAGGAGAAATGCCCTTACCCAGGGGAATATTCCTGCCAGGAGGAATGCTCTGGACCCAGGAGGAACATCCCTACCCAGGGGGAACATCCTTACCCAGGGGGAATATTACTGCCAGGAGGAGCATCCTAACTCAGGAGCAATGCCCTGACCCAGGAGCAATGCCCTGACCCAGGAGCAATGCCCTGATCCATGAGGGACGCCCTTAGAAGCAGTGCCCTGCCCAGGAGGAACATCCTTACCCAGGAGCAATTCCCTGACCCAGGAGCAGTTCCCCTCACCCAGGAGCAGTTCCCCTCACCCAGGAGCAGTTCCCTGACCCAGGAGCAATTCCCTGACCCAGGAGCAGTTCCCCTGACCCAGGAGCAGTTCCCCTCACCCAGGAGCAGTTCCCTTGACCCAGCAGGAATTCCCTGAGCCATGAGGAACTCCCTGACCCAGCAGGAAGCCCTTACCCATGAAGAGTGCCCCTGCCCAGCAGGAAGCCCTTACCCAGGAGGAGTGCTCCTTCATCTGGTGCTGGTTGCTGTGGGTGCCACTGGCATGGCCCCTCCAGAAGCAGTTCTGGCACAGCTGGTAGTTGTGGCACTGCTGGCAGCGGTACCTGAAGCCCATCATGCTCTCACAGTGGCAGTACGAGCACTCCACGGGGTGGAAGACTTGTAAAAAAACCAAATTTTAAACAGTCAAGTTTTGGAAACATCCAAATGGAGCATCCCATTTCACTGGAGCTCCCAGACCACCCCAGCACTCATTATGTGGGATTTTGAGGCAGAGCAGGGAGGTTTGGTTCCATTGACCCTCAGATGAAGCTGCTGCTAACACAATTCCATCTAACATGTTCTCACCATTCCCTCCTCAGATGTGTCCCTCCCTGGGCACACTCAGAGCTCCCCAGGGAAGCAGCAAAGCTGCATCACAGCACGTGCATTTGGCTGGATTCTGCCTAAGGAGAGCCCCAGAGTCACCTCTTCCAAATGGCCAATTCCTGGTCCAAACCCCTCTCACTCCTCCCTCCTGCACCTCCACAGCTTCCAGTGAGGAATTCCCAATGTCCCTCTGACTCTGAATGAGAGAACTCAGGCTGCTCTGACCTGCAGGGTGGGCTAAAATAAACATCAATTAATGCTCCTTCCCTGTTCTACCCATGGATGGACAACCTGCTCCACTGAAGCCTTTGGAAGAGCCCAGAGAGGAATGTGAGCATGAGGGGAGGCAGATGAGACCTCCCCATGGCAAATCCTGAAATGTCAGGGACAAAGCAGAACCAGCCCTGCCCACCCTGCCAGGGAACAATTCCTGCCCAGGATCCCACCCAGCCCTGCCCTCTGGCAGTGGGAGCCATTCCCTGGCTCCTGTCCCTCCATCCTTGTCCCCAGTCCCTCTCCAGCTCTCCTGCAGCCCCTTCAGGCCCTGCCAGGGGCTCTGAGCTCTCCCTGGACCCTTCTCCTCTCCACTGAGCACCCCCAGCTCTCCCAGGCTGGCTCCATGTCCTCCCCCACTTCCCAGAAGTGTCCCCTCTCCTCCCTGCTCTGTGTGATAAAGGGGAGCAGAAGAGCCCAGGATGCAGACCCTGCCACCTGCTGTGCCACCTGGAGCAGTAACAACGTTTGAGAACAGAAACCACCAGGCACAACAGGGACAGCACTCTCTGTCCTGCCCAGGGCACAGCCCCAAATGATGGATAAGGACAAGACTGGAACAAGCAGGACCAGGGATTATTAGATCAGGGAGCAGCAAGATGGGAACAAAAGAGCTGCTTTGGTTATCAGCAAAGGGATTTTTTTTTGGTTTTTTCTTGTTTTGGATTTATTGTCTGTTTCAGATTTTTGATCATTTTATTGTTTTTTTGTTTGTGGTTTTTATTTTCTGTTGTTGTTTTCTTGAGGTTACTTTGTTTAGATTTTTGTGGGGTTTGTTTATTTAGATTTGTTTGTGGTGGTTTTTTTTTGTTAGTTTTCAATTTTCTGCAAGGGCCAAAGTTTAGCTTTGGATGGGAAAGATCCCAGTGAAGGGGAGCAGCCAACCTGGTCCCCACCTGCTCCTGGCTGCTGCCAGGGAATGCCAGGATCAAATCAGGATCCTCTTGTCCCTGGAGTTCACCCAACATTTTAACCAGAGGAACCTCCTCACCCCTGGGCATGATTTCCCATAGAACTTGACACCAGGAAATGGCCACCATCAAAACAAATTTAAAAATCCCAGGATCACTGAGGTTGGAAAATCCCTCCCAGCCCATCAAATCCAAGCTGTGCCTGATCCTCATCTTGTCCCCAGCCCGGAGCCCTGAATGCCACATCCAGGTGCCACCCCCAGGGATGGGCACTCCAAAGCTCCCTGGGCAGCCCCTGCCAAGGCCTGAGCTCCCTTTCCATGGAGAAATTGCTGCTGCTGTCCACCCTGAGCCTGCCCTGGCCCAGCCTGAGCCCATTTCCCCTTGTCCTGTCCCTGTTCCCTGGCAGCACAGCCCGACCCCCCCTGGCTGTCCCCTCCTGGCAGGGAGTTGTGCAGAGCCACAAGGTCCCCCTGAGGCTCCTTTTCTCCAGGCTGAGCCCCTTTCCCAGCTCCCTCAGCCTCTCCTGGGGCTCCAGCCCCTTCCCAGCTCCCTCAGGCTCAGGAAAATTCAGACAATGTGGTTTTTCTTCCACTAAATGCTGTAGCACTAAAATCCATGGGGTTTGCTCTGTTCACACACAGCCAGCCCCCACCCCACCTTCCCAGAACACTCTGACCCCCTGGCAGGCTCTGGGACAGTGAAGCAGCACAAGGGGCTGGTTACATGAGCAAGGACAGAGCATTTCCAGCCCTGCCCTGTTCCCACAGGAGGATCTTGCATTTACCATTTTCAACATGGGCCAGTCTGTGCATGAGGGGCAGCCACACAAGGCACTGGGGAGGAGGATCAGCCATCAGGGTGTCCAGGAACATGTTCAGCATCACCTTCTTCTGCAGGGAGAAAAAACATCCACTTCATCCTTGTCTTGGGCTGTAATGCAGCATGGGACCAGGGCTGTGTGTGTATCTGTTAGACCAGCTGGGACAGGGATCTTTATCTTCCCACAGCCCATCCTCCCTCCAGGAGATATCTCCTGTTCATGGCCAGTGAGTCCCAGGGCATGACTGATAAAATTCCATCATCCCACTGGGAGATGCTCCAGCCAGGGGAGCAGCCAAGCCTTTCCTACCCAGAGAAAAACTGACATTTGGGACACCAAGGAACCTTCTTTCCACTGGATTCCAGAGGAAAACCAGACCTTTCCACATCATCCCTGGAGCTTCAGAGGAAACTGCACCTTCTCCAGGAGCACTGCTCCAGCTGAACCACATCTGCCCCTGCAGGAGGATGCAGCCACCATTGAATGGGACTGTGCCAACACCCTGACTGACTGACGGGTGTCAGCTTGGATTCTGACTCTGGCAGGGGTTGTTGTTTTGTGTTTCTGCATTTCTATTTAATTTTCCTGGTACAGAACTGTTATTCCTTCTCCCATATCTCTGCCTGAGAGCTCCTTAATTTCAAAATGATAATCATTTGGAGGGAGGGGGTTACATTTTCCATTTCAAGAGAGGCTCCTGCCTTCCTTAACCAATTCCTGCCTTTCAAACCAGGACAATGCTGCAAGGGCTTCCAGCCTTGGAACTTCTCTGGGACACAACTTGTGCCTGCCAGGAATATTTCCTGCACTGTCACAGTCATGGAACCAGGGAATGGACCCCAAAACCCACCCCTGCCATGGGGACACCTCCCACTGTCCCATTGCTCCAGCCCCAGTGTCCAGCCTGGCCTTGGCACTGCCAGGGATCCAGGGGCAGCCACAGCTGCTCTGTCACCCTGTGCCAGCCCTGCCCACCCTGCCAGGAACAATTCCTGCCCAGGATCAAATGTAAATCTGGAGCCTCACTGGTTCTGAAATCAAAGGCTGCTTCCTACTGTGTCATATTCCAAATATGCTAATTGCTAATTAACTTATATTTAGTCACTATAAATTTTACATCAAATGCTGCAGAAATGTTTCTTCTGGAGCATCATCATGCCCAGAGTCTAAACATTTCATTTTAGGCCTTAGATCAATCAAGTTCATGTTTACAGTTTAAGGATTAGTTATATTATTTACATTACCTCAAACAAGAAACAAATCATTGGAACAATTAAAATACAACTGCAGTGGAATTCAAAATAAACTGGTGCACAGAAGTGTTTATTTTGAACAGGTCCTGGAAGTGACTTGTTGAAACTAATTGTCTTAACACAGTGAAATTTGAGAAACTGAGGGGAATAGTAAAACTGGTGTGTTTTATGTTCTGGGAAAGAAATGAGTCATTGCTGCTGCTCTGAAGGGGAACAGGGGCAGCCCTTCAAGGGTGAAAGGACAGAAAATCCTTTAACTGTTGATTTTGGGCTGTTTCAATTGCTTGGGCTGTGCAGGGCATCCCAGTGCCCCACAGCCCCACTGCCCTGGGAATCCTGAATCCCAAACCCCAAATCCCGAATGCAAAATCCCAAATCCAAACCCCAAACCCTGAATCCCAGCTCCCAAACTCCAAATCCTAAACCCCAAATCCTGAATCCAAAACCCCTAATCCCATATCCTGAATCCCAAACCTCACACCCCAAATCCCAAATCCTAAATCCCAAATCCCAGTCTCCAAACCCTGAATCCCAAATTTCAAATCCCAAACCCCGAATCCCCAATCTTGAATCTGAAATCCTAAACTCCAAACCCTGAATCCCAAATCTTAAATACTGAATCCCAAATCCTGAATCCCGAATCCCAAATGCCAAATCCCAAATCCTAAACCCCAAATCCCAGACCCCCAATCCCAAACTCCAAACCCTACATCCCAAATCCCAAACCCCAAACTCCAATCACAAACCCCATACCCCAAACTCCAAATCCCAAACTCCAAATCGCAAACCCCACACCCCAAATCCCCAAACCCCAATCCCACACCCCACAATACCTGCTGGGGGAAGCAGGTGCACAGCGCCTGCTCCCTGTAGCCGAAGGAGGGACCCTCAAACGACCCAAACCCCAAGCCCTCAATTCCCACACCCCAAACCCCAAACCCCACACCCCAAACCCAAAACACACACCTCAAACCCCACACCCCAAACCCCACACACCTGCTGGGGGAAGCAGGTGTGCAGCACCTGCTCCATGTAGCCAAAGGAGGGACCCAAACCCCAAACACACAATACACACCCCAATACCACACCCCAAACCCCCACACCCCAATACCCCAATCCCACACCCCCCATACCTGCTGGGGGAAGCAGGTGTGCAGCGCCTGCTCTGTGTAGCCGAAGGAGGGACCCAAACCCCAAACCCTCAATTCCCACACCCCAAACCCCAAACCCCAATTCCCAAATCCCCAAACCCCAATTCCCAAATCCCCAAACCCCACAACACCTGCTGGGGGAAGCAGGTGCGCAGCGCCTGCTCCGTGTAGCCGAAGGAGGGCCCCTCGAACACGGCCGTGGGCAGCTTCAGCACCTCCCGCAAGAACTGGTCAAACTTGGTGAAAATCATCAGCCCGTTGGAATCTGAGATCTGAGAGAAAATATCTGTAAGAAAATAGAATAAAACCCCCCAGTAAATATGGGATTGCTGTGGGGCAGTGCCCGTCCTGCGCCCCCAGGATGCCCTGCTCTGCTCCCGATGGCTGCCAGGGCAGCATGGAGCAGGAACTCCTCATCTCCTTCCTCAGGGGAAGCTCCCCAGCAGAATCCCAAGGAACACTCCTTGAACCTACAGAACCCCACAGAGACACTCCCAGAATGAAAGTCTGTTCTGGCAGAGCTCTGGGGAAATGTGCACACCGAGGGCATGGGGATGGCAGGGACACAGAATTCCAGATCCCTGGGGATGGAAAATCCCTCCCAGCCCATCAAATCCATCCTGTGTCTGATCCCTCCTTATCCCCAGCCCAGAGCACTGAGTGACACCCCCAGGGATGGGCACTCCAAAGCTCCCTGGGCAGAATTCCCTGCTGGTGTTCCAGGCTCACAATCCCAGGATCACTGAGGCTGGAAAATCCCTCCCAGCCCATCCAGTCCCAGCTGTGCCTGATCCCTCCCTGTCCCCAGCCCAGAGCCCTGAGTGTCACATCCAGCCCTTCCCTGGACACCCCCAAGGATGGGCACTGCAAAGCTCCCTGGACAGCCCCTGCCAAGGCCTGAGCACCCTTTCCATGGAGAAATTGCTGCTGCTGTCCAACCTGAGCCTGCCCTGGCCCAGCCTGAGCCCATTTCCCCTTGTCCTGTCCCTGTTCCCTGGCAGCACAGCCCGACCCCCCCTGGCTGTCCCCTCCTGGCAGGGAGTTGTGCAGAGCCACAAGGTCCCCCTGAGGCTCCTTTTCTCCAGGCTGAGCCCCTTTCCCAGCTCCCTCAGCCTCTCCTGGGGCTCCAGCCCCTTCCCAGCCTCTCCAGGAGCTGTTGGATCCAAGGGCAGTGACCTCATCCCCAGGTACTGCACAGGGGAATGGGATCCCATTTTGGATCTGGGATCCTGGGCAGGAATTGTTCCCTGGCAGGGTGGGCAGGGCTGGCACAGGGTGACAGAGCAGCTGTGGCTGCCCCTGGATCCCTGGCAGTGCCCAAGGCCAGGCTGGACACTGGGGCTGGGACAGTGGGACAGTGGGAGGTGTCCCCATGGCAGGGGTGGCACTGGGTGATTTTTAAGGTTCCTTCCAGCCCAAACCACTCTGGCATTCTGAGAATGTTTGTGATGAGAGGAGTTCACACCTTTTAAGCAGCTCTGTGGGCACAAATGTGTTCCTGAAAGCAAAAAGGGGCTGACAGATGCTCCCTGATGTCTGTAAGGACAAGAGAGGAGGGGGTGCTGCAGGGGTCCCCCCTCCTGTCCCTGCTCCTCCCTGAGCCTCAGAGATCCCTGATCCCCCCAACCCACAGCTCAGGGGTCCCAGCAAAGGCAAATCCCAGGGGCAGGGATGCAGAGATGATGTAACAGGAAACAGAACTGTCCTGGCACCCAAAATCTCCCTGAGAGGGATCTCTCCAACAGCCCTGAGAGTGCCCTGTGTCTCCCAGAGCCAGGCACCCTCTGAAGGGAGGTTCCACAGCCTAGAATTCCCCAAAATGTGACAGATCCCAGATCTCAGCAGCTCTGAACCCCCTCTGCTGTTATTTCAGGCACCATCAGTAATTCAACATCAAAAAGCTCATGCTGCCAGAAAATAACCTTCATTTCTGTGATCAAAACCAGCTTCAGGAAAAAAAGACACTTCCAGAAAGGCATGTTTCCAGTAAGCTGGAGAAATTGCCCCAATTTCCTGAAAGAATGAGCTCAGGAAGAAGCTGCAATGCCTTAGCTAAGAGGGAGAAAGCTACCTGGAGTTTGCATCACTGACTAAACAGAGCAGTTTGAACTGCAGGTCTCTTGAATAATGAGAAATAAAATATATGTTACAAAATAAAATGTATTAGGTTATAAAATAAAATGTATTAGGGAAAATGGGGAAAAAAATAATAATATGGTGTGGTTCTGTATTTTTAAAAAGTAAGTCAGGTGGGAAAATTAGGCTTAACCTGGAAATGTGGGGAAAAATGCACACAAAATGAAAACAACTAAAATTCCAGAAACCCAATCCATTGTGGAGCAGGATCCCTGCAGAAGTGGCCCCTGCAGAGCTGAAGGTCTGCAATGCACCTGGCAAGGAGGGATGGGAAGGACATGGCAGGGACACAACAACTGTGTTTAAAATGGACTGAAACCTCCTGGGTGAGCTCAGCTGGGCTGGGTCAAGTGATGCTAAAGAGAGAGAAATTAAAAGTATGGAAATCAACTGAAAATGAGAGGGAACAGCCCAGGCTGTGCAAGGCTAAATGAAAACCCCTCCAAACCCCACCAGGGTTTGTCTTGCAGTTAAAAAAGTGGTTTGCTGTCCAAGTGGGGAACTCCCACGTGGGGAATCAGCAGGGAAATTGGAAATGATAAAAAGCAGGATGGAATTAGATCCTGTCCAAGGGCAGTTCTGGAGCCAGGATGAGAGGCTGTGCCAGGCTGCACACCAGGAGGAATTCCTGCATGGAAAGGGGGCCCAGGCCCTGGAGGGGTCCCAGGCACTCAGAGCTCTGGGGACAAGCTGGGCACAGCTGGACTCCATGGGCTGGGAGGGTTTTCCAGCCCCAGGGGTCCCTGCCTTGCACAGCAAGGAGAGCACTCCCAGAAACTGCAGAGGCAGGGAAGGGCCCCACTGAAGCTGTGCCAGGGGCACAGGGACACTGCCAGCACATGGAACTGCCCCAGCAAGGGCAGAGCCCGAGTCCCACCAGTCCCACAGACCCTGGGGTGAGAAAACAGGAACAATCCAACTGCCAGCACTCCCAGAGACACTCCAGGCTGCAGGGCAGGGAGCCTGGGGTGGGATCCTGCTGGACAAGGAGATTTGGGGGCTCAAGTGGGTCAGAAATCAGGCAGATGTGGGAAGGGGGAAATTGAAGCAGCACAGAATAAAGCTCAGAAGAAAAAAAGAATCAGGAAACAGCTGAGGCAGAAATCAGGAGGCTCCTCCCAGAGCACATCAGGGATCAGGAGGATCCTCCCAGAGCACATCAGGGATCAGGAGGATCCCAGGGCACATCAGGGATCAGGAGGATCCTCCCAGAGCACATCAGGGATCAGGAGGCTCCTCCCAGGGCACATCAGGGATCAGGAGGATCCTCCCAGAGCACATCAGGGATCAGGAGGCTCCTCCCAGAGCACATCAGGGATCAGGAGGATCCCAGGGCACATCAGGGATCAGGAGGATCCTCCCAGAGCACATCAGGGATCAGGAGGATCCTCCCAGAGCACATCAGGGATCAGGAGGATCCCAGGGCACATCAGGGATCAGGAGGATCCCCCCAGGGCACATCAGGGATCAGGAGGCTCCTCCCAGGGCACATCAGGGATCAGGAGGATCCTCCCAGAGCACATCAGGGATCAGGAGGATCCCCCCAGGGCACATCAGGGATCAGGAGGATCCCAGGGCACATCAGGGATCAGGAGGATCCTCCCAGAGCACATCAGGGATCAGGAGGATCCTCCCAGAGCACATCAGGGATCAGGAGGCTCCTCCCAGAGCACATCAGGGATCAGGAGGATCCCAGAGCACATCAGGAGGCTGCTCCTGCCCCCCTGGCTCAGGCAGGCACCCCCTGGCCTGTTCCTCCCTCTCTCAGCTCCTGGCTCCCAGCAGGCTCTGGTGGATCTGGCTCCAGGGGAAGGGGCTGCAGGAGCAGCAGGGGCTGGGGGTGTTTCATACCCACCACATCACAGGGACACAGAGCAGAACTGGTCTCTGCTTCTCCACCTGGCACTGCTCATTCCAGGGGCTGCCCTGAGCTTCCTGTCCTGGAAGGGGAAGGAGCAGCTGTTTGCAATTCCCCATCTTGCTCAGGGTTTTACAGAACACTCTTTCACCACCAGTTTTGTCTCCAAGCTGAGGAATCCTGCTGCATATCCTCATCCAGCAGGATTTGGGGTCTGGATTGTGGGCCAGGACTGCTGGGGACAGGGAGCCTGCTCAGAGGGGAAGGAACTGAGCCCAGGAGTCACAGGGCTGAGGGGAAGGGACAGGGCTGGGAGCAGCCTGGGGCAGTGGGAGGTGGCCCTGCCATGGCAGGGGTGGCACTGGGGGGGATTTCAGGTCCCTTCCACCCAAACCATCCTGGCATTCTGCCTCAGCAGCTGCAATGACAGTGAGAAGGTGCAGAGAGC
Organism: Oenanthe melanoleuca; assembly: GCF_029582105.1. Classification (NCBI taxonomy): domain Eukaryota; kingdom Metazoa; phylum Chordata; class Aves; order Passeriformes; family Muscicapidae; genus Oenanthe; species Oenanthe melanoleuca. The sequence continues at coordinate 566,725 of NC_079336.1, forward strand.
CTCAGGGGAAGCAGAAGATTCACAGGAGCCTCCAACAGCCTCAAAGCAGGGAAGTGGTGACAACTGGGACATTCCCACTGTAAAATCAGCCCTCAAGTTCTCCATTTAAAGAAGAGCCCTAGAGCTCAAACTAAAGAAATGAGCTTGGGAAGCCTCCTCAGTCCTGGGCTGGGGATAACCAGGAGCTGGAACATGGATAAAACATCCCTGGAGGTGTCCCAGGAAGGCCTGGACGTGGCACTGACCAAGTGGGGACTGGGCACAGCTTGGACTGGATGGGCTCAGAGGGATTGTCCCACCTTAAAGACTCTGGAATTGCTTGGATTTACAGCACAGCTCCAGGTCAGTGTAAAGAATCAGCAGGGAGACAAAAAAAACAAAAAACCAAAAAAAGTCTTTAGAACTGAACACAAGAAAGGAGAGGAAACAGTCCCTAAGGCTGGGACTCCTCAGCAGTACTCACATCTGAGCTTGTCCAGGATCTTCCCCCCACACATGGTGGCCAGCATGGCTTTCACTGAGAACACTGTCAGCTTCCCATGGCCCTCACTGCAGGGAGAAGAGAAGGAGTGAGAACCCTGGCAATTCACAGGGAATGGAAACACAAACCCCAGTGCTGGGCAACCAGGAACAATGGGAACAACCACCACCTTCAGTCACTGCCACCAGCATCTCATAACTGGAACTGAATGTGCTGCACAGGGAATTGGCAGAGAAATGGGAAATACAGAGATGGGGAAAGCACAGGATGAGTGTGGGGAGAGCTGGAAAACCAGAACTGTCCTGAAGGGAGTTGCTGACAGCTGGAGAGGGGCTTTGGACAAGGGCCTGGAGGGACAGGGAATGGTTTGGGTGGGAAGGGACCTTGAATGTCACCCAGTGCCACCCCTGCCATGGGGACACCTCCCACTGTCCCACTGTCCCAGCCCCAGTGTCCAGCCTGGCCTTGGGCACTGCCAGGGATCCAGGGGCAGCCACAGCTGCTCTGTCACCCTGTGCCAGCCCTGCCCACCCTGCCAGGGAACAATTCCTGCCCAGGATCCCACCCAGCCCTGCCCTCTGGCAGTGGGAGCCATTCCCTGGCTCCTGTCCCTCCATCCTTGTCCCCAGTCCCTCTCCAGCTCTCCTGCAGCCCCTTCAGGCCCTGCCAGGGGCTCTGAGCTCTCCCTGGACCCTTCTCCTCTCCACTGAGCACCCCCAGCTCTCCCAGGCTGGCTCCAGAGCAGAGGGGCTCCAGCCCTGCAGCAGCTCTGGGGCTCCTCTGGGCTCTCTGCAGCAGCTCCAGCTCCTTGTGCTGCTGGAATCCCCAGGGCTGGGGCAGCTCTGCAGGTGGGGTCTCACCTGGGCACAGGGGCACAATCCCCCCTTTCCTGCTGCCCACACTGGGCAAAGCTCACCTGGAAATTTAAACCCCCCTAAGTCACAGTCTCAGCCCCCTCCCCATTTAATCTTTAACAGAAATTCATTTTCTATCAAAGGAAGGCTCAGCTTGGAATTAGCTCCCAGAAAAAGCAGTGCCCAAAGCCATCAGTGTCTCCCCCCAGGACACTGGCTGCCCTTGGGGGGCTCTGTCCTGGTGCCCCCTGACCCTGCGTTCATAAATCACAAACCCCAAACTGGCCCCTGCACTCTACCAGAGCAGCAGCTGCTGAGCAGTGCCCAACCCCCTGTGCCAGTGCCATTCCATCTGAACTCCACCTGAAGGAAAAAAGGCAAAACCTTCCATGTGATCTTGAATCTCCTGTAAGAACCAGGACTGGAAGCAGAACTGGGGACTGCTTTCAATCAGGCCAGGCTTGGGAGGCTCCTTCCTCACCCTGACACCCTCCCAGGCTGGCTCTGCACAGGGGTGTCCTTGTGCAGCTGCAGCCCAGGACACTGCCCCTCCCTGCTGGCCCTGCCAGAGCCCACTGCAGCTGTGCCAGGCCCGCACTCCTCTGCCACCCACCCAGGCACAACTCCCAGCAAAGGCCCCAGAGCTTGCTGAGCTGCAGGCCCTGCCCAGAGCAGCTGTGGCTGCCCCTGGATCCCTGGCAGTGCCCAAGGCCAGGCTGGACACTGGGGCTGGAGCAATGGGACAGTGGGAGGTGTCCCTGCCAGGGCAGGGTGGCACTGGGTGATTGGCACTGTCCCTTCCCACCCAAACCATTCCAGGACTGTGGGATTGCTCCTGCCAGGGGAATGTTAAAGGTTCTGACGGTGCCTCTGTGAGCCCTCTGTGACTCTGTGCATCCCAGCAGCTCAGGGATGCAATTCCAGCAGGGATGGGCTCTTTTCCCAAAGCCTGCCTGCCGCGCTGCTGAGCTCCTGGAGAGGGAGCCCCGGCCCTGCTCTGCTCTGCCACATCCCAGCTCCTCCCTCAGGGGAGGCACAGAGCAGCTGCTGCACCGTGCTGGGATCCAGGAGCTGTGCTGGGATCCAGGATCCCCCAGCTCAGATCAGGGCTCCCAGCTCCCCCCAGCTCAGATCAGGGTCCCTAGGAGCCCCCAGCTCAGATCAGAGCTCCCAGAAGCCCCAGCAGCCCCAGCTCCCCCCAGCTCAGATCAGAGCCCCCAGGAGCCCCAGCAGCCCCAGTAGCCCCCAGCTCCCCCCAGCTCAGATCAGGGTCCCCAGCAGCCCCAGCTCCCCCCAGCTCAGATCAGGGCCCCCAGCTCAGATCAGGGTCCCCAGGAGCCCCCAGCTCAGATCAGAGCCCCCAGGAGCCCCAGCAGCCCCAGTAGCCCCCAGCTCCCCCCAGCTCAGATCAGGGTCCCCAGCAGCCCCAGCTCCCCCCAGCAGCCCCAGCTCCCCCCGGCTGTGGCACCCTGATCCCTGGGCACCCCCAGGCAGCACTGGCCTGTCGTAGGCTGCTATGATGAAGTTGAGCAGCAGGCTGATGGACTGCTCCACGCTGATCTGGTGGGTGGAGGGCAGGCGCTTGTTGAGCTGGTAGTAGATGGAGGAGATGATGGTCTCCAGGCGGGACACGCTGATCTCCGTGCCGGGATCCAAAGTGTTCAGCCCGTTATCTCGGAAGGCTTCAATCATATTCCAGATATCCACAAGGTGAACTGGAAACAAAGGGAAAAATTGTAACCTGTGCAGTGCAAGGCATGCAGCCCACTGTGAGGAGGGGCAGCAACAGCCACTGTGCAGAGTGAGAGACTGAGCTGCTCCTCACAGCTGTGCCCAGATGTGCCTTTACTGCCCCTGCAGCACCTGGGCAGCTGAAGGAGCAGAGCCCTCCCCCCTGGGCATGCAGTGCTTCAGCCACCAGCCAGAACTCCTCCCTGCAGGTGGGCAGGGCTGGCACAGGGTGACAGAGCAGCTGTGGCTGCCCCTGGATCCCTGGCAGTGCCCAAGGCCAGGCTGGACACTGGGGCGGGAGCAATGGGACAGTGGGAGGTGTCCCCATGGCAGGGGTGGCACTGGGTGACATTCAAGGTCCCTTCCCAACCCCAAACCACTCTGGGATCTGATGACACTCTAAACCCACTGCACACTCTGCACCCTCCTGCTGACTTGTACTGAAGGAGGAACTTGATGTTCCAGTCAAACTCTGACTGTTTCCAGTTGATCCAGTTCCCAAACCCAGAGCATAATGTTTTATAAACACAGGTCTGGGGCTCCACAGTGCTGCCCTAAATTTCCCTGCTGTATCTGAGGAGTGTTAACAACGTGCAGAAATCCTTTTCCAAACCACAGTAAGTGATCTGCACAACCACATTAAACAATATTTTGAAGTGTTCCCAAGCCTGAAGGTTTGCAGGAGAGTGGAGAAGACATCTAAGGATCAGCAGGCACCCCAACTGAACATGATCCAGCAGCCAGAGCAGGGCCATGGTGAAACTCCCTGCTGGATCTCCCCACAGAAGGCTCTGCAGTCTCTGTGAGCTCCTGCCTCTCTTACACTCAACTAATTTTGTATTTCTCACATGAAACCCTCCCAAGGACCAAAGCCAGGCTGTCCCCACCCCCTGGAGCAGCCTGTGACCAGAGAGAGCCCAGAGCTACCCCATCCCAAATCCCAAATGCAGGGGTGGCAGAGGGCCCAGGGCTGTGCAGAGCTCTGGAACTGCCTGCTCTGTGCTCCCTGTAAAACTGAGCTTAAATCCTAAACCTGCAGCCAGGAACTAAAGCTGTGTCCAGGACTGAGCAAAGGATCTGGGCTATGGCCACCACAGCAGGGACACAGCAGGGACATGTGTCCTGCTGGCTCCTCACCCTCCTGCTGGCCTCCTCCTCAGCCCTTCTCCTGCCTCCTCCTCTTCATCCTCAGCCCTCATCCTCCTCCTCCTCAGCAGTTCCTGGCCCTGGGATGAGGGATCTCCTCCCACCCACTATCCTGCTCTGCTCTTTGCTGTGTGCACCAAGTGCATCCTGCTGACCTGGGGCTCGCCTGTGCCCTGGGAGCTGTCCCAGGTCAGAGCCCAGGGCAGACAGGGGGAGAACCTGCACTGCCCAGAGCTCTCCAGTCACTGATGGCACACGTGTGTCCCCTCAGGGACAGCTCCAGGCAGGGCTGTCCCTGTGCAGGGCTGTCCCTGTCCCTGTGCAGGGCTGTCCCTGTCCCTGTGCAGGGCTGTCCCTGTCCCTGTGCAGGGCTGTCCCAGGGCTGTCCCTGGCAGGGCTGTCCCTGTCCCTGTGCAGGGCTGCAGGGCTGTCCCTGTCCCTGTGCAGGGCTGTCCCAGGGCTGTCCCTGGCAGGGCTGTCCCTGTCCCTGGCAGGGCTGTCCCAGGGCTGTCCCTGTGCAGGGCTGTCCCAGGGCTGTCCCTGTCCCTGTGCAGGGCTGTCCCAGGGCTGTCCCTGTCCCAGGGCTGTCCCTGTCTCTGTGCAGGGCTGTCCCAGGGCTGTCCCTGTCCCTGACAGGGCTGTCCCAGGGCTGTCCCTGTGCAGGGCTGTCCCTGTCCCATGTAGGGGCTGGCAGGGCTGTCCCTGTCCCTGGCAGGGCTGTCCCTGTCCCAGGCAGGGGGAGGAGCAGCCCTGTCCCAGGCCCAGCTGCAGCACTCACGGTTGCACCTCTTCTGCACGAAGCGCAGCTTGCAGGCCGTTCGGTACGTGGAGAGCCGGATCACGTCAAAGTTCTGCGCTCCTGCAACAAAAACACCTCTGGGCTGCCTGCCCTGCAGCTCCTCCCCTCCTGCTGCTGGCACCTGGGACAGGCCCAGTGTGTCCTCACACACACCCCACCCACAGCACACACCTGTGCCCAGGTGAGACCCCACCTGCAGAGCTGCCCAGCCCTGGGGATTCCAGCAGCACAAGGAGCTGGAGCTGCTGCAGAGAGCCCAGAGGAGCCCCGGAGCTGCTGCAGGGCTGGAGCCCCTCTGCTCTGGAGCCAGCCTGGGAGAGCTGGGGGTGCTCAGTGGAGAGGAGAAGGGTCCAGGGAGAGCTCAGAGCCCCTGGCAGGGCCTGAAGGGGCTGCAGGAGAGCTGGAGAGGGACTGGGGACAAGGATGGAGGGACAGGAGCCAGGGAATGGCTCCCACTGCCAGAGGGCAGGGCTGGGTGGGATCCTGGGCAGGAATTGTTCCCTGGCAGGGTGGGCAGGGCTGGCACAGGGTGACAGAGCAGCTGTGGCTGCCCCTGGATCCCTGGCAGTGCCAAGGCCAGGCTGGACACTGGGGCTGGAGCAATGGGACAGTGGGAGTGTCCCCATGGCAGGGGTGGCACTGGGGGGATTTGAGGTCCCTTCCCACCCAAACCACTCTGGGATTCCATAACAATGCTGCTCTGGAAACAAAGCAGTATAAATATGCAGGTTTAAGCCAGAGCTCCCTCAGTCTGTACTGGAATTAAGGACATGCTGTCCCAGTCCAGGAGTTGCCTCCAGTCCTTGCAGGACAGCAGGACAAGGTGATGTCATGCAAACAGAACTTCTTAACTCTTCCTTTGCAGAGGACAACCCTGCACAAACCAGCCCCCAAACCATTTCTCAAGTCACAGCAGCATTGCAGGGCCATTCTTTATCTTTTTTTAATGCCAAAGGTGCTGTGTGTGTTGTCATTATCCATTTAAATAGTGTCCACAAACCTCAGGCATTGGCATAGATGAGAGGTGTGAACATTCCCTAAGGAATCCCCCAAACCATGGGATAAATGACCTTCCCAGGCCATTGATAAATGGGATAAATGAACATTTATAAAGGGATAAATGACCTTCCCAGGCAGTTGTGACCCTCCTGGGCACTCTCCTGACAGCCTGGATGATTTCCCTGCACGGGGCCCGTGGGACAGGACAGGATGATCTGGTGCAGCTGGCACAGGGAAGTTCTCAGTGAGGAAAAAATGACATTATGTCTTCAGATTTCCTACTTACTCATTTCCATGAACAGCTGCCTCTTCTCTGCCATGGTCCTCCTCCTCTTCCCACTCTCCTCAATCATTCTGAAGACAGAAATGGCAAACACTGCTTGTGTTAGAATTGCTGTCACAAGAGCAGCTTGCTGTGAGCAGCAGGACTGTGTCCCTCAGTGGGAACACTCTGGCTCTGTGTGGGGACAGGGAATTCCAGGACACAGACAGACACCTCTCCTCATTCTCCCATTCCACACACACTCTTCAGCCTTGCTAACACCCTCCAAGGCAGGGCACAGCACAGGAAACACTCCCTCTCAACACCTCAACTGCTCTGCTTTGAAAATCTCACAGCTGCATGAACACAGGCAGAAATATCCCAGAGAGAATTCCTTTGTGTTCCAAGGGCTTTTGTCTGCAAACCCAGAGCAATCAGGAGCAGCTGAGCCAAAGAAGGGGAGATGCTGCATGATTTGGGGTCAGGAGGAACCAGTCAGGCCATTCCCTTCCCTGGCTGACAGAGGTTAGTGATTCCTCTTCCCTTCAGCCTGGAAAAAACCTCCCAGGATTTGTGGGGATGCTGGCTTTAAACAAAACTTGTTAAAATACACTTAACTTTGAACCCAGGCACCTGAGGCCTAATGGGATTTGTCAGGGAAGTGAAGAACTTTGAAAGAATTAAGTTGGAAATAAAAAGTTTGGTGACAGAGGCCTCCCTTTCCCAGGAAAACAGATTAAAAGTGACAGGAGCAGGGTGGAGCTTGTACCCCAGGGTTAGGGGCACAGGGACAGCACAGCAGCTCTCAGGGCTTATTTCACTACAAAGTCCTAAAAGATGCCAAATTTCAGTCAACAGCTGCAAAAAAAAAAAGGCAAGTTAATTCAGCATCAGTGAAAAATTTAACTTACAGTTTAACTAATGATTACATTATTCTTTGGTTACCAAATTCACCAACCTAAAAACCATTACATATAGGTTTTATGTGTCTAACTCCCAAAAAAGACAAAAATCCCAAACAATTCTAGAGTTCCATGCAGACCTACAGGAGGCACTTGGCTCAGCCTGATCAGGCCAGGCTGCAGAGCCTCAAATGGCACCAGGAGGGGCACCAGAAACACCAGGAACACCAGGAGGGGCAGCAGGAACACCAGGAGGGGCACCAGGAACACCAGGAACACCAGGAACACCAGGAGGGGCAGCAGGAACACCAGGAACACCAGGAGAGGCAGCAGGAACACCAGGAGGGGCACCAGGAACACCAGGAACATCAGGAGGGGCACCAGGAACACCAGGAACACCAGGAGGGGCACCAGGAACACCAGGAGGGGCACCAGGAACACCAGGAACATCAGGAGGGGCAACAGGAACACCAGGAGGGGCAGCAGGAACACCAGGAGCACCAGCAGAGTTGTGCCCTGGCACTCCCACACCTCCCTGATTAGCAGCCCCTCAGCATTTCCCCTTTTCCTGCTGGATCCCACAGCTTGGAACCCACCAAACATTTTCCTCTTCAGAAAGGAAAAGCAGCACATGGGCTCTGAGCTGAAAACACACTGTATTTCCTTGGCTTTTGCTACTGTAAAGCCAGAGACTCAGAGCCAATGTGCTGCTGGGTCTTTACTGTAACTTTTTTTACCAGGAAAAAGCCTCAGTGGCATTTTTAATGCCTTGGAAGAGCTGGGGGTATCAGGCACACGAGCTTTCAATCCCACCTCATTCCCTGCTTTGCAGTGAGTCCCACCTCCTTCCCAGAGACTCCTCACTCATGGAATCCCAGACTGCTTTGGGTGGGAAGGGACCCCAAATCCCCCCAGTGCCACCCCTGCCATGGGGACACTCCCACTGTCCCACTGCTCCAGCCCCAGTGTCCAGCCTGGCCTTGGCACTGCCAGGGATCCAGGGGCAGCCACAGCTGCTCTGGCCAGCCTGGCACAGAGGGGCTGCAGTGCCACAGGTCATTCCCAGGGCCTGCACCCAAAGCTGAATTCCTGCACGAAGAGATCAGAGTGACCCAGACAGACACAATTCCACTGCAGAGGGGTTCATGCCACCCTCTGTGCCCCCTGAAAGGACAGGGAGGGACTGAGCTCTCTCAGGTTCTGAAATGAGACCTGAAGGAGGGATCTGCTCTCTCCCTGATCCCAGAATCCTGCAGTAGGAAAATCCCTCCCAGCCCATCCTGTGCCTGATCCCTCCTTGTCCCAGCCCAGTGCCCTGAGTGCCACATCCAGCCCTTCCCTGGACACCCCCAGGGATGGGCACTGCAAAGCTCCCTGGGCAGCCCCTGCCAAGGCCTGAGCTCCCTTTCCATGGAGAAATTGCTGCTGCTGTCCAACCTGAGCCTGCCCTGGCCCAGCCTGAGCCCATTTCCCCTTGTCCTGTCCCTGTTCCCTGGCAGCACAGCCCGACCCCCCCTGGCTGTCCCCTCCTGGCAGGGAGTTGTGCAGAGCCACAAGGTCCCCCTGAGGCTCCTTTTCTCCAGGCTGAGCCCCTTTCCCAGCTCCCTCAGCCTCTCCTGGGGCTCCAGCCCCTTCCCAGCTCTTCCTCCCAGGACTCAGGATGCAGCCTCAGCATCTCCTCCAGTCTCCTGCCAGGCTCTGAAGGAGAAGGTGGTTTGAACTGGTATCCCCTGCAGGGATGGGTTTGTCCAGCTGTGCCAGGGCTGGACAGCCCTTTCCAGGCAGGAATTGTTCCCAATACCCACCCTGAGCCTGCCCTGCCCAGCCTGAGCCCATGTCCCCTTGTCCTGCCCCTGTCCCCTGGCAGCACAGCCCAGCTCCCACATCACTGCCAGATACGTGGAAAAGTGGTGGAAATGAGGTTCTGTCAGAAGAATTGACAAACCTGTTCTTAATCCCTGAACCACGAGGTACAGAAGGATCCCTCGCTGGTGAGGCTGGCAAGAAGGAAGATGAGGAGTCTTTCCCAAGTTCAGAACAGAATGAACCAAACCCACAAGAACTGCAACTATGTTTGAGATGCAAATTACAGCTCAGCTCCCAAAACAGGGAAGGGAAACAGCAGCTTGGCCCGAGCTGGTTTGGTTTGTTAGGCTGGGTCCCTTAAGGGGGTGGGGAGGCTGGCTTTGGGTTTTGCTGGGGATTTTTGGAGTGGGTTTTGTTTGCTTGCTGGTTTCTTGATTAAAAAAAAAAAAAAAAAAAAAAAAAAATTGTAGTAAAATCCGTGAGAAAAGTGCCAGGAAACACAACACGGGCTGGGATGATGTGGCAGCCAGGAATTCCTGAGGTGGCTGCTGACATTCCATGGGCACATGGAGGGGAAACCACTCCAGTACAGACCCCCAGGATGGGCTGGAGGGACCTCAGAGCCCCCCAGTGCCACAATTCCACTGCCCCAGGTGCTGCCAGCCCATCCGTGGGCACTGCCAGGGGCAGGAAGTCCAGTTATCTGGAAATCCTTATTGAAATGTTCAACTAAAGCACAAACTGCAGCTGAGTGTGTCTGATGGAAACTTCCAAAATTTTATAATTTCCCTCATCCTTTCACCTTCTCCCCTTCCAAAAGGTACAACTGTGGCTCAGGAGCCCCCTCTGCCAGAGTTAGCAGCAAAGCCAATTTAAAAATTCCACACCATAACTGTGGAGAACTCTGCACTCAGCCACCACCTCAAATAAACTTGAATTATTCAATAAATTGAATAAACTCACATTTTTCTTGTTTCCATGTTTGACACGTTTCCTCTCTCCCAGTTTCTCTGGCACTGCTCTGTGGCAGGCTGTCCCTGGCAGAGCTCTGTGCAGCCCCCAGCACAGGTGAGACTGGCACTCACCTGGCTGCAGGGAGCCCCTGTGAGCCCCCAGAGAGCCCTGCCTGTGCCCTGATGGCTGTGCCACCCTGGCTGTCCCCTCTTGACTGTGCCACCCCTGCCTGTGCCACCCTGGCTGTGCCACCCTGGCTGTCCCCTCCTAGCTGTGCCACCCCTGGCTGTGCCACCCCGCCTGTGCCCTGCCAGTGCTCCTGGGCTCAAGCCAAGCCCTGCCTGTCCCCTGCCTGTCCCCAGGCTGTCCTCTGCCTGTCCCCTCAGGCTCAGGCTGTCCCCAGGCTGTCCCCAGGCCCAGACTGTCCCCAGGCCCAGGCTGTCCCCAGGCCCAGGCTGTCCCCAGGCTCAGGCTGTCCCCAGGCTGTCCCCAGGCTGTCCCCAGGCTGTCCCCTGGCTGTCCCCAGGCCCAGGCCAATACTACAGGACCTCTGGTAGCAGGTTTCGCTCTTCTTGGAGCTCATCAGCTGTAGGTAACGGCCCCGGGGCAGCAGCACCTGCAGTGCTCAATCACCCCAGCACACAGGGCTGAGCTGCCTCCTTCTCTGCTTCTCTCAAGGAACACTGCAAGGACATTCTCACCTTTGGGCTTTGAGAGCCATTTCCAGCCTCATCCAGAGGCAGGAACAAAGAAAAGTTCATTTAGCAATGATTAAATCTGACTTGGTTCAGATTCTTGGTGCTGCACGTCATTAGCAGAAATAATATTTGATATCACTGATTCAGCTGCAGAGAATAAAATTGTGCCCATACCTATTTATGGTCAGAAATAACTTGCAATTAAAATAAACCAGAAAAGCAGTTTGGGCCATGGGCTGATCTGAGCTTGGCACAGGGAAGGAGGTTCAGTGACTTTCTGCCATTTCTCTGAGCATAAGGAACAACCACTCCTGGTGTTTCAAGGGAAAGCTCTGCTCCCTTGTCAGTTCATTCACTCTTAAAAATGTAACTTTAATAAAGAACAGAACTGGGATGAAGATATTGAATAAAAATTGAGGGCATACCTGTGCTGGCAGAAAAAGTGTCCACCTGCTTTGGCTCTTCCTTGCTTTGGGCTTCTGAACTCATCTGCCTTCAACTGACATTTGATTGAAATCATCTACAATAATTTCTGAGCTGTCATAAATGTTTTGTTACAGTATAAAATTGAACTAATGATATAAAGGTGCTTATATTAGTTCATCTCAGATTTCAATAAAAATATGAAGTATTTTTCCTTTTCTTTCCTGATTTCAACAAGGACCCCACAATGATTGAATCCCCTCCTCTCCCTCTGCCTATCCAAAATATCTGATGCTCTAACTCATTTCTTTGTTCTTCTGGTTCATGTTCTGAATCCCCTTCCTCAGCAGCCAAACATAATTAATCAAAAATACTCCTTTGTTCCCCTGTGCCTTTTCCTAGAAGAAAAGAGACCTAGAAGTGATTTCAGGGGGGCACATCTGACCCCTGGAAGAGACAAGACAAACCTTTCCAGCAGACTGCAACATCTTTTAAAGCACATTTTAACTAATTCTGACAATTCCTTTAATTTATCTTTAACATTTTAAACTCTGTTCCCATCATTTATAGGATAAGTAACTGCAGCAGCAGCTTCCCCAAAACCCAAAGGTCTGGATGTTTTTACACATCCTGGACTCAGATGGTTGTGCAAGATCTTCACAAACCAAAACTGACTCCAGCCTCAGAGGGTGCAAGGAAAAACCCACTTGGCTAGGAGCCAGGAAATGGCCTGGAACTTCCCAGTGATTACAACTCTGCAGTGAAACCCTAAACAAGTCAATGGTTCCTTTATTTCTGACTCCATAAACCCAGAGGATCCAAAACTGCTCTGGAAGATTCTGCAAAAGCCTGCCCAAATAACGCAGGAAGCTTCATTAAAAATGAACAGACAAGACAGGAGTTTAGGAAAAAAATTGAAACATGAAAAAAATTGAAACATAAAGCTTTCCCTCATGGGTGCCTTGCCAATTCTGCTGGAACTGGGAGGTTTTCCCAAGGCACAAGAAACCATCTGGTGTGTCCATGCAGGACTCAGCATGTGGCAGCACAGAGCCCTCAGTCACTGGGGGGGAAATCACTGAGGGACAGGGACAATCCTGGCTGGGACAAACCTGGGGATGGAGGCACATCCAGCTGGGAACAGCAGCAGGGGCTCAGGGCTGCCTCAGTCCTGTCCAGCACCTTCAGGGATGCTCTGGGATCCAGGGAACCACCCTGGGGGAGCTGCTGGGATGGGAAATGCTGGGCAGGAGCTCTGCACAGACACAGCACAGGATGGATCCATGGCTGGGATGGGAAATGCTGGGCAGGAGCTCTGCACAGACACAGCACAGGATGGATCCATGGCTGGGATGGGAAATGCTGGGCAGGAGCTCTGCAGAGGGAACAGCACAGGATGGATCCATGGCTGGGATGGGAAATGCTGGGCAGGAGCTCTGCACAGACACAGCACAGGATGGATCCATGGCTGGGATGGGAAATGCTGGGCAGGGAGCTCTGCAGAGGGAACAGCACAGGATGGATCCATGGCTGGGATGGGAAATGCTGGGCAGGAGCTCTGCAGAGGGAACAGCACAGGATGGATCCATGGCTGGGATGGGAAATGCTGGGCAGGAGCTCTGCACAGACACAGCACAGGATGGATCCATGGCTGGGATGGGAAATGCTGGGCAGGAGCTCTGCACAGACACCAGCACAGGATGGATCCATGGCTGGGATGGGAAATGCTGGGCAGGAGCTCTGCACAGACACAGCACAGGATGGATCCATGGCTGGGATGGGAAATGCTGGGCAGGAGCTCTGCACAGACACAGCACAGGATGGATCCATGGCTGGGATGGGAAATGCTGGGCAGGAGCTCTGCACAGACACCAGCACAGGATGGATCCATGGCTGGGGGCACTGGGTGAGGGCAAACAAGGCCCAGAGCTGGGTCCTGCACTGGGGTCACCAACCCCATGGAATGCTCCAGGATGGGAAGGGAATAGAGCTGGGAAGGGGCTGGAGCCCCAGGAGAGGCTGAGGGAGCTGGGAAAGGGGCTCAGCCTGGAGAAAAGGAGCCTCAGGGGGACCTTGTGGCTCTGCACAACTCCCTGCCAGGAGGGGACAGCCAGGGGGGGTCAGGCTGTGCTGCCAGGGAACAGGGACAGGACAAGGAGAAATGGGCTCAGGCTGGGCCAGGGCAGGCTCAGGTTGGACAGCAGCAGCAATTTCTCCATGGAAAGGGAGCTCAGGCCTTGGCAGGGGCTGCCCAGGGAGCTTTGCTGTGCCCATCCCTGGGGGTGTCACCTGGATGTGGCACTCAGGGCTCTGGGCTGGGGACAGGGTGGGCATCAAGCACAGCTGGGACTTAAAGGACTTGTACAACCAAAACCATTCTGTGATTCCAGGAAAATCCCCAGGGTGAGCCCAACCACCTCACCTGCCCACCTGGTCAGAAACTGATAAAGCTTGTACTGGATTCAAGTTAAACAAAGATGGAACAAATAACAATATTTAACCAGAAGTTTCTTTGAAAGCCTTCCAAAACATTTAACACAGGTTCCCTCCAATAAAACAGAACCAACTCAAATCCAGCAGAGTTCCAAACCACCTGAGTTTGTGACCTCACATCTCTGAGTGCCAGCTGAGTGCCCAGAACACAGAGCAGTCCCAGCCATGGGGACCCTGCAGCTCAGGGTAAGAATGGTGAGGGTGGCAGTGGCCCTGGAGGCCCCAGCCCCTCTGCCAAGGTGTTACTTTAAGCTCACAGCTGTAAATATCCATTTCCAGTCCCCAGGGAATCATTCAGGAGCTCTGCAGTCTCTGAAGGACAGCACTGAGTGTCTCAGCACAGATTCTGGCACAGGCAGGGTGCAGAGCAGCCAGGACACTCAGTGCCCACCACACTCAGGAGTAACCAGAGAACCAAACTCTCATCTTCCTTTATTGCCCCAAAGCCTGAGGGGCAGAAAAAAAACAGAAATGGGTTTTTACAACCTGCCTGCTGCTCTGCAGGCTGAAGTTAATGTCTGTCTGTGGGATTTACCAGGAGCCTGAAAACAAGAGCAAATCCAGCAGCTGGAATAACTTCCTTGAAATAAAGCAGTGCTGCTGTTGGATGAGATAAATGAAATGTCACAGGAGGGTTTCTGAGCAGTAAGAAGTTGGAAATAATCTAATTAAGAGCTTACCCCTCCCTCTCAGGAAGGAAAGACTTTTTTGTGGAGGGGATTGCTGAGCCCTCAGTGCTTCCAAGAGAACCTGGCAAAGCCTTCCCTCTCCAAGGCTCTCTGCAGGCCCCAGCACAGGACTCGAGCTGAATGCAATATTCATTATTAGGAAGGGCTCTGAGCTGCATTCTTGCCCTTTTCCCCATTAACCCAGACTGGGGGTGGAGCAGCAGGTACCACACACCTGGCAGCACTGCCAGGAGCCAAAGCACAGCCCAGAGCTCTCCTGCACACCTGGGGAGCAGGGAAATTCCAGTGGGGCACTGAGAAACACCTGCAAACACCTGCACACAGGAACTGCCTTCCCCATCACAACTGACTCCAGCATAAAACAGCTGGCTCAGGTTTCATTCATTCATTTCACCTCCTCCATTAACTCACAATGTCACATCTTCCTCACCAGCTTCACAGGTCTAAACTAAAATAATTCCAAGTTTGTGAAGTGTTAGATGTTGCTGAAAGGGTACAGGAGTGGAGAGGCAGGAATTGCCATTAATCTGCATTTCAAAGTGTCTCTGGCAGTGCCCCAGGCCATGGGAACTGAACACCCACACGGGTCTGATCACTGACTCTGTCTGAGCTGCCAGACACTACAGACACCTTCTCTCTGCTCCTCACTGCTGTGGGGGTTCCTTTCTAAAGAACAACAGAAGCCTGAAGTAAAACTCCAACTGATGACACTTGCCTCTGCCTTCTGTAAAACTGAGAGTTTTCATCTCTTGGTTTTGTCACTTTCTGCTTTAAAAAAATAAACGAAAATACAATAATTAGGGCCTCAGCTCCCTCCCTTTTGCTTCATGCCAGGACAGCCCTTTGCTCCCCACCTCAAATCACAGAACACTGAGGCTCTTGGTCACCCACTGAGTCCAACCTTTGACCTAAATAAAATTAAAAGTTGCACTGACAAACTGAAAAACATCTCACCTTGCACACAGTACTTAAGTTACTACAATTTTAACTTTTGTAACCACAACAGATCCTTTAGACATCCAGCTCTTTTAAAATGCAGTGAATTGGCACCTGCTGCCATAATTCCATTTGTTTCCACAGAAACACCTGCCCAATATAATGTGCTATGTGCTGGGGAATTTTAAGGTCTCCTGCAGTTTCCTCCAGATCTGGGCTGCCTAAAGCTCCTCATTACGTCAGTTTTTTAATAAATCTGTATTCCTTAAGCACAGCTGAGAAGTTAAAACCCACAGGACTAGGAAAGGCCCATGAAACTATTTAAACTTAGGTACAGTTTTTTTAACAGAAATCTGTTTAAACACTAAACCAGAGACAATAAAATCATGGTTTCCTCTCCCTGGTACCAAAGGGAAAACAATTAATGTAATAAAAATCTGAAGGATTCAAATCCTTATCACCTGAATCACCTTATGTGAATCCCTCTTTAGGCTCTCTAAAGCTCCCCCAGGGCAGCCCACGCAGGCAGGCTGAGCATGGAGCTCAGGCTGCTCCAGGCACCAGCCCAGCCACAACAAACAGCTTTCAACTTCCACACGTGCTCCTGCCCTCTCCAAAAACTGCCACAGCCCCCACAGCACACAGCTGAGCACATCCACCTTGGCTTGAAGGGCTGCTCAGCTGCTGACACCCACCCAGGGCTGCACAGTGATAAAATCCACCCAGGGCTGCAAAAATTGTAAAACCCACCTTGGTTTAAAGGGCTGCACAAACGATAAAATCCACCCAGGGCTTCACAGGTGATAAAATCCACCCAGTGATGCCCAAATGATAAAATCCACCTTGGCTTGAAGGGCTGCACAAATGCTAAAATCCACCCAGTGATGCCCAAATGATAAAATCCACCTTGGTTTAAGGGGCTGCACAAATTATAAAATCCATCTTGGTTTGAAGGGCTGCCCAAATAATAAAATCCACCCAGGGCTGCACAAATGATAAAATCCACCCAGGGCTGCACAAATGATAAAATCCACCTTGGTTTAAGGGGCTGCACAAATGATAAAATCCACCTTGGTTTAAAGGGCTGCACAAATGATAAAATCCACCCAGGGCTGCCCAAATGATAAAATCCACCTTGGTTTGAATAGCTGTACAAATTATAAAATCCACCCAGGACTGCACACATGATAAAATCCACCTTGGTTTACAGGGCTGCACAAATGATAAAATCCACCCAGTGATGCCCAAATGATAAAATCCACCTTGGTTTGAAGGCTGCACCACTGCTGACACCCACCCAGGGCTGCACAAGACTGCAAGCCCTCACCCCCACTTGACCTGTGCAGTGTGTGATGTTATTGAACTGCTGGAAAAGTGAAGCTGTTTGTTGGATCCCAGAAACTTGGAGTTTTTGAGCTTTCAAGGCTGTCAGGCACTGACCCCCTGGAGAACACTGCTTTTGGCCTGAGGCATTGGAGACAGCTTCTAAATTTTATTAATAAAGTTAAAATCATGGGTGTGTAGTTAAATAAAAGTGTGCACTTACACATGGTAAAGAGTTTTGAATTTAAAGTTTTTATAGAATAAGTAATAGGTATAATACAAAATAGAGGATTTTGGGTGGTGTCTTTTTAAATATTCATCTTCCTCCTTCATGAGTTTCAAGTAGCAGGTTCTGGTTAGTCAGTCAGTGTCACACTTAGAGTGGTGGAAATTCAGTTATTATGTTAAAAGTATAAATAATGTAAGTGTTAATTCTCTATTAAACTGTTTAGCTTTAAGAAACCTTATAGCAGCTAATTCTTCCTCCATTTTCCATGCTTCCAGCAGTAGCTAGAAGTGCTGTCAAACACTCTGCACTTTCTAATAAAAATTAATAAACAACCAAGCCCAAACACAAGAAAATCCATTTCTTTTTTTCATTTGTTAATCCTAGCTCTGAGTGAAGGCAGAAGAAACTGAGACAAAGCACTAATTAGGTAGTACAAAACTCCCACTGCTGTTACAGCTTTTCTGTTGCTATAAAAGCTTTTTCTTGCACTATGGCTCCTTCCTAACCCCTCCAGCAGCCAGCACTCCCTAAAACATGTATTGCTGTTGGGTCCTGGGATAAACCAGAGGCCTGCCTGCAACACAGCCAACAAATAAATCCATTTTCTGTGCCCAAAACCCCCAGCCTGCTCCAAAGGCAGGGAGTTTGGGACAATGCTGGCAGGGCTGCTGCACTCACCACCACAGCAACTGCAGGGAACAATGAGGGAGTCCCATGGAGCTCACAGGAGCTCATGGATGTGTCCCCTCAATCACAGGATTCTGGAACTGTCAGGAACCAGCTCTGGCAGCCCAGCCCAGCAGCTGCCCCCTGGCATGTCCCAAACATCCAGAACAAGACAAGAATCCAGTGTGTGATGATGGGAATCAGCAGAAACCCAAGGAGGATATAGCAGGATAATATGCTCAAGGAAAAGAGACACCTCTGCAGCAGCATCCTGCACACAGGGAAGCATTTCAGGGTCAAAGGAAACCTGGAACTGAAACCTGGGACCTTTGGAACCACTGGATCAGGCACCTGGGATGGTTTGTCACTGAGCATCTGCAGCAGACAGAGCAGAGAATGACCAAAGGTTTGAGTGGGAAGGGACCTTAAAGCTCATCCAGTGGCACCCCTGGCAGTGCCCAAGGCCAGGCACTGTGGGACAGTGGAAGGTGTCCCTGTCCATGGCAGGGGGTGGAATTAAATGTTGATTAAAGTCCTTTTCCACCCAAAGAATTCAATTAAATGTTGATTAAAGTCCTTTCCTACCCAAAGTATTCTGTAATTCTATGATTCACCTCCCCAGACAACGGATGTGTTACACAACAAACATAGTTCTGGAGGAAGTTTAAACACATGATTCCATCTTTTTACATGATTCTCTTTTTTCACGTGTCCAACACATCCCAGAAAACACAGAAGCCACTGCTTCACAACACAAGTTGGTCCTAAATGAAAAATGTCAGTATCAGCTTTGTAAGTGCAAGAAACAGGCAAATGAACATACAACACACAAGACTTTAATGTCACCACAGTCCATCTAAACAGATCCTGTTACCTGAATCACACTGAGAAGTCTCTCAGGGAAACTTCCACTTTCCTGGACTCACTTCCTTCTTCAGACATTTAAACCATAACCTAAGGAGATGTGAAAAACACCAAGTGAGCTTTTCCTCCAAGAAAGCAGCTGTTCTCCACAGAACAGTCACACTGCCTCATTGCACAGCACAACACAGGGCTGCTCCTGCCCTGGCTGCTCCTGTGAACTCCAGAGCACTGGAGCTGCACATCCCAGCTCTTAACTCCACAGCACTGGAGCTGCACATCCCAGCTCTCCCTTAACTCCAGAGCACTGGAGCTGCACATCCCAGCTCTTAACTCCAGAGCACTGGAGCTGCACATCCCAGCTCTCCCTTAACTCCAGAGCACTGGAGCTGCACATCCCAGCTCTCCCTTAACTCCACAGCACTGGAGCTGCACATCCCAGCTCTCCTTTAACTCCAGAGCACTGGAGCTGCACATCCCAGCTCTCCCTTAACTCCAGAGCACTGGAGCTGCACATCCCAGCTCTTAACTCCAGAGCAATGGAGCTGCACATCCCAGCTCTCCCTTAACTCCAGAGCACTGGAGCTGCACATCCCAGCTCTCCCTTAACTCCAGAGCACTGGAGCTGCACATCCCAGCTCTCCTTTAACTCCACAGCACTGGAGCTGCACATCCCAGCTCTCCCTTAACTCCACAGCACTGGAGCTGCACATCCCAGCTCTTAACTCCAGAGCAATGGAGCTGCACATCCCAGCTCTCCCTTAACTCCACAGCAATGGAGCTGCACATCCCAGCTCTTAACTCCAGAGCACTGGAGCTGCACATCCCAGCTCTCCCTTAACTCCAGAGCACTGGAGCTGCACATCCCAGCTCTTAACTCCAGAGCACTGGAGCTGCACATCCCAGCTCTTAACTCCAGAGCAATGGAGCTGCACATCCCAGCTCTCCCTTAACTCCAGTGCAATGGATCCTACACGCCGGCTCCCTGCCAGCAGCCGTTCTGCGGCAGGGAGGAACACCGGGGCATGACCAAAGCAGCAGCCCCACCCGCAGCCCGGTGACCGCGGCCCCGCCGCTCCCGGCCGTACCTGAGGCGCTGCCGGGGCCGCCGCAGCTCCGGGGCGGCCGGGCCGCCTCAGCCGCCTCAGCCTCAGCCGCCGCCGCGCTCCAACGGTCCCGGCCGCCGCCGCGCGGCGCCCCGGCCAATCAGGGCCCGCCTCCGCCGGGGGCGCGCGGCCCGCCGCCAATCCGCGCGAGCCTGGCGCCGCCCCCTAGCGCCCCTCAGCCAATCGGCGGCCAGCACCGCCTCGCGCGCTCCCGCCCCCGCCCCAGCGCGCGCGCGCGGCGCGGCGCTCACCCCGGGGCGCGGCGGCACGGCGCAGGCGCAGCGCGGGCCGCTAGGGGGCGGCCACACCCCCACGGCTGCTCTGAGGGGCTGGGGCCGCCTGAGGGGAGCGGAGCGGAGCGGAGCGGGGCGGGCGGAGGGGTGGTGGGGACAGCGAGGAGGGTTCTGTCAGCTATGGCTGTACCCTCACGGTCATCCCTCAGCAAAGTGTCAGCTGTGGCTGTACCCTCACAGTCATCCCCTCAGCACTGTCAGCTATGGCTGTACCCTCACAGTCATCCCCTCAGCACTGTCAGCTATGGCTGTCCCTCACAGCCATCCCTCAGCACTGTCAGCCATGGCTGTCCCTCAGCACCATCCCTCAGCAAAGTGTCAGCTGTGGCTGTACCCTCACAGCCATCCCTCAGCACTGTCAGCCATGGCTGTCCCTCAGCACCATCCCCTCAGCACTGTCAGCCATGGCTGTCCCTCAGCACCATCCCTCATCACTGTCAGCCATGGCTGTCCCTCACAGCCATCCCTCAGCACTGTCACCCATGGCTGTCCCTCACAGCCATCCCCTCAGCACTGTCAGCCATGGCTGTCCCTCAGCACCATCCCCTCAGCACTGTCAGCCATGGCTGTCCCTCAGCACCATCCCTCAGCACTGTCAGCCATGGCTGTCCCTCAGCACCATCCCCTCAGCACTGTCAGCCATGGCTGTCCCTCAGCACCATCCCTCATCACTGTCAGCCATGGCTGTCCCTCACAGCCATGCCCCTCAGCACTGTCAGCCATGGCTGTCCCTCACAGCCATCCCTCAGCACTGTCACCCATGGCTGTCCCTCACAGCCATCCCTCAGCACTGTCAGCCATGGCTGTCCCTCAGCACTGTCAGCCATGGCTGTCCCTCACAGCCATCCCTCAGCACTGTCAGCCATGGCTGTCCCTCAGCACCATCCCCTCAGCACTGTCAGCCATGGCTGTACCCTCACAGCCATCCCCTCAGCACTGTCAGCCATGGCTGTCCCTCAGCACCATCCCCTCAGCACTGTCAGCCATGGCTGTCCCTCAGCACCATCCCTCAGCACTGTCAGCCATGGCTGTCCCTCACAGCCATCCCTCAGCACTGTCAGCCATGGCTGTCCCTCAGCACCATCCCTCAGCACTGTCAGCCATGGCTGTCCCTCAGCACCATCCCCTCAGCACTGTCAGCCATGGCTGTCCCTCACAGCCATCCCTCAGCACTGTCAGCCATGGCTGTCCCTCAGCACCATCCCCTCAGCACTGTCAGCCATGGATGACATTGGGGCTGGGAGCACCTGGGACAGTGAGTGTGTTGGGTAGGAATTAAATAATCTTTAAGCTCTCTTCCCACCCAGAGCATCCCAGGACGGGTGTTTCCATGGCCTGGGAGCACAGCTTGTAGGGATTGTGCGCTGCAGGACGTGTCCCCTGCCCCGGGGGTGGCCGCTCCCAGCTGCTGCCATGTCCCACAGCTCAGCTCCCCTGGCACAGTCCCGGCTCCATCCGTGCCCGTCCGTGGGGACAGCAGCACTCCATGGGCACTGGGAATGGCATTGGGGGTGGCACTGGGGGTGGCACTGCCACTGCTGGCCTTGCTGGCAGCACCGGCACTGTTCCTGAGGAGGACCAGCAGGACGGGCTCTGTTCCCGGCTCTGTTCCAGGCTCCGTGTCCCCGTGGAAATGTCACAGCTCCTCCTGTCTGTGCCTGCAGAGGGGCGGAATGCTCCTCCGAGCAGGAGAGGAGGAGCGCTCAGGGCTGGCAGGGCAGGAGGGGAGGCTGTGGCAGGAAAGGAACGGGGGGAAGCTGCGGGACACTCCGCTCGTTCCCGGCCGTGCGGTGGCAGCGCTCGCTGCTCTCTCGGCTCCCGCAGCCGAGCCCGGCGCGGCAGCGGCAGCGGCACCGGGGCAGGGAGGCCGCTCCTGCTGCTGCATTCCCGTCCCGATCGCACTCGGGAACGCCGCGCGCTGCAGGGAGAGCTGCTGCAGGAACACCAGGTGGTGCCGTGGCTCCAGCTGTGCCTTTCTGCCTTGCCTCCGGGAGCTCCGGCTTCCCTCTCCTCTGCGGGCTGTGCCCGTCCTCCTTCTTCCCAAGGCTCCCACGGGAATTCAGCCTGGCTAGGAAAAAAGGGTTTTACTTACTGAACAACGAGATAGAGCTGTTAATTAGTCACACGGATTAAAAAGGAGAATAAATTACAGTCTAGTGATGCCATCAAGATGCCACATGAGGGCTGGGGTGGATTATTCCCACTGAAACGTCTCCAACCCCTTCCATACTTAAAATACAGAATTGTTGATAGTTTTAATGTATTCAGAGAAAAGAAATCCCAGGCTCTTGCACATTCCTCTGCTGCTGATTTTACCAAGCTAAGTGCATTCAGAGTTTCCCTGTCAGAAATCAGGTGAGTTGGTCTCACACCTGTTTCCCTGAATCCCTCCTTTTAAGGGAAATCAGGTTCCTCTCACTTGATACAGGTTTCTTCCTGTTTCTTTCTTTCCCCCAAATCTACAGTTCCATGCTCCTGGAGTGTCCCCAAGAAGTGAGGGAAGTGCAGAATTTATTAAGGCTGAATAATAAACCGTTTTCCCTTAAAAGGTGCCAAAAGGAAATTTAACAGACACCCACAGCTTGTAAAGCCGGGGAAGTGCAGCTCCCTGTCAGGGAAGGCAGAAGGAAATATCTGAAAACAATGAACTCAAGGCCATAGCCCAAATGGTTTTAGTGAGCAGAAGGTGGGCCCTGACCGTGGAGCACACGTGGGCTGAGCAACCACAGGATGGAGGATTCATCTCCAGAGAGGGCTCGGGGGGAGGAGGAGCAGAATGCACGGTGGGACAGGAGCCACAGGGAAGGGTTTTGTCTGATGCCACGTCCTGAGGGCATGGATGTTCCAGAGCCAGGGTGGGGATGGCCCTCGGATCTCCCTCTGAGACACTAAGGTGGAATACTTTATATATATATATATATATATATATATGTGTGTGTGTGTGTGTGTGTATGTATGTTTGTATATATGTATAATATATAGATATGTATGCATAATATATATATGTATGTATTATATAGATATATAGATATGTGTAGATAGATAGATAGATATGTATGTATAAAATATACATATATATCTCCATGTTTGTTCCCCAGGGATTGCCCCTGGGCTGGTTTCCATGCCCAGAAATCACCTCCCTGCCCTGGAGGTGCCTTTGATCCACACCCCAGCACTCTCCTGATTTCAGTGTGGCTGTCACAGCCTGGCAGTGGCCCAGAGGGGGCTGGAGGGGCCAAGGACTGGCTCTGTGGGCTCACCCTGGGCCACCCCTGGGCACCACAGTACATCCTGTGCCCAGGAGGCTCAAGGCAGCCCCCATGCCCTGGGACAGGTGAATCCCACGCTCTGTGGGAGCTGCAGCGGTCACTGCCCGTGGGATCACATCCCTGGGATCTGCCCTGGAAGAGCCTGGACCCTCCAAAGGTGAAACTCTCAGCCCAGCTTCTCCACTCTAACATCCATAACCAGCACCAGAGAAGAACAGATGGGGATAAGAGACCAGTTCAGTTCAGCTTTGAACTGGGAGGGAAGGGCTGGGAGATGCAGCAGCTCCAGTGGAATAAGGAATGTTTGTTTGGAAGTGCAGCAGCTCCAACATTTTGCCATTTTATATTTTATCTCAGCCAGTACCTTACATAGGAAGCAAGTGCAGCGTCCCTCAGCAGGAGCTGTGATCCCTGTGTGGGTGCAGCCTGGCACCCCAGGGGCTGCAGCTCTCCTGCCCCCCGGACTGGCCCCCACAGTGCTGCAGGGCTGCCAGGGAGAGCTCCAGGATGGGCTTACAGCACCTGCAGCTGGGGCTGCTCTCAGTGCCCAGGGACAGCACCAGAGCACGCAGGGGAGATACAGAGGGATATCAGGAACAGGTTCCTCATCAAAGAATAATAAAGCACTGGGATGGTGTGCACAGGGAGGTGGTGGAGCCACCACCCCTGGGTGTGTTTAAAGAAAACTGGATGTGGCACTTGGTGCCATGGGTTAGTTCAGGTGTTGGGGCGTGGGCTGGACTGGGTGATCTTGGAGATCTCTTCCAACCTGGTGATTCTGTGACTGATTCTGTGATTGATTCTGTGACTGATTCTGTGATTGATTCTGTGACTGTTCTGTGGTTGATTCTGTGACTGTTCTGTGGTTGATTCTGTGGTTGATTCTGTGACTGATTCTGTGACTGATTCTGTGATTGATTCTGTGACTGATTCTGTGACTGTTCTGTGATTGATTCTGTGACTGATTCTGTGACTGATTCTGTGACTGATTCTGTGATTGATTCTGTGACTGATTCTGTGACTGTTCTGTGATTGATTCTGTGACTGATTCTGTGACTGATTCTGTGACTGATTCTGTGACTGATTCTGTGATTGATTCTGTGATTGATTCTGTGACTGATTCTGTGACTGATTCTGTGATTGATTCTGTGGTTGATTCTGTGGTTGATTCTGTGACTGATTCTGTGGTTGATTCTGTGACTGATTCTGTGACTGATTCTGTGATTGATTCTGTGACTGATTCTGTGGTTGATTCTGTGATTGATTCTGTGACTGTTCTGTGGTTGATTCTGTGGTTGATTCTGTGATTGATTCTGTGATTGATTCTGTGATTGATTCTGTGACTGATTCTGTGACTGATTCTGTGATTGATTCTGTGACTGATTCTGTGACTGATTCTGTGGTTGATTCTGTGATTGATTCTGTGACTGTTCTGTGGTTGATTCTGTGGTTGATTCTGTGGTTGATTCTGTGATTGATTCTGTGGTTGATTCTGTGACTGATTCTGTGATTGATTCTGTGACTGATTCTGTGACTGTTCTGTGGTTGATTCTGTGGTTGATTCTGTGACTGATTCTGTGATTGATTCTGTGGTTGATTCTGTGGTTGATTCTGTGACTGATTCTGTGACTGATTCTGTGACTGATTCTGTGGTTGATTCTGTGACTGATTCTGTGGTTGATTCTGTGACTGATTCTGTGACTGATTCTGTGGTTGATTCTGTGACTGATTCTGTGATTGATTCTGTGGTTGATTCTGTGACTGATTCTGTGACTGATTCTGTGGTTGATTCTGTGACTGATTCTGTGACTGATTCTGTGGTTGATTCTGTGGTTGATTCTGTGGTTGTGTGGTGGGATCCCCCTCCTGACAGAATTCCCTCCAGGGCTGAGAGCTGCAGAGATGGATCTCTGCAGGGAGACGTGCACCTGAGGCCCTGCAGAGTGGAGTGCCCTGCTCTGGAGCTCCCTTGGTTTGGTGTCTGAGTCCCAGCAGGGTGGTGTCAGTCACAGGCTGGATTCCATCAGCTGGGAGCTCTTCTCCATCCCAAATGATTCCATGGAGAACCCACCCATTATTCCCACTCCAGGGCTGGAGCACACCCAGTCTCTGGGTTTGGCCTGGCTGAGCAGGGCTGTGTGAGGAGGATCCATCCCAGCTCCTGGCTCATCCCAGCTGGTCACAAGGAAAACACAATTCATGGCTCTCAAACCTTCCCCAAACCCTCTGCTCTGGGCTTGTGCTGCCCTGCAGAGCTCCCACCCACTCTCCCCCCAGGCTCCTTTCCCTTGTTTTTGTGATTTTAAACATTATTACATCTCAGATCCAACCAGCTCAAATACTTTTTAATACATTGAAAATGTAAAATAAAGAATATACGAAGTACATACAGTATATATATATACACATATTTCAAATACTTAAAATTCTTATGTAAAATATGATTTTTTTCTATATTATTTGTGTAAAAATACATTTTCAAATGGTGTCACCTCGATTTTGCTGTACAGACCCTCAAGCCCAATCGAAGTCCCTTTTAAAAAGGCAAAAAGACAAAGGTTTAGGATTTTTGGAACTGTGTTTACAGGCCTGTTGTCCACACAGGAAAAGCCTCTGGGAAACAGGATTGGATTGCTTCTTTGTGAAAATTCCCATTTTTATTGCATTAATGGCAGGAACTGAAGCTTCTCAGCTGTGCTGCAGTAACCCCGAGGAACTGCCCCGGTACCCTGTCACACCTCAGAACCCTCCTTTGTCCTCTCTTCTCACACACTAAAATATATATTACTTCAAATATATTACTGTAAGCTCTCCCACTCGCTCTGCACGTCCAGCAAACGTTAGCATTAAAAACAAGCCGGCAGCCAGGACTCTGCCCACCCCTGCAATTAATTATCTGTGCTAATCAAAGTGATCCTGCCACATCTGCAGCCTCCCACATTCCTGCTGTGGGAAAGCACAGGCCCTGCTCTCCAGAGCCTCCCATGGCTCACACGGCAGAGGAGCCCTAAAACCTCTCCAAATCCACCCTCCCAGGAACAACCTGACCCAGGATCTGCTGCTCCAGCAGCTGTTTTGTGCAACCAAAAATAAAAATAAATCCACCTCCCCAACCAGTGCAACTGCTTGGAACCTCCTCTTTTCCTGTAAATTCCCAGAGGGAAAGTAAAACTCCACACCAAATTCCTTCCCTTGCTGCCCACCTGGCTCAAAACATGAACCTGCAGAGGGGTGCTGGCACCTCCTGTCTGTGGGGTTTGGGGATGGGAATTGGGCTCTAATTCCAGTTCTGTGTCCTGAAAAGAGAAACTGAAACCTCCTCCCTCACCAGGCTCCTTTCCCTGCACAAACACTCTGACATCAGGCTTTGGAAATCCTGGATTTTTGATGCTGCCATTCCCTGCAGTGCTGTTAAATTCATCCCTGGGGGACCAAAGTCTGATGGTCTAAATGTCACGACATCCCTTTATTACAAATCCCATGTGGAGGATGTGGGAAGGAGCCTCAGCAGTGGGACAGGCTGATCCCAGCCCAGAACTCCATGGGATCCCCCTCTGAAACCCCTCACCCCACACCCAGCTGCAGCACTAGTGAAACTTCAGGGCTTATCCCTATTCCAGGGATTATTACACCCAGCCCGTTATCCTGAGCCATCTCCTCACACCAGTGCCCTCTGCTCACCCTTGGAGATGCTCAAACCTCAGGTGGGCACTGAGAGAATCCATTTCTTAAAAAGAAACAGAAGAAAAGTAGCCCAAGCCAAGTGTTGGTCCATGAAAGGGAACTAAGGCACTGACAGTGAGAACTCCCGAGGCACCTGCACCGTCCTGCCCTGGCCAGTGCCAGCCCGGGGCCTCCAGGAATGGAAGTGGCAGCCCAGGACTGGGGCAAGGAGCTTCCCTCTGTCTACATGGGAGCAGTGGACAGCTCCTGCTCTCATCCAAACCAGCCCAGCTTTACAAAAATGCAGGATTTCCTCTTCCCCAAGAGCTGGCAGTGGGAAGCGGCAGGAACAGGCACAGGCTGGGGCTCCTGGGCTACCACACGCCCCCCACGGGTGTGAGATGCTCGTGGGGACAATTCTGTGCAATTCTTTAGATTTAAAAAATGGAGTTAATTTCTAACCCCTAAATCCTCCTCACCAGGGGGTGCTCGAGCAGTGGTGTGGAATCACAAGAGTGGGGGGTCACTGCTCTGCAGTAAATTTCAGATGGCAGAACCCAGAGCAGGTGATGCTGCAGCTCCTGAGGCAGGGAAGGAAATGCTCCTGCTACCATCAATCAAGTCTGCAACTCCCTCTTCCTTGTCATCACCACAAAAATCAGAGAGTCACGGAATATCCTGTGCTGGAAAGGATCCACAGGGATCCTCCAGTCCAACTCCTGACCCAACAATCCTCCCTGTGCCTGAGAGTGTTGCCCAAAGGCTCCTGGAGCTCTGGCAGTCCCTTGGGAAATCACCCAGGGAATTCTTTCTGCTGCTCACCACCGGTGCTGGGCTCCTGGGGAGAAGGGGAGGGGAGCAGTAGTACAAAGGAGAGGGGCAGGGAAGGCTGAGGACCCCGTGCACCACTCAGCTGTGGGAATATTGCTTCAGCTTAAAAAGGCCTTTGGATTAAAAGTGAATTCAGTGCTTTTCCATCAAAAACATACATAGCTCTGTTCCCTGAGCAGGATGCAGCACGGCCCCCGCCCGCCCCAGGAGGGGAACAGCCCTCGAGTGACTGGTGCTCCATCAGCTCCCAGAGCACGGGAACACTGTGCTTTGATTTCCTTCAGTGCAAGGGAAGGAATCAGGAACCGGCAGGGAGCACAGGTGGGCTGCCCCAGCACCCCTCCCTCGGCTGGGCCCAGCCTGAGCTGAGCTCAGCCCCATTTGGTATTTCAAACACAAAGAGCCACCCAGCCCGGCCCAGGCAGACACTGATTTGCCTTTCCCCACACGCAGGAAATAGAAAATCTTGGATAGAAACGGGAGATGTCTGACGAGCTGGATCCCCCCGGGGAGAGCAGAGCCCAGCAAACGTGCTCAGAGCAGGCTGGGGTCACTGGAACTGCAGCACAAGTCAAACACTATCTCCTAAAAGACTGCAAAAATATCTTTAAACAAAATAACGTGGCGCATTTACAGAACTCCTTAAGTGCAAACTCTTGTCACGACTGGCGCCTCGGGCGCGGTGCCGCCTCCCTGTACAAGGTGCTCTTTCCTCAAGGAAAGCATCGCAGCTCTGCACTCCTCGGTGTCCCCGCGCAGGGCAGCAGCTGCGGCTGCTCCGCTACCGCACCACCAGGCAGGACACGCACAGCTTGGAGGGCCCGATGCAGTCGTCGTGGCAGAAGGCGCCGCAGCCCTGGCACATGATCATGGCTTTCAACCTGCAGTAGCACTTGGCGGGCGGCTCCTCCGCCGCGCCGTCCTCGGCGAACGGCGGCACCGCCAGGCCCGGCCCGGAGCTGCCGGCCTGCCCGGCGGGGATGGCGGTGACGGTCACCGAGAAGGACATGACGTTGCCCATGGAGCCGCTCTCGCCCACCAGCGAGGCCTGGCCCACGCCGGGCGAGGTGGAGACGTTGATGGTGCCGCTGTAGCTGGGCCCCAGCAGCTTGGGGGGGCGCGGGGCGGGCAGCAGCGGGGGCTGCGCCGGCTCTGGGGAGGGGCTGGGGGGCTCCGCGCTGCCCTGGCCCTTGCCCCGCACGGCCTGGGCCATCTGCTCCTGCGCCGCCTGCAGCAGGTCCCGGGCCAGCTCCGGCGCCCTGTCCCTGCTCCCCGGGCAGCCGGGCTCTGCAGGCCCGGGCGATCCCCGCTCCCGCTCCCCCGGCCCCGCCCGCGGCTCCCGCTCGTCCCCGCAGCTCTCCTCATCCGTGTCCCCGTCGCTGCTGCCGCCCGTGTCCCCGCAGCGCCCCGGCTCCGCCCGGGCGCCCCCGGCGGGGCTGCTCAGCCCCAGGGAGCCCCTCCTCAGGCTCTCCGAGCCGCGCCCGTAGGTGGACACGTTGAGCAGGTAGTGGCCGGACATGGCGGGCCTGCATGTCCTCCTGCCCGTGAAGCCCAGCATGAACCTCTGGCTGCTGCAGCCGCTCTCCGCGGGGAAACCTGAGTGCGGGAGGCTCAGCTGCGAGGGCTGAGGGACGGGCAGCACGTTCTGCCTCTGCACCCTCTGGATGAGGGTCTGCAGGATCTGCTCCTGCGTGGATTTGCTCAGCGCCTCGTGGCACTGCTGCTGCTGCTGCTGCTGCTCAGCACCGGGCTCCCTCCCCGCGGGCAGCGCGGTCCTTGGCACGGGAGGCGCGGGCCTGCTGTGGCACAGGAGCCTCCCGAGCTGCTGCGGGGGCACGGTCCCGGCCCCGCTCCCGGCCGGCCCCTGCTCCTCGGGAGCGGCCCCGGGCACGGCTCGCAGCTCTGCCCTGCTGAGCGCCCGCGGCAGGATCTGCTCCAGGGGCACGCTCTTGCCTTGCAGCAGCTGCGTCACCAAAGGGTTGTTGGCAGGAATGCTGGAGCTCGCCCTGGCCGCGGCCCCGCCGGGAGCGGATTTAAGGCTGGCTGCGACCGAGGAGCTGCTGGAGGCTGCCACGGGCACAGCCCCAGCTCCGGCCGGGGCCGCGGGGGGCAGGGAGCAGCCCGGGGGGGAGGGAGATTGGCTTTTGGAAAGGTCACAGCCCGTCCCTGCTGCGGCCGTGCCCGTCCCTGGGGTCGCCGTGGGTGCTCCTGGTGTCACCGTGGGTGCTCCTGGTGTCACTGTGGGTGTTGCTGGTGTCACCGTGGGTGCTCCTGGTGTCACTGTGGGTGTTGCTGGAGTCACCACGGATGTTCCTGGTGTCACCGTGGCTGTTCCTGGTGGCACAGTGGATGTTCCTGAGGTCACCATGGCTGTTCCAGGGGTCCCTGTGGCTGTCCCTGGGGTCACCATGGCTGTCCCTGGGGTCACCGTGGCTGTCCCTGGTGTCACCGTGGATGCTCCTGGGGTCACTGTGGCTGTCCCTGGTGTCACCGTGGCTGTCCCTGGTGTCACCGTGGATGCTCCTGGGGTCACTGTGCCACAGCCAGCCCCGTTCCCAGCCGCAGGCTCCCCGCGGGCCGGGGCAGGAGGGGCTGTCCCCGCCCTGTCCCCGCTGGCGGCGGCCCCGGTGCCATTCCCTACGGCCGGGGCAGCCAGAGGGGCCGCAGGCTGTAGCTGTGCTCCAGCAGGACGGCGAGCAGCTCCCGGCTCCGCCCGCCTCTCCGCCTGGGGGGCGTGGGGCAGGAACCCTCCGGCACCTCCCCCGCCTCCAGGGGTGCCCGGGGGTCTCCCCCCGCCCCCGCCCGGGCCCGGGCCCGGCACGGCTCCCCCGGCGGCGGCGGCGGCGGCCGCTGCCCGCTGAGCCTTGGCCTGCTGCGCCCGGGCCTTGATGTCCGCCAGGGTCCTGGCCCCGGTCCTGGCGGCGGGGCCGAGGGACAGCGGGCAGCGCGGGCCCGCGGGAAAGGGCATCGGCGAGATCCGGGACACGGGGATCTGCAAGAGAGCAGAGAGGGCTCAGCCAGAACGGAGCGGGGGCTGTCAGTGTGTCAGTGTCTGTGTGTCAGTGTGTCAGTGTGTGTCAGTGTGTCAGTGTGTCAGTGTCTGTGTCAGTGTGTCTGTGTCAGTGTGTCAGTGTCAGTGTCTGTGTCAGTGTGTCAGTGTGTCTGTGTCAGTGTGTCAGTGTCAGTGTCTGTCAGTGTGTCAGTGTCAGTGTCTGTCAGTGTCTGTGTCTGTTAGTGTCAGTGTCTGTGTCAGTCTGTGTCAGTGTGTCTGTGTCAGTGTGTCAGTGTCAGTGTGTCAGTGTGTGTCAGTGTGTCAGTGTGTCAGTGTCAGTGTCTGTGTCAGTTGTGTCAGTGTGTCAGTGTCAGTGTGTCAGTGTGTCAGTGTCTGTGCCAGTGTCAGTGTGTCAGTGTGTCAGTGTGTCAGTGTGTGTCAGTGTGTCAGTGTGTCAGTGTGTCAGTGTGTCAGTGTCTGTCAGTGTGTCAGTGTGTCAGTGTCAGTGTTTCAGTGTGTCAGTGTGTCAGTGTGTCAGTGTGTCAGTGTCAGGGTTTCAGTGTGTCAGTGTCTGTGTCATTGTGTCAGTGTCAGTGTCAGTGTCAGTGTTTGTGTCAGTGTGTCAGTGTGTGTGTCAGTGTGTCAGTGTCTGTGTCAGTGTGTGTCAGTGTCAGTGTGTGTCAGCGTGTCTGTGTCAGTGTGTCAGTGTCTGTCAGTGTGTCTGTGTCAGTGTCAGTGTCACTGTTAGTGGGGGTCAGTCTGACACAACTGCCCGTGCTGGGGACAAACCCCTCTGGAGAAGCCCTCCTGCCCCTGCCTGGGGACAAGGGAGGTGTCCCAGCCTCAGGCACCCCCAGGCAGTGTTGGCTGGGACCATCCCGTGGTGAGAACCATCAGACACCATCACCCTCCCTGCCGGGCTCACCCAGCCCCTGGCCCTGTTTCACATTATTCACATGTAATTTCTGTCCCTTAAAGGTGTCACCATCCTGCTGGACCCAGCCTTGCTCACCCATCATTTGTCTCCTCAGTGCCTTTGTACAAAGCTGCAATAATCCCCTGAGCTGGAGGAGAAATGCCAATAACCTGCTCTTTCCTCCTACAGCATTTCCCCCAATGCTCCAGCTGACTCTCCCCATGTTTGCTCTTCCCAACACGTGCTGAGCCCTGCACTGAGCTTGGTGCTGCCCTGTTCCCCCTGCAGAGATCTCAGGGAGGTGATCTGAGCTTACATTTATTTCCTGTATCCATAAAATCCTCACTGGATCCCACTGAGTTCTGATCAACCACTTCATTTTTGGGGAAATGTCTGTCCCCATTTTCCCCTGCTTTGCAAGAGAAACTATTCACAGTCACCTTCAGCTCACCCTGCTGTTACATTAAATCCCACCTTTACTGCCCTGGCAGGCCAGCCCTCCTTCCTGCAGGGTACTCCAGACCTCCTTTATGGGCAGTTTCCCCAGTTCTGTCACTGACAATTTCACTGATGCTTTCCTACCTTTGTGCTGTTCTTAACATGTGAGAATGATGAGCTGCTTTTAAAGTGTTGAGTTTGCAGCCTTTTAGTACAAAAGGACATGAATAGGGGAGCAGGATTCCTGGGGAATACAGGAATTAAACTGCCTAAGGGCCCAGAGCAGCAGGTTCAGAGGCAGCTGCCTGGTCCTGACCTGGCTCTCAAACCCAAATCCTGAGATGTTTCTGTGCTGCTGCCTCCCCCTGCCCATTCCCTCTTTCCCAGCTGGGTTCTTGCAAAGGCTCAGCAGCCAAAGGGCCTCTGGTGCTGAGGTGCTCCCCAAAATGCTCCTGCTGCCAGAGGCTCTGGCTGGAATCCCAGTGTGCTGTGGCTGCAGGGGAGCCTGGAGCCTTCACCCCTCTGGCCCTGGCTGTCCCCTCTGGCAGCTCCTACTCTCCTCTCTGTCCCCACAGCCCTGCAGCCTGGCACAGCAGGAGTGTCCCTGCCCATGACAGGATGGGATGAGCTGGGTTTTGAGGTCCCTTCCAGCCCATCCCTTTGGGGTTCAGTGCCCTGAGGTCCCTTCCAGCCCATCCCTTTGGGATTCAGTGCCCTGGGGTCCCTTCCAGCCCCATCCTTTTGGGGTTCAGTGCCCTGGGGTCCCTTCCAGCCCCATCCCCTTGGGGCTCAGTGCCCCGGGGTGCCCTGGCCATGGCTCTGGGGTCCCTTCCAGCCCCATCCTTTTGGGGTTCAGTGCCCTGGGGTCCCTTCCAGCCCCATCCCCTTGGGGCTCAGTGCCCTGGCTGTGGCTCTGAGGTCTCTTCCAGCCCCTCCCTTGGGGCTCAGTGCCCCGGGGTGCCCTGGCTGTGCCTCTGTCCCTGCTGGGCTCACCTTGAGCGGGGGCACCCGCGGCACCGCCGGCCCCGTGCCAGGAAAGGGCTGCTTCCGAAAGGCCTGGGGCTGCTGCTGCTGCTGCTGCTGCTGCTGCTGCTGCTGCTGCTGCTGGCAGGGCTCTGACACACGGGGCTTCTTCTCAGGGGTGCCTGGAGCCTCCTCCCTGCTCTCCACCTTCCTCTTGGGGGCCTCCACTCCGACCTCCATGGGCTGGGCTTTCCTCTCCGCCGTGCCCGGGGTGGCCGCGGGGCTGGGTGCCTTGGCCGCTCCTTCAGCTGCCTGGGGGCTCTTTGGTTTGCTGGGGGCACCCAGGCTCTCCTTGGCTGGCCCAGCCTTGCTCTGCTCCTCTGGCTGCTGCCTGCTGCCACCCAGGGCTTTTTGGGGCAGGGTCTCTCCGGGGGGTCTCGCCGTGCGCCGCTCCGGGGACGCCTCGCTGCCCCTGGCCGGCCTGGGCTGGGGCTCCTCGCTGCCCCTGGCTGCCCTGGGCTGCTCTCCGGCCTCCTGGGCTGCTCCCCTGCTGGCCGCTGGCCCCGGGCCGGGCTGTGCCGTGCCCTGCCCCCGGGGCGGGGCCGGGGGGCTGCGGGGCCGGGCGGGCTCTGCCTCGGGCTGGGCTGTCAGCAGCCGCGACTCCTCGGGGCTCAGCCCAGAGCTGCAAGGGAAACACAGCTTTGGTTTGGAAAACAGCCCATCCTTAGGGAAATGGAGGCAAGGTTCTCTAAATAAACTCCCTAAATAAATGTCTCACATCCCCAGTTCTATGCCACCATCACTTCCCTACTGACAGTCCTTCCACAGGGGGCAGAGATCAGCATCACGGATTAAAACCAGCTAAATGCAACACATGGACACTGGGGAGCTCCAGTTTCCCAGGCTGCAAATCCAAAGTTTGGCCAACAGTGAACACGAGACCCCCAGCCCCCTCTGCAGCCCCAGCTCCCACGGTGACAGTGGCAGGGACACTGAGAAGGGTCCCACCAGCTCTCCAACAGGACAGGGAATCCAATTCCAGAGTGATGTCTGGGAAAAGTTATTCCTTTTGGATTAACTTCATCCATCTCTCTCAACCTTTGGTCAAACTGGGTTTTTTCCCCAGACATAACCCTGGTGAATCCATGGATTGGCTCCCACCAGACAAGTTCTCAGGAGCTGGAGGAGCTCAGTCCTGCCCTTCTCATGTCCCCTCCACCCTGTCCCCCTAATGCTCAAGGCTGGGGCTGTTGTCACCTTCCCACGAGCTCAGAGCTGGGGCAGGGGGCTGGTAAAGCTCTTGATGAGCTGCACTCCAGCCTGGTGTATCCCTGTGTTGTTCCTACAGCCCCTGGCTCACCCACAGCATCCCATGGCACGCCAGGAATAACCTGGGTGCTCTGCAGGGTTAAAGCACCCTGCATGGATGGCAGGCACAGTGGCTGGCAGGGTGAGGACAAACAAAATCCTGCCACAGAGCAGGATCAGAAATTCCTGATCAGTTACTTCCATGTGTGTGCTCAGAAACCCCAAATCCTCCCTGAACCCGACAGGATGGGAAAATCCTGAAGTGACAGGAGGCACAGAACAAAAACCTTGCAGATTTGGGGTGGGAGATGTGGGAATGCAGGTGCAGAGCCTGGGGAGGGCTCCAAGCACGGAGGGGAGGAGAGGCAGGACAGCTGCCCTGGGTAAGGGAGGCAAACACCTCACACCTGGGTCCTGCTGGCATTTCCCACTTTCCTGGAAGCAGCTGAAGCCAGAAACCCTCCTGGGGCTCAGGGCTGATGGAAGCCAGTGTTGATGGCTGGGGGGCCCAGACCAGAGCTGGGCTCTCACCTCTGCCCATAGTAGCTCTCAAAGAAGTGCTCCTTCCACAGCTCCACCTTCTTCTCCTTCTCCAGCTCCTGCCGGATCCGCAGCTGCATCTCTGGGGTGAACTCTCCTGTGGGGTGCCAAAGGGATTTCTGAGACAGGACAGGGGGGATGATGGGGCACAGGAGCCCCAGTGCTGCACCTGCCTCAGCCCCACCCTGAGCCCCAGGGGCTGCCCCAGGGGATGGGGCACTCCAGGGAAGGGGCTGGAGCCCCAGGAGAGGCTGAGGGAGCTGGGAAAGGGGCTCAGCCTGGAGAAAAGGAGCCTCAGGGGGACCTTGTGGCTCTGCACAACTCCCTGCCAGGAGGGGACAGCCAGGGGGGGGTCGGGCTGTGCTGCCAGGGAACAGGGACAGGAGAGGGAATGGCCTGGTCAGACTTGTAAGGGCCTCAGGACCCTGACAGGGAAGAATTTTTCCCCAGTATCCCCCCCAAACATCCAAAGGGATGGCTCAAGGACTGAGTACCCCGTGCTCTGCTACTGAACTTCCCTCTCTGCCCCTCAGCAGTGTCTGTGTTTAGGTGCCACAACCCCAGGATGCCCCAGCTCTAATGCCAGTTCACATGCTAAACTCATTTTCCCTTCTTTTCTCATCTCTTGAGAGATTTGCTTTGTCAGTTCAGAACAGAACTCCCAGTCCTGGGCTTGCCTTGGCTCCCACCCTGCCCAGCCTGCAGTGAGTGCCTGCAGAGCTCCAGAATTCCCTCTGTGCCTTCCAGGAATTCCCTCTGTGCCTTCCAGGGATTCCCTCTGTGCTTTCCAGGGATTCCCTCTGTGCCTTCCAGGAATTCCCTCTGTGCCTTCCAGGGATTCCCTCTGTGCCTTCCAGGGATTCCCTCTGTGCCTTCCAGGGATTCCCTCTGTGCCTTCCAGGAATTCCCTCTGTGCCTTCCAGGGATTCCCTCTGTGCTTTCCAGGGATTCCCTCTGTGCCTTCCAGGAATTCCCTCTGTGCTTTCCAGGGATTCCCTCTGTGCTTTCCAGGGATTCCCTCTGTGCCTTCCAGGGATTCCCTCTGTGCCTTCCAGGAATTCCCTCTGTGCCTTCCAGGGATTCCCTCTGTGCTTTCCAGGGATTCCCTCTGTGCCTTCCAGGGATTCCCTCTGTGCCTTCCAGGGATTCCCTCTGTGCTTTCCAGGGATTCCCTCTGTGCCTTCCAGGAATTCCCTCTGTGCCTCCCAGGGATTCCCTCTGTGCCTTCCAGGGATTCCCTCTGTGCCTTCCAGGAACATCCTGTGTTTCCCCCAGCCCCTCCCCAGCAGTGAGGACACCAGGGGATGTTTTACCTTCTGACAGCCTCTCCTTCCAGCCCTGTGCAGCTGATGTGAAGAACTCATTGTTGAGAGCAGAGCTGCTGAGCTTCATCAGCCCGTCAGCCCCAACCTGGGGGAGAGAGAGAGAGAGAGGCAGCTGCTGGCCACACTCTGCTGGCCACAGCCCTGGGCATACCTGTGCCATATCTGCCTGTCCAAGAGGAGTGCCCAGGTGTGCCAGAGCCCAGGTGTGTCAGTGCTGTACTTGTCCCAAGTGTGTCAGTGCCCAGGTGTGTCAGTGCCCAGGTGTGTCAGTGCCCAGGTGTGTCAGTGCTGTACCTGTCCCAGGTGTGTCAGTGCCCAGGTGTGTCAGTGCCAGGTGTGTCAGTGCTGTACCTGTCCCAGGTGTGTCAGTGCCCAGGTGTGTCAGTGCTGTACCTGTCCCAGGTGTGTCAGTGCCCAGGTGTGTCAGTGCCCAGGTGAGTGCCCAGGTGTGTCAGTGCCCAGGTGTGTCAGTGCTGTACCTGTCCCAGGTGTGTCAGTGCCAGGTGTGTCAGTGCCCAGGTGTGTCAGTGCTGTGCCTGTCCCAGGTGTGTCAGTGCCCAGGTGTGTCAGTGCCCAGGTGTGTCAGTGCTGTGCCTGTCCCAGGTGTGTCAGTGCCAGGTGTGTCAGTGCCCAGGTGAGTGCCCAGGTGTGTCAGAGCCCAGGTGTACCTTACCTGCCTGTCCACGTCGGGCAGCAGCAGCAGCAGGCGCTGCTGGCACTCGGGGGGCAGCAGGCTGAAGGTGTGTTTGTTGATCAGAGCTCAGGTGTGTCAGTGCCAGGTGTGTCAGTGCCAGGTGTGTCAGAGCTCAGGTGTGTCAGAGCCCAGGTGTGTCAGTGCCCAGGTGTGTCAGTGCTGTACCTGTCCCAGGTGTGTCAGTGCCCAGGTGTGTCAGTGCCCAGGTGTGTCAGTGCTGTACCTGTCCCAGGTGTGTCAGTGCCCAGGTGTGTCAGTGCCAGGTGTGTCAGTGCCCAGGTGTGTCAGTACCTTACCTGCCTGTCCACGTCGGGCAGCAGCAGCAGCAGGCGCTGCTGGCACTCGGGGGGCAGCAGGCTGAAGGTGTGTTTGTTGATCAGAGCTCAGGTGTGTCAGTGCCCAGGTGTGTCAGTGCTGTACCTGTCCCAGGTGTGTCAGTGCCCAGGTGAGTGCCCAGGTGTGTCAGAGCCCAGGTGTACCTTACCTGCCTGTCCACGTCGGGCAGCAGCAGCAGCAGGCGCTGCTGGCACTCGGGGGGCAGCAGGCTGAAGGTGTGTTTGTTGATCAGAGCTCAGGTGTGTCAGTGCCCAGATGTGTCAGTGCTGTACCTGTCCCAGGTGTGTCAGTGCCAGGTGTGTCAGTGCCCAGGTGTGTCAGAGCTCAGGTGTGTCAGTGCCAGGTGTGTCAGTGCCCAGGTGTGTCAGTGCCAGGTGTGTCAGTGCTGTACCTGTCCCAGGTGTGTCAGTGCTGTACCTGTCCCAGGTGTGTCAGTGCCTTACCTGCCTGTCCACGTCGGGCAGCAGCAGCAGCAGGCGCTGCTGGCACTCGGGGGGCAGCAGGCTGAAGGTGTGCTTGTTGATCAGTGCCCAGGTGTGTCAGTGCCCAGGTGAGTGCCCAGGTGTGTCAGAGCCCAGGTGTACCTTACCTGCCTGTCCACGTCGGGCAGCAGCAGCAGCAGGCGCTGCTGGCACTCGGGGGGCAGCAGGCTGAAGGTGTGCTTGTTGATCAGGGCCCTCAGGTTGGTGTTCACCAGGATGGAGTCGGGCGTCTCCACGTCGATGTCGGCGCAGCGCGCTCTCTTCAGCTGCCCTGCCAGCAGAGCTCACCTTGCACTGCCACTGCCTGCACACCCAGGGAGCCCTCCCCCCCAGCCCCTCCCCGAGGCTGCAGGCTTTAATTGCACCCCTTCATTAGGGGCTCATCCTCATTTTCTTCTGCCTTCACTCAGAGCCAGGATTAAAAACACAAAGGAGATGAATTTCTCATTGGGGCTTGGTTGTTTATTAAATCTTACCTGAAACACAGAGAGTTCTGCAGCACTTCTAAAAGTGAGCAAATTTGAGCTGAATCCAGCTGGTTACAAAGTCTTATAAAGCTAAACAGTCCAATAGAGAATTAACACCTATATTATTTATACTTTTGACCCAATAACCAAACTCCTGTGACCTGCAGTGCCAAAAATTTAATCAAAAATTACTACCTGAAATCATGGAGAATGAAGAAGAAAGAACAAGAAAAGGAAGATAAGACAACACCCAAAATCCTGCATCTTGTCTCATAGCTATTACTATATTCTAAAACCTCAAATTCCAAACCCTTCACCACGTGAAATCACACATTTCTATTCTAACCACACACCAGTGATTTTAACTCCATCACTCAGATTTGGAAGGTTCTCCAAGGCCCCAGGTCACCAGCAGTGTTCTCCAGGGGGTCAGTGTCAGAAAGCACAGAAAGCTCGAAAATCCCAAGTTTCCAAAACTGAGTAATAGAACTGGAATCACTGGTTTGTGATTTGAATAGAAGTGTGTAATATCTCATGGTGAAGGGTTTGAAATTTGGGGTTTTGGAATACAGTAGTAGGTAGAAGACAAGAAGGAGGTTTTGGGGCAGAGGTTTTGTCCTTCTTCACCTTCTTCTTCATGGGTCTGGGTGACACTTTTTTAATTGGATGGAAAATGCCACACTATGGGTCACAGGTGTTTGGTTATTGGGTCAAAAGTAAAAATAATTTAGGTGTTGGTTGTTAACTGGAGAATTGGGCTTTAAAAGACCTTGTAAGGAGAGAGCTCCATCTCCATTCCTGCATTTTTAACTTGTTAGCTGCAAGTGCTGCAGAGCTCACTGTAACATGGATAAGAATTAATAAACACCTGAGTCTGAACATGGAATTCTGTCTCTTGTGCACTCAATCCTGACTCTGGCAGAGAAGAAAAAGCAGATTTAAATGTGATAATACCTGGTCACCCCTCAGCTGCCCCCTCTGGGGTCCCTGACCAGGGATGTCACAGTGCTACCATGGGGAGCTGGCCCATGGCTTGTGTTACCTCTGCCACCAACAGAGCCTGGGAGACCCAGGAATGGGATATCCCATCCCTGTATCCCATCCCTGTATCCCATCCCTGCATCCCTGTATCCCATCCCTGAATCCCTGTATCCCATCCCTGTATCCCTGTATCCCATCCCTGTATCCCATCCCTGTATCCCATCCCTGTATCCCTGTATCCCATCCCTGTATCCCTGTATCCCATCCCTGCATCCCAGGATCCCATCCCTGTATCCCATCCCTGTATCCCTGTACCCCTGTACCCCTGTATCCCTGTATCCCATCCCTGTATCCCTGTATCCCTGTACCCCTGTATCCCTGTATCCCTGTACCCCTGTATCCCTGTATCCCTGTACCCCTGTATCCCTGTACCCCTGTATCCCTGTACCCCTGTATCCCTGTATCCCTGTATCCCTGTACCCCTGTATCCCTGTATCCCTGTACCCCTGTATCCCTGTACCCCTGTATCCCTGTATCCCTGTATCCCTGTATCCCTGTATCCCTGTATCCCTGTATCCCTGTATCCCTGTACCCCTGTATCCCTGTACCCCTGTACCCCTGTACCCCTGTATCCCTGTATCCCTGTACCCCTGTACCCCTGTATCCCTGTACCCCTGTATCCCTGTATCCCTGTATCCCATCCCTCTCCTGGGATCCTGCCCAGGAGGGTTCTCTCCCTGCAGCTCCTTCTGGCCACAGCCATTTTCTGCTTTAACTCTCCAGTTCAGGGCAGTTTGCTCCAGGGGGTTTATTTTGGGCTGTCCTGCTCTGTGGAACTGTCTGTTTTCCACAGTGACACTGGGATGGAGAGCTCAGGATGAGGGACCAGCTGCAGCTGGGCCAGGGGATTTGGGATGGATTTCAGGGAAAGGCTCTTCCCCCACCCTGGGCACTGCCCAGGGGATGGGCACAGCCCCAGAGCTCCAGGGGAGTTTGGATAACCCTGCCAGGGATTGGGATTGTTGGGGTGTCCTGGGCAGCACCAGGGGCTGATTCCATGATCCTCGTGGGTTTCTTCCCCCTCAGGACATCCCATGACTTTGTAAGAATATCCTTAAATTCACCATGGTCACTCCCAGCCCTGGAGAATGTAAAAGGAACCAGGAAGGACAGGGGGGCTGAGAAAGCTCCAGTAAAGGGCTGGGAGCCAAATCCAGCAGGTCTGAGGGGTGGAGATCCAGGGAAGAATTTCTTTTCCTTTGTCATTAGAGTGTGTAAATACATTAAAACCTATAAATGATGCAGGTGCTCTAGTGCTCTCCAGCTGGGAGCTCCCAGGAGAGAGGTCTGAAGATGGCATTGTGCATGATTTCTCCCAACCCCCAGCACCTGCAGGGTCCCTGGGCAGTGGGGTGGAGCAGCCAAGGGGCAGGAGAAGCAGGGAATCATCTCTTACGTGCATGGAGCCTGTCAGACCTCGGGAAGGGCTTCTTGGGCAGCCCTGGCAGGGAGTTCTCCAGCTTCACCGAGGGGCAGGAGCTGGATGTGGAGTTTGGGGGGCTGCTGGAATGTCCATCTGCCTGCTTCCCTTCCCAGCCTGCAGGAGAGGGGCACGCTGGAGAGGGGAGGCACACAGGGACCCTGCACCAGGATGGTGCTGCACGGAGCTCCCAGAGCACCCCTGCAGCCCAGCACAGACATTCCTGTGCTCCTGGGTGCCTCCTGCCCAGCAGCTGCCTGTGGGAGACTCCTTGGAGCCACCAGAACATCCCAAAGCAAAGGCAAGGGCAGGCACATCCATCTCCCACTTAATCCCAGTTTATTTCCCACCCAATCCCAGCCAGGCATGGTCCCATTGACACTCCCAGGGCAGAGCTCACTGCCAGGGAAATCTCTCCATCCCTCTCATGTCCCTGCTGAACTTCACCCTCTGCTGCAGCTTTGTCCTTGCCCACCCTGGGGAATTCCTCCTCCTGCTCAGTTTCCCACCCTGGTTCCTCTCCCTTCCCTTCCTCACACAAGCTGTTCCAGCTCTGAATAAATCCCTGAAATTGTGGAATCAGTGCCTAGAACGTTGTTCCCTCCCCGCTGTCCATGTAATTTCTGCTCTCTCCCCCACCTCCTGCTGTCCCTGCTGGGAAAAAGGGAATCCATGGAGAAAAACCCCCAGGAGGAACCTTCCAGGCCTTGACAGGGAAGGATTTCCAGCCTGAGGGGGCTCCTGAACACACCAAGCCCACCTGGAAGCAGCTGAGGAGGAGCTCAGAGAAAAGGCTGGAAGCAGGAAAGGATCCTGGGCTGAGCTAAAGGCAGAGCAGGAAGGGCAAGGTTTGGCAGGCCATGAACCCCAAACCCTGCCCAGCACAGGCTGAGGCTCAGGGCAGCTCCCAGCTGCTCCAAACTCCTGGAAATCCTGCCCTGCCCAGTGAATTTCAGTGCAACACCCCCACCACTGCTGCCAGCACATGCAGAGCCAGATGTGGGCAATGCTGACACTGGGAATGCTGGTCCAGAACCTTCTCTGGCTGCTCCCACCCCAGGATGGGATGGGGACACTGGGAATTCCCCTGGCACAAACTGGCAGTGTGCCACATCCCTGCAGGCTGCAGTGTGAGCCCTGCCAGGGGTGCTCTGGGACATGAGCCTGTCCCAAGGCTGCCAGGGAATTCCAGCAGGTGCCAGGGAACTGGGGAGGTGCCAGGGAATTCCAGCAGGTGCCAGGGAATTCCAGCAGGTGCCAGGGAACTGGGGAGGTGCCAGGAAATTCCAGCAGGTGCCAGGGAATTCCAGCAGGTGCCAGGGAACTGGGGAGGTGCCAGGGAATTCCAGCAGGTGCCAGGGAATTCCAGCAGGTGCCAGGGAACTGGGCAGCAGGGACTGCCCATCCCAGCTCCTGTGCTTTGCAGGGAATAACCCAGAGGCAGATGCAGAATTCCTCCTCTCCACAGGCAGCTGTCCCTGGCTGAAGGAACAGCTTGAAAGGTTTTGGGGCTGGGATGGGGTCAGTAACTCATATTGATGAATTGCCCACAGCACCAGGCTTGGCTGGAGAGCTCGATGGCTGAGAAATCTCTGGGATTTGGGAGTGGAGATGCAGTTTTGGTGGGATGTGGATCAGGCTGGGAGCAGCTGGGACAGTGGGGTGGCACTGCAGGGGCTCTGAGATCCCACCCAGGCATTTGGGACTTGATGAGTCTGTGGCTCAGAACCTGGACCTTACCAAGGCACTCAGTTACTCTGGAAAGAAATCAGGGAAAACTGGCTGGAAGTAACTACCAAGAATTTGGGATGCCATGGAAAATGTGGTGCTGGCAGGGGAGCTCCTGCCCTGCTGGACCAGCCAGAGCAGAGCAGGGACCTCACTGATTTCTGACCCCAAAAATTCTGGAAACCCCCCAGGGATCTTCCAGATGAGGACATGGAACCCACCCTGCAGGATGAGGAGCCACTTTGGAAAACATAAATACCAGGAGAAACCCCCAAAGATAGACACCAGGAGAAATCTCCAACCATAAATACCAGGAGAGACACCCAAATATAAACACCAAGAGAAATCCCCAAACATAAATAGCAGAAGAAACTCCTAAATATTAATGTCAAGAGAAATCCCCAAAAAGAAATAGCAAGAGAAACTCCTAAATATAAACACCAAGAGAGATCCCCAAGCAGAAATAGCAGGAAAACCCCAAACAGAAATAACCAAGAGAAAATCCAAATCAGAAATAGCAGGAGAACCCCAAACAGGAATAGCAGGAGAAAACCCCAAACAGAAATAGCAGGAGAAAGTCCCAAACAGAAAGAGCAGGAAAACCCCAAACAGAAAGAGCAGGAGAAAACCCCAAACAGAAATAGAGCAGGAGAAAATCCCAAACAGAAATAGCAGGAGAACCCCAAACAGAAATAGCAGGAGAAAATCCCAAACAGAAAGAGCAGGAGAACCCCAAACAGGAATAGCAGGAGAAAACCCCAATCAGAAATAGCAGGAGAAAATCCCAAACAGAAAGAGCAGAAGAACCCCAAACAGGAATAGCAGGAGAAAACCCCAAACAGGAATAGCAGGAGAACCCCAAACAGGAATAGCAGAAGGCCCTGCATGGGGTGCAGGTGCTGGAGAGTCACAGAGCTCTGGGAGCAGCTTTAGGCAGCTGCACAGTGAGATCAGGCAGGATCCTCCCCAGGTGTGTCCTTACCTGCTGCAGCCCCCCAGAGGCTGCTGATTTCAGAGGAGCTGCAGGAAGGGGCAGTTCCCACCCCATTTTCCCATTTTCCCATTTTCCCATGAGCCCAGGGTCTCTCCCTGCCCATACCTGGCTTGCTGGCTGTGCTGGCCTTGGCCTTGAGCAGCACGTGCTGGCTGGAGGGCAGAGCCATCCCTGGGGCCATCCCTGGGGCCATCCCTGCCCGGCACTGCTGCTGCTGCTGCTGCTTCTGCTGCTGCTGCTTCAGGGCCTGCAGGGACAGGGGCACTGCATCAGCCACCCAGCCTGGGACACAGCCTGGGGCACAGCCTGGCACTGGGAACCCCAAATCCAGCCCCACACCTGCTCAGTGGGATTAAACAGCCATTAAACAGCCATTAAACAGTCATTAAACTGTTCACCCCTGCAGCCACAGGACACTGTCACTGCCACTGGCCATCCCTCTTGTGCTGCTCATGGACAAAAGGAGAAGCACAGGGAAAGGATTACACAGAGAATTCCAAAGTAAAGCAGCACCCTGGAGCTCATCCCATCCCCATCTTCCCCACTGCCCCTTAGGGAAGGGCTTTAATTAGAAAACTAACAAAGACTCAAATGCTGAAGAGAACAAAACAGAAAACTTTGGTTCTGGGAAGATTTGAAGCAACAGCAGGACTGGGCCCCAAAGGAACCTGGGGCTCTGACAGGAGGAGTTTGGTTGAACTGCAAACCAAAGTTCGTGTTTGCAAAAACCAAAATCCAAACCCAGCTGACATCAGCAGCAGAAAAATGCCAACAGATCAAGGATTCCATGGGAAGGGCTGGACTCCACCTGCTCTCAGGGTTTTTCCAGCCCAGCCCATCTGGGAGTTGAGGAATCTCCAGCAGGATGAGCCAGTTCCAATCCTGACCCTACAATTCCCACCTCCAAGTGAGGATTTTTCCAGGGGATTTGAAGGAATCAGCCTGGTGCCCCCCCCCAGGTTCTGC
Organism: Oenanthe melanoleuca; assembly: GCF_029582105.1. NCBI lineage: Eukaryota > Metazoa > Chordata > Aves > Passeriformes > Muscicapidae > Oenanthe > Oenanthe melanoleuca. The sequence continues at coordinate 610,749 of NC_079336.1, forward strand.
TCAGCTGCACTGACCAGGCTGAGCTCTGCTGTGGGGATGAACCAAATCCTGGTTTCTGGAATTGCCCCATCCATATTCCCAGCCCTGGGGTTAAAGGTTCTTCCTTAGAAATCCACTGCCCTTCCCTCTGGGAATGTTGGAATTCCTGGAGAGGGGAGGGCTGAGCCCAGCCAGCCCCAGCAATAATGTAGGGCACAGACAGGATTAAGGACATGGGAGTTCCCTTAATTCCCCTTTCACTCACACTGTGGTGTTTTCCAGCCCTCATTCCCACCACCCCAATTCCCTCTTTCAGCTCATTTTTGTAAGTTCCTGATGCTCCCCTGCCATGGCAGGGACACCTCCCACTGTCCCAGGCTGCTCCAAACCCCAGTGTCCAACATTCCACTTCCAGGCATGCTTCCAGGGATGCAGGAATTCAGTGCCAGGGATGCAGGAATTCACTGCCAGGGATGCAGGAATTCACTGCCAGGGATGCAGGAATTCAGTGCCAGGGATGCAGGAATTCACTGCCAGGGATGCAGAAATTCACTGCCAGGGATCCCCCCGTGAAGGGAGGAGCCTGGGGATGCTGAGGGAATGTTTGCCAGCCAGGATTAACCAGGGCTGGGGAATACAGAGACTCTAATTAACATCCTGCCCAATTAGAGGGAAGCAATTTTCTGGGGATTCAGATGGAAGTGGAAGCTGGGCTGGAAGCCCAGAGGAAAAGCTGGGTGCAGTGAAACCCCCTGGTGGGAATCAGCCCCAGGGGAAAGAGAATTCCCAAAGCTGGCATCTCCTCTGGCAGAAGCTCAGCTCCTGCTCATCCTTCCCTTCCCTTCCTGCTCTCCTCTTCCCACAGCCCATCCTCCCTCCAGGAGATATCTCCTGTTCATGGCCACTGAGTCCCAGGGCATGACTGATAAAATTCCATCATCCCACTGGGAGATGCTCCAGCCAGGGGAGGAGCCAAGCCTTTCCTACCCAGATAAAAACTGAGATTTGGAACAGCAGAGCAGCCTTTTCCACTGGATTCCAGAGGAAAACCAGACCCTTGCACATCATCCCTGGAGCTTCAGAGGAAACTGCACCTTCTCCAGGAGCACTGCTCCAGCTGAACCACATCTGCCCCTGCAGGAGGATGCAGCCACCATTGAATGGGACTGTGCCAACACCCTGACTGACTGACGGGTGTCAGCTTGGATTCTGACTCTGGCAGGGTTTGTTGTTTTGTATTTCTGCATTTCTATTTAATTTTCCTGGTACAGAACTGTTATTCCTTCTCCCATATCTCTGCCTGGGAGCCCCTTCATTTCAGAACCTCACCTGTTTGAGAGCTTTCTTGCTGTGCTTCTGGGAGGAGGAGAGGCCCTTGCCTGGGATGGATGGGGAGGGACAGGCAGCCTGGGGGGAGCCCGTGGGGGCCAGGCGGGACGAGACTGCGGGAGACAGCAGGGAAATTAAATATATAAATATAAATATAAATATAAATATAAATATAAACATAAACATAAATATAAATATAAATATATAAAAATAAATACAAATACAAATATAAATATAAATATAAATATAAAATATAAATAAAAATATAATTATAAATAGAAATATTAATTATTATGTCGATATATAAAAATAAATATGTATTGATATAAATGTGACTATACAGACAGAAATATAAATATCAATATATCAATATATATTATATCAATGTAAATATAGATACATCAAATATATCCATATATATCAAATATATAGAAATATATCAAAATAAATATAGATAGATATAAATATAAATAAATGAGTATAAATTCAAAAATATAAATATTTTATAAGTATTTTAAAAATATTATTTAAATATATTATATAGATATAAATATATTAATACATAAATATGAAATATTTTGTGAATATAAATGCATATATATTAATATAACACTATAGATACATAAATATATATATAAATACACATATATAAACATAAACATACAAATATATAAACATATTTCTATATAAATATAGAAATATGTAAATATGTAAATATATGAGCATAAATTAAATATGTATTAATATGAATATGCATATAGATAGAAATCTATGTATAGATAGAAATATCAATATATCAATATAAATATAAACAGGTATATATATATATATAAAAATATAAATATAAATATGAATATATATAAACATATGTATAAATAGATAATTATAAATATAAAATATTTTATGAATATAATTATTAATGTAAATACACCGATGTAACAATATAGATATATAGATAGATATAAATATAAACACATAACCATAAATACATAAATATAGATAAAAATCACAGTCCCTCTCCACTCTCCTGCAGCCCCTTCAGGGGGCTCTGAGCTCTCCCTGGGTCCTTCTCTCAAAATAAAATCCACAGAGTCAGCAAATTCCTGGAAGCCTGAGGCCATGAATTCGGGAGGTGACAAGCAGGGAAGGTTCGGTGGAGGGGTGGCCCTGCCACGGGGATCCTCCAGAGTCACACAGTAACTAACACTCCTGAGCCACCAGTTCCCAACTCCTGGGACTCCCTGAACACTGAACACAGAGAATTCTGCACTCAAAAGAAAATCTGCTGCTAAAAGAGCTGCCTCAAGGTCCCTGAGAATTTCAACAAAAGGCTTCTAAAATCTGTTTGGCTGATGCTTAAGAACAAAGAATTGGCAGAAGTGGTGCTGGCACAGAGGAGAGACCTGAGAGCCCCTGCCAGGGCCCCAGGGGGCTCCAAAATCGTGGTCAGACAGCTCTCAACACAGAGATAAAGGATCTGGGCAGGAGGGGAAGCAGCAACTCGGATTTGAGGAATTCTCTGCTGGGGATGAGTGGTTAATGCTGCCAGGGAAAGTGAGGGAACCGCTGCAAGCAGGATGGACCCAGGGATCCTCAGAGCTGCTGGGAGCTCAGCTCTGCCCCCAGGAACTGAACAGCACGGCAGGGATGGCCTCAGGCTGTACTGAAAATAAAAACCCCCACAGGCAGAGGTGGAGGGAGAGCAGAGCTGTTCCCACCCGGGGTCTGGGGATCCCAGCACACCCTGAGTGCCCTGAACTGCTCCCACTCTGCTCCAAAGCTCTGCACACCCACCACCCACTGCTGATCTCTGGATGTGCCTGCTCTGAGATGGATCTTGGACCAGCCCTGCTGCAAATCATCAGAGCAGTGGAACCCACAGAGGCCTGGGATGGTTTGGGCTGGAAGGGAACTTAAATCCCATCCTGTTCCATGGCAGGGACACCTCCCACTGTCCCAGGCTGCTCCAGCCTGTCCCTGGGCACTGCCAGGGGTCCAGGGGCTGTGCCCATGGCCATGGCTTCAGCTGCTCCACCTCTGCAGCTCCAGATGGAAAAGCTGCACTTTACTCACTTGGGCTCAAAGTAAAGTCAAGCTGAGCTAAAAATATGAAATCCCCCCTCAACTGTGCAGTCATGAGCTTAAAATATCCTAATTTTAAGCAGATAATGGGATCCAGATGTGTGATATGAAAGACTTGAAGGGAGGTCATTAAAACACACTTTGAGGAGCACGGAGATGTCTCAGGTTAATCACAGAACCTGGAATGGTTTGGGTTGGAAGAGCCCACCCAGTGCCAGCCCTGCCATGGGGACACTTCCCACTGTCCCAGGTGCTCCCAGCAAGGGACAGGACCCAGGGAACTGCCAGAGGGCAGGGCTGGGTGGGATCCTGGGCAGGAATTGTTCCCTGGCAGGGTGGGCAGGGCTGGCACAGGGTGACAGAGCAGCTGTGGCTGCCCCTGGATCCCTGGCAGTGCCCAAGGCCAGGCTGGACACTGGGGCTGCAGCAATGGGACAGTGGGAGGTGCTGGAGCTGGAATTAAATGACTTTTAACGTCCCTTCCCAGCCAAAGCAGAGTGGGATCTGTGGTTCTGGGAATGCAAGGATCAACAAGGCTCTGTGGAGGATGCTCTGGGAAGCAGCACAAACCCAGCACGAGGAGCTGGGGGAGGCTCCCCTGGCCACACCAGCAAATGACCAGGGAGAAAATAGAGAGAAGCCCCTGTGCTGCCAGAGCTGCTCCTGTGCCTTGGTCCCACACTCCTGGGAATCCCCAGCTGTACCAAACACAGCCAGGGCAGCTGCTCCAGCAGCAGCCAAATCCTTCCCTGGTGCTGCCAGGTGGAAATGTCCCTCCCTGAAGGGCTGCAGTGACTGCACAGGGAATGGACTGAGCTGTGCTTGCCCTGGAGCAGGAACCCCTGGAAGCAGCACAGCCTGCAGTGTGCCTGGGACTGCCCAGGTGTGAAACCCCAGTGCAGCTCCTGCTGCTTCTCACAGCTCTCCAGAACAGCCCCTTCCCTTTCTGAGTGTCACCCTGTCTGCCTGGGACACCACACGTGCTGAAGTCACGTCTGCCCCTGAGCCACAGCCAGCCCTGAGCACACAGAGTCCCTCAGAGCTCAGCAAATCCCAAATCATCAAACCCCAGATGGGTTTGGGTGGGAAAGGACCTCAGAGCCCCTGCAGAGCCACCCCTGCCATGGCAGGGACACCTCCCATGTCCCAGCTGCTCCCAGCCCTGTCCAGCCTGGCCCTGGGCACTGCCAGGGATGAGCTCACACTAAATTCAGTCCCCTCCTTGCCACTGAGGGAGCAGTTTGGAGCTGCCACTGGCACAGCCCATCCAGAGCAGCTGCTCCAGCTCCTCCTCCTGCACTTGTTTGGAACCAGCTCTTCCTGATTCACTCAGGAGCAGCAGGACCTGCATGTGGAACTCCCAGGCAGCAGCACTCCCAGCTCACACCCCAGACTGATTTCCATGGATTTGCAAAGGTGCATTAAAACCCCCTGGCAAGCCCAGAGGTTCCCAGAGGCTCTCACAGGCTGGGATGCCTCTGGAACTCAGGAAACTGCTGTGAGCCATGTTCTGAGAGGGGAGGATTAACTATTAACTGATCCTCTAACTATTAACTAATTCTTCAACTATTAAATACTTCACATTGACTCATTCCTCTCTGGCAGGGTGGGCAGGGCTGGCACAGGGTGACAGAGCAGCTGTGGCTGCCCCTGGATCCCTGGCAGTGCCCAAGGCCAGGCTGGACACTGGGGCTGGAGCAGTGGGACAGTGGGAGTGTCCCCATGGCTGGGGTGGGTTTTGGGGTCCCTCCCACCCCAAACCCCTCCATAACTCTCTCAACTCCTGTGCTGGGAGATGACAAATCCACAGTGCACAGGGAGTGTGCCCAGGCTGTCAGTAAGGACAGAGATGCCTGGAGCATTAATTCCTTTTCTTCACTTTCAAAGATTTAATTTCCCACACATGGTGAAAACACAACCAAATGTGACTGGGAGGAAAACCCTGCCAAGAAGCCCAAGTGAAAAGTGCAGCTCCTTAGGGGAGCTCCTGAGAGCATCAGGAACCACAGGGAATGACAGAGCTGGAAACATGGAGGAGAACCAAAGGAAGCAGTTAAAATAAAAACTGGGTTATGAATTGCTCAGAGTCCTTCAGAGGGGAAGTGTCTGGGCTGGGAGTGTCACTGCAGGTCAGGGTTCTGCTGTACTGAGGGGAAAAGCTGCTTTGAGCACCAAGTGCAGGAGAAATGAGAGAAATCCCAGAATCCCTGAGGTTGGAAAAGCCCTCCCAGACCATCCAGTCCCAGCTGTGCCTGATCCCTCCTTGTCCCCAGCCCAGAGCCCTGAGTGCCACATCCAGCCCTTCCCTGGACACCTCCAGGGATGGGCACTGCAAAGCTCCCTGGGCAGCCCCTGCCAAGGCCTGAGCTCCCTTTCCATGGAGAAATTGCTGCTGCTGTCCAACCTGAGCCTGCCCTGGCCCAGCCTGAGCCCATTTCCCCTTGTCCTGTCCCTGCTCCCTGGCAGCAGAGCCTGATCCCACCCAGATGTTTTGGGTCACTTGGGGCAAATCCTGCAACCCCACCAATGGTTCTGAGGACTCCTCATGTCCCCACACTCAGCATTCTGAATTCTCTGTAGATTTATTTAATGTAGTTTATACACCAAAGTTCTGCTTTACATAACAGTTGCACAGGAAATTCAGTCAAACTCAGAGCATTTATAACAAACAAATCCCATCAGAGACAAGATTTGCATGAAGCTGCTGCCACAAACAGTGAGACACAAACACTCCTGCTCCAAAAAGGCAAAGGTGGCACGTTCTGTCCACAAGCCCAGACAGGCACAGGGCACAGGGAACTGGCCAAGAGGCCCCTGGGCTGTGCCAGCTCTGGGGTGGCAGCAGGGCCAGGGCAGTGCCTGTCCCCTGTGCTGGCACTGCTGGGACACCTCCAGTGCTGGGGGCAGCTCTGGGCCCCTCCTGACAGGAGAGCCCTGGAGGGGCTGCAGCGAGTCCAGGGAAGGGAACGGAGCTGGGGAAGGGGCTGGAGCCCCAGGAGAGGCTGAGGGAGCTGGGAAAGGGGCTCAGCCTGGAGAAAAGGAGCCTCAGGGGGACCTTGTGGCTCTGCACAACTCCCTGCCAGGAGGGGACAGCCAGGGGGGGTCGGGCTGTGCTGCCAGGGAACAGGGACAGGACAAGGGGAAATGGGCTCAGGCTGGGCCAGGGCAGGCTCAGGTTGGACAGCAGCAGCAATTTCTCCATGGAAAGGGAGCTCAGGCCTTGGCAGGGGCTGCCCAGGGAGCTCTGGAGTGCCCATTCCTGGGGGTGTCACCTGGATGTGGCACTCAGGGCTGAGGACAAGGAGGGGATCAGGCACAGCTGGACTGGATGAGGTGAAGAGAAACTCCATTAACTAAAAATAAGAAAAGGACATTTGTGTGTGTGCAGATCCCCAGTGAATTGCACAAGGGGATGCTCAGGAAGCAGCTTCCCCCCAGTCACATGCAGGAATTGCTGCTTTTAGAACAGCTGCTATTTCCACCCAGCCTCCAGCAGGAAGGAACAGTGTCAGAACCCAAACAGAATCTCTTTTTTCTCCTGTCCTGGCCCCTGGAGGACACCAAGCTGCCCCAGCAGAGCAGGTGCCACCCTCCAGCTGTGACCTGGCAGTCCTGGCTCCCAGGGATTCCTCTGTGCCCAGGGACAATGCAGAAATCTCCAGCAGTGTTTCAGCCCTAATTCCCATTCTCCCATGGCAGGGAGCACAGAGCAGCCATTAAATTCACTGCCACACTCAAGAGCTCTTGCTCTGATCTATTTTAACCTCACCCAAATCTTCCAATCTGTTTTCAGTACCTGACTTTTTGCAGACACTGAATAGAGATTTTGGACACTGGTCAAACACACCTCAGGGAGCCAGGAGGGATCCCCAGGTGTACAGAGATTCAAGCCAAGCTGATCCCTGGCTGATGGAGAAGGATTTGCCACAATCTGCCCTGGCTCAATTTCCCATTTTCCCTTAAGGTTGGCTTCTCAATCTCATTTTTTCTCCCCTCTATTTCCTTTTTAACACAGAAACTCAGGTTGGTTTTGCTGGGGGAGCCCCAGGACTGCAGCTGTGCCTCACAGCCCTGGTGAGATGGTGCCCAAAGCAGCTGACTGAGGCTGTTTCAGCTTCCAGGATGGTTCCAGCCACCACAGAACCCCAGGCTCCAGCAGCACTGCCCAGGCACCACTGACCCTGTCCCCAAACCCCTGCAGGGTGGGCACTCCATAAGCAGCTTTTCCATCAAGGGATTGTCCCCAGCATACAGCTTCACTCCCCATGGGCAGCTGAGTTGTTTCCACCCCAAACACCTTTTTGTAATCCCCAAAAAGCTGTTTTTATCACCAAGCTCCAGCCATGGGGGAAGCAGCTGCTTCACCCCCAGGTGAGACAGGACACAGGGTCTGTGTCCCCCCATGGCCAAGAGAGGCCCCAAGGCCCTGCCAGGGCAGCTGTGCCCCAGATCCTGCCTTACCTGCACGGGGCAGTGCCCAGAGCTGCTCCAGCACCATTCCTGCTGGGCCCATGGGGCTGCCCAGAGGCACCAGGGCTCTCCTCCCTCCCAAAATCAGAGGGGTGCTGTGTGCAGCCAGCACTCTGTTTTTGCACATATAAGGAAGTGGCTGCTCAAACACTTCCTGTTTCACTGGGGATGAGCACAGCCCTGGCAGGGAGGGCTGGGGCAGCTCCACTCTGGGATTTACCCCCATTCCCTCCTGGCACAGCCAAGCCCTGCAGGGAGAGCCAGCTGTGGCCTGGCTTCCCACCAAACCCCTGCATTTGGGATGTGCTGCATCCCAAAGCACTGGGGATGCCCACCCCACCCCCACTGCACAGCCCCAGCTGTCTCTGGGATCTTCTCCAGCTCCCCCCTGACATTTAGGATTTTGTTAATGAGCAAAGAGGTTTCTGTGTGCTGCATGTCCTGTGCATTCCTCCAGAGCTCCAGGGCAATCCTCCTCACTGGAGAGTGGTGCCTCAGTGGTTAAGAACAGCAAACAAATGGATCAAATGAAAATAAAAGCAGCAGGAAAAGGCTCAGGGGAGCCCTGGGGATGCCTGCCCTGCCCCTCCTGGTGCCCCAGAGGCAGGGTGGGAGTTGGGATGGGCACTGCCAGGGGCTGCAGGTCCCCTCACTCCCACCTCCACTCCTCCCTGACTGCAGGACAGGGCCCAGAACCAGGGCTGGGGTGGAGCTGAGCCCAATTTCTGCTTCAGTTCTGCTCTCCAAGGCAACCTGCAGTCTCAAGCTGGGCCAGGGGAGATACAGGTTGGATATTAGGAAAAAGGTTTGTTTACAGAAAAAGTGATAAATTACTGGAATGGTGTGCCCAGGGAGGTGGTGGAGTCAGCACCCCTGGGTGTGTTTAAACCAGACTGGATGTGGCACTGGGGGCCATGGGCCAGTTGAGGTGTTAGGGCTGGGTTGGACTCATGATTTTGAAGGTCTCTTCCAACCTGGTGATTCAGTGAGTTCTGTGAATTAAATGTTACTTTTTGAAATTGCTGCTGCTGTCCAACCTGAGCCTGCCCTGGCCCAGCCTGAGCCCATTTCCCCTTGTCCTGTCCCTGTTCCCTGGCAGCACAGCCTGACCCCCCTGGCTGTCCCCTCCTGGCAGGGAGTTGTGCAGAGCCACAAGGTCCCCCTGAGGCTCCTTTTCTCCAGGCTGAGCCCCTTTCCCAGCTCCCTCAGCCTCTCCTGGGGCTCCAGCCCCTTCCCAGCTCCCTGGACTCACTGCAGCCCCTCCAGGGCTCTCCTGTCACAAGAACTGGACACAGATGTTCATTCCCAACCTCTGCTGGAACATCTGGGCTGCTGTGAACCCCCCAGTGGGGGATGGCAGAGCTCAGTGCCTGGGAGGTGAATCCACATGGAATGGTGGCTGAGGAACTGGGGGAGCAAACACAGACACAACAAACTCCCAGGGCAGGCAGGGACATTCAGCTTTACAAATCCTGTCCCAGAGCAGCCAATCCTGCTTTGCTGTTCATGGAATTCTGGAAGGGATGTGAAGGGGAACCCCAGGAGCAGCAGGAATTCCCTGGAGTGAAGATGGGATGCTCACCCACCCTGCAGAGCTGCTCACACAGGAGCCACAGCTCTCCTCTCATCCCCTCACCATTCCTCATTCACTCAGCAGCACCTTCAGAGCAGCAGCACATATAAAGCAGGACTTCCTAAAATGTGCCATTCCAGGAAAAACCATCAGCACCAGACCTGAGAGGGAGCAACCCGTTTCTTGTATTTTTACTTTTGCATTGTCTTGTTTTGGGTACTTCTGGCAGCTGTTTCAGGGTAAGAATTGTACTCCATCCCATTCCACTCCATCCCATCCCATCCATCCCACTCCATTCCATTCCCATCCCATCCCACTCCACTCCACTCCATCCCATCCCACTCCACTCCATCCCATCCCACTCCACTCCACTCCATTCCATTCCCATCCCATCCCACTCCACTCCACTCCATCCCATCCCACTCCACTCCATCCCATCCCACTCCACTCCACTCCATCCCATCCCACTCCACTCCACTCCATCCCATCCATCCCATCCCACTCCATTCCATTCCCATTCCATCCCCATTCCACTCCATCCCATCCCATCCCATTCCATCCCATCCCATTCCATTCCCATTCCACTCCATTCCATTCCATCTCATCCCACCCTGCTCACCTGGGTTCTTCCTTTCTTTCCAGCTCTTATGTGATGTATAAAACTTTTATCTCAAATCTCTACATAAAGATGTCTCTAAATTATACATAAATTCCCTCACAGGCTTTTACCTAATACTGTAACATTGGAAATATAGAAAAGTAGCCAGAATCCCCTTTATTGACCAAATATTTTGAGAGGATTTGTTAAAAATGAATATATTTCAACCTTATTGACTATATACTAGTAGAGGATTTGTTGAAAATGGAAATATTTTGACCAGGCTGCCTGCAGCTTTCCTGTCAAAGGATAGATTTGCAGTCAAGTTGAATTTCTAAGGTTTTGGTAACATTTTCCTGGTGCTTTCAACACTTACAACTCCACAGAGCAGAGTGTGGGCAGGGCTGGGAGGGGCTGGCCCAGGAGAGCCCCTGGGCAGGGTTTGGCAGCTCTGGCACAGCTCTGGGACCCCTGGGCCTCACCCAGCAGTGCCAGGGCACTGGAAACACCTTTTAAATCATGTCCTGCCTCAGGCAAGGAACTGTGTGCATGAGTGAGGGGAGCAGGGAGAAGGCACAGAGTGGATATGGGGTGAACACTTAAATAAACTAAATATCCAAATGTTGAGGGGGAGCAGCCTGGAGCAGGGCAGAATTCAGACTCAAACCCCCAGGAGCCAGGGATGCAGGGATCCCTCCAGGAGCCAGGGATCCCTCCAGGAGGCCCCCAGGAGCCAGGGATGCAGGGATCCCTCCAGGAGCCAGGGATGCAGGGATCCCCCCAGGAGCCAGGGATGCAGGGATCCCTCCAGGAGCCAGGGATGCAGGGATCCCCCCAGGACCAGGGATCCCCCCAGGAGCCAGGGATGCAGGGATCCCTCCAGGAGCCAGGGATGCAGGGATCCCTCCAGGAGTCAGGGACCCCTCCAGGAGCCAGGGATGCAGGGATCCCTCCAGCAGCGAGGGTTCCCCCCAGGAGCCAGGGATGCAGGGATGGAGGGAAAGGCTGGGATGTGGCAGAGCCTGGAGCACACCTGGCACAGGTACCCAGCCCTGCAGGACAGCCCAGCCCAGTGTGATTGCTCTGAGCTGTGCTGCACAAAGCCCTGCAGGCCTCCCCACAGCTGGAGCAGCTGGATCTCCCCCAGGCAGGAACTCACCTTTCCTTTTCCACCTGCTCCTCTTGCCCTCCTTGGTGGCGCAGCCGTCGCTGCTGGAGCTGCTGTGCTCCGAGCTCGGCGAGTCTGAGTGGCCATCACTGCTCTCCTCAGAGCCCTCTGACAGCTCCTTCAGCCCATCTGGGATGTCCTTCTGCAGGGGACATGACACAGCCACACACAGTCAGCCAGGTGACAGGGACAGCCCCAACCACCCCTAAACCCACACGGGTTTTGTTCACCGAGCACCAACTGTGACCTGTAAACGCCACAGCTGCTTCAGGGCCGGCCCCAAACCCTCCTGGGAGTCCCTGGAAATGCTGAATGCAGTGACACCTCCTGAGCTCTGTCCCCAGTGTCACCTCCCAGGGGATTCCTCAGCTGCCACTCCTGAATTCCCTGATCACCAACTCAAACTGAAGGGACAGGAGCCAGGGAATGGCTCCACTGCCAGAGGGCAGGGCTGGGTGGGATCCTGGGCAGGAATTGTTCCTGGCAGGGTGGGCAGGGCTGGCACAGGGTGACAGAGCAGCTGTGGCTGCCCCTGGATCCCTGGCAGTGCCCAAGGCCAGGCTGGACACTGGGGCTGGAGCAATGGGACAGTGGGAGGTGTCCCCATGGCAGGGGTGGCACTGGGGGGGTTCCAGAAATAAATCCACACAGATCAGCAATGGTGTGAGCCAGCTTCCTTCTATATTTAAAGTACAGCTCATTTTTAAAGTTACCAACCAGCCAATTCCTCATTATTGCCTCTCTGACAGACTCTGAGGACAAGGTGATTTTTCATCTCTGGATACAAACTTCATTAACATTTTAATTACTCTTTCCCTTCTGGGACAGTAATTACCATCAGCCAACTGCACTGGGGGTAAAGAGGAGCATCTGCAGCCCAGGAGGGAGGGGTCAGCTCCCTTCTGGGATTCTCCTGGATAATCTGGACTTTGGCAGGAATTTCCCCATGGAAAGGGTGGGAAGGGAGGTCTGGAGTGCCCATCCCTGGAACTGCTGGGTGTGGGGGCTGGGGACAAGCTCAGAGCCAAGATCCCTTTGGGTTTCTCCAAGCTCAGGCACTCTGGGATCCCAACCCAACCCTTTTGTGCAGCAGTGCCCTGATCCCTGGCACTCACCTTCAGGGTGTAGACCCCCATCCGTCCTGGGACCTTGTAGAAGATGCCCTCCTCTCCCCGGGAGTTGGTGTGCAGCATGGCATTGAGGCAGGCCAGGGGGGAGGTGCCACTGCAGGGAGAGCCAGCAGGGTCCCCACAGAGCCCAGGGACCCCAGGGACCCCCCATCCCATTGCTGAAGGGAACAGGGACCCCACATCCCATTGCTGAAGGGAACAGAGCCCAGGGACCCCACATCCCATTGCTGAAGGGAACAGGGACCCCACATCCCATTGCTGAAGGGAACAGAGCCCAGGGACCCCACATCCCATTGCTGAAGGGAACAGGGACCCCACATCCCATTGCTGAAGGGAACAGAGCCCAGGGACCCCACATCCCACAAGAAGCACCAGGAAACCAGCCCAGGGTTGCCCAATGCCAGCAAAAATTAAACAAAACCCCCTCCAGTTCAGGCTCTCCAAAATCTCTCTGCAAACATCAAAACTGGGCACAGGAACCTCCCAGCCTGGGCTGAGCTGGGGATGGGCTCCAGAAGGATTAAAGTGTGCTGAGGGTTTTTCCCCAGAAAGAACCTGTGCTGTACTGGAACAAGGGTTGTGGGGCAGCAAATGGGAGCCAATTGTGCAATTCCCCCTGGGCAGGGGCAGCTCTGCAATCCCAGCCAGCAGAGAGAGACAGATCCACCTTTTCACCATGTTGGCGGGGCTTTTGTTTGGTTTTTGTTGGGTTTTTGTTTGGTTTTTGAAAAGGAGCCTCAGGGGGTCCTCAGAGCCCCTGAAGGGGCTGCAGGAGAGCTGGAGAGGGACTGGGGACAAGGATGGAGGGACAGGACAGGGAATGGCTCCCACTGCCAGAGGGCAGGGCTGGGTGGGATCCTGGGCAGGAATTGTTCCCTGGCAGGGTGGGCAGGGCTGGCACAGGGTGACAGAGCAGCTGTGGCTGCCCCTGGATCCCTGGCAGTGCCAAGGCCAGGCTGGATGGCCATGGTGTGATGATTTCAGTCCCTCACAGGAATCACAAGGATCCCTCCCATTCCCATTCCCATTCCCATCCCAGGGAAGCTCCAGGCTGGGGAGCAGAGCCCTGCCAGGGCCTGAGCTGTGCCCAGCCAGCACATCCCAAATAAAAACGCCCCAGGGCAGGCTGGCAGCACTGGCCAAGCACCTCAAGGAGCCCAGAGCCAATTTGGGAGCTCCCCCAGGAGTGAATCCTTGGCAGGAGCATCTTTACTACAGCTTTACTACAGCTTTACTACAGCTTTACTACAGCTTTCCTCCCCTGCCATCTCCCCTGCTCCCCATTCCCTGTTTCACAGCTCCTGCCTGGTTTTTATTTCTTGTTTGTCATCCCTTCCCTCTGCAATCCTTTTTCTATTCCAATCCCTCTGGAATCCCTTCCCCACTGCAATCCTTGGAATATCTTCCTATTGCAGTCCCCCTGTTATCTCTTTTTTCCCCACTGCAATCCCCCTGGAATCCCTTTTCCCATTCCAATCCCTCAGGAATCCCTTTTCCCATTCCAATCCCTCTGCAATCCCTTTTCCCATTCCAATCCCTCTGCAATCCCTTTCCCCACCATGTCCTCCAAAGCCTCAGCAGCTTTTAAAATTAGTAATAAAAATTTTTAAAATTAGTATTATTGGTTATTGGGATGAAAAGCCAGCAGAGATACCTTCCAAATAAAAATTGAGGTGACTTTTCCAACCCTCAAACACAAGTGGGACCAAACCCTTCCCTCAGGATGTGTTTGGATTTCCCAGCCCATCCCAGGGGGGTTTCTGTCTCTCCCAAGGTGATTTTGTTCTCCAGCTCCCTTTTCCCAGCCCAGCAGAGCCTGGGGTGGTTCTGCTGGGGGATCCTGCAGAGCCCAGGGGAGGTCAGCAGTGCCAAGGGAAGCTCCAGCAAAGAATTCCCAGGAATCATTTCCCTCCTCACTGGGATTGAGACTCTGCTCAGGGGAGAATTTCCCAATTTTCCTTTGGAACATCCCCCTGTTCTGGGATTCAGGTGAGAATTTCCCACTTTCCCTTTGGAACATCCCTTTCCAAAGGGGCTCTGTGAATTAGGGGAGAATTTCCCACTTTCCCTTTGGAGGATCCCCTGTTCTGGAATCAGGTGAGAATTTCCCACTTTCCCTTTGGAGGATCCCCTGTTCTGGAATCAGGTGAGAATTTCCCAATTTTCCCTTTGGAACATCCCTTTCTCTGTGAGGCAGGTGAGAATTTCCCACTTTTCCCTTTGGAACATCCCTTTCTCTGTGAGTCAGGTGAGAATTTCCCACTTTCCCTTTGGAACATCCCCTGTTCTGGGATTCAGGTGAGAATTTCCCAATTTCCCTTTGGAACATCCCTTTCTCTGTAGGCAGGGAGCAGGCAGCCCCACTCCCAGGGCTGGGCTGGCAGGAGCAGGGCAGGGATCAGGGAAGCATTTCCCCCATGCAGCAGCACAAACCCCCATGCAGACCCCAGAGGCAGCAGGGACAGGGACACAGGCAGGGCAGCTGCCAAGGCCAGCTGGGGAGCACAGTGTTACTCTGGGGTTACTCTGGGGTTACTCCCAGGAGCAGGGCAGCAGCAGGGATTAGGGAATGGCAGGGCAGCAGCTGGGTGTGGTCTTACCTTCTGCAGGTGGAGTGCAGCCCAAAAAAAGGAGAGAAACACCCCTTTAACAACTTCAGCAAAACCATGGAGCCATCAGTGACCCCCCCGAGCTCCCCCCACCCCACAGCAACACCCCAGGGGTTTGGGGGGGAGCAGAACCTGCCAGGTGCTTCCAGCTGCACCTGGGAATCAATTCTGGGGAATTCACTCACCCTTATCCCCCCAGCACTGCTCCCAGGGAGCACAGCACCCCAAACTCCTGGGGTGTCACAGAGCAGGAGCTTCCTCACCCCATGGGCTCCCCAAAATGTCAATTACTGCACATCTGGAGTGTTCCCCACAGCCCCAGGGGGTCTGGGGTGCACAGCAGGATTTTGGCTGACCAGTGTCCCTCCAGTCTGACCAGTGCCCCCCCCAGTCTGACCAGTGAGCTCCAGGCTGACTCTCAGCTGGTATTTGTGAATTTGGATGAACAATATTTAATTTATTTAGCACAGACCTGCAGCTGCCCCAGGCTGGCAAAGCTGAACCTCCCTTTGGTCCCTCCCCAGGAGCTGGGTGAGCCCATCTGGGACAAATCCCCCATTCCCAGAGGGGTAAAATCCCCATTCCCAGAGGGGTAAATCCCTCTTTCCCAGAAGGGACAAATCCCCCATTCTCAGTGCACAGATCCCTGTGCCACCTTCATCTGGGCTGGGACAGCAAATCCCTGCTCCTGGCCCTGGACTATTTCCCAAAAGCACATGGATGGCTGGATCCAGTGCAAACCACAATTAAATCCAATTTAGGATGGCTGCTTAGTACCAGAATAGATAAGCAGCCCCAGCCCATCCTCTCTATGCCCCTCTCTGTTTCTCTGCTCTGAGAAATCAGAAATAATTTGTATTTCGTGTGGGTTATTGCTCCTCACCCATCCCTGGCAGAGCTGGGTCCCACCTCTCATCCCTGGCACAGCCAGCAGGGCCAGGAATTCAGAGTTCCAGGAATTCAGAGAGTTCCAGGAATACAGAGACTTCCAGAGCTGAATTCTGGAATTCCAGAGCTGAATTCAGGAATTCCACAGCTGAATCCTGGAATCCAAAAATTCCAGAGCTGAATTCAGGAACTCCAGAGCTGAATTCTGAAATTCAGGAACTCCACAGCTGAATCCTGGAACTCCACAGCTGAATCCCGGAACTCCACAGCTGAATCCTGGAACTCCACAGCTGAACCCTGGAATTCAGCTGAGCAGCTCAGGAGCTGCCCCATGCCCACAGCAGATGGATTTCATGGAGCTGGCCCTGCTCTGCCCAGGATCAGGAATAACCACACACAGAACAGCACCAGGAATCAAGTTTTCTATGTCAGAATCTTTAACTGAGCCTGCTCTGCTGCTTTTGCTTAGGTCAAACTGACCATTCACTTCATTTTTAAAGAAAAAATTCATTTATTTTATGTTTTCTTCCATCCCTGGAGCCTGAAACCCCTGAGCAGGGCTGAGTTATCCCAAAGAAGAGCTGGAGCCAGGTCCTGCACACCTGGGAATCAGGATGAGCCTTTCCCAGGTCACTGGGGGCTGGTGGGAAATGGGACCCAGACTCCAAACCTGCAACATTTCAGTCCCCAAACTCCCCAGGAGCTGGGGGTTAACAGCAAATTAAACCACTGAGGGACTCAGGGGCTTTCCTGGTTTACTCAGCTCACCTGATTTCCTTCAGTCCTTCTTTCTGGATCACTTGAAGGATCTCTTTATGGCTCATGGGTGTGTTGGGATATTTCTCCAGGACCTGGCAAGCAAGAGCAGATGGAGAGGAAATTATTCCCTTGCATTTTGAATTTAACTGCACCAAAACCTCCATTTAATGGCTTGGACTTCTCCAAGGACATGACCCAGGGAAACCAGAGACCCTCAACCCCTCCCCAGCACCCCCAAAGGGGCACAGAGCTTCCAGAGACTGGCTCAAGGATTCTCTCAGGGCAATTCCTGATTTTACTGGCAGAGCCAGAGACCCTCAACCCCTCCCCAGCACCCCCAAAGGGGCACAGAGCTTCCAGAGACTGGCTCAAGGATTCTGTCAGGGCAATTCCTGATTTTACTGGCAGAGCCAGAGACCCTCCACATCCCCCAGCACCCCTGAAGGAGCACAGAGCTTCCAGAGACTGGCTCAAGGATTCCCTCAGGCAATTGCTGGTTTAATTCCCAGGTTTTATTCCCTCAGACAGCATCCCTGCAGAATGAGAGGCTCCCCAGGCAGGAGCTGCACTGGGAATGCTGCAGGAGCTGCCCAGACACATTTCCAAACCCCAAACCTTGATGCTGACACAGCACTGTGGCTCCAACTAAAGCTGAAGGAAATGAGGTTTGACACTGCTGGGGCTGTCTGAAACTCTGCACACACAATCCCCAACTCTGGCCCACAAAAATGTTTTCGGTTTTGTTTAAGTGCCACAATGCCAGCCCTCCCCCAAACCCTGGATTTCTGTGCTCCCTTCCAGGAGCTGCAGGGGCTGCAGCAGTGCAGGGGCTGCAGCAGTGCAGGGGCTGCAGGGAGCTGGCAGCAGTGCAGGGGCTGCAGCAGTGCAGGGGCTGGCAGCAGTGCAGGGGCTGCAGGGAGCTGGCAGCAGTGCAGGGGCTGCAGCAGTGCAGGGGCTGGCAGCAGTGCAGGGGCTGCAGGGAGCTGGCAGCAGTGCAGGGGCTAGCAGCAGTGCAAGGGCTGCAGCAGTGTAGGGGCTAGCAGCAGTGCAGCAGTGCAGGGAGCTGGCAGCAGTGCAGGGAGCTGGCAGCAGTGCAGGGGCTGGCAGCAGTGCAGCAGTGCAGGAGCTGCAGCAGTGCAGGGGCCGCAGGGAGCTGGCAGCAGTGCAGGAGCTGGCAGCAGTGCAGCAGTGCAGGAGCTGGCAGCAGTGCAGGGAGCTGGCAGCAGTGCAGGGGCTGGCAGCAGTGCAGGGAGCTGCAGCAGTGCAGCAGCTGCAGGGAGCTGGCAGCAGTGCAGCAGTGCAGGAGCTGGCAGCAGTGCAGGTCAGCTGCAGGGATCTGGCAGCAGTGCAGCAGTGCAGGGAGCTGGCAGCAGTGCAGGGGCCGCAGGGAGCTGGCAGCAGTGCAGGAGCTGGCAGCAGTGCAGGGATCTGGCAGCAGTGCAGCAGTGCAGCTGCAGCAGCAGGCAGATGCACTCACCACACGTCACTGGGATATTTCAGGCCACATTTCGTGGAGGGGAGGGGGATGGGCAGGAAATGCCTCCTTTCCTGTCTTAATCATCACTTCTGACCCGAGCCCAGCACATCAAAGGCCAGGCCTGACTTAGGCTGGGCCCAGAAGCAGCCACAGTGCTGGGCACAAAGCCACAGAGACTCTGCACAAGGACAGCAGCAGCAGCTCCAGCCCTGGCCTGAGCAGCTGTGCAGGAACAGAGCCCTCCAGGAACACAGCTTATCCCAAACCATCCCTGTGCAAGAACAGAGCCCTTCCAGGAACACAGCTTATCCCAAACCATCCCTGTGCAGAGCCCAGAGCCCTTCCAGGAACACAGCTTATCCCAAACCATCCCTGTGCAGGAACAGAGCCCTTCCAGGAACACAGCTTATCCCAAACCATCCCTGTGCAGGAACAGAGCCCTCCAGGAACACAGCTTATCCCAAACCATCCCTGTGCAGGAACAGAGCCCTCCAGGAACACAGCTTATCCCAAACCAGCCCTGTTCAGAACCCACAGCCCCTCCAGGAACACAGCTTATCCCAAACCAGCCTGTGCAGGAACAGAGCCCTCCAGGAACACAGCTTATCCCAAACCATCCCTGTGCAGAGCCCAGAGCCCTTCCAGGAACACAGCTTATCCCAAACCATCCCTGTGCAGAGCCCAGAGCCCTTCCAGGAACACAGCTTATCCCAAACCATCCCTGTGCAGGAACAGAACCCTCCAGGAACACAGCTTATCCCAAACCAGCCTGTGCAGGAACAGAGCCCTTCCAGGAACACAGCTTATCCCAAACCAGCCTGTGCAGGAACAGAGCCCTTCCAGGAACACAGCTTATCCCAAACCATCCCTGTGCAGGAACAGAACCCTCCAGGAACACAGCTTATCCCAAACCAGCCTGTGCAGGAACAGAGCCCTTCCAGGAACACAGCTTATCCCAAACCATCCCTGTGCAGAGCCCAGAGCCCTTCCAGGAACACAGCTTATCCCAAACCAGCCTGTGCAGGAACAGAGCCCTTCCAGGAACACAGCTTATCCCAAACCAGCCCTGTGCAGAGCCCAGAGCCCTTCCAGGAACACAGCTTATCCCAAACCATCCCTGTGCAGGAACAGAACCCTCCAGGAACACAGCTTATCCCAAACCATCCCTGTGCAGAGCCCAGAGCCCTTCCAGGAACACAGCTTATCCCAAACCATCCCTGTGCAGGAACAGAGCCCTCCAGGAACACAGCTTATCCCAAACCATCCCTGTGCAGGAACAGAGCCCTTCCAGGAACACAGCTTATCCCAAACCATCCCTGTGCAGGAACAGAGCCCTTCCAGGAACACAGCTTATCCCAAACCATCCCTGTGCAGGAACAGAGCCCTCCAGGAACACAGCTTATCCCAAACCATCCCTGTGCAGGAACAGAGCCCTCCAGGAACACAGCTTATCCCAAACCAGCCCTGTTCAGAACCCACAGCCCCTCCAGGAACACAGCTTATCCCAAACCAGCCTGTGCAGGAACAGAGCCCTCCAGGAACACAGCTTATCCCAAACCATCCCTGTGCAGGAACAGAGCCCTCCAGGAACACAGCTTATCCCAAACCATCCCTGTGCAGAACCCACAGCCCCTCCAGGAACACAGCTTATCCCAAACCAGCCTGTGCAGAGCCCACAGCCCCTCCAGGGACACAGGTTATCCCAAACCAGCCCTGTTCAGAACCCACAGCCCCTCCAGGACTGCTCCCCTCACTGATTCCCCCCAGGAACACAGCTTACCCCAGCCCAGCTCTCCTGGAAAGGGCTTTCCAAGGCCCTGCTGAGCTGCAGCACCTCCCTGCTCCCAGAACAAAGCCCCACATTCAGCTCTGGCCCCATCCTGGAAAATCTCTAGTTAAGGGATGTTAAAGCCTGACTTTTACAGAGTCACAGAGTGGTTTGAGTGGGAAGGCACCCCAAAGTGCCAGGGACACCTCCCACTGTCCCAGGTGAATCCAAGCCCCATCCAGCCTGGCCTTGGGATTTCCAGGGCTCCAGGGGCAGCCATAGCTGCTCTGTAAGATCCAAGAGGGATCTGTTTGCACTGCTGCAGCCTCAGGCTCATCCCAGCTCTGCTGTAACTTCACACATCACAGCAGAAGGCTCCAGGGTTGAGGTGCTCACAGAGTGACCCAGGGCAGGGTTTGGTTTGCATCCCTCCCTCACCTGTGCTCATTCCCACAGCTCACCCTGTGCCACCAGCCTGGAGCTGCAGCCAGAGCTGGGAGCCCAGGGAAGGCCAGAAATTCAGCAATTCTCCATTTCCATCTGTGCTTTCAACCTTCCCACTGCAGGAGGCAAAACCAGAGAGAAGTGAAGTGCTGAGAGTGCACTCACAGGGAACTCGGGGCCATAGCCACCACCCCAAACCCCAGCTTGCACTTTGTCACCTGTGCCACCCCTCTGACCATCCCTGTGTGGCTCAGACTGGAGCAGCAGCAGCACAATTCATTATTTGCCATTTTTTGGGGAACCCCAGCAGCCAGGGCAGAGGGGAAAAAAGCTGCTGCACTTCTGTCCCTCCTGTCCCAGGTAACCCCCCCATGTCCCCCCTGAGCCCAGCAGGGTGAGGCTGCACAGCTCTGGCCTCCTGTCACCCCTGCCACCCTGCTGGGCTGCTCTAGGAGGGTCACTGGGGAAGATCAGCCAGCTGTGCCAGATGTTCCTGCTCTCCAGGACATTCCTGGAAGCACAGAATCCCTTAGATTGGAAAAGCCCTTGGAGATCACCAAGTCCAACTCATCCCCAAGCACTGCCAGAGCCACCACTGTCCCATGTCCCCAAGTGCCACATCCACAGGGTTTTTAAAATGCAGGGGTGGGGACCCCAAACCTCCCTGGGCAGAATTCCCTGCTAGTGTTCCAGGCACAGAATCCCAGGGTCACTGAGGCTGGAAAATCCCTCCCAGCCCATCCAGTCCCAGCTGTGCCTGATCCCTCCCTGTCCCCAGCCCAGAGCCCCGAGTGCCACATCCTTGGACATCCCCAGAGATGGGCACTCCAAAGCTCCCTGGGCAGCCCCTGCCAAGGCCTGAGCTCCCTTTCCATGGAGAAATTGCTGCTGCTGTCCAACCTGAGCCTGCCCTGGCCCAGCCTGAGCCCATTTCCCCTTGTCCTGTCCCTGTTCCCTGGCAGCACAGCCCGACCCCCCCTGGCTGTCCCCTCCTGGCAGGGAGTTGTGCAGAGCCACAAGGTCCCCCTGAGGCTCCTTTTCTCCAGGCTGAGCCCCTTTCCCAGCTCCCTCAGCCTCTCCTGGGGCTCCAGCCCCTCCAGGGCTCTCTTGCCCCAGTGTCCCCTAGGATGGACACAGGACATGTTTCCAAAAGTCCCAGAATCCCAAAGCACCCAAGGCCCAGAGCAGCATCAGGCAGCACTCCCTGGCCCTGGAGCTCTTTCCCACCCCAGTGGATCTGTGGGATCCCAGCTGCTGTGTCCTCACTGGGGCTTTGCTGAGCCAGGATCAAAGCTGGGCACGCCCAGCCCTGGGGACAGCCAGGAGAGGAGCAGCCCCAGGTGAGTGTGCTCTCCCCTGGTAACAGCCTCAGCTGTGCTCTTCAGGAAATGTTTAATATTGGCTCTGATAAACAAAGCACTTCACACCTCCAGCTGCAGCAACTGCTGCTGCCAGACAAGCTGATCCAGAAGAACCAGGAATGATTAAAGAGACTCTTAATGAAACAGATTCACCTTTAAAGCACAGATACACCTCAAGCATCTTCTCCCCTCTCCTCTGCCCTTTTAATCCCATATCACATCTTTCACTTGAGTCATTTTTAATCACTGTGTGTAAATAAATAAAAGCTACAGGACAGAGTCTGAGATGCAATTCAGCTCTGACCGAAAAAACCACAAATCCTGGAATGGTTTGGGTGGGGAGGGGCCCTAAAGCACATCCCAGTCCATGGCAGGGACACCTCCCACTGTCCCAGCCCCAGTGTCCAGCCTGGCCTGGGACATTTCCAGGCATGTCCCAGCTGCTCTGTCACCCTGTGCAGTGGAGTTACCTGTGTGACATCATCACTGTGCATCCTGAACACTGCCTGCTCCAGCAATCACACAATGCTTTGGGCTGGAAGGGACCTAAAAATCATCTCATTCCAAGCCCTGCTGACCCTGTTTGCTGGCTCCAAAACCCAGGATCACCAGGAGAAAATCCATTTCCCCACTTTACACCTCACTAACAGGCTTGAAGGGCGTTCCCAAACTCAGTGATTCCTCCCACCTCTTTTAATTATGGTTGTGCTGAACCCAACTCAAAGTCCATTTTCTGCTTCCAGACCAACCTATTGCAACACAGCCCAGAGAATCCTTCCTGCTCTGGCCCTGCTGCCATTCCCAAATTTTGTAACAGTGCAAGGATTCAGGAATTCCCCATGGAAAAAGCTGCACTTCCAGCAACTCCCCGTGGGACAACCTTGAAGGAAAATGTTTGCAGCACGAGTCTGAGCTTGTGCTGGAGGCAGAGGGGGACAAGCAGGTCCCAGGCAGCAGGAAGGATGGGCTGGGCAGGAGATGGGGCTGGAAGGTGCTGGGAGCTCTGAGAGGAGCCCCAGTGAGCAGTGGGGATGCCTCTGGAAGCACTGACAGACCCCAGCACGGTGGGGGGATGCCTGGAGAGGCTGCAGGAACAGAGGCTGGGCAGAGGTAAAGGGATAAAGCAGGGATTTATTTAAAGGCTTTTAAAGGATCCACCCTGGGCAGTGCAAGAGCCTGGCAAGGGCTACACGCAGGATGGACCCTGAATTAGGAGTTTCCACACTTTTATAAGTTTTGGTCCATATATATATTGGGTTAATTGTCCAATTCAGCTCCAGGTTCTGCAGTCCCACCCTCCCAGATTCTCTGCTCCATTCTCTCTGCTTGCACTTTTTGGGGCTGAGCTGCAGTGCTGTCCTTGGTTCTGGGGCTGGAATAGGATTGTTGTGTCTGACTGACTGTGAGGAGAACTTGTAACACTTCATATGAAGTTCAGAAGTACAGAATCTGGAAAATATGAAACTAAAACTTAAGGCATCAGGGGGAGCATTTATGATAAACAATGGACACATGATTTACATGGAGCTGGTGCCAGCACTGGTGTGTGAAGGGAATGGAGCCCCAGGAGAGGCTGAGGGAGCTGGGAAAGGGGCTGGAGGATGTCCAGGGAAGAGAAGGAGCTTCTTCCTTCCACTTTCAGTGCTGGGTGTTCAGGAAATTCAGCAAGAGCTGAACAAAACCCAACACTCAGGGTTGATTGCTGGGCTAGGAGGGATGAAATGTTAGGACAGGGAATCCTTTGCATTTTCCCTAGGGATTGAATCCAGCTGCCCATGCACACACACTAAGGCTCATGGCTGGGCAGGCTCAGGACACCACAGGGATGTGACACCAGGGCAAGGACTCAGCCATGGAACTGGAGCTGAACCCCTGAGTGTGTGAGACTTCCATCCAGCCCAGCCCAGTCCAGCAGAACCCCCCTTGCTGGGCAGCACTGGGCAGATCCCAGCTCTGCCCCTGCCAGCAGGAAGAGCTGCCCACACACTGCTGCATCCAGGAAAGCTGTGAGTGATCCCAGCTCTGCCCACGCTGATCTGGCAGGGGATTGTGCCAGGGCTCAGAATTACAATGTGTGTTTGAAGTGGCTGGGGTTGTTTTTTACCAGCAATCAGCCCATCAAGGTTTAATCCAGAGATCTTCCAGGACTGGATATGAGCCTCAGAACATGAACAGCAAAAATGCACTTTGGAATTCCTCCTTCTGGTTATTCCCTTATGCAAAGAGGGATTTAAAACTGGACCCTGTTATCAACACAACCAGCACTCACACTCGGGTTCCTTCCTGGAAATAGAACTTAAAACTTCCCAAATGCAGAATCCTCAGCAGTGGGGAGCTCCCACCTGGATCAGCACAAGCTCTGCAGAGACAGGAGTAAAACCAGATCATCTGGTTCCAGCTCAGCCTCAGCCCCAGCACAGCCATTCCCCCAGCTGCAGCCCCAAAAGCTGCATGCTCCCAGCAGGGAAGCATCCCTGCAACAGCAGAAGTGGCTCAGCTAGAAAAAGCCCCAGGATGTGCAATTCCTGCTCAGTCACCCCGGGGCAGCCAGAAACCACCACGGGAGCCCCGGGGGAGGAAGGGCCTGACCCAGATTTGCAGGATCTGCTGCACTCATCCAATCAGCCACAGGCTGCCCGAGGATTTGGGCAGAAAGGAGGTCAGGGAGGGATGGACAATCCTGTGTCAGCAGAAGCCAGGTGCCACTGAGGCCACACTTCACACTGAGCTGTCCCAAGGCTGGGGAGGGAGCTCAGAGCCCACCCAGTGCCATGGCAGGGACAATCCCACTGTGCCAGGGAGCCCCAGGCTGGCCCTGGGCACTGCCACAGCTGCTCTGGGCACCCTGTCAGAAAAGAGAATGGGGAGAGGAGAAGTGTTTTAAAGGTTTGTTCTGATTTTCTTATTCGTTTTAATTCTGTTATTGAATTTTTCTTTATACCCTTCAAGGTTTAAGCCTACCTTAGCTCCCTCCTAAGCCCATCTCACATCACAAAAATAAATAATGCTAGTAGGTGCATTAGCAATTCAGCCAACACTAGGCCCACTGCATTAAATTAATGCATTAGCCAGAAAGTCTCAAATTAACAAACCAAAACTACTAAACCATCCCAGGATAAAACTCCTTTCCCATATCACATCTATCCCTGCTCTCTGCACTGTCTGTATCTGTGATGTTTCATTTCAAGTATCTGCCTGGAAGCACTGAAGTGCTTCTTCAAACAAAAAATTTCTGGCTCAGTGGAAAACTTGTCCAACCAAAACCACCACGACCATTCTGAAAGTGCCCTGAGCTCCCACCAAATTGCAAACCTCTCAGCCAGTTCCAAGCCCAGCTCTAGTGGAGAATAAACAGCTCCAGAGAATCACAGGATATCCTGAGCTGGAAGGGACCCACAGGAACCCAGCACAACTCCCCAGTTTGAGTTACACCAACCCAGCCAGCAGAGCTTTGCTGTCCAGGATGGATTTTGTGGGGAAAACCAGGAGTGACCCCCTAGAAAAACACTCAAACCTCTGGTCTGGGAGGCACATCCCTGAATTGATACCAGCAGGTAAACTGGGACAGAACCTCTGAGCTGGGGCCTGAGTCCAGCATCCCTTCAGGAATAATGGGATGAGGTGGGAGAGAGGCACATTGCTGGAGAGAACCTTTTCCAAAAAATCCTTCTTTATTATCAGAGGGTTTGAGAAGGCTGAGGGGATGTAAAAGGTCCCAATTACCAGCAAGAGATGATTATTAATTATATTTATTAATTCTTGCTGCACCACTCCTGGCTGTCCATTCAGGCTCCCCCACACAGCACAAGAATTCAGGATCCACACACAAAACACAGCAAGCTGCAGCATTTTTTTGTACCCTGTCAAGCCTTCAGCTCCCAGTTGGTATTTTTAGAATTAAACTCATGTTTGAGTTCAAGCCCTGCAGCAGCACCTGCCTTTAGCCAGGGGAGCTGGCACAGGGCTGGAGCACGTCACCATTTCCCAAATGACAAATTCCTGGAAATGCAGCTGGAGAGCAGGCAGGGAGGAGCTCAGAGTGCCAAAACTGCACACAGCTCCACAAGAAATCCCCAAAAGCAGCCCTGCTCATCCCCCTGCCTGGGCAGAGAGCCAGCCCAGCCCAGCAGGGCCCAGCAGCAGCTTCCAGGATCTCTGCAGGAAAAGCCTGGCCGTGGCAAAGGCAGCTCTGCTGAACTCTGACACGTTGCTTCCCCTCACCCCCTGCCAGGAAGGTTTGTCCCAAATGCCTGAATGTGCTCCTGGAGCTCCCTGGTGGGGCTGGAAGGGGCTCAGGACCAGCTAAAACCAGCATCATTCCTGTTTCATTAAGGAAATTCCTGCTGCAGCTTGCCAAGCAGCTCACAGCCTGGTGGGTGCTGGGGACAGGGAGGGCAGGGCTGGCACAATCCTGGCATCAGGGAGGCTGGAAAAGCCCTCTGGGATCATCAGCCTGTGACTGACCCCAGCCAGAGCCACCCCAGTGCTTCCCTGAACACAAAGGTGACCCCTAAGGAATCTCAGCTCAGGTGCCCAAGAGGAGCCAACCTGAGCCAGGGCAGCTCTCCTGGAGGGCACTGCTGCCCCACATTCCTTCCTTCCCCTCTGGAAAAACCTCAGCACTCATCCCTTCTCCTCAAGCCCAGAGTAACAACAGAGATGGACAGAAGCCCCAGTGGCCTGAACTGTCACAGTAAGTCACAATAAATGGCATTTGAAGCCATTGCTGCCTGGTTAAGGGAAGTGCACTGTGTGTGGGGACTGTAAAGAAAACCAGTTTGCTACTGAAGTGCTCATCTACAACCCAAAACTGAACTGAGAAAAACCTCCCCTGCAGAATTTCAGTCTGACAGCAAGAGCAGCAAGTGGCAGAAGGGCAGGGAAGCCCCTCAAACCCTCCCAGCACAAGGAAATAAGGAAAAGCAACACTTCAGGCACTGGAAGAGCCAGGGCACTGCTGTGCCTCCCCTGGGGGATGTGAGTGTGTCCCAAAGCAGGAGGTCACACTCTCACACAGGGGGCACCTCAGCTCCTCTCCAGAGTTCACTTAGCAGGGGAAAACCCATCCCAGGTCACAGCTGAATGAAAATGTCCCTATGGAAGGATAAACCCCTCATGCTGAGCTGGGACAGCTCTCCTGGCTGCCTTCTGAACAAGGCTGGGCTCCAGCAGGAGCTGGGGTGAGCAGGCTCAGATGGAAACAGCTGCAGCAGGGGAGCAGAGACACCCTGAGCTCCTGCCCCTGCCCCTGGGAGATTCTGCACCAGAGGGGAGCAGACTTTGCCAGGATGGGCTGAGTTCAGCTTTAAAACTGACATTACTGAGCTCATTATTTCATCCTCAGTGAACCCTTTACTCCACCCTGTCCCAATGGCAGCTCCCTGGAGCAGCCTGGGGTGGTGGAAGGTGTCCATGGCAGGGCTGGGAATGGGATCAGTTAAATGCTCAAAGGCTCCACACCCTGTCCAGCCTGGCCTTGGGCACTGCCAGGATCCAGGGGCAGCCACAGCTGCTCTGGGAATTCCAGCCCAGCCAGGAATTGCTGCCCAGGATCCCACCCAGCCCTGCCCTCTGGCAGTGGGAGCCATTCCCTGGCTCCTGTCCCTCCATCCTTGTCCCCAGTCCCTCTGCAGCTCTCCTGCAGCCCCAGCCCTGATCACAGCTCTGCACAAACCACGCTGGTGCATCCTGTGCCATCAGGGGAAAACAGAACTGGGCTCTGTTATCCCAGGGGATGCTGCACTGGGACAGCACACACTGGGCTCAGGAAAAGCTGGCAGGGAGAATATTTATTGTTGCTTCTTGCAAGAGGTTGGAGAGCAAATTCCAACTTTCCCACATGGAAAGGAGGGAAGAAAGAACACAAAGTGCAGGACTGGTCAGAAGAATAAGATGATTTTTATCTTCTGAAATCAATTTTGAACTCAGGATGCAGTGAAACACAACTCAGGCTCCTGCAGGGACAGCACCATCACCACAACACCCCTGACAGGGACATGCAGTTACCAGAGGATCAATAGCATGGATATTACACCCAATATCCATGAGGGGCCTGAGAACAGCCTCAGGAGAACACACTGCTCCCAGCCACACTTCTGGAAATAAACTTTTCATGTGTCCCAAAGAGAGAAGTTCACAAGCTCAGATCCTGCATCTCTACAATGACATTGTGCTGCTTTTGTATTAGTTAGCATTTAGAAAAAGAAATTTAGAAAAAAATATTCTGAATTTATTATTAATAAAGTTTCTCCTTACATCCTTTAAGTTTTAAACCTGCCTTGCTATAACTCCTAATCTTACCTCACAGCAAAAAAAAAAAAATATATGAAAATTAACACTACACTACACTAATTAGTGTTTCTACCTAGTTTAAACTAAATCCAAACCAGACAGCCAGGGATTGCTGTGAGCAGCAGCCACAGCAGCCTGGCTCAGAAGGAACAAAAGTGCTTTGAACCAGGGTAGTTTGGATGTTGTTTCAGAGATCCAGGAACCACCAGAGTCCCTGTGACACACAGCTCATGCTCACCCCAAAGGTCTGGGTTTGCTCCCTGGCCCTTCCAGTTAAATCCACCTGGGATTTAAACCCACCTGTCCCAAGAGCACAGGGACACCCAGAGCTGGCCAGGTGCCAGCAACTGTCTGCTGGACTTCAGTTAAAAACCACTGTAATTAACACAAAACTCCTGTCAGTGTGTAACCCGTGTGCCTGGATAACCCCAGGATCACTGAGGCTGGAAAAGATCTCCAAAATGAGTCCCAGCTGTGCCTGATCCCCAGCCCAGAGCACTGGGTGCCACCCCCAGGGATGGGCACCCCAAAGCTCCCTGGGCAGCCCCTGCCAAGGCCTGAGCTCCCTTTCCATGGAGAAATTGCTGCTGCTGTCCAACCTGAGCCCATTTCCCCTTGTCCTGTCCCTGCTCCTGGAGCAGAGCTCAGACCACCCTGCTCTGGGGGAAGGTGTCCCAGCCCATGGCAGGATGAGCTTTAGGGTCCCTGAACACAAACCATTCTGGAATCCCATTCCTCCATCCCTCCTCACCCCAGTGCCCTGCTCCCTGCAAGGCAGAGCTCTGGAGCACCCACAGAAGGTGAGCACAGGGCACAACCTCCCAAGCCTGCACTCCACTGCTCAGCAGCACTGTCACTGTGTCCCACTGAGGACACTTGGGTCACACCCCACTGGTGCCAGCAGAGATGTTTTAGAGACACTACAGCATGGGGCCGAATGTCCCAGCTGCTCTTGGGCCTCCATTCCCACTCCCCCAGAGAGGCAGAAAGCCTGACAATCACAGGAAAAGCCAATCTCAATCCCAAACACGTGGTTCTGGTGTGCTGGACACTGCTGAGGAGCAGGGAGTGAGCCCCAAAGGCACAGGATGGCCTCAGGCAGCCCTGCTGAGCTGGGCACTAACCCACACCTATTATTGGACCTGCACTCAAGCCAATCACACTTGGTGCCTCACAACACCTCAGCCTGTGCTGCACTATTTGAATTTCCCCTTTTCAAAACTAAAAAAGCACCTGAGGGCACACCCAAGCACACTTCCTAGAAGCTGCTCCACTTCTCTCACACACCAAAGTGCTGTCACTGCAGTGACCAGGTGCATTTACAGGTGCTGCAAGGCAGGGGGTGATCCCCAAAGTCCCTCCCAAACCAATCCTGGGATTTTATATTTAGCTTTGAGGCTTTGGGTCTCAAACACTGCACTTCAAAAGCCTTGTCCTGAAATGCCCATCCAGGCCTGCAGAGGTGCAGCTCTGAGCTGTGGGAGGAGAGCACACCCAGTGCAGGGAGGAGCTCCCCAGGGCTGCACCAACCCCTCCTGCTGAAATGAAATGCATGAGACAGACCAAGCCAAAGTGTGGCTGAGATCTGCAGTAAAATCCACACCTACAGCACATTGCTGGTGTTAAACAAGGACAGAAATTGCTCCTGGGAGGATGGGGAGGGGCTGGGATGGAATTGTTCCTGCAGCTGTGGCTGTCCCTGGATCCCTGGCAGTGCCCAAGGCCAGGCTGGACACTGGGGCTGGAGCAAAGGGACAGTGGGAGGTGTCCCCATGGCAGGGGTGGGATGGGATCAGATTTAAGGTCCTTCCCAACCCAAAGTGTTCTGTGACTCTATGAATTCAGAGAATGTCTTTGGGATCCTTCACCAGCACTGAATTTTTCTCCTGGAACACAGCAGTGGTGAAGGAATGCCCAAAATTCCACCTGGGAGAGGCACTGGGGGCATTGCCCACCTGGCACAGCCTCTGCTCCCTCCTCCCAGGTTCTCACACCCTGCTCTGCCCAGGAAACAACATTCCAGGCTGTTCCAGCTGCACTCACTCTCTGGGCCAGGGGCTCCACTGCCAGGCCAAGAGCCAGGCCCTGGGGGGGCTTTTAAAGGAGGTGTACTGCTAATTATAATTGTAACAGCAATTAAATGAGCCCCACTTCAGCCAGCACTGCACTGCCAGCCCCAAAGTTGGGAAACGGATTTCACTGAGCTCCACAGCAACCACCTGCACACCCACAGCTGCAGGGACAGCATCTGCAGCAACTCAGAGCCCTTCAAGAGGTTAAAACTCCCAGCAGGAACAAAGGAACTTGGAAATTAGTGTTTAAAAGGGCAGGCCAATAATTGGATTATTGTGGCTGGAAGGAGGATTTTGTAGTCTGCTGGTTTGCTCCAGCCATTAGAGGGGATTACACTCCCACCTCACCCTTCACAAGTTCTCTCCCACATAGGAACCATTTTTAAGCCTCCATTTGTCTGTCAGAGATGCCCAGGATGAGCTTAAAGCAGATTTCAGCTCACTACAACTTCTAGGACCTGAGGTGCAGGTGGCAGAGGATGAAGTGAGCTCACAGCTGCAAACCCTCACAGAATCCCAGGATCCCTGAGGCTGGAAAATCCCTCCAAGGCAATAAAACCCTCCCTGTCCCCAGCCCAGAGCCCTGAGTGCCACCTCCAGGTGCCACCCCCAGGGATGGGCACTGCAAAGCTCCCTGGGCAGCCCCTGCCAAGGCCTGAGCTCCCTTTCCATGGAGAAATTGCTGCTGCTGTCCAACCTGAGCCTGCCCTGGCCCAGCCTGAGCCCATTTCCCCTTGTCCTGTCCCTGTTCCCTGGCAGCACAGCCCGACCCCCCCTGGCTGTCCCCTCCTGGCAGGGAGTTGTGCAGAGCCACAAGGTCCCCCTGAGGCTCCTTTTCTCCAGGCTGAGCCCCTTTCCCAGCTCCCTCAGCCTCTCCTGGGGCTCCAGCCCCTTCCCCAGCTCCATTCCCTTCCCTGGACTCGCTGCAGCCCCTCCAGGGCTCTCCTGTCAGGAGGGGCCCAGAGCTGCCCCCAGCACTGGAGGTGTCCCAGCACAGAAATCACTCAGGAAGAACTTGAAAAAATTAATGAAAAATGCAGCCAAGAGCTGCAGCTGCTGAGGGATGCGTGTGAGTGAGGAGTGGAGCAAAGTGCCCTTCTCCATGACCGTGTGGCAGAGGCTGTGCCAAGCCCTGCCCAGCCTGGTTCCCTGGCAGCACTGCCAAGGTAATTCCCAGCCAGAGACCAGACAGTGCCTCAGTCTGGGCACCACCTGCCCTGCCTCTGTCCTTCAGAAACCTCTGCAAAGGCATTTTACACTTGTGACACACCACAGCTCTGTGTCTGCCTTGAAATTCATCCCTGGCCATGGCCTGGGAACAGGAAAGGAGCTGTGATAATCCCCAGGGCCTTAAAAACAAAACAAAGCACCACCAAAAAGCCCAACAGAGCAACAAACAATATCCTCCACAAAAAAAATCCAGGAAGCCTTTACCATCAGGGATTAATACCTGAATCTTCTGCAGCCTCACCTTGTTCAACACCTCAGTGGGAAGTGAAAAACCCATTCCAGGTTCTCCAGGAGGAGCCTGCTGTGCTCCACAGCAGCCTCCAGACTTTTCCCATGGGAAAAGGAGGAAAGTGAGCTGTTGGAGAGAGTCCAGAGGAGGCACCAAGGGGATCAGAGGATGGAGCAGATCTGCTGGGAGGAAAGGCTGAGAAAATGGGAATTGATCACCTGGAGAAGAGAAGGCTCTGGGGTGACCTAACTGTGACCTTCCAGTGCCTGAAGGAGCTGACAGGAAAGATGGAGACAAGGATGGAGGGACAGGAGCCAGGGAATGGCTCCCACTGCCAGAGGGCAGGGCTGGGTGGGATCCTGGGCAGGAATTGTTCCCTGGCAGGGTGGGCAGGGCTGGCACAGGGTGACAGAGCAGCTGTGGCTGCCCCTGGATCCCTGGCAGTGCCCAAGGCCAGGCTGGACACTGGGGCTGGAGCAATGGGACAGTGGGAGTGTCCCTGCCATGGCAGGGGTGGCACTGGGGGGGATTTGGGGTCCCTTCCCCCCAGACCATCATGGCACTCCCCTCACAAAAGTGACACCTCAGCCCTCTGTGTCCCTGGCTGACCCAGCCAAGGAGCATTGCCAGAGCCCAACCCCCACACAGCCCCAGCCTCTTGGCACTGCAGCAGGAAACCCTTTCCTCAGGTCACCCACGGGGATTTCCCCTGCAAAGCCAGCACCAGATCCCTTCAGCCTCAGCCCATCCCAGCCCACACCTCCCTGCTGCCCACAAAGCTCCACACCAGCCTGGCTGGGCCTTCCAGCCACCAATGGCATGGGGACAGCAGCACAGGGCCAGCAGGGCAGGGACACTCAGCTCTGCACCCTCCCTCCTTGGAGGTGCATCCTGAGCACTGAGCTGAACACAGGGAGAGGAAAAGCAGCAGCTGAAGGAGCTGAGCACTCAGAACATGCCACAGAAGTTCTGTGGTTCCTGTCAGCAGTGGAACACCAGGGCACCTTCACCCCAAACCCTGGGAGGGCTGGACTGGACACTGGACACTTCAGTGGTGGCCATGGAATCTTGGAAAGCTTTGGGGGGAAAACAACATTACAGCTCATCCAGTTCCATGGCAGGGACACTCCCACTGTCCCATTGCCCCAGCCCCAGTGTCCAGCCTGGCCTTGGGCACTGCCAGGGATCCAGGGGCAGCCACAGCTGCTCTGTCACCCTGTGCCAGCCCTGCCCACCCTGCCAGGGAACAATTCCTGCCCAGGATCCCACCCAGCCCTGCCCTCTGGCAGTGGGAGCCATTCCCTGGCTCCTGTCCCTCCATCCTTGTCCCCAGTCCCTCTCCAGCTCTCCTGCAGCCCCTTCAGGCCCTGCCAGGGGCTCTGAGCTCTCCCTGGACCCTTCTCCTCTCCACTGAGCACCCCCAGCTCTCCCAGGCTGGCTCCAGAGCAGAGGGGCTCCAGCCCTGCAGCAGCTCCGGGGCTCCTCTGGGCTCTCTGCAGCAGCTCCAGCTCCTTGTGCTGCTGGAATCCCCAGGGCTGGGGCAGCTCTGCAGGTGGGGTCTCACCTGGGCACAGGGGCACAGTCCCCCCTTTCCTGCTGCCCACACTGGGGGTGTGGATGCAGCAGCACATCCCAGGCAAGACTAAGGCCAGTCCCAGCCCAGACCTGCTCTCCCTGCCAGCACAGGGTGAGGAGGCAGCACTTCCAGATCTCTGAGAGCCCTGGGTTAGCTGGCACCCCCCAGCTGTGCACACACACCTGGCACAGCTCTGGATGCAGGATGCCATCCCCAGGCTGGCACAGCTGACAATGCAGCCTGAACACAAGCTGTGTGCTGCTCTCCCCAGCAGCAGCAGCCTCCCCTCCTGAGGGTGGGTTTGGAGCTGCAGGGACCCCAGTCCTGTCCCCAGCACAGGCAGCAGCTCCCAGCTCTCTGCAGCTGCACAGGAAATGAGAAAAGGTTGTTTATCAACAGCAACTTCCTGCCCTCGTGGGGACCCTTCTCTCACCTCACTCTGCTCTGCTGCCCCAGCAGCCAACCCCACAGCTCCCCAAAGCAGCACAGCTGGGATCCCCTCACCCCACAGCTCCCCCAGGCCCTGCCAGCACGGCCTCACTCCCACATCCCAGCCCTGAGCTGCTCCAGTGCATTCACTTAACTCAAGAATAAATCATCTCCCCAGAACTGGAGGACACCTAACCCCAAACTCCACCAGAAGTTAATTACAAAAAACAATGTTTTTGGTGGTTTGGCTGCCTGAACCACCTGTGAGCACCAGTGCAGAGGAAGCAGAGGAGGAGCAGAGTTGCCCCAGGAAATCCAGCTGGGATGACCTGAGGCTGCTCTGCAGGGAGCTGGGGAGGTTCCCAGGACAGGCCTGCCCGTGGGGAGCAGCTGAGGGAGTGGGGAAGGGGCTGGAGCCCCAGGAGAGGCTGAGGGAGCTGGGAAAGGGGCTCAGCCTGGAGAAAAGGAGCCTCAGGGGGACCTTGTGGCTCTGCACAACTCCCTGCCAGGAGGGGACAGCCAGGGGGGGTCGGGCTGTGCTGCCAGGGAACAGGGACAGGACAAGGGGAAATGGGCTCAGGCTGGGCCAGGGCAGGCTCAGGTTGGACAGCAGCAGCAATTTCTCCATGGAAAGGGAGCTCAGGCCTTGGCAGGGGCTGCCCAGGGAGCTTTGCAGTGCCCATCCCTGGAGGTGGATGTGGCACTCTGGGCTCTGGGCTGGGGACAAGGAGGGGACTGGATGTGCTGGGAGGGATTTTCCAAGCTGGATGACTGATCCTGTGACAAGCAGAGCCCCAGGCCCATCCCCTGCAGCCCTTGGGGTCACCCCAGAACCAGCTCAGGGCTCCCTGAGGGAACCTCCAGACAGAGGAGACACCTGGAGACAAAAGGGGAGATTCCTGAGCTTGGGGACAGTTTCATGTCACCCCCCAAAAGCAGAACAAGCTTTTACATTCCTCAGCACAGTTTTACAACTCTCCCTACAAACCCCAAGCAGCAGCAGAGAACAGAGCCCAGCACACAACCTGGGACAAGAAGCACAGCCACGATTTCAACCCCAAAACACAGAGGAACCCCGGGGAGACTGGAGCTGCAGTTTGCCCAGAGTCCTCCAGCATTCCTGCTGAGCACACAGATTCCCAGAGCTGGGCTTTGGCAGGGGTTTGCTCATCCTCTCCTTCTGCCTCCTGTCCCTGGCTCTGGGCAAGGTGCAGCCTGCACTGGGGAGAGGTCTCGGTGCAGCTGTGCTGGACACAGGGTTTAGCCCTTAAGTGGATTCTGGAAGGGATCAGTGGATGGACAGCAGTGCACAGAGGCTGGGACAGAGCTGATCCCGCCCCTACCCTGCACTGAGATCCCGGCACTGCTCTTCCAAAAGAAACTGTCAAAATCACACACAAAACCACACTCAGAGCGATACAAAAGTGTCTGCCTGTGAGCTAGCAAGTTATTTCTTAAAAATCTCCAACTGCACCCCATCTCCTGAGCACAGCAGCTACCCTAATGCCTTTCAAGCTGTAAACACAAATGAATTTATTTATTAAAATATCCCATGCAAGTCTCAGCCGCAGGTTTCTATTTACATTTGCTTCCCAGCCAGACTTTTCAAGTCTTGTTTGAACAGATCCCGCTTCCAGGAGGGCTCGGAGAGCCGCAGCTCCTCCCTCTCTGGGCGAGGGGGATTTATCCCGAGCTGGGAGCCAGAGCTGAGCTCTCCCAGGCCACACGTGTGGGACGGGATGGGACAGGGAACTCCACTGCTGAACTTCCCTTTTCCGCACGCCGGGACAGCAAACAAACCGCGCCACGCTGGGAAGCCGCCCGATAAAAACTCACGCTGTGGGATTCACAACTCGCCCTGAGCGGGGCCAGCACAGCAGCTCCCACCTGAAGGAGTTCAGCGCACGGCAAACACCGAAACCACAGCGAAACCCCCCGTGCTGCTCCCTGCCTGGCGGATGTGACTTCCACCCGCAGATCCCGGCGGCGCTCCCCCCCCACGCCGCTTCCAGGGCAATTCCTGCCGGGAAGCGCTGAAGCGACGGGGAGAACAGCCCGAACGAACCCGAGCCGGCCGCGGCCTCCGACCCGCCCCGCGCCCCCCCGCGCACCGTGCGGGCGGCCTCTGCCCAGGTCCTGCCCTTCTTCCTGCGGCTTTTCTCCCTCATGTCGGACGCGGCGGGGCTCGGCGGCTGTTCCCGGGCTGTCCGGCGGCCCCTAAAGGCGGGCAGCGCCCAGCGCGGCGGCCCCTGCGCCCGCCGCCGCCGCCATGTTGGCTCGGGCTGCGCACGGGCCGCGGTCATGTGACCCCGCCGCGCGCGGGGGCGGAGCCTGGGCAGCCACGCCCACAGCGCGTTCCCGCCTCTGGGAGCGGCCGGCAAAGATGGCGGCGGGGCCTGAGGGGAGCAAAGATGGCGGCGGGGCCTGACTGGGGCAAAGATGGCGGTGGGGCTTAAGGGGAGCAAAGATGGCGGCGGGGCCTGACTGGAGCAAAGATGGCGGCAGCTCCTGAGGGGAGCAAAGATGGCGGCGGGGCCTGAGGGGGAGCAAAGATGGTGGCGAGGCCTGAGGGGAGCAAAGATGGCAGTGGGGCCTGAGGGGAGCAAAGATGGCGGCGGGGCTTAAGGGGAGCAAAGATGGCGGCAGCTCCTGAGGGGAGCAAAGATGGCGGCTGTGCCGCTCCGCCATCACAGCGATCTTGTGTTCTCTTCATGATAATTGACAAATGATTTGTGTTCATCATGGACGGAAAATTAATCCACAAATACCAGAGGTTTATGTCCAAAAAGGAGACTGAGGAGTCCTTTTTGCTTTATTCCAATAAAGGGAGAGGCCATGGAGCATTCCCGTGGGATCTCCAATTTTTGGAGGACGCAGCCTCCTTTTTATCCCAATTTCCCAGCTGCATTTCCCTCTCTCTTTCCCCACTGGCTGAGGTACTTGAGAGGCACAGACTTCCCGGAACCTGAAGACACCTGAGATTCCCCTCAAATGTTCAATTCTCCCTTTTAATTTTTAATTCTTTTAGAACTCATAGTTTTCCCCCCCATTGTTTCTTTCATCTTCTGATACCCAATTTCATGTACCAGAAAACCTACAGTTTGTTTGTAAAGGCAAATATCTGTTTGCATTCATCAATCAGTGGAATCCATCCCATTGTTTATTTTATCTCTTGGTGCAAACTTTATTTCCCAGCAGATATACAGATTGTTTGTAAGGACAAATGCAACAACCCTCCCAATCATAGAAGTTTTGGAGTTTGTATAAACCAGATTACTTAAAATAAGAAAAGAACATGGACCTAGAGAAAGAGAAATATATGGTTAAACCCACTCTGTTTAAATCCCCCTGTTATGAATATTGGGTATACTCTACAAATGTTGCAATTTTTGCTCCTTGCTGTGCTGGGTTTGTGGAAACCTCTGTGTTGCACAATTCAAGGTCCCATTTCTGTTATAAATAACTATGTATTTATTGTCTTTCACTATTATTTGCTTATAAATTAATTTGCTATAGTACAGTTTATAATCTCTTTTTAACTACCTTTGATATAATATAATTTGTCAGCCTTTTCTAATTAATACCTTAATCCATATATAAATTATTTATCTTTGTGTGATAAATAGAGTT
This sequence comes from Oenanthe melanoleuca, assembly GCF_029582105.1. Lineage (NCBI taxonomy): Eukaryota > Metazoa > Chordata > Aves > Passeriformes > Muscicapidae > Oenanthe > Oenanthe melanoleuca. The sequence goes on from NC_079336.1 coordinate 647,841, forward strand.
TAGGGTTTCACAAAATATTAAAATAGAAGCTATGTATGTATTATATAGAAGCTATGTATGTATTATATAGAAGCATATATGTATTATAACATTTACTTTTGCAGAAATAATTATAGTTGTAAAATAATAAGTAATGCCTTTATAACTAACTGACAACAATAAAAAAACTAAAATTGATTAAAAATGCTTATAAAAATGGCTAGAATGTCTATATAATAAAATAACATTTAAAATCCACAGGTAAATAACACCTAAAAAGCAAGTAAAAATATACCACTGACCCTTCAGCTATTCAAACCACAAACCTGGGGGCCACGTGGAAAAATAAAATACAGGACTCTCAAAATCACATCTGCACTATAGCACATAGTCTAAGAAAATGAGATCAGAAGTCGAATGAAGATGAAGAATTCCTGGAACATATAAAGTTTTAAAAAAATTAAATATATATAATCTTCATTAATATGTATTTGACCAATGCAATAATATAAAAATGAGTTGTTATTGTTAAGTGTTTGCTTCTGACAGCTTGCCAAGCACCAGGGACACTTTTCACTGCTCCAAGCACAGGCTCAGAATCATCTCATGCTCCCCAACAGCTGTGTTGTTAAAGTTGATGTTTAACATAGGATAAATGAGATATTTAATGTCTGACCAGTTCTGTGCTTCCAGGTTTCTCTGGCTGAGTGGTGGCACCCCTGGGCCACAGGAAGAGTGGAATGTGGAGCCAGGAGAAGACAGGAAAAGCCACAATTCCAGGGCCAGCAGCAGAGCATTGGAAGGTGGCACTTGCTGCCAAAGGAGGAGCTGTGACAGGTCAGTGCTGCATCAATAATTGGTGTTATAAATGAGAAACAAAATCTCAACATTCAGCAAAATTTCAATTGCTTTATTTTATATGGACAGAGCAATCAGTGCTGGGGATACATGTGGGCACTGCCCACTCCATGCTCCACCCAGCTTTGGTTTGCAGCTCCCCTTGCAGCATGGTTTCCTTGTAGGAATCAATAATTGTTATTTTTGCTGTCATAACTCTGCCAGGTGAGCAGTGTGGTCGGTGGGATCTCTGGACAGTTTGTCAGTCCCACAGGTAACCATCCAGTCTGGGTAGATAAATGGCAGGGCTCAGGCAGTCTGCTCTCAGGGACAGGCTGCAACTGATCTCACAAATCTGGAAATCTGATTGTGCAGGATCTGCTGGGCTGTGTGAAAGCCTTGTTCTGCAAGCTGTCCGTGGATACAACTTATTTAGAAACATAATATTCATAACAGGGGATTTAAACCAGAATGATTTAATCCTGTATTTTCCTTTCTTTGGTGTCATGCTCCATTTCAGACCTGAGCATTCTGGTTTGTACAAACCCCAATACTTTTATGATTAACACAAATCTTTTATCAATTATCACAGGGATTCCTCTTCCCTTCTGTGGGGTTTTGTCTATTCTCAGCGTCCAGGGTCTTCACAAAAGTCATGGGATTGGCTGTGACCTAATTAAGAACCAGGCATTGATGATTCCCACCGGGAAGGGCAGCAGATGAACACAGTGTGACATACACAGAGGACACAGAAATCCCAATTCCTTCCCCCAAATCCACCTTTCCAGCTGCTGTTGTGCATTCACCCTGGCACTCTGCTGCTGCAGAAGCCGTGGCTGGGTGCACCCAGCGGTGGGAGTGTTATAAATAATGAAGAGATCAGGCAGAATTCCTAGCCTGGAGCAGAGGTCCTCCTTTCTTTTCATCTTCATGGAGTTTTCTTTCTCTGCCTTGGGCTGGACAAAACCATTTCTGGCAAGGGATGGATTTTGGTGAATGCAGATTTCGGTTTAGGGAAGCAGGCATTGAGATGTAGTTTTCCCTGACGACTTTCCTGGACAGTTTCTGAACGGGCAATCTCCACCGGAGCCACTTCTATTAACTTGCTAATTTAGGTTCTCCAGCTTCTGTTGGCAGCTGCAGTGTTGCAATGAAGCAGTCAATCCCAGTTCCTTCTTCTGCAGCTTTATGTTCTAAAGTTTCCTTATTATTTTCTTTACTTATACAAACATGATTTATTTCACATTAATTACAAACCAACAGGAATTATTTTATAACATATACTACAGAAGCAATCAAACACCCCAGTGATGGGGAAGGAAAAGGAGCACAGGGGGATGGGAGAGGGCTCAGAATGCACGGAGCAGCAGCTGGGGATCCCTGCAGCTGGAGGCCAGCACATGCAGTGGGTGGGCCATTCCTTGCAGCTGGATTTCAGGATCTGCCTGCTGGAGCTGCAGTTTTCCTGCAAGGCCAGGCTCCATGGGTTTCCCAGGGAAGCAGGGAGTCCAAGGATGGCTTTTCCCACAGAGCAAAGTGTGCTCAATCCCTTGGGGCTGGGATGGGCTGGGATCACCAGAGCTGCTGGGCAGCTGAGCTCAGCTCAGTTCATCACTCCCGGCTCAGCTCATCACTCCTGGCTCGGCTCAGCTCAGCCCAGCCCAGCCCAGCTCATCACTCCCAGCCCAGCCCAGCTCAGCTCGGCTCAGCTCAGCTCAGCTCAGTTCATCACTCCCAGCCCAGCTCATCACTCCCAGCCCAGCCCAGCCCAGCCCAGCCCAGCCCAGCCCATCACTCCCAGCCCAGCTCCCTCTCCTGCCAGCTCACAGCAGGATCCACGTGCTCTTCCCAGCAGCAAAGATTCCAGTGGACACCCAACCAGAGGGGCTGCAATTACTCATGTAGTGAACAATCCAGATCCTGGGCAGGAATTGTTCCTGGCAGGGTGGGCAGGGCTGGCACAGGGTGACAGAGCAGCTGTGGCTGCCCCTGGATCCCTGGCAGTGCCCAAGGCCAGGCTGGACACTGGGGCTGGAGCAATGGGACAGTGGGAGGTGTCCCCATGGCAGGGGTGGCACTGGGGGGGATCTGGGGTTCCTCCCAACCCAAACTATTCTCTGGTTCTTTGCCATTCCATGTCTCTATGATTCACTGAGGAATACCCACCCTGGAGCCTCCATGTAATTTAATTTATTCCCCCAACACTTGAAAGCCCTGCTGTGTCTGGAACACTCGAGGCCCTCAGCAGCCCCTGGCAGCTCTGGGGCTGTTCCTGGGAAGGACACTGCTCTCTTTTCCCCACCCGTGGGAGTTTGCTGTTCCCCTCATCCCACACAGAATTCCCTGGCAGCCTTGTTTCCCAGGGGAGCTCTCAGGCTGTGCCTCTGCTCTGTCTCACCTTCCCCTGAACCACTGCTGGCTCTGGCAGCAGGAATGATCAGACCTCTGGGACTGACTCTGCTGCTGCTGCTGTCACTTGGGAAAGTATTCCCGATAAAATTTTCATCCCAGGTTCAGTCTGATCTCAGCTTGGCAGAGCACTGAGTGTTCTCTTCACAGAAGCACAGAATCCTGGAATAGTTTGGGTTGGGAGGGACCTCAGAGCCCCCCCAGTGCCACCCCTGCCATGGCAGGGACACCTCCACTGCCCCAGGAGCTCCCAGCCCCATCCACGTGGGCACTGCCAGGGATCCAGGGACAGGATTCCCCTCCTGAATTAAAGCCTGAGCTACAGCCTGGAGGAAGAGCCACTGAGAAAACGTGGGGACAGAAGTGAAGAGCCACTGGAGAGGAAAAGAGTGGAATTGTTGGCTGTTTGTGCAGCTACAGCAGTACAGGGGGAAGCCCACAGGGTGTCATGAGAGTGTCAGGGAAAAACAAAAATACCCAAAATAATTCCCAAAGCCTCTCTGCACCAAAGGCTTCCCACACAGCTTCTCTCTTGGGAAGTGCACATGGAACATTCCTGGTGGCTGTGGCTCCCTTTCTGCTTTTAAATCCACTCAGGAGTGAAAACATTTGGCCCTTTAGGGAATCTTTATAACCAATAAATCCCAGAGCTCTTTGCAATGATAATAAGCTTTAGCACTGCTTTAGCAACAGGAATCATGGAACATCCTGAGCTGGAAGGGACCCACAGGGATCATCCAGTCCAACACACAGACCCCCAACAATCCCCCCTGGGCATCCCTGGGAGCATTATCCAAACTCCCCTGGGGAGCCTGGCAGTGCCCTGGGGGGAAGAACCTTTCCCTGAGATCCAACCTAAACCAAGCTTCATCCAGGCTGGCCTTGGACACTTCCAGCACAGCTTTTCTGGGCAACCTAAGGGATAAACTTCAGATTCATGACAGAAAAATTACTATGAATTATACTAAGAAAGGAACTTTTTAATTAAAATTATTTGTTATTATTATTAATTTCATTATTTATTATTATTTGTTATTTGTTATTATTATTAATTTTAATTAAAAATTTAATTTAAAAATTGCTGTAGTGATTTTATCCTGAATTTTCTAGATTTCAATAAAAAACTACAATTTTTTCTGAACTATCTGCAGATGGGACATAACTTTTCAAATCCTATTCCTCTAACCAGGTTCAAAATTCTCATAAAAGCTGTGGTGTTCTATAGAACTGCAAGGGAGGCTTTTCCAGGGAAACAAAGAGCTCTTGGATTGTGAGGGGAGATTCCCCTCCCTGCTGCATCCAGGGAATGCCCCCAGCATTGAAACCACAGCAGAGGCTTGAGAGAAGCTGATGTGGGCCTGAGGAAGGAGCAAACAGCACAAACCAACCCCTGGGTATTCCATGCCTTGAAAATTTTATGAGCTTGGGCAATCAATATTCATGGCTGCAGGAGCTGAGGCCATCCAGGCACACTCCAGGCACTCCTGCCAGGAGCTGATCCTCAGCAGGGACCCAAAAATCACTGCTGAGTGACTGATCCTGAGCAGGGACTGAGGAACCACTGCTGAGTGACTGATCCTGAGCAGGGACTGAGGAACCACTGCTGAGTGACTGATCCTGAGCAGGGACTGAGGAACCACTGCTGAGTGACTGATCCTGAGCAGGGACCCAGGAACCACTGCTGTGTGACTGATCCTGAGCAGGGACTGAGGAACCACTGCTGTGTGACTGATCCTGAGCAGGGACTGAGGAACCACTGCTGAGTGACTGATCCTGAGCAGGGACCCAGGAACCACTGCTGTGTGACTGATCCTGAGCAGGGACCCAGGAACCACTGCTGAGTGACTGATCCTGAGCAGGGACTGAGGAACCACTGCTGAGTGACTGATCCTGAGCAGGGACCCAGGAACCACTGCTGAGTGACTGATCCTGAGCAGGGACCCAGGAACCACTGCTGAGTGACTGATCCTGAGCAGGGACTGAGGAACCACTGCTGAGTGACTGATCCTGAGCAGGGACCCAGGAACCACTGCTGAGTGACTGATCCTGAGCAGGAACCCAGGAACCACTGCTGAGTGACTGATCCTGAGCAGGGACTGAGGAACCACTGCTGAGTGACTGATCCTGAGCAGGGACCCAGGAACCACTGCTGAGTGACTGATCCTGAGCAGGGACCCAGGAACCACTGCTGAGTGACTGATCCTGAGCAGGGACCCAGGAACCACTGCTGAGTGACTGATCCTGAGCAGGGACTGAGGAACCACTGCTGAGTGACTGATCCTGAGCAGGGACTGAGGAACCACTGCTGAGTGACAGATCCTGAGCAGGGACTGAGGAACCACTGCTGAGTGACTGATCCTGAGCAGGGACTGAGGAACCACTGCTGAGTGACTGATCCTGAGCAGGGACCCAGGAACCACTGCTGAGTGACTGATCCTGAGCAGGGACTGAGGAACCACTGCTGAGTGACTTGAGCAGGGACTGAGGAACCATTCCTGGCCATGATCCCAGCCCAGCAGCTGAGCTCTGCTGGGCCAGGGGATCCCAGTGGCTCCACTGCCCATCAGACACTGCAGAATTTGCAAGGGAAGAGGAGTTTTGGGGCCTGGAGCATTTTTTCCTGCCCTAAGGTCACTCTCTATCCCCACAGGACACACCTTGAACTTTGCCAAAGCTGGCATTGCAGAATGCCTTTGGCACCCACGGCTGGTGTGGAAAACTCCCATTGTTGGCTCCCTCTCCTCAGGGAGGGTGTCAGAGTTGCACCAAAATCCCTCATTCCACCCCAGATTGTGCCCTCACACCTTCAGGGTCTGGTGCTCCAGCAGAGCAGAGAGGGATTTGCTGGGATTTGCTTTGGACCAGCCCATGTTGGTTGTTGCCTTCACGATTTCACCTGCCAGGAGTGTCAGATGAATCCATTCAGTCCTTTCAGGAGGTGAAGTTAAATTGAGCAGAGAACCCCTCCAGTTCCCCTTTCCCCATTTGAAAGGTATTCTCATGGTTATCCTGTTCCTGTTTGGACACTTGGACCCCTGTGAGATCTCAAACCTCTCACTGGCAGCTCTGAGGCCTCTTTGCCCAATTCCCTCTGCAGGAGTTAAACATGGCCCAGCTGATCTGGGGACATCCAGTGTCTCTGAGAGACCTTTAATCTTTGATTTTTGTACTCCAGCCTCAGTCCCTTTTTGGTGGCATTTATTGTGACTCACCTGATCACAAGTGACCTTTTCCATGACAACCAAAACAGAACAAATCTCAGCGTGCCTGGAACCACGGAGGGCTTTGGGTTGGACAAGCCCTGGGAGAGCAGAGCCCAACCATTCCCCCAGCAGTGCCAAGGCCACCATGTCCCCAAGTGCCACCACGTCCCCAGGTGCCACATCCACACGGCTTTAACTCCCTCAGAGCTGGGAATGAAACTGCCAGAGGGCAGGGCTGGGTGGGATCCTGGGCAGGAATTGTTCCTGGCAGGGTGGGCAGGGCTGGCACAGGGTGACAGAGCAGCTGTGGCTGCCCCTGGATCCCTGGCAGTGCCCAAGGCCAGGCTGGACACTGGGGCTGGAGCAATGGGACAGTGGGAGTGTCCCCATGGCAGGGGTGGCACTGGGGGGCTCTGGGGTCCCTTCCAGCCCAACCCAACCCAACCCGACCCAACCCAACCCATTCTATGCCCTTCCAATGTTTTCTCAGAGCTGCTTTAATGCCTAAGCCATGGGAATTTCCCCATTTGCAATGACAAGGGGAAAATGCAGCACCCCGTGGGAAATGACCTGGCCCTTCTCCACTTTTCCAATTCTCCTTTTCCAGCTCCCCTTTTCCATTTTCCCTTTTCCAATTTCCAACTTCCCTTTTTAGCCCCCCTTTACCAGCTCCCCTTTTCCAGCTCCCATTTTTCCATTTTCCCTTTTCCAGCTCTGCTTTTCCAGTTCCCCCTTTCCAGGTCCCCTTTTGAAACTCCCCTTTTCCAGGTCCCCTTTTCCATCCCCCAGTTGTGCCGTGTCCCCTCCCTGTGCCGTGTCCCCTCCCGTGTCCCTGTCCCCTCCCTGTGCCCGTGTCCCCTCTCCGTGTCCCTGTCCCCTCCCGGTGTCCCTGTCCCTCCCCGGTGCCGTGTCCCCTCCCTGTGTCCCCTCCCCGTGCCGGGCAGTGCCCGTGTTTGTCCCCGCTCTCCATCTCGCGGACCCCGGTCCGGGGCAGAATTCCCGAGGTTTCCCGGTGTCACGGCCGAAGGACGCTGGCAGCGCTGGATGCTCATTCCTTTATTGTGTCGCTGCCATCCGGAGGACGCTCCCAGCGCGGGCTCGGAGCCGCACGGAGCGCAGGGAGGAGCGTCCGCGCCGCGCTATCTATAATATATTTATTTATAATATGTCCTGTATAGTCCTATGTATAGAGCGACAAGGATGGGCCACCAGACAGCAAACTTTGGATTTCTAAATAAATCACCAGAGCAACAGGCACGAAAATTTGGTCCCAATCGAGGCCCTCACCTTGTCCATGACCCCGGAACACACCCGCACCCCCCTCCCCGCGGAAAAACGGCCAAACCTGAACCCCAAAAGAACAGCTCAACAACAAGGAAAGGAACCCCAGCCCAGCCCCGCCCCTGTCGCCGGGGAACGGCCCCGCCGGGACACACGGACACAATGGCACCGGCACACAGCGGCACCAGCGACACCCCAGTGCTCCCAGTCTGGGCTGGGACAGCTCCCAGTGCTCCCAGTCTGGGCTGGGACGGCTCCCAGTGCTCCCAGTCTGGGCTGGGACGGTTCCCAGTGCTCCCAGTCTGGGCTGGGACGGCTCCCAGTGCTCCCAGTCTGGGCTGGGACAGGGCAGGGCTCGGGAGGCTCCGCACCCCGGATGCTGGAAGTGCCCCATCCCATCCCATCCCCTGTGCTCTGCTGGAAGCGATTCCAGAGCTTCCCACCGTGACCAGAGCCCTGCTGGAGCTGTGCCAGGGGCTGTCCCTTGTCATGGCACAGGGACAAGGCATGGATACTGTGGGAAAGGGCCTGGGCACAGCCACCTCTCCCTGGGCACAGCCACTCTTCCTGGGCACAGCCACCCTCCCAGGGCACAGCCACCCTGCCCAGGGCACAGCCACCCTGCCCTGGGCACAGCCACCCTGCCCAGGGCACAGCCACCCTGCCCGGGGCACAGCCACCCTGCCCTGGGCACAGCCACCCTGCCCTCCCTGGCCACAGCCACCTTCCCTGGGCACAGCCACCCTGCCCTGGGCACAGCCACCCTTCCTGGGATGCCCATGGCCCCGGGTGACCCGGGGTTGGGGACACCCTGAGCTCCTGAGCTGTTTCCCACACCCCGGGTGACAATGGGGGCAAGAGAAGGTCGCTGCTTCATCACTGTGGGGCTCCAGGAGCTGCTGATCTACTGCAAGTGCCCAGAAAACAAGGGAGGAAATTCTATTCCTGCAGCCCCCCAAGCTTCTCCTCATTCTGAGTCTGTGCTTCCTGACCCCGACTCCCAGATGCTTTCCTGGAAATGATTAAATGAAGAACCAGCTCTCCCAACCACGGTGTTTCACAGAATCAGGGAATCCCAGACTGGTTTGGGCTGGAAGGGACTTTAAAGCTCATCCAGTGCCACCCCTGCCCTGGCAGGGACACTCCAGCCTGGCCAGGGATGGTTCTGCAGGGCCAGCTCGCTCTGGGCATGACCCCACCCCTGGCTGTGGGGACACCTTGGGCACACCTGACCCACACCATGGATGGGACCCATCACTCCTCAAACAGCTTCCCCTGCTCCCTGCTGGCCAGGCTGAGCACAGAGGACTGAGCTCCAGAACAACCACAGCTTGCCAAGGAGTCCCTGGGCCAGGGCAGGGCTGGGGAGAAGGGGACAGAGATTTGGGAGGGACAGAGGGTGTTAGGGGGAGAGGGAGGGGGCAGAGGGCAGTGATGGAGAGCTCGATGGGAAGCCCTGAGGCAGTGCAGGGAGGTGCTGGGCACAGCTGGGAAGGGCAGGGATGGCTCCACAGCCACGGGTGGAGGGGACACGGCTGCTGTGGCACCTGCCTGGCTCTAAGCCTGGCACAGCTCCTGCTGCCTCTGGATGCTCCATCCATGGCTGTGCCTCACCCCTGCCTCCCCACCCTGTGCTGAGTGCAGGAGGCAGGAGGGGAGCAGGGACTGGTCCAACAACACACAACAGTCCTGGAGCCCCTCCCTGGGGAGATCCAAACCCCTCTGACACAGCCCTGAGTAACTGCTCCAGGGTCCCCCCAACCTCAGCCACCCCCTGAAGGAATTCTCTTTGTGCCAGAGCACTTTCCCTGCCTGCAATCCTCTCTGACCTGCCCCCCCTGGCCGGCCCCTTGCTGACCCATCTCCTCCCATCCAGGACCTCATCACACTCAGGGATGTCCCCACCTCCCCCATCCCAGGGACAGCACAGCTGCTGGCCTGGCACGGCCAGGGCGGGTCTCCACCAGTTCCCCTCCATGTGAAATCCGTGTCCTGCAGGAACACTGAGCACTGTCCCTGTGCCACAGCAGCTGGGCAGGATCCAACCCCCACAGTCCTCGTGGCTTCCCCCCTTCCCCATTTCAGCATTTCCCACCCACAGCCCAGCAGGCAGTCTGTCCCAGCCAGGAGGTGACAGGGGTGACCTCGGTGTGCCACTGCCCAGGGCACAGCGATGCCATGGCTGCCCGGGTGTCCCTCCTCGTCCCACATTTCTGCAGCTGCAGGATGGAGCCTCTCCCAGCCCGGAGTTCCACGGGCAGTGCTGCTGAGGGGACATTTCACCTCCTGCTGTTGTCAGGTTGGCACGAGCCAGGCTGTCTCCAGTGTCCCCAGAGCGCGGCACAGGGGGACAAAGGTGGCTTGGTCTGGTGCCTGTGCAAGCCCTGCGCACGGAGCTGGTGCTCCTGCAGTGCAGCCACGCCCACACCGGTGAGGTGTCCCCGCTGCCACCGCAGCTGATGCAGGCTGGGCGACTCTGACAAGTGCTGCCACCACAAAGTGTCCCAATCCACGCAGAAATCTCCACATTCCCTGGGATCCAGCAGAGCACCAGGGCAGCCTCAGCTTCTGCCACAGCCCTGGGGAGGGACCCGAGCCTGTCCTGCCCGGGTGGAGCAGTGTCCTGGTGCTGTCCCGTGCCCAGCCCTGTGCAGGCAGCCCTGGGAGCTGGGCAAGCCTGGGGTGCTCAGCACGGTGCCCACTGCCAGCCTGGGTGTCCATCGGTCCGAGCTCAAATCCTGCCTCCCGTGTCACCCTCTCCATCAATAAATAGGTTAAATAAATAAAGTGACAGATCCGGATCGGGGTGGAGGAGGGGCGGGAGGAGGGAGGGGACGCCGCCCTGGCCCGGGGCCGTTCGTGTCTGCACAAACACACACAAAGTAGCCGAGGATGGGCCGGGGCCCTGGGGGCTCAGTCCGGGACCAGGTGTCCAGGCTGTCACTCCTGGGCCGGCAGTGGGGCGGCACACGGGGAGCTGGAGGCCAGGGACACGTGGGTGGTGGAGGATGGCAGCGACCTCGGCGTCTGGCACCTGGGGACACAGAGACACTCTGGGTCTGCTGCCCTGCCCTGCCTTCCTGCCCTCCCAAAATCCAGCCCTTTTCCTGGTCACCTGCTGTGCAGGCAGCACCAAAGGGCACCTTGCTGGGTGGGTCTGGGATTTAGGAGTATCATGAAATCATGGAACGGTTTGGGGAGATCTTACAACCCATCCAGTGCCACCCCTGCCATGGCAGGGACACCTCCCACACTGTCCCAGCTGCTCCCAGCCCTGTCCAGCCTGGCCTTGGGCACTGCCAGGGATCCAGGGGCAGCCACAGCTGCTCTGTCACCCTGTGCCAGTCCTGCCCACCCTGCCAGGAACAATTCCTGCCCAGGATCCCACCCAGCCCTGCCCTCTGGCAGTGGGAGCCATTCCCTGGCTCCTGTCCCTCCATCCTTGTCCCCAGTCCCTCTCCAGCTCTCCTGCAGCCCCTTCAGGCCCTGCCAGGGGCTCTGAGCTCTCCCTGGACCCTTCTCCTCTCCACTGAGCACCCCCAGCTCTGCCAGGCTGGCTCCAGAGCAGAGGGGCTCCAGCCCTGCAGCAGCTCCAGGTCCCTCCTGCACAGAGCTCCCCACGATGCTGTTCCCTGGCACAACCTCAGCAGCATTTCAAACTGACCGCACCAGCAGCTCAGGGGCAGGGTCGGCCCCGGTGGGACGGGGTCAGCGCAGCTCTGCTGTGACTCCTCCTCCTGTCCCAGCCCCGGTCCCCAGAGCCGGTCCCGCCCTGTCCCCGGGCTGTCACTCACCAGGAGCGGGACTTGCGCACGCGGGAGGCCGCTGGCCTCTCCAGGAGGCTGTCCAGGTGCATCAGCCTCTCCAGGTGCAGCGCCCGCGGGTCCTGCTCCGCCGCCTCCCTGCCGCGCTCGAACTCGAAGATGGCCGGGGGGGACAGGTCCAGCTCCAGGAACATGATGTTCTCAGCCTGCCCAGGGCACAGGGAAGCCACAGCCCGGGGAGTCACGGTGGGGAGAGCACGGCTCCAGCTCTGGCACCCCACACTGCCAGGGGAGCTCTGGGCAGTGGATCCTCCCCTGGCTGCCCTGGCACAGCCACACCGGGCTCTGGGCTCAAGGCTCTGCTCTGGCTCTCCCAGCCCCTCCCAGGGCTCAGCAGCCCTGTCCTTTCCAATGGCACAGCTGCCAGAGCCACAGAGCCAGGAGCTGGGAGCTCAGACTGGTGTATCCCAGATTCTCCAGAGCTGGTTTACTCCATCTTCTCTCCCAGTGTTATCCAGCCCTCCACCCACTGTCTGCCTTCAACACCCACCTCTACCCTACACCCACCCATTCATCCACACATCCAACCACAGCAATCCACATCCACACACCCACCCACACATTCACACACCATCCACATCCATTCACATCCACCTCCATCCATCCATCCATGGATCCACCTCCATCATCCATCATCCATCCATTATCCATCCATCCATCCCTCCCTCCATCCATCCATGTACATCCATCCATCCATCCCTCCATCCATCCACATCCCCCCCTCCCTCCCTCCATCCCTCCCCGGGGTCCCTGCTGTACCCTGAAGCGGGGGTGGGATCTCCTGGCCATGGCCACCCGGGCGTACTGGCTGATGGGTCTCTTGTAGCCCACGGCAGAGGTGGGGCGCCTCTTCATCTGGGAGCTGCTCCTGGGCACAGCACAGGGAACTGACTGACAGTGCCCAGGGGGACTGGGGGGGCCAGGGGGGAGTGGGGGATTGAGGGGACCGGGGGGACTGAAGGACTGAGGGATTAAAGGGGCTGGGGGGACTGAGGAGACTGAGGGAGCTGAGAGGACTGGGGGGACTGAGGAGACCAGGGAGACTCGGGGGACCAGGGGGACTGAGGGGACAGAGGGAGCTGAGGGGACAGAGGGGACCAGGGAAGCAGCCGTTTCCATGGGGCTGGGCTTGGAGAGGATTCCCATCCATGGGCACCTCCCAGAGTCCCTGGTCCCCCCAGTTGTGGGGCCATTCGTGCTCATTGGCAGGGACAGGGACACAGGGACAAGGACACAGGGACAAGGACTGTACCCTGGGGACAAGGACAGGGACACAGGGCTGTACCCTCCAGTGGGAACCAGTGGCTGGAATTTCCACTGGTCCTCGTCGCTGTCGAAGTACAGGCGGTTCATGATCTTGTTCTTCTCCTCGGGAGGGATGAAGTTCTCAATGATCAAGTACCTGAGGGATGGAGCAGGAGGGGAAGGAGCAGGAGAGGAAGGGGTTAATGTGACAGGAGACAGAAAACAGGTCACAAAGGGAGAGGAAAGGCAGGAAGAGAAGGAGACATGCAGGGAGAATATCCAGAGGATGGAAATGTGATGGAAGGGGAGGGGTTGAAGCAATGCAGCCACAGAGGGGGGACAGACACCAGAGAGGAGCTCTGGGGCTCCAGGCAGGACCAGGACTGGACCTGACATCTCCCTCTCCCTCTCCCTCTCCCCTGCCCAACCTGAAAATCAAGGAAAGCTCAACGATGCCAAGTGGATCCCAGAGGGAATCTTTTTCCCTGTGTGTTTTTTGGGGGCAAGTTGAGCAGCTGTCAAAAATTGTTTTGAGGCAAGGAGATGTATCAGTGAGCTGTGGCTTCCAGCCAGAACCGTGTCAGAGAGAAGGGGCAAAGCTGGAGATGGAATTCTATTTGTAGTGGAACTGTTTCACCCTGAAAAGGCTGAAGTGCTTGTAAATATCTGCGGGGGTTACAGACTCTGAGAGAGGAGTGTTTGAAGTGAGAACAAACCCCCGGGGGCGGAGCAGCAGCAGCTGCAGCTGTGGAAGGGAAATCTCTGCTGTGCCAGGGAGCTGGGAGCCCCAGGGAGCTGGGGTCACCCTGAGCCCCCAGAGCTGCTGTCCTCCGAGGGTGGTTGGGGGCCAGAGCAGTGTCCCCAGCCACCACTGCCACCCCCAGGTTCAGCCACAGCCAGGGCTTCTGCTGCAACATTTTCTGCTTTTTACCCTGGAACATTTTCTGCTTTTCGCCCTGGAACATTTTCTGCTTTTCCTCCTCTCTCAGCAGCTCCTGGACACCCCCTGTGCTGCCCACCCAGCACACAGCTCCCAGTGGCCACACCTTGTGCCACCACTGACACTGGGCAGGGCTTGGGTCTGTCCCTGTCTCTGGGTGGGGTCAATCCCTCCAGTTCTGCACCCACTCTGGGCCTCTGAGCCTGAGCCCTGCTCTGAGCTCCTGAGCCCTGCTCTGAGCTCCTGAGCCCTGCTGTGACCACTCCAGCCCTGCTCTGAGCACCCCAAATCTGCTCTGAGCATCCCAACCCTGCTCTGAATCCTCCAGTCCTGCTCTAACACCCCAACCCTGCTCTGAGCTCCTGAGCCCTGCTCTGAACCCCCCAGCCCTGCTCTGAGCACCCCAATCCTGCTCTTAGCATCCCAACTCAGCTCTGACCACCTCAATCCTGCCCTGACCACCTCAATCCTGCTCTGAGCCCCTCATCTCTGCTCTAACACCCCAGCCCTGTTTTAACACCCCCATCCTACTCTGAACCCCCCAGGTCTGCTCTAACACCCCAGCCCTGCCCTGCACACCCAGTTCCTCAGCCCCCCGTGCCCAGGGGACCCCCAAGCACCCCACCAACACCTACTTGAGCTTCAGCTCCCGGGTCTGCTCGTTCTGGGCCTCCTCCAGGTCCTGGCGCACGCGGATGTACTCGTCGTGCTGGTCCTGGATCTCAGCCTTGACAGCCTGCAGCTTGGCATAGAGCTGGGGCAGGGAGCAGCAGCTGAGCCCTGCCCGGGGCTGGGTGCCCGGGGAGGGACATCCTCACCCGCCCTGCCCCTGCCCTGCCCTGCCCCGCCCCTGCCCTGCCCCTGCCATGCCCTCACCTTCTTCAGCTTCTTGGTTTTGATCTCCACCTCCTGCTGCAGGGACGTGTAGGTGTCCCGCAGCTCCATGGTCTCCTCGTCCCTCAGTAGCATCTCCTGCTGCATCTCCCGCTCGCGGCGTTTCTGCGGCACGGGGAGGCGGTGAGCAGGGTGGGGACAGGGACACCCTGCCACCCTGTGTCACCCTGTGTCACCCCTGTGTCACCCTGTGTGTCACCCTGTGTCAACCCGTGTCACCCTCTGTGTCACCCCCATGCCACCCTCTGTGTCACCGCCCATGTCACCCTGTGTCAACCCCGTGTCACCCCCCGTGTCACCCTCTGTGTCACCCCATGTCACCCCAATGTCACCCTCTGTGTCACTGCCCATGTCACCCTCTGTGTCACCCCCATGTAACCCCCCGTATCACCCTCGTGTCACCCCCCCCGTGTCACCCCCCATCACCTCGTGTCACCCATGTCATCCCCCAGGTCACACCTTGTCACCACATGTCACCCCCATATCACCCCGTGTCACTGCCCATGTCACTCCCCCATGTCAACCTGTGTCACCCCCTGTATCACACCCTGTGTCACCCCGTGTCACTCCTTGTGTCACCTCCCATGTCACCTCTGTGTCACACCTTGTGTCACCCCAGTGTCACCCCCAGTGTCACCCACCTGCTCGGCGATCTCCTGCCGCCTCAGCTCCAGCATCTTCTGCTGCTCGTTGGTGTGGTCCACGATGGTCCTGCCCCCGATGAGCAGCTTGCTCTCCATGGCCTGCAGGGCACAGGGCTCAGGGCAGGGCTCCCAGCCCTGACAGTGGGCTTTGCCCCATGACACCCTGGCTGGGTGGTCACCCTGTGCCACCCCTGATCCCTGTGCCCATCTCTGCTTTCTGTGCCCATCCCCAACCCCTGTGCCCATCCCCAATCCCTGTGCCCATCTCTGCTTTCTGTGCCCATCCCCAATCCCTGTGCCCATCCCCAATCCCTGTGCCCATCCCCAATCCCTGTGCCCATCCCCAATCCCTGTGCCCATCCATAATCCCTGTGCCCATCCCCAACCCCTGTGCCCATTCCCAATCCCTGTGCCCATCCCCAACCCCTGTGCCCATCCATAATCCCTGTGCCCATCCATAATCCCTGTGCCCATCTCTGCCTTCTGTGCCCATCCCCGATCCCTGTGCCCATCCCCAATCCCTGTGCCCATCCCAAATCCCTGTGCCCATCCCCAACCCCTGTGCCCATTCACAACTCCTGTGCCCATCCCCAATCTCCATGCCCATCCCCAATCCCTGTGCCCATCCCCAATCCCCGTGCCCATCCCTGGTTCCCATGCCCATCCCTGATCCTTGATTCCATCCCTGCTCTCAGGGAGGTGGAAGCATTCAGTGCCCAGAGCCCTGCACGATTATGGTGGATATTGGGAACAATTCCTGCCTGGAAAGAGCTGTCCTGCCCTGGCACTGCCCAGGCAGGGGTGGATTCCCCATCCCTGGAGGGGTTTAAAATCCCTGTGGATGTGGCACTTGGGGACAGAGGACAGTGCTGGCCTGGGCAGTGCTGGGGATGGTTGGGCTCGGTGACCCTTGAAGGTCATTTTGTTCACGATTCCATGGGCAGGCAGCAGAGCAGCCCGGGCTGGGTCGGCAGCCGGGCCAGCAGCAGGGACAGCAGCAGTGGCTGCAGGGGTGCAGGGACAGCAGCAGTGGCTGCAGGGCTGCAGGGGTGCAGGGGCTGCAGCAGGGGCTGCAGTGCCGTGTCCCCCCGCTGCTCCCAGCCCGCAGCCCCGGGCCCGTTCCCTCCCGCACAGCTGCGATCCCGGGATGTGCAGCAGCTGCCGGCCCGGCCCAGCCCCCGCCCCCGCCTTCCTGCCCCGCTCACACCGGGGCGCGGAGGGACGGGAAATACACAAATACACAAATACAGACACAAATACACACACACACACCGGCCTGGGCACGGAGGGACGGGAAATACACAAATACAGACACAAATACACACACACACCGGGCTGGGCACGGAGGGACGGGAATTACACAAATACACAAATACAGACCCAAATACACACACACACACCGGGCTGGGCACGGAGAGACGGGAAATACACAAATACACACACACACACACACACACACACACACACCGGGACTGGGCATGGAGAGACGGAAAATACACAAATACAGACCCAAATACACACACACACCGGGCCTGGGCACGGAGGGACGGGAAATACACAAATACAGACCCACACACACACACACACACACACCGGGCTGGGCACGGAGAGACGGGAAATACACAAATACAGACACAAATACACACACACACACACACACACACACACACACACACACACACACACACACACACCGGGACTGGGCATGGAGAGACGGGAAAATACACAAATACAGACCCAAATACACACTGAGATACACAAATACAGACCCAAATACACACTGAGATACACAAATACACACACACACACACCGGGGATGTGCACGCAGAAATGTGAAAATGGACACACAAATACACACTGAGATACACACACAAATACACACACAGACACACACACAGACACACACACCCCGGGGCTGTGCACACAGAAATGCACAAACACACAAATACACACACACAAATACACAGGGGCTGTGCACACAGAAATGTGCAAATACACACACAACAAATAAACACACAGGGGCTGTGCACACAGAAATGCACAAACACACACACACACAGGGGCTCTGCACACACACACACAAATAAACACACACGGTCTGTACATAAATACAGACACACACACAAATACACAGAGGTTGTGCACACACAAACACACACAGGGAGCACATCCTGGGCCAGGATGGACAAGGTCACACCCATGTGTATGTGTGTCTGTGTGTGTCTGTGTGTCTCTGTGTGTGTGTGTGTGTCTGTATGTGTCTGTGTGTGTGTATCTCTGTCTCTGTGTATTTGTGGCCTGCTCCCATGTCAGGATGTCAGTGAGGGACAATCAGGGGGACACCCTGTGCCCCCCCAGGGATGGACCCAGATGTCCCCAGGACACCACACACAGCTTGAGAAACCAATCTCCCAGACACAGACACAGACACAGACGGGCCACCATCTCTGAAATGTCCCCTCTGCCACCAGCATGTGGCCACCCACACCCACTGGGCATCTGCCCCTGAGGTCCCTCTGGCCCCCCCAGATCCAGGGGCCCTGCCCAGCCCCTCCCCACCATGGCCACTGAGGGGCAGGGGGGCCACCAGGCCACCCCAAGGATGCTGCCAGCCTGGGGGGGCACATGTCCCTGGGCAGGGGTCTCCATGGGGGTGCTGTGCCAGAGTGGAGGCTCTGGCAAACCAGTGGCCCCATCCCCACCAACAGCTGCCTGGGGCAAGGCTCTATTTCCACTCGATTTCCATTATTTTCCCCTCATTTTTCCCCTTCTGGCTGCAGGGGGCACACTGTGGGAACCCAGGGGACACCCCCACAACTGTGCCTTCCCACCTTTCCCACCAGTGAGACCCCTGCAGCCACTCAGTGCTGTGGGGACACAGCCCCCCCCTGACCCTGGGGATTCCCCCCCTCTGATGGTGTCCAGGCTGGGTGTTCTGCTGGGGGCTGAGACCCCCCAGGGCAGCCCCCAGCCCATCCTGTGCCATCCCCTGCCAGGCCTGGAGTACTGGGGTGCCATGGGCCCCTCACCCCTTCTCCAAACCCAGTTCTTGGTCCCTCCCTTGATGCTGAATGTCCCCTGGGAGCCCCGCTGGGCTGCAGGGAGGGGACAGGGGGGTGCTGGGACAATGATCCCACTGCCACCCCCTCCCTGCAGACACCACCCCAGATTAAGAGGCTTCTCAGTGCTGCTGTTTTCTCCTGCCAGGGCATTTATTCCCTCTAAGGAGGAGACTCCCAAGCTCCTTTAGCACTAAGCCTCTCCCAGGAGCTCATTTCCGGCACCCAGAGACCTCCCCAGCACTTTCCCTCCTGCTGACCTCAGCCTCAGCCCCTGGCACAGGGAAGCACCCACACCCTGAGCCCAGCTCCCTGTGGCACAGCCCCTCTGCCTGGGCACGGAGCTGGGCATCCAGGAGCACATCTGGGTGCCCAAATGCACATCTGCTGGGGCAGGCTGACCCTCTGAGCTCCATGTCCCACATGTGCCAGCTGGGGGGCAGAGGCAGAGCCCACACCCACGAGTGTGACAGCATGAAGGGTGCAGTGTGTCACCCGTGGGTGTGGTGGGCACCCCGTGTCCCCCTGTCACCTCAGCTGCCTTTGCCATGGTCACTGTGGAGCCTGTGGGGCTTGTGGCCCCACTGCATGGCAAAGCTGCCCCTGAGCACCTTGAGGCCACCCAGTGTCCCCACAGTGTCCCACTGGGGTGAGTGTCACAGCAGGCTGTGCCCCTCTGGCACAGGGGGGATTTTCTGAGGTGACACCACTCTGCTGTCCCACACAGCCAGAGGGTCCCTGTGTGTGGAGCAGCTCTGAAGGCCACCCAAAGGGACATGGTGTCACCTCGCCTCCGGCCCTGCCTTGTTACTCAGCACTTCCAGGACACACAGTGGCCCTGAGCCAGCCAGACAGGGAGACTGTGCTGGGCAGCTGCCAGCCCAGCCTGCACCCACAGCCTGCACCCACAGCCTGCACAGCCACGGGGGATGGCTGCAGGCCCCCTGTGCCAGGCATCCCGCTGTGCCAGGACACCCGTCACGGGACACCCGTCACGGGACACCCGCTGTGCCAGCCAGCAGCCCACGGCTCAGCCACAGTGCCACGTCCCAGAGGGATCCCACGGTGTCTGTGCAGGCATCCAGGCACGGCCACGCATCCCTGGGCATGATCACACATCCCTGGGCACGGCCACGTGTCCCTGGGGCTGCAGCAAACACGACCCTGGCCATGGAAGAGGGTCCAGACCCCTGCCCAGCCCTGGCACCCCGTTGGTCCCGGCCCCATGGCCACCACGGGCAGGGGGGAGGGTTCAGGGTCCCCGCAGCTCAGTGGGGACAGGAGCAGGGCTGGGGCAGGGGGAGGTGCAGCCCCAGACCCCCGGCATTGCCGTGGACCCTCTCACCCTCAGCACCAAATCCTTGAGCCAGCGGTGGTGCCCCCATCCACCCTGCCCTGGCTTGGGGTGCCAGGAAGGATTTGGGGTGTGGGATTGGGGTGGGGGTCCCTGCAGAGCTGCCATGGGCTCACAGCCCTACCCATGCCCCCCAGAGCCCACTAGGAGCCAGGGGCTGGACAGAAGTGGGGGCAGGTGCACCAGCCCCAGCCCTGGGCTCACTCCCGAGGCCACCAGGGATGAATCTGCAGCATCACTCTCATCACTCCCCCTTCCCACACGAGCTGCTTTGTTGTGCTGACAGGGACAAGAGCTGAGCACAGCACACTCGTGCCACCGGTGACCCACTCCCCCACAGCCCTTCCCTCCACCCCTGCAGCTCCCAGGCAGTGTCCCTGGGCCACCCCAGCTCAGCCCCACACCGGAGCTGGGGCTGCCCCCAGGACCCTGCCCTGCTTGGAAATGCCCCCTTGCTGTGCCCTATGGTGGGCACCTCCCCCAGGCTCCCTGCTGGGGACCCATTCCCACTCCACACGAGGGGCTGGGGGCACAGCAGGCACCCCAGCCCCGTTTGTCACCACGTGTGACAACACGAACCTTGTACTTGATGGCCAGCAGCTCCGTGGCCTCCTGCTCCTTCCGCAGGTCCTCGATCATCTTCTCCTTCTCCCGGAGCAGCTTCTGCTTCTCCTCGCTCACCAGGCTGTGGTCATCCTGGATAGCAGCTTTCTCCTCTTCCAGCCTCTCCTTCTGCTCCTTCAAGTAATTCTCCATGTTCTTCTCCAGGCCATCCTCATTCTCCTCCTCTCCTTCATTGTCCACGGTGCCCTCTCCCTCCATCGCTTTCTTCCTCCGGCTGCTCCTTCTCCTCTTCTTGCCCAGCATCCCGCGTTTCTCCAGCTGCGCTTTCAGCCGCACGATCTCCTCCTGAAACTCCCGCAGCAACGTGTCCTTGGGGTCCTCGTTCACCCGGGGCTTGTTCTTGATGTTCTTGGCCCTGTTGGCGAACCTGAGGGTGGAGAGGCTCTCGTCGTAGCTGTGCGAGGCCGGGCCCAAGGTGGCCACCATGATTGTCTTGGCGTTGCCCCCGAGGGAGTCCTGCAGCAGGCGGGTGAGCTTGGAGTCCCGGTAGGGGATGTGCGTGCTCCGGCCGTCCACCAGCGCCGAGATGACGTTGCCCAGGGCCGAGAGGGACAGGTTGATCTTGGAGGCTTCCTTGGGGCGCTCTCCCTGAGCCCCCATTTTGTTCTGGCGCTCGCTGCCCGCCAGGTCCACGAGGTTGAGCTTGCCCACGCGGATGTGCTCCTCGCCGTCCGGCCCCGTCTCGCTGCACTCGATGGTGATCAGGAAGATGGCGTGGGAGCGCGAGCTGTGCTCGTTCATGTTGGTGCTGCCCACCGAGCGCGTCTGGCTGCCCAGGTTCATCACGTGCTCGATCTCCTTGACGTTCTTGGTCACGAAGGACGACAGGTCCTTGATGTACACCCCGGTCTCGGGGTTCTCCTTCAGCTCCAGCTTCTTGCTCTGGTCCTTGGCGAGGAGGTCCCTGATCTCCTCCTGGTAGATCTCCAGGTACGAGGCCCTCACCAGGTACTGCTGGTTCTGCGAGCGGGAGATGTGGGTGAAGATGTGCTCGAAGGCGCTGGGGATGATGCCGCGCTTCTCCGGCTCCGCCCAGGCGCCCTGCATGGTGTAGGTCTTGCCGGTGCCGGTCTGCCCGTAGGCGAAGACGGTGCCGTTGAAGCCCTGCAGCACCGAGTCGATGAGCGGCCGCACCGTCTCATCGTACAGGTCGGCCTGCTTGGAGCTGGCGTCGTACACGGCGTCGAAGGTGAACGTCTTGGGCAGCTCCCCGGGCGCGGCGCGGGGGTTGCGGATGCTCACCTGGCCCAGCTTCACGTCCAGCTCCAGGACGCGCTCGTATCCCGCCGCCTCCTCCCGCCGGCTCATGGGCCGGCACCGGGCCACCACCCGGAGCGCCTCGCAGCCGCTGCGGGGCTTACCGGCCATGGCGGCGGCGGGCGGGGCCGGCGGCGCAGCGGGGCTGGGGGCTCAGCCGCGCCGCCCCCGCGGCATCCCCGGGGCCGGGGCCGGGGCCGGGGCGCAGCGGGCGCGGCCGGGGCGGGGGGCGCGGGCGGCCGGGGCGCGGCGGGGCGGCCCCGCCGGGCGCTCGCTCATGGCAGCGCGGCCGCTGCGCCCCGCCCGGTGCGGGGATGGGGCGGGCGGGGCGAGGCGCGGCCGCGCCGCGATTGGTGCGCGCTCCCGCAACCCCCCGGGCGCGCTCCCGCGGGCGCGCACCCGCAGCCGCGGGCGGGAGCGGCGCCGGCCCCCCCGGGCACGCCGGGAGCTGTAGTGCGGCCTTTGTGCCGCGCACGGGGCGCGGGGAGCGGGGGCACCGCTGCGTGCGGGGCTGGGATGCTGCGCTGGAATGCACAAGCGGCATGCGGGATGAAGGATGCGGCGTTGGAATGCGGGGTTAGCATGTAGGGTGAAGGACGCAGGTCTGCCGGGCAGGGCTGGGATTCAGGGTTAGGATACAGGATACAGAATGCAGGACTGGGATATGGGATCGCAAAAGCAGGATCGGGATGTGGGATGCAGGACTGGGATATGGGATGAAGGACAAAGGACTGGAATGCAGGATTGGGATGTGGGATGAAAGATGCAGTACTGGGGTCCAGTGCTGGGATGCAGCACTGGAATGCAGGACTGAGATTTTGGGCTGGGATGCTGCAGTGGAATGCAGGAGTGGAATGCAGGATGAAGGATTCCAGATGAAGGACTGATGGAGGATACAGGATGTGGGATACGGGATGTGGTTGCAGAATGCAGGATGCAGGATTTGTGTGAGCGATGGAGAGTTCTTTTGTGGAATGCAGGATGTGGAGTGCAGGATGCAGGACTGGGATTTGGGAAGCAGGGTGCAGGGTCCCTGATGGGGGATTGGGATGCAGGACAGAGGCAGGACAAGCAGGGGATGCCCAGTCCCAACACTCTGACAGGAACAGAGTTCTTTCCTCAGACCTGGCAACCAGCACAGGGATAACTCCCCATCCCATCCCATCCCATCCCATCCCATCCCATCCCATCCCATCCCATCCCACCCAGCCCCCTGTGGTGTTTGGGGGTCCCTGGGCTGTCCCAGGCTCTGTGTCCCCTGTACATCCCTGCAAAGCCTGGTGGGAATAATCCTGGCACTTTACAGGTCTGCCGGGGGAGATTAAACATTCTTGTGGTTAATCAAGTCTGAGCAACCACCCGTTTCTTTCCTGGAACCAGATTATCCCATAATCAATTAATTAGGGTATTTGCTGCCATACACAGCCCTGCCTGGCGCTATCCGAGCCCTCCGGCTCCGGGAGGAGCTTCCAGGCAGGGACAGTCCCCTCCCCAAAGGAGCAGCCCCAGCCGCGGAGGGGGACCAGGGGACAAAGGAGGGTGTGAGGGAGCAAAGTGGGAGGGAGATCCAGCAGGGATGGAGGGGAGATGGAATTGGGATGGAGGAACAGTGGAGGATGTAGAGGATGATGGGGAGGGTGAAGGGGACGGAGGGGAATGGAAGTTCAGGGGAGGTAGGGTGGGAGGGGGATGCAGCAGTGATGGCAGGAGGGATGGAGGGAGGATGACAGGGATGATGCAGGGACATGGAGGTGATGGGCAGGGTGACAAATGGAGGGGGCAATAGAGGAGGATGGAGGAGGGATGGAGGGACAATGGAGAGGATGGAGGGTGTTATGGAGAAGGATGAAGGTAGAGAATGGGATGGGGGGACAACAGGGGCTGTGGAGGGGTCACTGCTGGGGCCACCGTTCCTCGCCTGCCCCTTCCCAGGGAAGGATCCACCCACAGGGCGCTGCAGCTGGACCCTGCCAGGGGCACAGCCATGGGGTGGGGACAGCCCCCATGGCACAGCACAGACCTGCTGTGCTGTCCCCACGTGCTGGCTCCCACCAAGGCCCTGTGCCATGGGCAGGGACCGGCTGCTGCGTGGCTCTGCCTGTGGCTCTGTCCCTGTGTCCCCAAAGATGAGTTCAGGGCCACCACAGCCCTGCTCCCCTGGCAGCCCCTGGCTGTGGTGGCCCAGCCCCAACATCCCCAGGCTGTGGGGACAGCACAGGCAGGTGGGTGGCACACAGGAACAGGAGGGTATGTAGCAGGGCATGAGACATGGCAAAGACAGGGGACATTCAGGGGCAGGGACTTGCAGGGACACGGGGACGGGAAAGGACAGAGTGACATGTCAAGTGGGGTAACCTGTAGGGACACGGTGACACAGGGAGGGTGAGGTGACATGTGTGGGCAGGATGACAAGTAGGGACAGTGCCAGGTGGGGCAAGGTGCCAGGCAGGGCAGGGTGACACATGAGGACAGTCCCTTGCCCACAGGTCCAGCACAGGACCAGAGCGTGCTGGTGGTGGCCTCTGGCCTCAGGGCTGACCCTCGGGACTGTTCCTGGGGTGCTGGGGCTGAGGGGACAGTGACACCTCATTGTGGCCATCCTGGGCCAGCCCTGGGGTGCCTGAGCAGGGAGACTATGGGGCAACCACCCCACAGACACCCCAGAGCAGCCAGGGCAGAGACCTGAGTCCCCTTGGTGTGTGGGGTGTATGGGGTGTATGTTGTGATAGGTGTATGGGGACATGGTGTGTATGGGGACAGGGTGTCTATGGGGTGATATGGAGTGTATGGGGTGATAGGGTGTGTATGGGGTGATATGGTGTCTATGGGGACATGGTGTGTATGGGGTGTCTGTGGGGACATGGTGTGTCCAGAGGGTCCTGGTGGCACGGCTGGTGACATCCCAGTGCAGCTGTTGGCATGGGATGGCACATGGGAACTGAGACCTGCAGGGATGGACTGCCAGATCCTGAGCCAGGGGTGACACTGCACTGGCTGGGGCAGGGGACGTGGTTGGGTGACACATTTGGGATGACATTTGGGGCCTGCATCTGTCCCAAAGTGCCTCAGCAGGGCTGGGGGATCCCGGTTCCTGTGACCTTGGTATTCCTGTTCCTTCCCATCCCAGGTTCCCACATCCTACAGTCACCCTGGGACATCCCAGCCATCCCTTGGGCATTGTGGCTGCTGCCAGGACAGCACAGATACCCCTGAGAGTATCCAGCCCCTGAAATCTGGTTGGGTTTGGGTACTGCAGCCATCCCTGGGACACCATGGCCACTTTTGAGACATTACTGCCAGACTGGGCCAGCAAGGGTATTCCTGAACAGCACAGTCACCTCTGGGACACTGCAGCCACCCCTGGGTACTGTGGCCACCCCAATTCCCAGCTCCTGTGGGTGACTGGGGGGATCTGGGGGGGGCTGTGGCCCCATGTACCCCATAGTCACTGGGACACTCCACACCCTTGGCTGGCAGTGAGGGTGGCATGAGACCTTGGGACCTCCATCCCATGGTCTGCCCTGGCCTCTTGGCATTGCCTGGCTGCCTGAGCTGGGCAGCACATCAGCCAGAGCCAGGCAGATGTGGGAGGGAAGGGATGCCCAGTGCTGGCGTGATGCTCTCCCACCCCAGGACCCTCTCCAATCTCCTGCAGCCTGCATTCCAGGGGAAAGGCTGACAAAGGGGACACTGATAAAGGGAAGAGGCTGACAAAGGGGACACTGATAAAGGGGAAAGGGACACTCCAGGACCTGCCCCACATGCCCCGTGCCCCACATTCCCTGAGCCACCAACAGCCCTGTTCCCCTTGGGCTGCAGCTGGTGTGGGACCAGCTCCCCCCTCCCAAACCCCCTCTGAGATTGTTCCAGAGCTGCTCCCACTGCAGCCTCCACTCAGGGCCAGCTGCAGTCCCTCATTCCCAGGTCCTGGTGCCATTCCCAGCTCACTGCCATTGCTCAGCCCTGGAGCACTTTGTCAAACCAAGGTCATAACAGGAACACTCTATGGCTGCCAAAACCTTCTCACCTTTGCTGTCACCAGGAAATCATGCTGGAGCTCAGGAACATCCTCTGGTCAGAGTGCTGCCTCTGCTGCCAGGGTCACAGGAGGCACTGCTGTCCCCAGGGAGGACCTCTTCCCTCTGTGGATGCTGCTGTGGGGACAGATGGAAGCACACAGCCTGGGAACTGGGAACTCAGTCTCCATGTTGGCAGTGTTGGTTGACATTCCTCAGGCCTTTTCTTGGTGTTTGGCCAACTGGAGAAAAGCCTGTCCTCCCCAGTGGGAAAAGGACACATCCCAGTGTGATGTTCCCAGCTCAGACTGCAGCTCAGAGGGTGGATCCTCTAATTTTCCCCCACTGATGGCCCTTCACCCTCTCACTCTCTTGGCTTCTACAGGGGGGAAGAGATGCTGAGGGTCCAGCAGGCATTTGGCTGCTTTCCCTCAAAACCAGCTTGCCAGCATTGCCAGAGATCCAGTGGGTTTATTTCCCATTTCCCTCTCTGTGGCAGTTCTGTGGTTCAGCTCAGCTGTTTGTGGCATCATCCTCCCCATGCTCCTGGCTTCCCTCCTGCTGTCCCCATCTCCATGTGCCAGATTGCTGGTGGGGGAGCTTGGGAAGCAGCAGGGCCTTGGGCTCCAGCCACCCTTTTGGGCTGAGATCAGAGGTTTTGTGGTTTTTCAGGCTGTGAAGTGAGCAGGGGCTGCCCAGGCACAGCACAGGAGGGCTGGGAAAGAGGAGCTCCCACAGGAAGGGAATCACTCCAGTGCAAGATTCACCCCACATCCAAAGTGGGGGAGCTGGAGGGGCCAGCAGAGCTCACAGTAAGCCTGGATTTAGGATGGATCAGTTTGCCAGCAGCTGACTCCTCTATAATTAGATGGCAGCAGTGGAACGGGAGCCAGCCTGGGGCACCGAGCTCCAACATCTCCCCATCCCCAGGCATTCCACATGACCCTGGATGTGTAAACAGCCACAGAGGGATGAGCTGTGTCTCCTCTCCAGCGGGGCCATGAGGAATGAAAGCTGTGCAGAGTGCTGCCTCTCCTGCAGGGCAGCCCCAGCAGATGAATCCTGCTGGGAGGGCTCAGCAGCATCTTGGCCATGTCCCCCCTCAGCAGCCACACTCTGGGGGCTGGAAGGAGCTGCAGCCCTGCCTGGCAGCCCACACATGCCCTGTGCCCCTGCTCTGTGCTCCTGAGCATGTCCTGGCTCCTGTGTGACCTGGGGAACTCCTTGTCCTCGTGCCAAGGTCCCGCAGCTCCGGGCTGTGCCCCACCCTCCCTGTTCCCACCTCTGCCATCATCTCACACGGGAGCTGAGAGGGGAAAAGGGACGGCTGGCAGTCCTGTGGGAGCTGCAGGCTTTTATCTTGGATCCTGGATTCCAACAGATGTGGAGTGAGCAATGTCTGTACGGCAGCAGCTCAGCATCGCTGCGCTGAGATTAAAGGATTTAATAATCTGCTGGCAAGAAGTAATTGAAAAAGGCAGAGCTCTGGCTGTGCAGCACTCAGCTGATGCACCAGGGCATTCCCACGCTCCCGAGATCCCTCCAAACCTTCCAGCAAGCACAGGAAATCCCAGTGGGTGTAGGGAGGCACTATCCTCCACAGATCCAGGGACTAAACTTCACCTTCCTTCATAGGAAACTATTGATTTGACAGTAACAAGCTGCCAGGGAGCTTTTGAGCTGCTGCAGAAAGAACAAGGAACTGAAAGTGGCACTGCCTCTGTGCCGGGTACATGTGGATGTGGCACATGGGCACAGGGATTAGTGGAAGAACTGTTGGATCTGATGTCTCAAGGGCTTTTCCAACATCAAGGATTCTGTGATCCTGTGACTCTGGGTTCATGGTGTGTCTCTGGGTACTGAGGGGAGCAGAGCTGCCCTTGCTGGAGGTCAAAGCCTCACTCAGCAGCAGTGGGGATCATCCTTCACAGCTCCTCAGTCCCTGTTCCACCCCTGCTTCACTCCCTGCTTCCCAACTGCAGGAAACAAGGCTGTGACTGGCTCTGCACAGCACTGACAACAATACTGGGCTTCTTCCCCCTCTGGGCAGTGCAGGACCAGGACTCAGCACAAGACATGCCACAGGGCAGGGATTTCTGGCTGCAGACACAAGGGCTGAAGCTCTGGGGGGTGGAGGCTGTCCTGGAGGGGCAGAGGCTTGGGAATATAGAAGTCCTCAGGCATTACAGCTGGGAAGGACCCCTGTGGGTGCCCGGGGCAGGGAGCTCCTGGATGTGCCCAGGCACGCTGGCAGAGCCAGGCTGAGTGCCCCGAGCTGGCACTGCCACACCCGGGGCCAAGCTGAGGTGACTGTGCAGAAATCAGAGATGTGCCTGGCCCACAGAGCTGCTGCCAAAGGCACTGGGCTCCGTGTGCCCTTTGTGTCCTCCCTGTCACTGCAAGTGCTGAGTCCTTCTCCTCCCAACAGAGGCTGGCTGGAACAGAAACTGGGGGGAAGTCCCGTTTCAGGAACACAGAGCTGCCTTTCTTGTTCCCCTCACGTGCTCTCTGTCCACCTGCCTTGGGGATGGGTGAGAAAAGGAGGTGAAATCCAAAGTGAGAGCCTGACCCTGCTGGCAGCAGGGCTAGGAGATGCTCCAAACACCAGCCTGTCCTGCCACTGCCCAGACAGCCTTAGCAGGAGCCACTCGGTGTGGCTGGGTGGGACAGATGGAGGCAAAAGAGAAAATCTGTGTGGGGAACCCTTCTCACTGCACTGCCATTTCCTCTGCTGAGGATTTCAACATTCTGAAAAAGCTTATTTCTTACATTGGGCTTTCCTGGGGTGTCTCAAAAAATTTACCAGAGCTGAGGGGGCTCAGCCTGGAGAAAAGGAGCCTCAGGGGGACCTTGTGGCTCTGCACAGCTCCCTGCCAGGAGGGGACAGCCAGGGGGGGTCGGGCTGTGCTGCCAGGGAACAGGGACAGGACAAGGGGAAATGGGCTCAGGCTGGGCCAGGGCAGGCTCAGGTTGGACAGCAGCAGCAATTTCTCCATGGAAAGGGTGCTCAGGCCTTGGCAGGGGCTGCCCAGGGAGCTTTGCAGTGCCCATCCCTGGGGGTGTCACCTGGAGGTGGCACTCAGGGCTCCGGGCTGGGGACAAGGAGGTGATCAGGCACAGCTTGGCCTCAATGATCCTGGAGGTCTTTTCCAATCTGAAGAATTCTGTGATTCTGTGTATTTATTTGAGTTCTGCCCTGCTGATGACATAAGGAAAAAAAAA
The DNA here is from genome assembly GCF_029582105.1 of Oenanthe melanoleuca. Classification (NCBI taxonomy): domain Eukaryota; kingdom Metazoa; phylum Chordata; class Aves; order Passeriformes; family Muscicapidae; genus Oenanthe; species Oenanthe melanoleuca. The sequence continues at coordinate 676,629 of NC_079336.1, forward strand.
AAAAAAAAAAAAAAAGTCAGAGGGGTGTCTGGAGTTGAGAGCTCCTGCTCTGGTGCCCAGGGTGCTTGGAGCACAGAACACACTGTGGACACCCCTGCTAAGAGGACAACGTTGTACAGCAGCAGGTGGAGCAAATTCAACTTTTTCTGTTCCTCCTCAGACCCCATGAGCATCTGGGGCTGTTTAGCAGCTCCCTGGGGGCTCTGGGCCTTACACAAGTGTGGGTTCCAGACACTCCTGAAGAGCAGGGAGCTGCAGGTGTCCAGGGGCTGGGAGGGTCTGTGCTCAGTGGGAGCTCATCCTTCAAGGTGAGCAGCCAGGAATGGTGGTCCCAGAACCTCCTCAGATGGCCTGGGCTGCCCCATGCCCAGCAGCAGAGCCTTGGCTGGGGGAGGAGCTGCAGAACACAGAGCAGCTTGTTCCCAGTGGCTCTGGGGTGACAAAGGCTCTTCCATCCCAGCACCACGGGCTGGGCCCTGCTCTGTGGGGCTGTCAGTGAGTAACCAGCAAGCCCAGCTCATCACTGTTGCACAACTGGCTGCTGATTCACAGCTCTGTCCCACGGACAGCCCGAGGGCACCTCTCCAGCGGGGTGTTGCAATTCCTGCTCTCAGCTGTCCCTGCAAAGCCCGGGGAGAGGCTGCCAGGTCCTGCTGGCTCTCCCTTTACACCTCATTCCTCCTAATTTGGTAATTTCTCCTGTCACAGAGCAGTGTCCTCTGGGGATCAGGACAGAAGATCCTGGGAAAGGTGTTGGAGGGAGAGCTATGGGAGCTGTTCTGCCTGGACATCTCCAAATCTCCCAGTCCTGCAGCAATGGTCTCCTGACTGAGCCACCAAGACCAAAGGTGTCTCTGTCCTTGTGAGGCAGCTCCTGAGGGATTGCTTCCCTCATGGGGTAACATTTAACAATTTGACACAAGGGCCAGCCTTACACAACGGACAAAAACCAGTTTGTCTTGCTTGCAGAGGGATATGTGAGATTCTCAGCAGGAATTTCTCCATGGAAAGGGAGCTCAGGCCTTGGCAGGGGCTGCCCAGGGAGCTTTGCAGTGCCCATCCCTGGAGGTGTCCAAGGAAGGGCTGGATGTGACACTCAGTGCTCTGGGCTGGGGACAGGGAGGGATCAGGCACAGCTGGGACTGGATGGGCTCTTCCAACCTCAGGGAATCTGGGATTCTGTGTAGCATCACTTCCTCTCCAGGATCCTAAAGATAACCTTCCTTGAAGTGATGAAGTCCATGAGCAAGCTGTCTAGGACAAAAGGCCCTTGTAAAGAGAGGTGAGAACATGCAGAGCTGACAAAGCCCCCAGGAGTGCCTGGAGGCATCAGCCCTGGTTCCCAGGTGGGGTCAGTGGCAGTGCCTGTGCCACCGAGCTCTCCATGGGCACTGGAGCTTCCCCCTGGGATCTGCTCAGTCACAGAGGAAGTGTTTGTGCAGTGCCCTTACACTGCTCCAGCAAAGAGCTAAAAATAGCCCCGTGCTGTGAGGCTGTGAGGCTGCAGACTGCTGTGTGTGCTGTGTCAGCGCTGAGCAAAGCCCTGCTGGGCTCAGGGAGCAGGGACAGAGCTGCGACCCACTGCCACCACACCCAGCAGGGCTGGGAAACCAAAACTAAACACCAAATACACCTGCTCTGGGCTCACAGCTGGGCCTGGGGAGGGACATGACCTGTAGGAAATATTTCTCAGAATCCCTGAGGCTGGAAAATCCCTCCCAGCCCATCCTGTGCCTGATCCCCTCCTTGTCCCCAGCCCAGAACCCTGAGTGTCACATCCAGCCCTTCCATGGACACCTGCAAGGATTGGCACTCCCAAGCTCCCTGGGCAGCCCCTGCCAAGGCCTGAGCTCCCTTTCCATGGAGAAATTGCTGCTGCTGTCCAACCTGAGCCTGCCCTGGCCCAGCCTGAGCCCATTTCCCCTTGTCCTGTCCCTGTTCCCTGGCAGCACAGCCCGACCCCCCCTGGCTGTCCCCTCCTGGCAGGGAGTTGTGCAGAGCCACAAGGTCCCCCTGAGGCTCCTTTTCTCCAGGCTGAGCCCCTTTCCCAGCTCCCTCAGCCTCTCCTGGGGCTCCAGCCCCTTCCCAGCTCCGTTCCCTTCCCTGGACTCGCTGCAGCCCCTCCAGGTCTCTCCTGTCAGGAGGGGCCCAGAGCTGCCTCCAGCACTGGAGGTGTCCCAGCAGTGCCAGCACAGGGGACAGGCACTGCCCTGGCCCTGCTGCCACCCCAGAGCTGGCACAGCCCAGGGGCCACTGGCCTCTTGCCCACCTGGGCACAACAGGACTTGTGTCCAGCCACTGCCACCAACTCCCCCCAGGGACTTTTCCAGCCTTCCATGTTCTCTGTTACAACATGAGTTGAGATAACTCATCCTGCAAACAGTGGGGAATTACTGACAGCAGGATAATTATGACAGCAAGTTGCAGTTAGCAGTGTGCTGGATCATACCATGGGACATCTCAGGATTGAACGGGAGAGGAGCATTGGGTCTGTGTAAAACCTGTCATGAGGCACTTCCAGCATTTCCATTGCCTTCACTGGTGCTTCCAGAGTGTGGCTCTGGCAAGATTTGCTCGCCTTTGTGGGAAGAGCAGGAGCTGTGAGGGAATTCCCAGGTTGCCACAGGCTCCTTTGCAAACACACCAGGTGCAGCAGGTCCTTGGGTTCCTCATGCTGGGTCATCCCCTCCAGCTCATGCTGGGACTGCTGGTGGATGAGAGGCTGGACAGGACCTGGCTGTGTGTGCTGGCACCAGAAAATCCCCCAGTCCTGGGCTGATCCCCCAGTGTGGGCAGCAGGAAAGTGGGGATTGTGCCCCTGTGCCCAGGTGAGACCCCACCTGCAGAGCTGCCCCAGCCCTGGGGATTCCAGCAGCACAAGGAGCTGGAGCTGCTGCAGAGAGCCCAGAGGAGCCCCAGAGCTGCTGCAGGGCTGGAGCCCCTCTGCTCTGGAGCCAGCCTGGCAGAGCTGGGGGTGCTCAGTGGAGAGGAGAAGGGTCCAGGGAGAGCTCAGAGCCCCTGGCAGGGCCTGAAGGGGCTGCAGGAGAGCTGCAGAGGGACTGGGGACAAGGATGGAGGGACAGGAGCCAGGGAATGGCTCCCACTGCCAGAGGGCAGGGCTGGGTGGGATCCTGGGCAGGAATTGTTCCCTGGCAGGGTGGGCAGGGCTGGCACAGGGTGACAGAGCAGCTGTGGCTGCCCCTGGATCCCTGGCAGTGCCCAAGGCCAGGCTGGACACTGGGGCTGGGAGCAGCCCTGAGGCAGTGTCCCTGCCATGGCAGAGGTGGAATGAGCTGGTCCTTGATGTCCCTTCCCCCCAAAACCTTTTCACCACGCCGGCAGTCTCCGGTCTCCCGCCGCTCCGGGCCGGATCCCCTCACGGCTCTCTGCCCCCTCACGCCTGCGCCGCCAGGGGGCGCCTCCTGCCTCGCCCGCCGCCGCGCTCTGCCCTCCCCGCGATGACGTCACTCCCACCCCAGGGGAGGAGGCGAACGCAGCCAATGGGAGCGCAGAGAGCGCAGCGGGGGGCGGGGCTTTTGCCGGCGCAAGGGCGGGGCCGGCACCCCCCGGGTTCGCGCGGCCGTCGGTGACGTCATCACGCGGGGGTTCTGCGGACCCGGGATTTAGGGATGACCGCACCTGAGCGGGGCAGAGCGGGGAATATCCGAGGATTGGTTCCAAAAAATCCCACCCAGCCCTGCCCTCTGGCAGTGGGAGCCATTCCCTGGCTCCTGTCCCTCCATCCTTGTCCCCAGTCCCTCTCCAGCTCTCCTGCAGCCCCTTCAGGCCCTGCCAGGGGCTCTGAGCTCTCCCTGGACCCTTCTCCTCTCCACTGAGCACCCCCAGCTCTGCCAGGCTGGCTCCAGAGCAGAGGGGCTCCAGCCCTGCAGCAGCTCTGGGGCTCCTCTGGGCTCTGCAGCAGCTCCAGCTCCTTGTGCTGCTGGAATCCCCAGGGCTGGGGCAGCTCTGCAGGTGGGGTCTCACCTGGGCACAGGGGCACAATCCCCCCTTTCCTGCTGCCCACACTGGGGGATCAGCCCAGGCCTGTGAGGGGTTTCAGGGCCAGGGCACATCCAGCCTCTCACCCATGAACACCCCAGAGCTGCTCTGCCTCTGCTCATCCCCAGCTTGGATCGATTCCAGAGTTGGTTCCGACCCAAGCGCAGCACCAGCACTTGAGCCCGTCAAACCCCATGAGATTCCGGAGCTTTTCCACCTCCGGGCAGCCCCGGGCCGCGAATCAAAGCAAAAGCCGCACAAAATAAACGAGCTCCGGAGCCGCGCAGTGACGTCACCCGCCCCGCCGCCCCGCCCCGCCGCGCGCGGTGACGTCACAGCGGCGTGCGCGCGCGCCCCCGCCGGGCCTGCGCGGTGCGTGAGGCGGGGGAGGCGGCGCGCGCAGCCTCGGCAGCGCCTCTGAGGAGCCGCCGCGAGCCCCGGGGGAGAACCGGGAAGGGCCGGCGAGAAGCGGGGCCCATCGAGCCGAGCGGAGCCGGCCGCGCCGCGGGGTTATGAGGGCGGGCGCCGCCGCCTCCCCGTGAGGAGCCGCGGGCGCGGGGAGCGCGCGAGGCCACCCCGCCACAGGAAGCCATTTTGTGGGCCCCCTCCTCCTCCTCCTCGCTCTCGTCCTCTTCCTCCTCCTCGTCCTCCGCCGTCGCCGCCGCCCTCGGGAGCGGCCGGGCCCGGTGAAGGAGGCGGCGAGGAGGGGCGGCGGCGGCCGCCGCGCCCTCCCCCATGGCGAAGAAAACCTACGACCTGCTCTTCAAGCTGCTGCTCATCGGGGACTCGGGGGTCGGCAAGACCTGCGTCCTCTTCCGCTTCTCCGACGATGCCTTCAACACCACCTTCATCTCCACCATTGGTCAGTGCTTTTCCTCACGGGGGGGGCTGCGGACCCCCCAATTCCCACCGCCGTAACCCCCCAGCTCCGTTCCTGTGTCACCCTCGGGGACCCCCCAGTGTTCACCCAGCCCCGTTATTGTGTCACCCCTGGGGACCCCCAGTGTTCACCCGTTATTGTGTCACCCCCCAGGGATCCCCTGTATTATTTGGGGGACCCCCATCAGCAATCCCCTGTGACCCTCCCCCCCCCCCTTTCCCCACAGGGACCCCCAGCCCCGTTTCTGTGTCACCCCCCAGCCCAAATCCTGTGTCCCCCCAGGGACACCCCCCAGCCCCATTCCCGTGTCCCCCCCGGTCCCCGTGCTGTCCCCTGGCCCTGCACACAGAGCCGCCCCGGTGCCGCCCGACGCCGCCTCGCCCCCGCTGCAGGGCAGGCTGCCTGTGGTTGCTCCCTTCGCTCTGGGTGACCCTGAGCGACCCAGGCTGTCCCTGTGCCAGCCTGGGAGCCCACCTGGCCCCTTCCATCAGCGCTAATCCCCGTCCCTGCGGGCAGCGGGGCGCTGGGATGCCCGGCCCCGTGTTTGCACCGCTATTGATGTGGCGATATTGAAGCGATCGCGCTCGTGGGTGGGGTCTGTTTTCTCGCCCAACAAAGCTGTCCTTCCCCCCTTGGCCGGGCTCCTGGCAAAGCTGGGTCCAGCCCTTCCTCGCAGAGCAAGGTAGAGCTGCTCTGACATCATGAAAGAGGGATGTGTCTATGCCTTCTCTGTGCCATGGCACAGGCCTGGTACCCAAAATCCTTCCATCCCAGGTGTATTAAAGGGTTTCCTTTTCCTTCTCCTGAGCATCTTGTTTTGCAGATGAAGAGTTCAGGCCAGCAGCTTCTCACCTTCTTGGTGACTGGCTCTGGAAATTAAGAGTAATTCCTGTCTCGGCTTTCTTGCAGCACCCACTGGTGTAGCATATGCAGATACCTCCATCTGGATAAAAAAGAAAATTATTTTGAGGTGTTTGAACTGGATCTGACTTTTGTGTTTGCTGTAAATCCCTTAAATCACTGGTCATGCAGGTGTTCACTGAGGGAACGTGGAGTGTCTGTAGATCTTAGTGCTGGGTGTGAATTCACCCTTGTGCACTTCCTCATCTGTGTTGAAACATCACCCAGAAATTGCACCTCGGACTATAGCACATAAAAATAGTCACTTAAGCAAGGCTTGAGAAATTTAAAGTTAAAAAAAAAAAATCCTTGTGACAGCTAAGTGTCGAGAAAGTTATTATCTAAAACCTCTTAGGGCCCAACTCAGTGTTTTGCTGAATTTTGGGGGGGTTGTGTGACAGTTGCTAATGCTGTCCCTTCCCAGGACATACCCTGGCCCTGGGAGGCCAGATGGGTTTGCTGCTGTGGCCAGGGTGTATTTTGGCACTGCTTGGCAGATCCTCGCTGGGATCACATGACATTCCTTGCCTTTGGAGTTCGTTGGGAAGGTTTATTTCAATTCCCAAAGTTAAAAATAGTCAACGTCATAGTTAAGAAGTCAGCAGGCACACAGTGGCTCCTGCTCCAGACAACTGTGCTTTTAGTAATTAGTAATTTGTTAATTAGTATTAGTTGTTGGTCTAACTCTGCAGTTTTGGGGCCTTCAAGAGGAGTGTCACCAAGCTGAGTAGGGAGTGTGCACATGCAGGTTTTGGAAGTGTTTCTCATCAGTAAGACCAGTGGCTGTTTGTTTCTGGAGTGCCTAAACTGGAAAGCAGAGGTGTTTTATTCCCTGAATTCTGAACTAAAGGTCTGGAGATGGTAGCTGTGGAACCCTTTGGTTACTGTTTGGTGAGTCAGGTTTGTGTCTTCACAGTGAAATTTGGCAGGTGTTGGGGGTACAAATGGATTTTCTGTGTGGTGTTTAACTGCCCAAAGATGCCTTAAAAATGTGTTGTTTCCATAGTCCTTCCATAAGTTGATGTGGAAATATGGAGCAGACAATATCAGTTGAAATGGAGACTCTCCATTAGTGCCTTGGGAAAAACAGCCCATCCATGAGGGAAGAATCCAAACACCTGAGCTCTCCAGGTTCACTCAGTTCCCTCTGCATTATTCCCAAGGCATGCAGCAGTCTGGCTGAAAATGGGATTTCAGATTCCCACTGGTGACAGCAGCTCTCACGCTTCCCCAGGCTGGCCCTGCAGCAGCAGTGGCCATGCAGGAGCCTGGAAAGGGCCTTTCCACGGGGTCCCTGCTGTGGGAAATCCCAGCACAGCCCCCCTGCTGCTCTGGGTGGTTTTGCAGCTGGAAGAGCAGAGTTTCGGGGACAACCTGTGTTGAAGTCTTTGACCTGTAGCAACAAGGAAATGTGGTTTCCAAAGCCCTTGTGTACACAGTGGGTGGCAGGAGGTGACTGGATCCTTGGCTGAGGCTCTGCTGTGTTTGAGTAACCCCAGCAGCTCTGATCTCTGCCTCTGGGTTTGCTCAGAGCTCTGCCAGCAGCCTGGGATACACATCAAGTGTCCTGGAGTGTTTGGGGGGGACTGGTTCATAGAATCCTGGAATGGTTTGGGTGGGAAGGGACCTCAAAACCCCCCCAGTGCCACCCCTGCCATGGGGACACCTCCCACTGTCCCACTGCTCCAGCCCCAGTGTCCAGCCTGGCCTTGGGCACTGCCAGGGATCCAGGGGCAGCCACAGCTGCTCTGTCACCCTGTGCCAGCCCTGCCCACCCTGCCAGGGAACAATTCCTGCCCAGGATCCCACCCAGCCCTGCCCTCTGGCAGTGGGAGCCATTCCCTGGCTCCTGTCCCTCCATCCTTGTCCCCAGTCCCTCTGAGCTCTTCTGTAGGTTCCCTTTAGGCACTGGAAGGCTCAGTCTTTAGTTTGTAAGGAAAAGAAGGATCTCAAGGAATATTGGAGCTGGTCTCTGTCTAAGGAGGATGTGTGGGGAAAAGATTTTAATTCTCTAAAACCAAAAGCCTGTTTGCATAGGTAAGGGAATACACATTAATAGAGCATTTCTACTTCACCTTAGTGACTTCTGTTCACATTTCATCTTTGCACATTGAATAATCCTGATCCATTTTGGCTGCTGGATATAACTTACTGTCCCTGTAATTTGACATACTCTCACTTTGAGTCACTTCAATCTAATATTTCCTGCTAAAGCAGCAGTTAAGCTCCTGGATGTGCTGAGGTGCCAGTGTGAGTGATTTCATTGCCCCATCCCAGGCACTATAAATATTCCAGATGGCATTTCTGCAAGAAATCCCAGAGTCATTGTAACCTCCCTGGAGAGGGCAGAGCCTCAGCCTCCAGCACTGCCCTGCTGTTTGCAGGTACCAAAGGAATAAATCTGGGAAGGCTTGGTCCATCACAAGCCATTTTAAATTTTAACTGTTCTTCAGCGATTTTGCAGTGCAGAAATCATTTTTATGGGATTTGGTTTTGAGGACTGTGGGGACTTCTCAGTTGTCTCTAGGGGTGCTCCTGGCTGGGTCAGTGGGTGGCTGCAGCTGCCCCTCTGGCAGAGGTGATGCTCCTCATTTTGGTGCTCTTCCTGCTGCCAGCACATTGTCTTCATTTTAAATGTTGAAAATGTTAGGAAAAGTCACTTCCAGGCAGCATATCCTTGAGATCTTAACTTTCAATATCTTTTAATTGGCTGTCAGTGTGTCAGGTTGTTGATGGTTTGAAGTGAGCTGTGGATGAAGGATCCATAGGAGCTGTGCACACTTTGAGGAGCTCCTCAGGGTCCAGCCTTGCACCTGGGAACAGGTGGGGAGGGAGGCTCTTCTGGCCAGGATGGCTGCTGGAAAATTTGAATGCCAGGACTGAGCCTAAGCATGTAATCACTGTTGTCTGACTAAGTCCAATGCAAATGGAGATGAGTCACAAAAAATGTTTTCCCATGAAATCTTTAGTAATAGCTGAGGAGAACAAAGGGTGTATGAGCATTGGGAGATTCCCCCCCAGTGCTCCTGATGGAGGTAAAACTTCCCTGGATCTTAATCCTTCCTGGAGCTGCAGCTGTATTTTGTATTCCTGAGCTTTACTCACCTGGCTGCAAGTCTGCAAATCCAGAGATAAAAAACAGTGATTTTTGAGATTTGTTTTATTTTGAGCACAATCAAAGCTGTGATAAGAGCATGCAAAGCTGTTACTTTAAATATGGAAGCATAGGAAAACTACTTGGATGAAATTATTATTTTTAATTTTTTCTTTTGCCTTTATTAGAAGTGGTTTTGGGTTGGAACCACTTGCTTTGAAATTGCTTCCTATCAGGACATTGATGCAGTGAAGTTTTAAAAAATTAGTCCTCAAGTAATAAATCCAAGATTGTTCATGCATCCTGGGAGATTTGTCACTCAGGACTGTGATATATTAATGTTGGAAGGAAGGAAGGATCCCCAGGTAGAGAATGGGGAAAAACTTGGCAGATTTTGGGAAACAAATGATGATTTGAATGGTGCAGATGCTGTTGCTGTGCAGGGGTTGCAGTGAAGTCTGAAGAACGGGTAATTTCAGGATTCAGGGAAACAAGGGGTTGCTACAACAGTTGGAAGTCCTGGCTTGCTGTTCCCTGAAGCTGTGGATGTTCCATCACTGGAAATGTTCCAGGTTGGGCAGGACTCAGAGCAGTGTGGTCTGGTGGAAGATCTCTCTGCCCATAGCAGGGGGTGAAATGGGATGAGCTTTAAGGGAAAAGCTTTTCCAACCCAAACCTTTCCATGATTCCATTATTATATCCCATTTTTGTATCCTACCTGCAGCCTACAGGAGCAGCAGCAGCTGTGAGTTGTGTTCATGTTGTGGCCAGGCTCAGTCTGACTCCTGGTGTGGAGTCAGGTGAATCAGACAAGGAAAAATCCCAATAAACCCATCAAAGCCCCCTGATCCCAACTCCTGCTCAGTCATCCCCACCACCTGAACCCATCAGGCAGCAGGAGAGGCCAAAGTCACTTCCACTTGGAGGTGGCTGTGCTGCAGAACTGGCTGCCAGGGGAATTTTGGAGTGGAAAAGATGGGAGGTTCAGAATGAAAGTAGAAAATGGAAGTGGAGCCATCAGATGCTGTGCTCTGGATGCAGGCTGCAGCTCAGGAATCCCCTCAGCTCTTGGCTGCTGGAGGCTGGACAAGTATTGTTTGGCCTGGAGAGGGCCAAATTACTGTACAAGAAGGGTGGTTTGGTTTTGGTTTCGTTTAGTAGGGTTTTTTGGGGCTTTTGTGTGTGAGTGGGGATTTTTTTGTCATTTAGGGCAGTGATAATGAGCAGCAGTTTTGCACACGCCTCACAGAGCTGATGAGAAGCTGGGGATGGCTGTGGTGAGGAGCTGAGGAACTGAGCTGCCTGGAAAGTTCTTTGTGTAACGTGGCTGTTTTTTCAGCTGAGCTGGATCAGTTCCCTGATGGGGCTCCTTACATTACCCTCCAAATCTCTGCTGGTGGAGTGATAGGGCAGCAGGGGACATGGAAACAGCAGAGTAGGTGGTGCTTGTACTCACAATCCCAGGATCATTGGGGCTGGAAAAGCCCTCCCAGCCCATCCAGTCCAGCTGTGCCTGATCCCCTCCCCCAGAGCCCTGAGTGCCACATCCAGCCCTTCCCTGGACACCTCCAGAGATGGGCACTCCAAAGCTCCCTGGGCAGCCCCTGCCAAGGCCTGAGCTCCCTTTCCATGGAGAAATTGCTGCTGCTGTCCAACCTGAGCCTGCCCTGGCCCAGCCTGAGCCCATTGCCCCTTGTCCTGTCCCTGTTCCCTGGCAGCACAGCCCGACCCCCCCTGGCTGTCCCCTCCTGGCAGGGAGTTGTGCAGAGCCACAAGGTCCCCCTGAGGCTCCTTTTCTCCAGGCTGAGCCCCTTTCCCAGCTCCCTCAGCCTCTCCTGGGGCTCCAGCCCCTTCCCCAGCTCCGTTCCCTTCCCTGGACTCGCTGCAGCCCCTCCAGGGCTCTCCTGTCAGGAGGGGCCCAGAGCTGCCCCCAGCACTGGAGGTGTCCCAGCAGTGCCAGCACAGGGGACAGGCACTGCCCTGGCCCTGAGAGGTTCCCCATGGGAGTTGACTTTCTGGTTGCAGTTCCACATTAAGAAACCTCTTGGCAGCAGTTCCAGGCCTTCCCTCCTCCCTGCCTCCAGTATGAAACAAACCCCAAACTGGGCCTGCTCCTCTCCTGGTGCTGTTGCTGTCAGTGCCTCAGGCAAAGCAGTGAAGGACACGAAGGCTGCATTGCTTCTTCCTTGGGCACAGTCCTGTGCTGGCAGCCCTGCTGCTGCTCTGTCCTTGCACTGACACACTGAGGATGTGTAGCTGAAACTCAGGCAGCTGCTCCCCAAATGTGCTGGAGCACACCAGTAGCAGGGGAAGCAGAGTGCCCAGGCTGGCTGCTCCAGTTACACCAGCACTGTTTCCAGGAGGGGACTGAGCTGTCACTTGAGCAGTGACAGAGATGAAGAGTTAGGAAGTCACTGATACTTTCTAGGGTGTGTTCAGATTTGGAGCACAGGCCTGTAGCTCCTTGTGACAGGCTGTATGATCTGTGTGCTGCATGTGAGGTTTCAGAGGCCAAACAAAATGTGTGTTGGTGTCAGGAGAAACTTGTTCATGAGCTCCTAAACAGGAACACAGCCTTTGTTTTAAGTAGCCAGTGATTCATTTTTAGTGCCTTGCTGAGTGATAAACAAAACTGGGAGGTGCAGAGAAGTGATTTCCTCGTCTCCTTGGTTTATGTCTTTCAAAAGAAAATCTTTTACACTCCTGCAGAAAATTTTCTTCCCTGTGAGGGTGGGCAGGCCCTGGCACAGGGTGCCCAGAGAAGCTGTGTCTGCCCCTGGATCCCTGCAACTGTCCAAGGCCAGGTTGGGCTTGGAGCACCCTGGGACAGTGGAAGGTGTCTCTGCACATAGCAGGATGTGAAATGGGATGAGCTTTAAGGTCCCTTTCCACCCATACATCCTGTGACTCAGAAATTCTCTTTATCCTGAGAAAACACTTGATCTTTTCCACTCTTCAAGTCAATACTGATATTTAATTAGGGGATCAGTTGAGAGCCCATTGATGAAAACCTCATGGGGGATAGGAAGAATCAACCCTAACTTGAAGGGTTTTATGCAGATGCTGCAGCCTGTAGTCCAGCAGTGCTGCCTGTGAGAGGTTTTGCCTTGGCATGCCCTGCTCCCTGTCCCTGCAGCCTGGAGCCCTGAGCAGGGTGTGGGCTCTCCCTCCCTGCCTGGGTGCCCTGCTCCTCCTCCCTGCAGCACGGAGAGCCAGCGTGTCCCTGCTTGTTAGTGAGCTGCAGAACCTCGGGATGATGCTGCCTGGGAGAGGGCTGCTCTGCCAGGAAATCCATCCCAGAAATGCCCAGACAGGACATGGGGGCAGAGCAGCTTGCACAGATTCTCCAGCAGTGGCAGCCACTGCCTGTTCTGCACCATGGCTTTTTGAGAAGGATTTCAGCCTTGGTTTGTGCAACTCTTGCAAGGGGGTAAGGTACTTGAGAAAAGCTTTGTGAAAAAGCACCTTGTAAATTCCTGGTGCTGAGGGAGTTCCCTGTCTGGTTCTGGAGAACAGGGGAGAGACCAGAGCTGCTCTTGCAAGTTCTCTTGAATGTCTGGTGTTTCTGTGTGGGTTTTCCTTTCTGTGTGGGTTTCACTACAAGTCTTGTGTGGGTTTAACTAAAGTCTCTGCATGTTTTGGTTCTGTTCTGTAGCTAAAACAACTCCAGGCTTTCTCTCCCACTGGGATTGTGACTGTTCTCTCTAACCTGGAGAAACACTCGTTTGTGTCTTGCATTTCCAAAATCTGACTTCATGCTCCCAGAGAGAGGCCTGCTTGCTTGGGGTGTGGAATTTCTGATATCAGTGATATCCATACCTGTACAGCTTTTTCCTCAAGGATACTTCTCAAACTGGTGTGCTCTCATGTTTGGATCCTCTGAAGCTGTTGTTGGACTAGGAGGAGTGCTGGAAATGCTCTCTTCCCAAAACCATGCTGCTGCTGTGGGTCCTGGGAGTTCCTTTGGGGCTGGGATCAGCACGTTCTTGACCCAGAACTGAGCTTCAGAACCTTTAAAAGCCGTGGTTCCAAAGGTGGGTGGTGCTCTGCTAAGTTCAGGTGTCATCTCAGCATGTCCAGGTGGGTGGCTGACCTGGGCTGGGTCAGCCTAAGGTGCCACCACTGGATTTGTGGAAGGTTCAGAAAGCTGGGCTCTGTCATGCTCATCTGCACCTGAAAGAGCAAACTCTTGCCTCTGTTTCCTGACCACAGTCCCTGAACAAGTTGTTCCTGGTCCCAGGAAGCTATTCTGCCCCTGAGATGGTTGTGTCTTGAGTGGGTCTCAAGCACTGTAATGTTCTACAGTAAAGGTGATTTTACATTTCCCTTCAGGTGCTCAGTTATTGACTTTGAGCACCTGCACATAGAAACTCACCTGTTGGTGACATATTTATGTGCCAGGTGTCATCTCCTTCTCACCATGGCCGTGGTACCTGTCCTTCCTCACCACCAAACCAGGGCAGGTGACTTCCCTGAGGGCACTGCACTTTAATCACTGCAGATCCATAATAAATGTCTGAGCTGAACTCATTGCAGTGCTGCTAGCAGTACCTAGAAGTTTCCAGTTCCTCAGGTAGCAAGATTGATTTCACACCTTCCAAGGCTTGCTGCAGGCTGTGTCTCATCCATCCTCTCCTCTTCCTTCTCCAAGTGGGATTGTGAAAGTGGTTTGCTTTTTCCTTCTGCCTTTGCTTAGAGTCAGGATTGAATGCTCAAGAGATGGATTTCTTCTTTGGACTTAGTTGTTTATTAAATCTTCTCTAAAGTACAGACAGGTTTTTAGTAATTCTAGTTATTAGGCTAAAAGTGAGAAAATGAAGGTGAACTTAGTTGTAATTAAGAGCTAACATTTATATTATTTATACTTTTGACTCAATAACCAAACATTTGTGACCTGCACTCTGGGATTTTTTTTATCCAGTCTAAACACTACTACTTGAAATTATGAAGAAGAAGGAAGAAGAAGGAAGAAGGAGACAACACTCAAGAATCTCTGTTTTGTCCCATACCTTTTGAAAACCCTAAATTTAAAACTCTCTACCATGTGAAATTACATACATTTATTTTAACTACACACTAGTGACTTTGACTTTATTTCTCAAATTTGGAAGCTTTCTTTAAGGCCTCAAGTCAAAAGCAGTGTTCTTCTGAGGGTCAGTGTCAGGAAGCACAGAAAGTTTAAAACTCCCAGGTTCAGGATGTGTCCCAGCCTTGGGGATGTGTCCCAGTGAGACCTTGACCCAGCCAGAGAACAGCAGATGGAGCTGCCTGGGTTTGGGTCATGGAATGGCAAAATGCATTGGTTTGGAAGGAACATTCAAATTCATCTTAAATGTGGGATCTTCATTCCACCCCTGCCATGGGACACCTTCCACTATCCCAGGTTGTTCCAAGCTGGCACTTGCACTGTGTCAGAGAGCAGCATCAGGGTTTACAGGAAAAGAGCTGAGGTGCAGCAGAGCTGTGCTAGCAGCTGGAGCAGCAGCCCCACCAGCCCCAGGGTGCCAAACCACAGCACTGACAGTCCTTGTGTCACCTCAGGCAGCTGCTGGTGACACCAGCTGCACTTGCTCAGAGCAGGAGCACACCTCCTCTGGACCTCCTCACTCTGCTTCTCCCCCACCTGCAGGGTCAGAAGCTCTTTCAGAGCTGGTGGCCACTGTCAGATGCTCTGAGGGTCATAAGGATCCTCATCAGCAGGGCTTTTGGTGGGATCCAGAGCAGCTCTGACACACTGGGCAGTGGGATCCCCACCTCAGGTCCTGTCCTGGCACCCAGGACCAGCAGCAAGACTGAGGCAGCCTGGGGAGCACACTTTGGGTTCTCACCTCACTGCAGGGCTGTGTTAGTTTGGCTTGTCTGGGGTCTCTCATTGCCCCAAGGACAGCAGTGCCAGCACCTCTGCATTTCTGTTCCAGTCACACACCACCTGCAACACAGCTTTTCCTCAATACCCACATCAAGTTTTCTCTGTTATGATCAGTGTCAACCTCATTTTATCCTCACCACCAAACCCAGGCAGAACCCAGGGCCTGAAGGGGCTGCAGGAGAGCTGGAGAGGGACTGGGGACAAGGATGGAGGGACAGGAGCCAGGGAATGGCTCCCACTGCCAGAGGGCAGGGCTGGGTGGGATCCTGGGCAGGAATTGTTCCCTGGCAGGGTGGGCAGGGCTGGCACGGGGTGACAGAGCAGCTGTGGCTGCCCCTGGATCCCTGGCAGTGCCCAAGGCCAGGCTGGACACTGGGGCTGGAGCAATGGGACAGTGGGAGGTGTCCCTGTCCTGGCACTGGGGGGGTTTTGAGGTCCCTTCCCACCCAAACCATTCTGGAGTTCTGTGATCCTCCTTGCAGAACACAACAAACTAAAAAATCCAAACAAGTCTCACAGCCTCCAGTGCTGCCTCAGGAGGTGCCTGTGTTTTGGGTAGCAAGAAATTGTGATTCTAGGTGTGTCTGTGACATTCTTGCAGATGTTTCCACATTTTCAAAGGCACATTATTCCTGTTTCTCAGGCTTTTTCCTTTGAGTTCAGTTGGACTGCTACAGTATCAATAATAGCTAAAAAAGGTGATAAAACTTCCTGATAAATGTCATGCTTCGGGGCAATATCATAACAATGGGCCTTTATTTCCAGGTTTTTCCCTGTAGATGAACTTGAGAGCTCTGCCCCTCATCATCTCTCTTGCTGGGGAGCTCAGGGCTTGGCTGGAAACATCTGGTGTTCCAATATTTGACCTCCTCCAAGAGCTGAGAGCTGGAGGCTCTCTCATGGTCACACAGTGCCCTAAGGCAGATTTGCACCTCTTTTTCTCCATTGCTATTCCTGCATGTAAAGCCATTAAATCCTTTCGGCCTTGAGAAAATTACTGCAGGATCTTCGGTGACTGCTACTTGTCAGGAGAGCATCCTGTACCTAAAGGGGATTTTTTTTTGCTATATATCTCCAAAGATATTTAAGATCTGTGACTCTTACTTTTGAAAGTCTACTGTAAAGTCCTGAAATATGAAATACATGCACAAATAGAGAGCTTGGCACACAGCAGGACTCGCCTCCAGCTTGAAAATTACTAAGATCTGCAACATTTATCCCAAAAACCTTGTTGTAAGTAAAGCTCAGGGAAGGAAAAGCCTTTGCTGGGAGGTGGAGGGATGGGGAGGCTGCAGCAGGGCACAGGGTGTAGGAATTGCCCTACACTCCTAGAACTTGGTGTAAAGCCAAGATCAGAACCTGCTGCCATGCTTTCATTGAGCTGAGGGGTTAATAAATGAGAGGCTTTTCCAATGGTGAGTTTTCTGAGTTGCTGGGAACATCCCCAGGATGTGCAGCTGTTCATTAACACCTTGTTGGGTTGTTAACACCCTGTTGTTGATGTATTGATCACTGGAGCCTCTCAGGGAACATGCTGCACACAGCAGTGTCCTGGATCAGGTGTGTCCTCAGTCAGCCTGGAAATGTCACCCAGCAAGGCTGACAGCCTGGCCCCAGCCAGTGTGAGCAGCAGTGATGTGAGGTCACATGTGGGGTGGCAGTGCTGGTGCCAGCAGTGACAGAGCTCTCTGCAGCCTGGCTTGGGGCTCTCAGAAATAATGGGATTGTTTTGTGTTTGGAAGGACACAAACAGCTTTTCCAGCAGTCAGTCATCACATGAGTCCTTTCAGAGCAACCTGGTCCAGGGGAAAGTGTCCCTGCCCATGGAAAAAAGTTGAGCTGTAAAATCCTTCCCAGCCCAAACCGTTCTGGGATTCAGTGATTCCATGAGTGGCTGAATCCTTTAATGAGCTCCCCAAAACAGCACCTCCTCTTTGGTAAAGCTGATGCTTTTCTGAATGAATTCACTTCCCTTCATTTATGTGTTATCTGTCTTGTCCATCTGCTGAGTATAAATTAGTCAGGATAAGTGTTAACTTGAATTTTATTTTTATGTAATTTAAGGGCAAAGTTACCATTGCAGCAAGTAGTGACAAATTCAGTGTTTCATAAATAGCAGTCTATGTGAAAGCAGATTCGTGTACTGTATTTATTTTCTAGCTAACAAATATAGCTTAAGTAGGGTGAGACATGCATGAAAACTGATTTAATTGGCTGTAATTGAACTTGAACATATTTAATTCATGGCCTTGGTGGTTTAGAGTAGAATTCCAATTGCAGACTGGGCTGTCTGGAGTCCAGACTTTTCCCTGCTGTGATTCTGGGTGTGGGACCTGCTGGGCTCCTGACCATGGGATCATGAGGACGTGCAGCTGCTCCATGTGCTGCCCTCCCTAAAAATAGAGGCTGGTAAAGGTGCCTGGACCAGAGTTAATTGAGTATATTGGAAAATGAAAGATGTAATGGCAGGGAATTAAATCAGCCCTCAAACCTGGAATTAACTGACACTGAGCAGAGGTTGCTGCTGCATGGGAGCAGCTCTGATGGAAGTTCTGTTTCTTGCTAGAGCTTCATTTCCTCTTTTCCCCCTTAGTACCTTATGAATAAAAACCTTATTGTCTCTCTTGTCTCTTGGTATGCATAAAACATCACTAAAACAGTTCCTTTGTTCATTTTCTTTTGTTTTGTTTGTGGGAGCCTTGTGTAAGGTTTAGCTGCTGGAATAACAAAACTATCAAATTTCTTTTTTCTGGAAGAAGTAAGTGCTTGTGTTGAAGCTGTGGTCTCAGGGACCTTAGTGACAGTGTAGGTGGTGTCAGCAGGAACCTGGAGCCTTCTTGCTGCACAGAGATTGTTATTTTACACGTAGATTTGAGCTGTACTTTCATGTGACTTCTGAAATTCCTTCCCTGGGGGGAGTGTGGGTAAGTCAGACCTCCCAGGACCAAAGCTGTGCTGATGTTTGTGAGCTGAAAGCAGCTGGGGAGGGGAGGATGAGGAGGCTCCATGTTCCCCAGTCTGTGAACACAGTGCCCCACAGGGGTTGTGCACACAGGTATTTCCATGGGGGATTTCAGGGAATGGTGCCAGACTCTGCTCAGTGGTGTCAGTGACAGGACAAGGAGCAGTGGCCATGAGCTGGAGCACAAGGAGTTCCTCCTCCACATCTGTCCAGGGAGGGTGACAGAGCCTGGAATCCTGCCCAGGGAGGATGTGGAGTGTCCCTCTCTGGAGATGTTTCCAACCCACCTGCTCCAGGAGGATCTCCAGAGGTCCCTTCCAGCCCCGGAAATCTGGAATTCCCTCTGACCCTCTCTTGTCTGGGATCCATCCCAGTGTTTGTGTGCATGGCTGGGATGCCAGGTACACTCACAGCTCCCAAACTTCAGCAGCTGTGCTCTGAACACATCTGCTGGCTGCATGCTGAGGATAAACATCTGGATTCTGAGCTGGTGCAAGTGGCTGTTCCTTCATGTCCAGCTCACAGTGCTTGGGCAGTGCTCCACGTTATGGGGAATGCTCCATTTCATGGGGAATGCTCCACGTTATGGGGAATGCTCCATGTTATGGGCAATGCTCCATGTTATAGGGAATGCTCCATGTTATGGGAAATGCTCCATGTTATGGGAAATGCTCCATGTTATGGGCAATGCTCCATGTTATAGGGAATGCTCCATGTTATGGGAAATGCTCCATGTTATGGGCAATGCTCCATGTTATAGGGAATGCTCCATGTTATGGGCAGTGCTCCACGTTATGGGGAATGCTCCATTTCATGGGGAATGCTCCACGTTATGGGGAATGCTCCATGTTATGGGCAATGCTCCATGTTATAGGGAATGCTCCATGTTATGGGAAATGCTCCATGTTATGGGAAATGCTCCATGTTATGGGAAATGCTCCATGTTATGGGCAATGCTCCATGTTATAGGGAATGCTCCATGTTATGGGAAATGCTCCATGTTATGGGCAATGCTCCATGTTATAGGGAATGCTCCATGTTATGGGCAGTGCTCCATGTTATGGGCAATGCTCCACGTTATGGGCAATGCTCCATGTTATGGGCAATGCTCCATGTTATAGGGAATGCTCCATGTTATGGGCAATGCTCCATGTTATAGGGAATGCTCCATGTTATGGGAAATGCTCCATGTTATGGGCAATGCTCCATGTTATGGGGAATGCTCCATGTTATAGGGAATGCTCCACGTTATGGGCAATGCTCCATGTTATGGGCAATGCTCCATGTTATAGGGAATGCTCCATGTTATGGGAAATGCTCCATGTTATGGGCAATGCTCCATGTTATGGGCAATGCTCCATGTTATGGGAAATGCTCCATGTTATAGGGAATGCTCCATGTTATGGGCAATGCTCCATGTTATGGGCAATGCTCCATGTTATGGGAAATGCTCCATGTTATGGGCAATGCTCCATGTTATAGGGAATGCTCCATGTTATGGGAAATGCTCCATGTTATGGGAAATGCTCCATGTTATGGGCAATGCTCCATGTTATGGGAAATGCTCCATGTTATAGGGAATGCTCCATGTTATGGGCAATGCTCCATGTTATGGGAAATGCTCCATGTTATGGGAAATGCTCCATGTTATGGGGAGTTCTCCATGTTATGGGGAATGCTCCATGTTATGGGCAATGCTCCATGTTATGGGGAATGCTCCATGTTATAGGGAATGCTCCATGTCATGGGGAATGCTCCATGTTATGGGGAATGCTCCATGTTATGGGGAATGCTCCATGTTATGGGGAAATGCTCCATGTTATGGGGAAATGCTCCATGTTATGGGGAATGCTCCATGTTATGGGGAAATGCTCCATGTTATGGGGAATGCTCCATGTTATGGGCAATGCTCCATGTTATGGGCAATGCTCCATGTTATGGGGAATGCTCCATGTTATGGGCAATGCTCCATTCTATGGGCAATGCTCCATGTTATGGGCAATGCTCCATGTTATGGGCAATGCTCCATTCTATGGGCAATGCTCCATGTTATGGGCAATGCTCCATGTTATGGGGAATGCTCCATGTTATGGGCAATTCTCCATTTCATGAGGAGTGCCCCATTTCATGGCCAATGTTCCATTTTCTGGGCAATTCTCCATTTCATGATGAGTGCCCCATTTCATGGCCAATGTTCCATTTTCTGGGCAATTCTCCATTTCATGATGAGTGCCCCATTTCATGGCCAATGTTCCATTTTCTGGGCAATTCTCCATTTCATGAGGAGTGCCCCATTTCATGGCCAATGTTCCATTTTCTGGGCAATTCTCCATTTCATGAGGAGTGCCCCATTTCATGGCCAATATTCCATTTTCTGGCCCCCGTTATCTGCCGAACTTTGCCCAGGTGCTGATATGGAGAGTGCTGGCTCAGGAATCAAACACCAGATCAAAACTGTGCCACAGAGCCTTGGCCCACTGGCTCTGCTCTGCTCCTGGGCACTGCCCTGGCACAGGTGGCTGCTGTGGGACGTGGCCAGGGCACTGCCCAGCATTCCCTGGAGTGTTCTGGCACAGCTGCAGCAGCCAGAGCTCGCCCAGGTGCCCTGCCCACCTTGTCCCTTGGTGCTACCCCAGCTGAAATCACCACGGTGTCGTTGTTAATCCCCCAAATTAGCACTGGCAGGGACTCCTCAGGGAGTGCCCATCCCTGGAGGTGTCCAAGGAATTCCTGGCTGTGGCACTCAATGCTCTGGGCTGGTGACAAGGTGAGGGTTGGGCACAGGTGGACTCAGTGATCCTGGAGTGCTTTTCCAGCCTAAATGATTCAGATATGCCATTGTCCCTTCCTGTGAACCTGGAGGAGGATGTGGAGCCTGTCAAGGTAGAAACAGTTGGTTTGAGCTGTTGGGGATTTAATTTCAATCCCTTGAGTCCCATTTCCCTCCAGGCCCCCAGGCAGTCACCTCTAAATAATGGTTTAAAGCTCACACACTCTAATTCCTCCCTTGGAGGAGCTGTCACCTGCACTTTACAGAAGGGTTGCAGTTTATTTGCAAAGATTAGTACAAAATTCATGACAGGCAGTTTGTGTGCAGGTCAGTATTTAAATACCTGCAGCAGATGGGATGAGGGGCCTGGAAGTTGAGGTTGATGTGGAGCTCTTGGGAAGGCCCTGAGCATCGTCACTGAATGGGGAAGAGACATTTGGAATTCCCTCCATGGGATGGACCCTCAGCTCTGTGTGCTGCATGACACCAGGGCCTTTCCACCTCCTGATTATTTGGGTTTTAACTCCAGGTGTGGGTTTGAGCAGCACTTCTCATTGTAATCCATCTATCAGACACAAACAGCAGCTCCTGGGAAGCAGCTCCCTGAGTATGGATACTCTGCTTCCTTACAGCCCTGTGGCTCCCCACACCTACATGTGTGGATAAAATCTGTATTTTTTAGAAGAAAAAAGTCATGTTCAACTGATAAAAGGATCCAGTGTGTAATAGCAAGGTAATAACTTCTCCCTGTTGGAGGGAATAAGGTGGAACAAAGGAGATGTCCAGGATTGTTCCTGGAAGTGATTAATATTTTAATTTAGATGATGAGCAGTGGAGAGGTGGAAGGTCCCCAGTGCCATGGAGGTGCTGTGTGAGGAACACACAGCTCCCACCACCTCTGTCTCCTTGGTCACTTGATATTTTTAAATTTTTTTTTAATATTGCTGCTAATAAAGTGCTCTTAAAGAATTCTTGGCAGCAGTATTGCCTTTTGCAGTACCTTAGCTCAGGTGCTAACCTGTGATTTTCAATACAAATCTCAAAAACAGCCACAGAGAAGGTTTCAGGTGAGACTTGCAGTGAGACAGTTTTGGTGCCCTGCATTTGCTGTGCATCCCTGGAAGGGCCAGCAGCAGAGATCTCACCTGCTCACAGCCCTTTGCTGCTCTGTAGAATTCCAGTGAAGGAATTCCCAGTTAGGGAGGTGTCCTTCAGCCCTGGAGCTGTGAATGCTGCAGCTGGGAGTGCTGTCCATCTCTGAATTGGTGCTAAGGGCAGTCTGAGATGGGTTTGAGAGGCTCCAGGGGTGGGAGCATCCCAGGTTCTTGCAGCACTGGAGATGTGGATGAATTCCCAGCAAGTGCTTCCCAGACACCAGGCTGGATAGCAACAGCCTCCTGTTGTCTGGGGGGATTAAACCTGGGATTTGGGCGGATAGAAGCCAGAGTACTGGGTTGTTAGTTTTCATCTTCTTTTTCCTTTTCAGAGTTGGGATTAAAAGTACAAGAGATGAAATGTTGTGTTCGGACTCAGTTGTTTATTCATTTTGATTTACAGTACAGTGAATGCCACAGCACTTCTAGCTAACAGGTTAAAAATGAAGAAATGGTGATGGATCTTACTTGTTACAAGGTCTTTTAAAACTAAACAGTCTAATTAAAAGCTAACACTTAGATTATTTTTACTTTTGACCAAATGACTAAACATCTGTGACTTGCACTATGGCATTTTTGATTCAATTAAAAAATACTACCTAAACTCAAGAAGAACAAGAAGAAGAAGGAGGAAAAACCAATGCTGTAAAACCTCTGTCTTGTCCCATACCTATTGCTGTAATCTAAAACTCTAAATTCCAAACTTTCCACCATGTGATATTACACACTTTTATTTAAACTGCACACATTTTAGTTCTATCCTTCAATTTTGGAAGCCTTCTCCAGGGCCTCAAGTCAAAAGCAGTGTTCCAATGGGGATCAGAGCACAGAAAGTTTAAACTCCCAGTTTAAATTCCCACACTGGATTTGTGACCAAAATGAAGATTCAGCGAGTCCCTGATGGGCTGCTTTGCACAAATCAGATCTCCCTGTACCTGCTGGGGGTGTGTGACAGCGACTGAGGCACACAGATGCATCCAGGAGGGGAATGTGGGTCACCCCAGGAGCTGCTGCCTCCCAGGACTGTCATCTGCTTCGTTAAGAGTAGATTAATTGGGAGGAGAGGAGCTGGCAGTGTCCCTGTCCTGCCTTACGTCAGCAGCTTGGGACTTTCTCTGCACTGCTGTGGGACTGGGAAACAGCCTGGCAGGGCACTTCTGTAAAGTGCTGGGAAGTGAGGGATCCAGGACAGAGCCAGGGGGTCACCAAGGGGGGCTGGCAGAGCTTGAGCAGCCTCTTGGAAGGAAATGCACTTGGGTTTATCTCTCATTTAGCAAATGTTGTGTTAAAGGCTGAGTTCTTCCTTTGGATTTTGGGAATCTACTGCATTTCTGAAAATAGATGCTGGAATTAAATAACTTTTTTTTAAGATACACACATTCATGCCAGCAAATGTCACTGGATAAGAGTCTTTAACTTATCTTTACAGAGTGAGATTTGGTTATAATTCCTGTTCTTGATACCTGCTCTTCAAAATACCAATTTTCAGGGTACTGCACGTCCTGTGGATCTCCAGCAGTTGGATCCAGCTCTTCCCATGGGAGTTTCTCTGCTGTTGCTATGGATGTTACCCAGAAAAAAAAGTAGTTTAGTGTGGATGGGTAGAGGCTGCTGAGCTCAGGATAAAGCAGAGAATGTTTACCCAGGTGATAGCTCAGGGGGAAAAGCAAAGGGTGCAGGGGATGGTTTGGTGGGGGGTGATGAGGGAACTTTTGGGAAGGAGAGGCCTTTGGGTGATGGACTGAGGATGGGAGGGTTGGCACCAGGGACTGGATATATGAAAAAAAACTGAACACTGATCATATCATCAGCTGTGGCTGTGGAATTAAAGTATTTGAATCACTTAACTGTTCCCATGGTTCTGCCAAGCCCAGCTTGGTCCAAACCAGGCTCCCAGACAGGACCTTCACCTTCAGGGGGAGTTTCTCCTACCAGCTGTGGGGATTTCTTAGACCACTGGCATGATTTGCCTTGGAGGTCTCAGAGGTCTTTTCCAGCATGGACAATTCCATGATTCTGCTGTGTAGATGAGCTCAGTGAGCTCCCATTTCCCAAGGTCTCAGCAGAGGTGTGTGTTACTTTATTTCATGTGAGGTGTGTGCTGGCTTTATTCAGATGCACTTCAGGTGCTCTGTCAGTGCTGAGCTGTCATGACTTGAAACCTTGCAGAGCAGGACGAGTGAGTTCTGCTGCAGCTCTGGTTTGCACACTCTGCACTGGGAAAACCTTCCTGCAGAGGAGGTGGGACACCTGAATTCAGTGAATTTCTGCTTTGCTAACACATAAATCCAGGTTTGCTCATACCTTGAGTTCTTAGTTACGCTCCAGGTCATGGGATGTCAGAAATGATGGAACTGAAGGTGTGGGAGGGGAGAGCAGAGAGCCAGGAGGCCATTCCAGTGTCACTGACAGTCTCTGGGCTGTTGCCAGGGCTGCTCCTGCCTCTCCCCGTGGCTGTGGGATTCCTGCCCTGCTCTGCTCATTTCCCCTTTGCTGCCTGTGCTGAGCTCTGTGTCCCAGCAAGTCAGGCAGGTTCTGCCCATCCTGCCTGGAGTCCTGAGTCACTGCAGCAGGGGAGGCTGTCAGGGCACTCCCCTGTCAGAGAACCTGCCCTGGAGTCCTGGCTCTGAGCAGTGTGGGAGCAAACCTGTGGTAGAGAGGGCTGGAATGTGCAGCGTGGCCCAGCAGATGCACTGAGTGATGCTGCCTGTGTGTGGGGCCCTGCATTATTTATAACCTATTTATAAAGCTCTTTGTGTGGGCTTGTCTGATCCAGGTGTTCATGGCTTGGAGATTGCTGTTGGGTGCTCTGCTCTCTGGCTGGGATATGCAGGCACATTGTGCCAGGACACAGGGAATGGCTCCCCATGGACAAAGGACAGGGATATTGGGAAGGAATCCCAGTATTCCCCTTGGGAAGGCCCCAGCACAGGTATCCCAGGGAGGCTGTGGCTATCCCTGGGGTGTCCAAGGCCAGCTTGGATGAGGCTTTTGATGCCTGGAAATAGAACACAAGGTTTCCCATGTGGGACAGTGGGAGGTGTCCCTGCCCATGACACCCAGTGGGATAGGATGAGATTTAATGTCCCTTCCACCCAAACCATTGTGGGATTCCATGAATGCTGTTTTTTCTGTTTCCTTGGAGAATTCCTGGCCACATGTCGGTGTAGGAAGGATCCATGCAGCAGTGGGTGCTCTCCCAGGGATGTGTGTGCTGGGATCTGTGTACACACACAGCAGCAGGTGAGCTGTGTGTGCAGGGCTCTCTGCTGAAGGAGGAGCAGCTGCTGCACTGGCTGAGTTACTCTGCTGCTTGCTCAGGGGATTAAGTGTGCTTGAGCTCCCAGAGCAGGGTGTGTGCAGGCTGGGCAGCTGGGGCATCCTCCTGCCAAAGGCATGAGCAGAATTCCTGCTGCCTGCTGGGTTTATACAGGAGCATCTTGTGTTTGCATCTTGTCAGACCCAGAGCATCCCCAGGCTTCTTGTTTTGGTTCCATCCCTGGTTTTTTGTTGCTGATCAAGCTGCCTTTCCCTCTTCCCACTGTCTTTCCCAGTACCTGACCTGCTACAGTGATCAGGGCTGAGCACAAGGGAGAGTTCAAGTGCAGTGCAGTTTCCCATTCCTGATGAATAAATGTTCTGTTAGGAAGGGTAGCCATGGCCTGAAGTGTCAGTTCCTTAGCTGGATCTGGAAGTTCCTGGTACAGTTTAAAAGAATCCAGGTGGTTCCAGGCTTTCAGCTTTCCTCATCACCATCTCTCTGATAATTTCATGGTCAGGGAGTGAGTTTTGACTTTGCCTAGTGACCCCTTGTGCTGTTTTATTGAAGCTTTCTGCTGAGGAAGAACTCCCAAAGCACTGCTGGTCAGAGATCCTGCTGTTAGAGAAGTTGGGACTGGGGGAAGGGGGCAATGTGGGTTCACATTGTGGGTTCAGCTCTCCTTGGAGCCCTGTTCTGGCAGTTCCTCCCCTCTGCAGCTGGGGGCTGTGCTGCCTGCCAGAGAGGGCAAAGCCTGATTGCAGGAGGAGTTGCCATGAGTGCCAGGGCTTGTCCCAGCCAGCCTAAAGCTTCCCACTCCCTCCCACATCAGCTGAGTTGGGCTCCCTGATAAAACTGAGACTTTCACTCAAGCCTTGCCAGAGGATGAGGCTGGGAATGGCTTCAGCTTCCCTTTCCTGGATACCCGTCTCAGAGAGCTGTGATTCTTACAAGTGATGGTGGAGGCTGTTCCTTTCTTACCTCCCATGGATGAGGGAAAGGAGACACCCCAAGGAGCTGAGAGGGGCTGCAGGAATTGAAGCTGACAGTGTAATTGTAGAATGGATCATGGATTGGTTTGTCCATGCCAAGGGCAGGGACACCTCCCACTGTCCCAGGCTGCTGTTCCAAGCCTGTCCTGCCTGGCCTGGAGCACCTCCCTACACACATCCAACTCAAGCAGGTGCTTTAGCAGCCACAGGAAGGTATAAACCTTCTCTTTACTGCCTCACTTTTTGGAAATTCCTGCACTGAGTGAAGAAAGTGCCTGGGCAGCAGAAGGAAACTGCTACTGTCTTCACTGAATGAACAACTCTCCCATTCATCAAGTGTGAAGGAAGGAGGCCTCAGCAATCCCAGGGGCACAGGCTGTGCCATACCTGGAGTCAATGTGGGGCTGGGATCCTCCAGGTGTGCTCAAAGCTGACACAGGGCCCAGGAAACAGCCCAGAGTCCCTTTACTTAAATAACAAAAGTGCAATAAAAGAGAACTGACAACAGCAGCAATAATTAAGCCTGGGAGCTTTTAAAATTGCCAAATTAACTTGGTGGAAAGCTTTGTCTGGTCTTTCTAAACACAGATTTCATTCTGATGTCCCCCAAGTCTCGAGAGAGATGCATTAACCTAGTGCAGAGTCCCAGAACCCCTGGGTGTGGAAAAGACCCCCAAGAGCTTGGAATCCAAGCTGTGCCCATGCCCACCTTGTCCCCAGCCCACACCCAGGCCTTCCCTGGACACCTCCAGGGATGGGGACTCCAGCATGGACAGCCCCTTCCTTCCAAGGGCTGCCACCCTTTCCATGGAGAAATCCCTCCAAGCCCTCCCAAACTCCCCACCTGTGTCAAGTCCAGAGCTCCAAACTCTTCCAGGACAATGCAGCTCTTGCTTTGAAGCTTTGATGCTTCAGAGTCATTTGCATGGAGCAGGCAGCAGTTAACCTTGGCTATCAGTCAAGATAACAATTCATGATTTCACAAGAAAGCTCCAGCAGTAAATCCACTTTCTCTTTCCAAGGAAAGCCCAGCACAAGCCGAGAGCTGAGAGTTCTACTTTTAATTAAGCTCTTAATGATCTCAGTTCCTACTTAAGTGTTTCAAAACATTCCTTCTGTGAGGGAGTCAGAGCTGCACAGTGTGGATGAACCATCCCAAGCCACGCTCAACATCCTTAGTGCCAACACTCCTTTTCAGAGGTTTTCTAGGAACTGTTTCCTGGGAAATCCTTTTCCAGCAGCTATTTGCTCAGTCCTTCACCCTTCACAGAAAAAGGTCTCAGTGTTAGTTTTTCCAGGTGTTGTCCCCAGCACAACATGGGATGGTTTCACTTGGTGTGGGAGGTTTTGGAAGCACAAGCTCAGACAGGAGTTTATTTTGGAGGCCCCAGGCCAGGGGCTCTTTGTGCCTGGCACAATGGCCCTGCTGGATTCCAGCTCTGTGGATACCTGTGGAAGAACAGGAAGAACCTGGTAGGAAAAACCTTAACTCCTCACCTTATTAAAAAATAAAACCCAAACAAAAAATGAATTCTGTTCTGATGGTACAGTGACCTCATTTATGTCTGACAAATTTGCAGACAAGGTAATCCAACAGTAATGTCCATCCCATCCCTGGCAGTGCCCAAGGCCAGGTTGGACAGGGCTTGGGGCAGCCTGGGACAGTGGGAGGTGTCCCTGCCATGGCACAGGGTGGCACTGGATGGGCTTTAAAGTTCCAACCCAAACCATTCCATGATTTTATAGTCAGGTGAGGCTCTTGGGGAAGGTGCTGTGGCTCTGGCTGAGAAGTTCACCTCCCTCAGGGTGAACCAGCTCTGGGAGGAGCACAGCTGGGCACAGACACCTCCTGGCAGGAGTGTGCCCTGAGTTCTGCCACGGGTATTGAGCTGTTCTTGGAGCACACACTTCAAAATCCTGGCTGTTGTCAGAGCCTGTGGCACGGAGCTGGGCAGCTTGAGCACACAGGATTTGAATTATAGAGTTTCTGAAGCTGGAAAAGGGGGCTCAGACCATCCCCAGCACTGCCCCATGTCCCCAAGTGCCACATGCATAGGGCTTTGAAATTCCTCGAGGGGAATCCACCCCTGCCCTGGGCAGCTGTGCCAGGGCTGGACAGCCCTTTCCAGGCAGGAATTGTTCCCAATATCCACCCTGAGCCTGCCCTGGCCCAGCCTGAGCCCATTTCCCCTTGTCCTGTCCCTGTTCCCTGGCAGCACAGCCCGACCCCCCCTGGCTGTCCCCTCCTGGCAGGGAGTTGTGCAGAGCCACAAGGTCCCCCTGAGGCTCCTTTTCTCCAGGCTGAGCCCCTTTCCCAGCTCCCTCAGCCTCTCCTGGGGCTCCAGCCCCTTCCCAGCTCCCAGGATGAATTTGTGCACATTTGCTTTTCTTCCCCAAGCTGAGCACATGTGGTGCTGCTGCAGTGTGTGCACAGCAATTATTAATGAATTACAGACTAAATGCAGTTGTTCCTCTGCTGCTCTTGGCCTGGGTTGGGTGGGATGTGTCTGCAGGGTGGGATGGGATACAGGGATGGGATACAGGGATGGGATGGGATGGGATGGGATGGGATGGGATGGGATGGGATGGGATGGGATGGGATGGGATGGGATGGGATGGGATGGGATGGGATGTTCCTGCAGGATGGGATGTCCCTGCAGGGTGGGGTGTGCCTGTCCAGCCCCAGCTCCCAGCCGTGCCCTCCTCCTGCCCTACATTCTGCTTCCTCCCGCCCAGCGTCCTCCCCGTGCTCAATGGGGGCTTTGTTTGGAAGGAATGCAAACAAAATTCGGGCTGTGTGAAAAGGGCCAGCTCATCATTTGTAGCTCTGCAATGGACTGGAAAATAACCTTTTCTCCCTCTCCTACCGGTGGTCTTGTGTTTGTCGCTTGTCAAGAACAGTCACTTTGTGATTTAGTGGCAGAGGAGATTTAGTGGCTCCTTGGCAGGAGCTTGGGAAGGTGTCAAGTGATATGGAAATGATTATGGGCTTAAAGCTGTTCTGCTGATGCAGCTCCTGGCTCTTCCTTAGCGTCTTGTATCTGAGAGGGCTGGAAACACAAATCCCCTGAGCCATCAGTTGTGTGTCCAGCAGGACAGGCAGGGTTTGACCCTGCACAGGTCCAGGCTGTGGGCAGTGTTCCCGTGGCTGCAGGGCCTGACTGCAGAGTGCAGTGTGAGCTGGCAGCCCCTGAGCTGCTCCTGGGCTGGGCAGAGCAGTCAGTGTTTGTGTCAGGGCAGTGTTTGCCTCGACAGCGAGTGCTCCTCAGAGCCTTTGAATCCCAAACTGGATTGAGTGGGAAGGGACCCCGGAGCCCCCCAGTGCCACCCCTGCCATGGGGACACCTCCCACTGTCCCATTGCTCCAGCCCCAGTGTCCAGCCTGGCCTTGGGCACTGCCAGGGATCCAGGGGCAGCCACAGCTGCTCTGTCACCCTGTGCCAGCCCTGCCCACCCTGCCAGGGAACAATTCCTGCCCAGGATCCCACCCAGCCCTGCCCTCTGGCAGTGGGAGCCATTCCCTGGCTCCTGTCCCTCCATCCTTGTCCCCAGTCCCTCTCCAGCTCTCCTGCAGCCCCTTCAGGCCCTGCCAGGGGCTCTGAGCTCTCCCTGGACCCTTCTCCTCTCCACTGAGCACCCCCAGCTCTCCCAGGCTGGCTCCAGAGCAGAGGGGCTCCAGCCCTGCAGCAGCTCTGGGGCTCCTCTGGGCTCTCTGCAGCAGCTCCAGCTCCTTGTGCTGCTGGAATCCCCAGGGCTGGGGCAGCTCTGCAGGTGGGGTCTCACCTGAGCACAGGGGCACAATCCCCCCTTTCCTGCTGCCCACACTGGGGGATCAGCCCAGCACTGGGAGTTTTGGGGCTCTCACCCACCAGCACCCCCAGGCTGCTCTGAGGTGGGAGACTGGGGATGGGAAGGAAATGCAGAAATCAGCTGGGACCTGTGAGAGTCTCCTCTTTAAAGCTCTGCTGAAGGGCAGTGAACGTTTCCCTGTCTTCATTGGAACATCTGGAATTTATAATATTTTTGGAAGCCTGGCCCTGTTCTTCCAGGTTTTCCCATGAATTCCAGCTTGTCCTGCTGGAGGTGATAAATATCTTATCACACTTAATGAGGGAGTAATTTCATGCTCATCTTTAATTCATGAGCTCTTTCATAATCCCCCTGTGATGAGGAGATGTCTGTTCTTCAGCCAGTCAGGTTTTATACCCCTTACCCTCTTCAGCTCTTTCCTGGACTGAATTTTCCTGGAAACCTCCCCATAGGTGTTTTCTGGGAAGCCTTTGTGTTTTTCCTGTTTATTGTCACTACAGCCACACAGGATCTCCTTTTCCTAATCTCTTTGAACTCCTTTGGAAGTATTTCCAGGGAAATATATTGCTGTTTGTGACAACCTTTCTGTTCTGAAGGCTGAGCTGGTATAATGGGATGGGAGCTGAGTATAACATGGGATTAGAGATTTATTTTATCCCCAAATACTAAATCCCCTGCAGTAAAGAGTTAATTTCCATAGCTGGGTTAATAATTTACTTTATCTTAACACATAAAAAGTGGCTCTCAAACATTCTGCTGCAGCTGGGCAGAGCCCAGAGGTAACTGTCCCATATAAAACATTTAATTTCTCGTGTTTGGTGTTCATTTGTTTGGTTGTGTTGCTGGGGACACGACAGGCCAGCAAACAACTCCCTGAAATGCTGAAAAAATACAGGGTTGGGTGGATTAGGGGCAGGTTTGGCAATCAATCATTCAGCAAATTTGTATTTCCAGTCACATTTTGTGATAGTTAATACATTGATTTATGAATGTAACCTCGTGTGAGCAGCAGTGCTGGGGCTGACTGGAAATAAAGGAGCACTGGGTGTTGGCTAAAAGGATTTCAAAGCACAGCTCCCATGCAAACTTCTTATGTAACAGTGCATTTCATCAATTCTGTTTCATCTTGCTTGCTGTAAAGTGACCTTGTAGATTTGGGAGGGAAGTTTGAGATTGCAGCTGCTGCCTTTTCAAAAGTCTAAATATAAACAGGTTTTTGGAAAGCATGAGGGATGATCAGTGGTGTTCTCTGATTGGAATTGAAAGTCAGGATGGTGGCATCTGATTGTTGTCAGAGCAGTTTGAGGGGATGGTTGGGAGAGTTCCTGCTGCTCTGCTGGAATTCTTGTAGGCAGCTTTGGGAAGAGAAGGTTAAATCTGGGGCAGCTCTGGGCCCCTCCTGTCCCTCCAACAGCTCTGAGTCCTTACATGAGCAATGTCACTGAAAACTGCCTGTAAACCTACAATCCCTGGGGTTTGTGGCCTCTGAAAGAGACTCTGCAGAATGTGCAGCTAATTCTTCATTTATGGTTTTCAAATTAATTGTCAATATGCAGCTAATTCCCACCTTACTGCCATGCAGGTTTGTTTAACCACATCCCACCCATCCCACCAAAGGTCCCAGAAGGAGATGGGAACATCCAGGCTGTCACTGATGTTTAGTGCTCAGTTTTCAGCAAATTGCTTATAGACAGCAGCATTGAACAGAGCCCTGGAGGGGCTGCAGTGAGTCCAGGGAGCTGGGAAGGGGCTGGAGCCCCAGGAGAGGCTGAGGGAGCTGGGAAAGGGGCTCAGCCTGGAGAAAAGGAGCCTCAGGGGGACCTTGTGGCTCTGCACAACTCCCTGCCAGGAGGGGACAGCCAGGGGGGGTCGGGCTGTGCTGCCAGGGAACAGGGACAGGACAAGGGGAAATGGGCTCAGGCTGGGCCAGGGCAGGCTCAGGTTGGACAGCAGCAGCAATTTCTCCATGGAAAGGGAGCTCAGGCCTTGGCAGGGGCTGCCCAGGGAGCTTTGCAGTGCCCATCCCTGGAGGGGTTTAACAGCCCTGTGGATGTGGAATTAAAAGTAAAAACCTTTTTGTGGTCTGTGCTTGGCTGAGCTCTCAGAGCCTTGGTGACACTTCTGCCAAGGCCTTGGCTGTCCCAGACCCAAGGCTGAGGCAGGGATGGGTCTGCACAAGGAGAGCAAGCTCTGATAATTCACTTTTTCTTGCTGGTTAAAGCTTGGAGTGGCCTGAGCAGTTGTGTGGATGCTCAGAGTCTGTTAACCCTGTGTGTGCTGGGTGAGATGGGGCAGGGCAGCTCCCTGGAGCAGCTCCCCAGGGAATGAGGCTGCCAGAGCTCCAGCAGCCTTTGCACAGCTCTCTCATCACAGGGGGGATTTGTTGGGGTGTCCTGGCCAGGGCAGGAGTTGGATCCATGATCCTTGTGGGTCCTTCCTGCTCAGGGTGTTCAGAGCAGACCCCTGGGGCTGTGCTGCTCTCCCAGCTCCTTCCCCATTTCAGTGTCCCTGGACATCCCTGGATAACCTGGCAGCTCAGTGAAAGAAGAAAAAAACCTGCTGTTCTGTCTCAGCTCTTCAGAGTTGATGTGGAATTGATTTTTTTAAAATATATAAATAAATACTAATTACTTATTTATGTGTTTGTTTATTTTAGGGATAGACTTCAAGATTAAAACTGTTGAATTGCAAGGAAAGAAGATCAAGCTACAGATCTGGTGAGTACCACACAGCTTCCTTCAGCAGCAGGAGCTCCTGGGGAGAGTTTGCTCCTCCTGAATTCCCTTCAGGGCTGCAGCTTTGGAGCTGTGTGCTGTGTCTGCACAGTGGCAGCACTGCCTGTGTGTGTCTGGAGCAGGAGCAGTGTTTGTAACCTCTGGGCCTGGCTGTCCCTTGGACAGGCTGCTGGCAAACCTCCTGGGAGGGGGGGAGCATCCTCACAGGCTGTCATTTAGTGGGAAGTGGTTTCAAACTGGAATTTTGAAATTAGGAGTTGCCTGCAGTCTGTGACTATAAATTGACTCCTAGTCTTGCTTTGTGTCAGCAAGAAAATGCAACCCAGGGCTGCACTTGGGCTGGAATTTTCCATGTTCAGCTGGCTGGAGCACAGCTGCTCTGTGGGAATGTCTGACAGGAGGCAAAGCCTCAACTCCTTCCTGTCAGCTTCTGTGCTTTTAAGCAGAGGCTTTTCAGCAGGTCAGGTCAGGAGAGCCTGTGGCTTTTCCTGGCCTGTGGGTCTGGCTGGGCTCCCTGCTCACACCTCCAGGGCTCTGAGCTGGCATCTGTCCCTTTTGTGCCACTCACAGCAGTCCCATGGCTTTACTGGTGTCTGTAAATGCAGAAGGGTGGGTTCCAGCCTGGAGGGGCACTGCTCTTTCCAGTCATTCCAGGAAGGATAAGGTAATTATGAGTGATTATCCTTCCTGACCAGGACATCCAGAGTCCTCTTGGCAGCAGCACCCTGAGGAAGTCTTAGAGCTGACAGAGAGCAGGTTTGGATGGATACTGGGCAGGAATTGTTCCTTGGCAGGGTGGGGAGATCCAGCTGTGGCTGCCCCTGGACCCCTGGCAGTGTCCAAGGCCAGGCTGGATGAGGCTTGGAACAGCCTGGGACAGTGGGAGGTGTCCCTGCCATGGCACTGGATGGGCTTTGAGGCCCTTTCCAACCCAAACCATTCCAGGATTCTGTAATTAAACTGATGAATAAAATCATCATGAAATGTAAAAGTCAGAGAACATGGAAAAATGAAGATATTTAATGCATGTATAAAGAGCAAGATGTAATGAAACTGTACAAGTTGTAGGGTTTAGTGCCTTGGGGAAGTGGAGTTGGGTGAGCTGAGATTTACACAGTGGCAACTTTTAAATGTCACAAAATTGGGAAGTTGTGGCCTGGATCTACTGCTTGTTTCTGTCAGGTTCAAGATTGCACATTTGAAATGAAACTTGGACTGCAGAAAGTGAAGCTCCTACAGAAAAAGAAAAAAGAATTCTAATAAGTTTCCACCTTTTCCTGTAGCAGAAGCTTTGCCCAGCAGTGCCTTGTGGAGGTGTTGTGTGCAGTGCATCTCTATTTCCCCACTGCTTGCTGCCTCTGACCTCACTCCACACTTGCAGGAGCTGTGCAGCATCCCCAGAACAATCCAAGGAGCAGCTGAGTCAGCAGGGGTGGATTTAGGGGAGCATTTCCTGTGCAAACCTGAGGCTGCTCTGGGAGCTGCTGCAGACTATGGATCTGCAGTTGGTGTTACTAATCATGAGATTGCCATGGGCCACTTCTGGAGCTATGATGTCCCTGTCCTTCAGGTGTGACACCACAGCTCAGCAGGGAGCAGGACAGCTCCTTTCCTCTTCCTGGCTGTGGAAACAGGCCCTTGTGACAGTCTCACAGCCATGCCCTGGGCTCTGAAATTTATATTTAGGTCTGGAGCAGGAGCACAAAGGTCAGGCTGAATTAAACCTGCCTGGGCTGAAAGCAACTTGATACTCAGCTATTAAGGTTAGGGATGCTGCTGTGTAAGGATCAGGCTGGCTTGGAGCCTCCTCCTGCTGCTCCAAGTGTGAATGTGCCTGCCAGGAGCAGGGTGGGACAGCCCTGGACTGGCCTTCCAGAGGAGTGGGCTTGTCCTGGCCACATCCATCAGGAGAACCTCTGTGAGCCACATTCTGGGTGGAATCACACCCAGGAGCTCAGCATCTCCTTGGCTGGGTTATTGTCCAGCCCCTCTTGGGGACTGGACAAACTCTTGGGAAGAGAATCCCAAGAATTCTCTTCTTTGGGGGAATTGCTGCTGGGACAGTCACTAGTGATGAACCTGGTCCAGGATGTGGGAGAAAGAAATAGAACCACACTTGGGGGTGGAAACTCTTACAAAGAGTGGGACCTGGAGGGATTTGCAGTGCTGAATGTCTGCAAGAATATTATCAATGTGATGGTGCAGAGAAAGAATGGAGGACCAGAGTGAGAGATCCAGGAAAAGCTGGTGCTGGCTTTGGGAAAACACTGAAGGACTTCAAAGGGACAGGGTGGTAGAGCTGAAAATTATATCACACATTCAGGAACTCAGGTAGAGCTGCTGTGAAATTTGCTTTGTGAAAAGGGCTTTGGCACTTCCCAGAACTCATTAACATAATGAGCATTGAGAAATGAAATGGGATTTTCCTGGTGGAGAGGGCAGGAAATGAGTGTGGACACAGGACACAGGTTGGATCAGCACTGACTCAGCTGGAAGATGAGGGTTCTTCAGGATGTCAGAGCACATCTTGAAAATCCTGGATATCCTGAGCAGGTAGGAGGGTCTGATAGAACCTGCTGCCTTTTTCCAGCAGGAAACATCAGTTCTGGCCTGAGGCTGGAAAGTGGCACAGGGAGAACAGCAGGAAATGAAATTTTGCTGGCAGACTCCTCATGGGATGTAGGGGTGGCTGCAGGTGTCCATGGATGGGTTCACAAGGGATTTCACAAAAGCATGGTCAGGTTTGGACTCTTCAATCCACAGAGGGGATCCCTGGTTCCAGAATTCCTCCAGCACTGGGAAATGGAGATGGAAAACCTCTGGGTACCAGGTACAGCTCTGAGGTGCTTGTGAGGAGGCACAAAAAGCAGAGCTGGCTTTGTGATCCAGGCAAAGCACAGGCTCAGAGGAATGTAACTGTCAGCTAAAAATCAATTTTTTTCTTCTTTTCCTGTTTAGCTGCTCCTCCAGCTCTCCTATCTTTAATGACATTTGTGTGTCAGCCTGTTTCCCTACAGTCTTCCTGACTGATTCCAAACTTTAGGAACAGCTTTATGTTTTTAGTGTGCAGCTCCTAGCTGTGTGGAGGACTATAAAATAACATTTTTTAAAACACATTTCATGGTCCTCAGGATCTTGGTTAATTCAGAATGAGCTCTTGTCAGAAATAATCCCCTGGAATGTGCTGGGATGGCTGTGCAGGTGCAGCAGAGTGCTGTGGCCATGCTGAGCCATTCCAGGTGTGGGAATTCCCTGTGCTGTGCACTTGTGGTGTTTGGTGAGTGTGATGGTGAGCAGCTCCACTCCCCTGCAGCCTCATTATTTCTGCACTTACCCCAGGAATGCCTGGAAGTGAGTTCTGTTTGCTGAGGGATTTTGGGCCTGGAGGTGGAAGATGTTCCTCTGGCATGGCAGTCCCATAAAACAATTGAATATTTTTTTCCTGGCTGAGTGTTATTCAGCAAAGCTGAAATGTGCCATCCCAGCTGGATGTGCCTCCATCCCCAGGTTTATCCAGCCAGGAGTGCTGAGCCTTGGGCTGGGCAGGGCCACTTCTCCTTCTGCAAATGCAGCAACAGAAATACAATCCTTGGGGTTCTTTTGCTAGGAATTCCTTGGTTTAAATGTTGAAGACTTTCATTTTGAGCCATGTAGACTTGGGGGATGCTCACAAATCATCAGGACTAATCTCATCTTGCTGCTGCAGCCATGTAAATCTTTCATCAATAAATCATAATACACTTCAAGGTTCCTTTAGTCTCTGCCAGGTCAGCTGGAAAGCTGTCCCAGCAATTCCTTTCTCTCCAGGTTAAACCTATAATGTGATACAGCTTATGCATATTTTAATATTGGCATGAGAATAATTCAGATAGATTTTGCACTTTCCCCAGTCCCACAGGACAACCTCCTTTGTCTTCACAAAGCTGAACATCCCAGCTCCCTCCCTCTGCTCCTGGGTTCCATTTTTCTTGGCTGTTCCAATAATCCTTGCCCACATTCATGTGAACTGGGATGTACTGGGTTAGTTGTACTATTTAATTAATGGTTTTTTGGGTGGTTTTTGTGTTTTGGTTTGGGTTTTTTTTGTTGTTTGTTTGTTTGTGTTTTTTGTTTGTTTGTTGTTTTTTTGGGTTTTTTGTTTTTACTTAGGATTAAAACATGAAGGAGATAAATTTCTTATTTGGGCTTGGTTGTTTATTAAATTTATTTATAGTAGAGAGATTTTTGTAACACTTCTAGCTACCAGTTAAAAGTGAGCAAAGTGGAAGCTAATCTAGCTAGTTGCAAGGTCTTTTAAAGCTGAACAGTCCAATAAATAACTAACATTTATATTATTTATACTTTTGACCCAATAACCAAACTCCTGTGACCTGCAGTGCAGCACTAACTCCAACCAAAAATTACTACCTGAAATCATGAAGAAGGAAGGAAGGGGAAAAGACAACTCCCAAGAACCTCCATTACTATATTCTAAAACCCTTCACCATGTGAAATCACACTTTTATTCTAAGCACAGACAGTGATTTAACTCCATCACCCAGTGTGGGAGCTTCCCAAGGCCCCAGGCCAGCAGTGTTCCCAGGGCTCAGTTCAGCACAGGAGGGTGGCAGCACTGCAGGGACAGGCAGCTTGGCCAGGTCTGTGCCCACACCCAGAGCTGCTGTCCCAGAGGTGTGAGCAGGGGCTGGGCAGGAGGGCAGCACTCAGGAGCTGTCTGCTGCTGTTTGCCCAGGGTGGAGCCACACTGCTGGCACAGCCATAACTCATTTCCTCTCTGGCCTCAGCCAGCTCTGAGCTGCCATGCATTAGGAGTTATCTCTGAATAATGAATGGAGAATCCATTAACCAGGGGAAAGGGCAGCTATAGTATTTATTAAAAAAAAAAAAAGGGAAACACTCCAGGTTCTTTGCTTCTCCCCTCCCCAGCTTTTTCTCTTCCATTAGCTGAGCTCCAGTTGCCAGAAAAAGCAGTGGAGGAGTTAACCAGGCCAGTCAGTTGTAGGATGTGACAAGCAGTGAGTAGCAGCTCCGTGCTGCCAAGCTGTGTAAAACCACTCAGAATTGCTCCTGTGACAGCTGCTGGCTGTGGCAGGAGGGAGGAATCTCAGATCCCAAATGTGTGGAGGGGCTGGGAAACATTTTCCAGCACTGTATCGCATGGGAGGAGCCACTGGGAGGGGGTAACCTGGGGGAAGGTGCTGACAAGTGGGTACAGAGCTTGGGGAGAGAGAAAATAGTGAGGTGTGAGTGGAGATATTTTGCAGGAGTTTGTCCTGAGTGAAGGAAAGGATCTCTCTCTCTGGGATATGCTAGGAAAACCATCAATTAAAGGATTAAACTCCCCCAAACTACTTCATAGAATCCCAGAATGGTTTGGGTGGGAAGGGACCTCAAATCCCTGCCATGGGGACACCTCCCAATGTCCAGCCTGGCCTTGGGCACTGCCAGGGATCCAGGGGCAGCCACAGCTGCTCTGTCACCCTGTGCCAGCCCTGCCCACCCTGTCAGGGAACAATTCCTGCCCAGGATCCCACCCAGCCCTGCCCTCTGGCAGTGGGAGCCATTCCCTGGCTCCTGTCCCTCCATCCTTGTCCCCAGTCCCTCTCCAGCTCTCCTGCAGCCCCTTCAGGCCCTGCCAGGGGCTCTGAGCTCTCCCTGGACCCTTCTCCTCTCCACTGAGCACCCCCAGCTCTGCCAGGCTGGCTCCAGAGCTCCCAGAGCAGCTCCATGGCCTCCAACAGCTCTGTGTCCTTACATGAATAATGTCAGTGAAAACTCTCTGTAAACCTACAATCTTGGGTTTGTGGCCTCTGAAGGACACTGCAGAATGTGCAGTTAATTCTTCATTTATGGTTTTCAAATTAATTCTCAATTAATTGTCAATATGCAGCTAATTCCCACCTTACTGCCATGCAGGTTTATTTAACCACATCCCACCCATCCCAACAAAGGTCCCAGAAGGAGATGGGAACATCCAGGCTGTCATTGATGTTTAGTGCTCAGTTTTCAGCAAATTGCTTATAGACAGCAGCATTGAACAGAGCCCTGGAGGGGCTGCAGTGAGTCCAGAGAGCTGGGAAGGGGCTGGAGCCCCAGGAGAGGCTGAGGGAGCTGGGAAAGGGGCTCAGCCTGGAGAAAAGGAGCCTCAGGGGGACCTTGTGGCTCTGCACAACTCCCTGCCAGGAGGGGACAGCCAGGGGGGGTCGGGCTGTGCTGCCAGGGAACAGGGACAGGACAAGGGGCAGTGGGCTCAGGCTGTGGGCCATGGTGGTGGCTGCAGGCTCCTGGGGAAGGCAGGGGCTCAGGGAGGTGCTGCTGGAGCTGGTGTGTGTGACAGGCTGTGCTGTCTCCCAGGGACACGGCGGGGCAGGAGCGGTTCCACACCATCACCACCTCCTACTACCGAGGGGCCATGGGCATCATGCTGGTGTACGACATCACCAACGCCAAGAGCTTCGAGAACATCAGCAAGTGGCTCAGGAACATCGACGAGGTGAGTGCCAGCCCAGCTGAGCAGGGGTCCCCAGGCTGAGCAAAGGGTCCCCAGGCTGAGCAAAGGGTCCCCAGAGCTGAGCAAAGGGTCCCCAAACCAGAGCAAAGGGTCCCCAAACCAGAGCAAAGGGTCCCCAGGCTGAGCAAAGGGTCCCCAAACCAGAGCAAAGGGTCCCCAGACTGAGCAAAGGGTCCCCAAACAGAGCAAAGTGTCCCCAGACTGAGCAAAGGGTCCCCAGAGCTGAGCAAAGGGTCCTCAAACCAGAGCAAAGGGTCCCCAAATCTGAGCAAAGGGTCCCCAGGCTGAGCAAAGGGTCCCCAAACCTGAGCAAAGGTCCCCAGACTGAGCAAAGGGTCTCCAGAGCTCTGCCTTCCCTTCAGCTCTGCCAGTGACACATCCCAGACCTGAGCTCAGCTTCAGCTCTGCCAGTGACACCCCCAAACCTGGCCCAGAGCATCCCTAGAGCTCAGCTCTGCCTTCAGCTGTGCCAGGAGGGCTGGGGCATTAAACAGGAGCCTGTGCAATACCCACTGTGTGGCTGAGCTAACTTTGTGCCTGTGCTGGAGAAGGTGGGAAGTGAGCAGCACTGAGAAGTTTGGGAGCAGCTCACACCTCTCAGTGAGGGCACAGGGAGCTGCAGAGTAGCTGCACTGTGTGTTACTGCTCACAGCAGCAGTTTCCTCAGTGAGAGCTGGAAATCCTCAAAGATAATTAAACATCACCATCTCCACTCCCCAGTAACCATGTCATGAAATATTTGGAGGTTTCTCATGGCTGGTGCAGGCAGTGTGGCACCTGCTGCTGGGAGTGTTTGAGTGGGTGATCATTGCCCTTGGCAGAGGAGAACCAGGACAGGGAGGCTGGAAAATTTCAGGCAAGGTCAAGTGAAGCAGAAGGAAGTGCTGTGGAAGCATTAAGTGCCTGGATCCTCACAAGTTTATCCTCCAGGTGTTCTGAGATGGCAAGGGAACAGCACAGCTGGTGGTTCTTTGTTTTGTCACGCTGTTGCCAAGTGGAATAAATGTTTGGATTTTCCTAGAAAGCACAGAGGTGGCCCTGTAGAACTGAGCACAGGTGAGGTACTGCTCAGGGCAGCCCTGAGGATGGAGGAAGGAGCACAGCAAAAATGGGATGTTGGGATTTCAATTTCCCAGCTTGAGAAGTGGGACATGATGGTGTTCATGGAGAAGTGCCCTGTGTGGTGGGAACAGGAGAGGGGATAAGGCAGCACAGGAGGAGAACCAGCAATGAGTTTGACTAAACTTAAAACCTCAGTTTTTGGTTTCTGCAGCTGCTTTGTTAAAAAACTCAGAGGTGTCTCAGGTGAGTGATGGATGTCATTGGCACCATCAGGGCTTTTGGTGCCCTCGTGTTCTCAGTCTGGGCAGCTGATTTCAGGAGCACTGTGGGGGCTGCTCAGGGACTGTGGCTGTAAAAGGGACTTTTGACACCTTAGGGAGCTGTTTTTATTGTGGGAAAAGCTCAGTAGTGGAGTGTCTGCAGAAATCACAGAGACATTGAGGTCGGAAAATCCTTTGGAGCTCATTGAGCCCAACCATCCCCAGCACTGCCAAAGCCACCACTGCCCCATGACCCCAAGTGCCACATCCACAGGGCTTTGAAATCCCTCCAGGGCTGTGGACTCCACCCCTGCCTGGGCAGCTGTGGGGAATAAATTCTTCCCAGGTCCTTTCTGGCCTGGCACCTTTGCAGCCCCTCTGGAGCATTCCATGGGGTTGGTGACCCCAGTGCAGGACCCAGCTCTTGGCCTTGTTTGCCCTCACCCAGTGCCCCCAGCCATGGATCCATCCTGTGCTGTGTCTGTGCAGAGCTCCCTGCCCAGCATTTCCCATCCCAGCCATGGATCCATCCTGTGCTGTGTCTGTGCAGAGCTCCCTGCCCAGCATTTCCCATCCCAGCCATGGATCCATCCTGTGCTGTGTCTGTGCAGAGCTCCTGCCCAGCATTTCCCATCCCAGCCATGGATCCATCCTGTGCTGTGTCTGTGCAGAGCTCCTGCCCAGCATTTCCCATCCCAGCCATGGAT
Organism: Oenanthe melanoleuca; assembly: GCF_029582105.1. NCBI lineage: Eukaryota > Metazoa > Chordata > Aves > Passeriformes > Muscicapidae > Oenanthe > Oenanthe melanoleuca. Next base: position 717,593 of record NC_079336.1, read on the forward strand.
CCATCCTGTGCTGTGTCTGTGCAGAGCTCCTGCCCAGCATTTCCCATCCCAGCCATGGATCCATCCTGTGCTGTGTCTGTGCAGAGCTCCTGCCCAGCATTTCCCATCCCAGCCATGGATCCATCCTGTGCTGTGTCTGTGCAGAGCTCCTGCCCAGCATTTCCCATCCCAGCCATGGATCCATCCTGTGCTGGTGTCTGTGCAGAGCTCCCTGCCCAGCATTTCCCATCCCAGCCATGGATCCATCCTGTGCTGTGTCTGTGCAGAGCTCCTGCCCAGCATTTCCCATCCCAGCCATGGATCCATCCTGTGCTGTGTCTGTGCAGAGCTCCTGCCCAGCATTTCCCATCCCAGCCATGGATCCATCCTGTGCTGTGTCTGTGCAGAGCTCCTGCCCAGCATTTCCCATCCCAGCCATGGATCCATCCTGTGCTGTGTCTGTGCAGAGCTCCCTGCCCAGCATTTCCCATCCCAGCCATGGATCCATCCTGTGCTGTGTCTGTGCAGAGCTCCTGCCCAGCATTTCCCATCCCAGCCATGGATCCATCCTGTGCTGTGTCTGTGCAGAGCTCCTGCCCAGCATTTCCCATCCCAGCCATGGATCCATCCTGTGCTGTGTCTGTGCAGAGCTCCCTGCCCAGCATTTCCCATCCCAGCCATGGATCCATCCTGTGCTGTGTCTGTGCAGAGCTCCTGCCCAGCATTTCCCATCCCAGCCATGGATCCATCCTGTGCTGTGTCTGTGCAGAGCTCCTGCCCAGCATTTCCCATCCCAGCCATGGATCCATCCTGTGCTGTGTCTGTGCAGAGCTCCCTGCCCAGCATTTCCCATCCCAGCCATGGATCCATCCTGTGCTGTGTCTGTGCAGAGCTCCTGCCCAGCATTTCCCATCCCAGCCATGGATCCATCCTGTGCTGGTGTCTGTGCAGAGCTCCTGCCCAGCATTTCCCATCCCAGCCATGGATCCATCCTGTGCTGTGTCTGTGCAGAGCTCCTGCCCAGCATTTCCCATCCCAGCCATGGATCCATCCTGTGCTGTGTCTGTGCAGAGCTCCTGCCCAGCATTTCCCATCCCAGCCATGGATCCATCCTGTGCTGTGTCTGTGCAGAGCTCCTGCCCAGCATTTCCCATCCCAGCCATGGATCCATCCTGTGCTGTGTCTGTGCAGAGCTCCCTGCCCAGCATTTCCCATCCCAGCCATGGATCCATCCTGTGCTGGTGTCTGTGCAGAGCTCCTGCCCAGCATTTCCCATCCCAGCCATGGATCCATCCTGTGCTGTGTCTGTGCAGAGCTCCTGCCCAGCATTTCCCATCCCAGCAGCTCTCCCAGGGTGGTTCCCTGGATCCCAGAGCATCCCTGAAGGTGCTGGACAGGACTGAGGCAGCCCTGAGCCCCTGCTGCTGTTCCCAGCTGGATGTGCCTCCATCCCCAGCTCTCCCAGGTTTATCCCAGCAGGGTGCACCTCTCCAAGCCAGGACCAGCCAGTTTCTCCAGGAGAATGCTCTGGGGAAAGGTGCCAAGGGCTTCATCAAAGCCCAGGCAGGTGCACCCACAGCCTTTCCCTCATCCATTAATGTCACACTGTCATAGAAGGAGATCAGGTTGGTCAAGCAGGACCTGTCACAAAGCCAGACTGGCTGGGCCTCTGGATCCTCCTTCAGCACTTCTTGGAGCCTGGCATCACACTGGCCAAGCTCCAGTGAGACAGGACCTTCCCAGCTCAGCAGGGCTGATGAGAAATGATGGTAAATGATAAATGTTGCCCCTCTGGAGAGGCCTGTGCTGCAGGGAATGGGCTGGATCTGGGATTCCTCATCCCTGAGCAGTCTGACACCATGCAGAAAACTCCAGTCCCTCTCCTCCCTGCTCCCTTTGGACACCCTGCCCCACTCCCTGACTTCTGTTTCCCTTCTCTCCCTCATTTCTCTCTTTGGGTCCTGCCCCATTTTCCTCCCCAGTCACTCTTTCTCCTCTGGCTCATCCCTCACATTGCTCAGTGGCAAAGTGGGGAGGAGAAAACCATTAACAGTGCTAGGAAGTCATTAGGAGGCTGGGGTTAATTAACAGCTTGTTCCTGTGCCACTGCAGTGCATGGAGCTCCATTGTGGGCAGCTGTAAATGTCCCCAGCTGTAGGTGGTGGCCTGGCACAGCAGGTTTTTGGTGAAGCAGGTTTTGGGTGTGCTGGGGAGGTGTGTGACCTGTCCTGTGTCCTTGCAGCACGCCAACGAGGATGTGGAGAGGATGCTGTTAGGAAACAAGTGTGACATGGAAGATAAAAGAGTTGTCCCTAAAGCAAAAGGTGAACAGGTGAGTATCAAACAGAAACTTCTTTATCCAAGTCAGCAAATCACTGCCAAGGCTTCTGCCTGCTCCAGGGGCTGGATGGCCCAGTGGGATGTGCCAGGGAGTGAATGCAGGAGTTGATGGCTGGGAATCCTGGGAATGCTTTCTCTGAAACTGCCATGAATGGGATAAGTTCAGCTGCAGTTCCTGTTTCCTTTGATAACTCAAAATTCCCAGACATCCCTGAATTTCCTCACTGTGTGGCAGTGTGTGGTGTCTGTCCTCTTAGGCCCACACACAGACTTGGGATTATTTAGTAGATTTTAATTGTTCTGAATTGGGAAGTTCTGAGTTGTCTGAGCCACCTCACCTGGCTGGTGCTGCTGGTACTGAGGGAGTCACAGAATCCCTGAGGTTGGAAAATCCCTCCCAGCCCATCCAGTCCCAGCTGTGCCTGATCCTCACCTTGTCCCCAGCCCAGAGCCCTGAGTGTCACATCCAGCCCTTCCCTGGACACCCCCAGGGATGGGCACTGCAAAGCTCCCTGGGCAGCCCCTGCCAAGGCCTGAGCTCCCTTTCCATGGAGAAATTGCTGCTGCTGTCCAACCTGAGCCTGCCCTGGCCCAGCCTGAGCCCATTTCCCCTTGTCCTGTCCCTGTTCCCTGGCAGCACAGCCCGACCCCCCCTGGCTGTCCCCTCCTGGCAGGGAGTTGTGCAGAGCCACAAGGTCCCCCTGAGGCTCCTTTTCTCCAGGCTGAGCCCCTTTCCCAGCTCCCTCAGCCTCTCCTGGGGCTCCAGCCCCTTCCCCAGCTCCGTTCCCTTCCCTGGACTCGCTGCAGCCCCTCCAGGGCTCTCCTGTCAGGAGGGGCCCAGAGCTGCCCCCAGCACTGGAGGTGTCCCAGCAGTGCCAGCACAGGGGACAGGCACTGCCCTGGCCCTGCTGCCACCCCAGAGCTGGCACAGCCCAGGGGCCACTGGCCTCTTGCCCACCTGGGCACACCTGAATTCATGCCCACTCCAGTATTCCCTGTTTTACACATTCTGCTGATCCTAAAGTGGTGGTGGCACCACTGGAACATCCCCAGGGTCTCTAATCTCCCTCTCTCTGTTTCTGCAGATTGCCAGGGAGCACGGTATTAGGTTTTTTGAAACTAGTGCAAAAGCAAATATAAACATTGAGAAGGCATTCCTCACATTAGCAGAAGACATTCTTCGAAAGGTAGGTGCTCCTCTGGAACAATGCCCTGAAATTCCACCTCCCACTGGTGTGATGCTCACCTGAGTTGTTGCAGTTTGACTTTGCTGTGCTGAGGCAAAGGAGTCCCTGCAGGAGCAGGCTGAGCTGGTGGAGCTGGTGTGGTGATTTGTTGTTGTAGGAGCTGCCTGCAGGGAGTAGCACACATCAGAGCCCAGGCTGAAATCCCTGTTTGTTTGGCCCTTACACTCAAGGTGGTTGTGCCTCTGCTGGAGTTAAACCATTTCCATTGGTGTGGGGAGAGTTGTGCTTTCCTGCCACCATCTGTGGATGCCCTGGCAGCTCCTGGGGGCTGTTGGGGCTATTGGGAAGGTTCAGGTGTGGAGGGTGGGGCAGGAAGCAGCTCTGCCCCTCCCAGCTGTGCTCCCAGCAGTCAGCTCCCAGCCATGGCATTTCCCTGGGGCTTCTGTTGCACCAGATCACCTGGTGCTTGGCTCCTCTTCCTGAAAGGTGCAGTGTGCCATGGAACCATGGAATCAGCAGGGCTGGAAAAGCTCAAGTCATCCCCAGCACTGCCAGGGCCACCAGTGTCCCATGTCCCCAAGAGCCACATCCACAGGGCTTTGAAATCCCTCCAGGGATGGGCAGCTGTGCCAGATCTGGACAGCCCTTTCCAGGCAGGAATTGTTCCAGTATTCAACCTGAGCCTGCCCTGGCCCAGCCTGAGCCCATTGCCCCTTGTCCTGTCCCTGTTCCCTGGCAGCACAGCCCGACCCCCCCTGGCTGTCCCCTCCTGTCAGGGAGTTGTGCAGAGCCACAAGGTCCCCCTGAGGCTCCTTTTCTCCAGGCTGAGCCCCTTTCCCAGCTCCCTCAGCCTCTCCTGGGGCTCCAGCCCCTTCCCCAGCTCCGTTCCCTTCCCTGGACTCGCTGCAGCCCCTCCAGGGCTCTCCTGTCAGGAGGGGCCCAGAGCTGCCCCCAGCACTGGAGGTGTCCCAGCAGTGCCAGCAGAGGGGACAGGCACTGCCCTGGCCCTGCTGCCCCCCTGGGTTGTGTCCATGGCCTGTAGCAGATCCCTGTGCCCAGAGCTGCTGTGCCTGTGGCCATGGGTACAAAATCCATCAGGTGCCACTGAGCTATGCCAGGGCTGAGCTGGGCTGGATCCCTGCGTGGCTCTGGGGCTGTTTCTGTGGGATGTGCTCCCATGGCCAAGGGCTCAGTGTGCAGAGAACCCCTGTGCTGGAACATCTCTGCCTAGGGCAGATTTTGGAAGCTCTGTGGAGCTCCAGACACATGGCTTGGCCACCCCTGGCACTTGTGTTCCTGTTCCTGCACAAACAAACCCCATTCCAAGCCTGTCTCATCCCTGCCTTCCTCCCTCTCCCATTTGAATGCTGTGGATAATGTCACCCAATTGTCCTGAGTCATTTCTTAATCAGTTTTTGACAAGCTTTCTGTGATAAACAGGGTGAAAACCCCTGGCCTTTGGTGAAGGGCCCAACCTTTGGGCCTTAAATCTTCATTTTTGGCCTCTGTCATTATCCCAGGGGTTCTTTTGCAAGGCTGTGACAGAGAGCTAAAACAGGAATGTGGAGACTGAAGTGTGGTGAGGGTTTAGGTTCCTTTCCAAGCAGCTGGAAGTGGATGTTGGTGTTGGATCACACCCACTGGAGTGGGGTTTTGGCTTTGGTGTCACCAAGTTCTGTCCTGTGTGTCCTCTTCCTGGGGAGCTGGAGCAGAGGCTGGGAGCAAGCCCAGCTTATCCACAAAAACTGTGGGCTTTGGTTTTGGAGGTCATTAGTTCCCATCATGTGAGTTCAGCTTGTGTTGTTTGTGGGCTGGGATTTCCTCACTCCACCAAACCCAGCGTTGGCTCTGTGTGCAGGACCTCAAATAGTTCCAGTTGACTCTGGGGTGGTCCCAGTTCCAGCACTGGGTTTTTCCCCAGCTCTCCAGTTGTTTATTGAAACCAAACCAAACAAAACCCCTTGCATGGCTGCTGAAGGGGGGAGGATTCCCTGGTTTCTGAGGAGCTCTTTGTGCAGAGCTGATGCCCGGTTTCAGTGGTGATGTCAGTCCTTGCTGCCATCTCCAGACCATCTAACCTGTTGTGTCCCTTGTTTCCTTGCAGACCCCTGTAAAAGAGCCCAACAGTGAAAATGTAGATATCAGCAGTGGTGGTGGGGTGACGGGCTGGAAGAGCAAGTGCTGCTGAACCTTCTCCTGCCTCACCAATCGCCATCCACCCCTTTTTTCTCGCTGCAAAACAAACCACTCTGCCCGTTTTTTAACCTCAAACCAATGGTTTTGTTCCTCATCTTAACGAGCTCCTGCCTCCCCTTGGTTTTCCAGCTAGGACAGCTTTGCCTACTCCAGTTTTCTCAACACATGTATAGGAAATCCATCTCTGTGACTTCATTTCCATGTCCCTGCTCAACTCACCACTACGTTTGGGTTGTATTATAGTCCCGTCCCTCCTGCCATTAAACCCCAGAGCAATCATACTCAACTCTCTTCTGCAAATTGTATAAGAATAAAGGTTAGAATTAACAATTGATTTTGTACAACAGTGGAATTTTCTGTCATGGATCATGTGCTTGAGTCACCATATTTCTCTAGATGCATCAGGCAAGAGCCAGGAAAAACTCATTTTCGCCTTGAGTCCGTGAGTGGGGTTTCTTTGTCCTGTGCCTTATGTGGAAAAAGGAACTTTTATTTTCACTTTCTTTTCTCTTTTCTGGTGGAAGCATGTGCAGGAGACATCCCATCCCCCCGTGCCATTGAGTCCTGACCTCTGTAGTGGTTGCTTTTCTGTAACGTTGGTGTCATGCATCGAGGACAAAGGGTGGTGCAAAACAAAAGCAAACTCCCTGTAACCTGCTGTGTCTCCTCTTGGCAGTCCCGCCCTTCCCAGCTCTTCCTGCTGCCATTTTCTTTCCTCACTTTGCCGCTCTTCTTTTCTTTTCTTATTTTTTTTTTTTTTTTTTAGTTTTTTTTCCTTTTTTTTTTTTTGCCTGCATGCTGCTTTGATTTGCATTTCTCCATGGTGTGATGTGTTAATGGAAAGGATGGCAACGCGGTGTGTTTGCCAAAAAATTTAATACAAAGCACTGATTTAGCTTCCGAGGTAAAAAATGTTGAGATCCCTACTAACCCCCTAGGCCTGTCCGTCACTAGTGACCCCTCCTCCCTCCCTGTCCCTTACGGAAGAGTTATTTGCATGCACTAGTTTCTATGGAGGGTGATGTGGTTGTCTATTTTCTGTGTATGAATATAACCTGGATCCCCAAACTGACAGTTCAGCACTTCATTCACCCGAGCTCCCGCCCCGCCCGCCGCTCCCGGAAAAGGACAGGAAAGGAGGCAGAACCAGCCAGAGGGCACTTTAACTTATTCCCTCCCTGGAAACTTTCCACTTTTCCAGTGTGCACAGCCGCGCTGGGCCAGCCCAGCCCGGGTCCCGGCGGGATGGATCCCGGCACGGATGGATGGAGCTGCCGCTCCAGCCTGGCTCCAGCGCTGCTGGCCCTGTCCTGCCGCTGTCCCAGCGCTGTCCTGCCGCTGTCCCAGCGCTGCTGGCCCTGTCCTGCCGCTGTCCCAGCCCTGTCCTGCCGCTGTCCCAGCCCTGTCCCAGCCCTGCCGGCTGCTCGGCAGCGCTGGCTCCCCCCGGTGAATCTGGCCCCGGGAGCGGCCCCGCTCCGCCCCGGCCGCTAACGCTGAGTGAATTTTAATGAAATGACGGTGTTTGTGTTAACTCGTGCTCCGGAGCGGCTCCTTCCCGTGCGGGGCTCCCCGAGGTGTCTCCCTGTCCCTCTGTATTTGGCATTTTTGTCCCTCTGTGTGTTAACCCTTCCCAGGCGAGTGGCTGCTGGGGTCGGGCTCAGCGTTGTACAGAGCCCGGCGACTTTTGGCTAAAATCTGCACTTTCTAACGTGATCAAAAAGGGAAAAAAAATGACGAAATCTACATCAAGGTTTTTTTTTTTTTTTTGTATAATCCTTGTTTTAAATGTGAGCTTTTCATTTGCTTCCCTGGGTGTGCCCCCTTTGTAGACGCCGTGCCCGTTGCAGGCACAGGTAGAGCCCAGGCCACTCCCGGTGCCACTCCCGGTGCCACTCCCGGTGCCACTCCCGGTGCCACTCCCGGTGCCACTCGCTGCCCCTCGTCCCTCCCGGTCAGTAAATCTGAGCTGTTTCTGTCGGGTCTATTCCTGTTCCTGTCCAAGCTCGAGCTGCACCCGGGCTCAGGCGGGGCGGGGAGGAGGGAGCAGCACGGTGCCGATGCTGAAACAGATAAAAACCCCCTAAAAATAATAATAGTAACAAGAATAATAATCATGTGGGAGGAGTTTGCAGTAACTTGATGTCTGCTGGTATCTCGACTCCCTGCTAGTTCCGAACTAACCGCTTGTGAAACCTGTGCTTGGAGCCCCAGCCCAGCCCTGTGGAGTAGAGAAGGGCAGCGGGAGGTGTCAGCAGCCCCTCCGTGCCCCCGGGGGGAGCTCAGCGCTGCCCTTTTGCCACCAAAAAAAAACAAAAAAAAAAAAGTGTGAAAGGATGAAATTGGTCCTGCTAAAGCAAACGTGAGCTTGGCTCTGTGCCACGGCCGTGTCACTCGCCGGGGTCGCTTCGTGCCCTCGGACTCGGACGGTGGAATAAAAAACAGCATCAAGGTCTTGGATTAATTCCCATGCCGACAATTTTTTACTTAATCTTTTAATATTTTTGCTACTCCACTCTGGCTTTTTATTTAAAACACATTCTTTTGTACCACTTACTGTATCAAATTGTATAAAAGATCACTGTCCCATTCTTGGTCGTACCAAGAGCAAATAAAAGCTTTTATAAACTTGCAGTGGTGACTTCCTGGGCCCCTTGAATCCCCTCTGGCTCCGGTGGGAACGAGCCCAGCCCTGGAGGAGCTGGGATGAGTCCCCCCAAACCTTCAGGCCACCAGGGCTGGTTTTTGGGGTGGGGCTGTTGCTGCCTTCCCCAGAGCATTTTCCTGGGCAGGGCGGTGGGAGGAGCAGCGGCGGCTCCGAGGGTGTCGCTCGGTTTGGGGGGCTGAGATTTCCTTTGGGGCCGCTGCTTGGAGGGAGCCTTTGCCAGCGTTTTTTGGGAAGCAGCTGTCCCACGTTCTGCACCTGGCCCTGCCAGGGTGGGAACCAGGGGAGGCTGTCCCTGTCACAGTGTCCCTGTCCCCACGGTGTCCCCACTGCCACGGTGTCCGTGTCCCTGTCCCCACAGTGTCCCCAGTGTCACAGTGTCCCTGTCCCCACAGTGTCCCCACTGCCACAGTGTCCGTGTCCCCACAGTGTCCCCAATGCCACAGTGTCCGTGTCCCCACAGTGTCCCCACTGTCACGGTGTCCCTGTCCCCACAGTGTCTCCACTCTCACAGTGTCCCCACTGCCACAGTGTCCCCAATGCCACAGTGTCCCTGTCCCCACAGTGTCCCCACTGCCACAGTGTCCCCACTGCCACAGTGTCCCCACTGTCACGGTGTCCCTGTCCCCACAGTGTCCCTGTCCCCACAGTGTCTCCACTCTAACAATGTCCCTGTCCCCACAGTGTCCGTGTCCCCACAGTGTCCCCACTGTCACGGTGTCCCTGTTCTCACGGTGTCCCCATTGCCACATGTCCGTGTTCTGCCGTGTCCCCGTTCCCATGGCACCAGTATCCGGTTTTTTGTGTTTTTGTGTCATGGCCGCGGTGCTCGGCAGTCCCTGCGAGGGGCGAGGCCGTGGGGAGCAGCTCAGCGACCCCAAATCCTCACGGCGTGGGAGCCCCGCACTGCCACCCGTGGGAGGGGGATTTTGGGGGGAGCTCCCGGGGGGTCTCGGGGAGGGGGGGCCTGGCAGGACCCACAGGGACGGCACCCAGCAGCTCCCGGTGTCCTGCTGGCCCGTGCCACCCCCGGCAGTGAGCCTTGGGATTTCCTCATCCTCCTCCTCCTCCTGCTGATGCGTCCTCCTTGCTGTTCCCATCCATCTCCATCCCCATCCCATCTCCATCCCCATCCATCTCCATCCCATCCCCATCCCGGCTCCATCCCCATCCATCTCCATCCCCATCCCATCTTCATCCCCATCCCATCCCCATCCCCATCCCAGCTCCATCCCCATCCCAGCTCCATCCCCATCCATCTCCATCCCATCCCATCTCCATTCCCATCCCAGCTCCATTCCCATCCCAGCTCCATGCCCATCCCGCCTCTATCCTATCCCTGCTCTGCTCCTTCCCTGTCCCCTCTCCTTTCCTACAGGTGTTTCCTCCCTTTCCCTGCTCCTTTCCCATCCCTGCTCATTCCCTACAGCTCCTCCATCGTTTTCCCTGTTCCTTCCCCATCCCTGGTTCATCCCATCCCTGTTCCTGCTCCATCCCTTTCCCTGTTCCCCTCCGCTCCATCCAATCCCTGCTCCGCCCTGTCCAGCAGCTTGCGGGGGACAGCGACGGGGACAGGGGACAACACGGGGTGACACGTCCACAGGGTCGGGCACTGGCCCTGCAGGCCACTCCTTCATCCTCCTCAGCCCAGCTCCAGCGGCCCAGGGAGCGGGGCTGCAGCCAGCAGAGCACCGGGGAGGGGGAGCAGAGCTGGGCCGGGGCTTCTCCAGCCCGGGCCGTGAGTGACCGAGGGCTGCGGGGACACAGCGGGTCCCGTGTCCCCAGCTCAGGGTGCCGAGTGCCCGCTCGGGGTGCCGGTGATGTCCCTGCCGAGGGTCCCCCGGCTGTCACGTCCCCGGTTCCCTCTCCCGGTGCCGGTGCCGTTTTTGCTCCGTGTCTGTGCGGCAGCGCCGGGCCGGGGGGTCCCGGCCGGGACACCGGGGTGTGGGGCGGCATCGGGGTCCCCCCGTCCCCCACTGGCGCCTTGTGCCCCCCGCAGCCCCCGCCTGGAGCCCCCCGGCAGCTCCCGGCGGCTCCGCGGCTCCAGCAGCGGGACGGGAAGGGGGGAGGATTCCCGGGGCGCCCCCGGCCCGTTCCCTCTGCGGCCAGAGAGAGCCGAGCCCCGAGAGCCCGGAGCGAGCCGGGGCTGAGCCCCCGATCCCCGCCGGGGGATGCCCGGCCCGGGGGGATGCCCGGATCTCTGGGGGGATGCCCGGATCCTGGGGGGACACCCGGATCTCCGGGGGGATACCCGGATCTCGGGGGGGATGCCCAGCCCTGGGGGGGATGCCCGGTCCCGGGGGGATGCCCGGCCCCGAGGGGGTGTCCCGCACGGGGGTCCCCGCCCGCCGCCGCCGCCCCCACCCCGCCGCTGGGGGGGTTCCGCCTGCCGGGGCGGGCGGGCAGGAGGGGCCGGGGGCGGGCGGGGGGCGGCTCCTCCTGCCCCGCTCCCGCCGCCCCCCGCCCCCGGCCCCGGCCCCGGCCCGGCGGCGGCGGCGATGGAGCCCGGCCCGGGGCCGGCCTGAGCCGCGATGCGATGGAGAAGCTGGCGGCGGGGCTGGCCCGGCTCCGCTGGAGCCCCGCGGCGCTGCCCCTCGACGCCATCGTCAGCCAGTGCCGCCTGCCCACCCTCGTCTGCCTCGGGCAGGGTGAGCCCGAGGGGGAGAAGTCTGGAGGGACGAGGAGGAGGAGGAGGGAGGGAGGTTGGAGTGATGGGGAGGAGGAGGAGGAGGGTGGGAGGAAGGCTGGAGGGACCAGGGGAGGGAGGGAGGATGGAGGGACAGAGAGTGGGGCTGGAGTGATGAGGAGGAGGGAGAAAGGATGGAGTGATGAGGAGGAGGGAGGGGTGGAAGGCGGAGGGATGGGGAGGGAGGGAGGGAGGAAGGCTGGAGAGTGAGGACGAGGAGGGAGGGAGGTTGGAGTGATGAGGGAAAGGGAGAGACGAAGGACGAAGGGACCAGGAGAAGGGAGGGAGGGAGTCTGGGGGGACGAAGAGGAGAGAGAGAGCCGGGAGTGATGAGGAGCAGGGATGGGGAAGAGAGGAAGGCTTGAGAGTGAGGAGGAGGAAGAGGGGAAGGCTTGGAGGGAGGGATGAAGAGGGAGAAGGAATGCTGACCGGAGAAGTGAGGAGGAGGAGGAGGGAGAGAGGAGCAGGCTGGAAGAGGCTGAAGGGATGAGGAGGAGAAAGACCGGGGGGACCAGGAGAAGGAAGGAGCCTGGAGTGCTGAGGAGGAGGAGGGAGGGAGGAAGGCAGGGCCAGGTGAGACCCAGCTGCTGTCCCGGCTCCGGGGCTGCTCCGGGGCTGGGGCTGGGGGGCCGGGGCTGCCCCTCGGGGGGTCCCTGAGCTCCTGCCCTGTGGGGATGTGAGGGGGGAACTTGTGGGGCCCAGGCTGCCCCCACTGCCCCAGCACCACCCCACTGTCCAGGGTGACACTCTGCAGCTGCTGGCAGCGGGACCGGGAGCCACCGTGTCCCCTCGCCACCCTCCCTGGGACACGACCAGGCTGTGACCCGCAGCCCGGGCTGAGTGGGGTACCGGGGGGTTCCGGGGGCTCTGGGGGTGTCTCGGGGTCCCTGGGGGGTGTCTCGGGGTCCCTGGGGGTGTCTCGGGGTCCCTGGGGGGGTCTCGGGGTCCCTGGGGGTGTCTCGGGGTGCCTGGGGGGCTCTGGGGTGCCGCGGTTCTGCAGCGCTCCCGGGGGGAGCCCGCGCCGGCCCCGACTCAATAAACTTCTTGTTTGCGGCGGCTGCAGCTTTTCAGGGGGGACAAAGAAATTGTTTCCCGGGCAACTGGCGGCTCTTGGCAGCGGCACCTGCTCATCCCTCGCTCCGTCCGTCCGTCCGTCCGTCCGGCGGAGCGGGGGCGGGGGCGGGGGTGGTGACAGCCCTGTCCCCCCGCAGGTGAGCGCGTGGAGGGGGTGACAGCCCAGGACGTGCTGCTGGTCCACTCGTGCCGCCAGTGGACAACGGTGACAGCCCACAGCCTGGAGGAGGGACACTACGTCATCGGGCCCAAAATCGACATCCCGCTCCAGTACCCAGGTGGGGGGCTGGGCACAACGGGGACAGCGGGAATCGTGTCCTGAGCCCCCAGTAAAGTCCAGTCTGGGGCAGGAGATGCTCTGGGCGCTGCCCCCAGCCCTGGCAGAGCTGCAGGGGCTGCACAGGGAGGGGATACAGGGATGGGATGGGATGGGATGGGATGGGATGGGATGGGATGGGATGGGATGGGATGGGATCAGATGGGATGGGATGGGATACAGGGATGGGATAATGGGATGGGATGGGATGGTGGGAGGATGGGATGGGATGGGATACAGGGATGGGATACAGGGATGGGATACAGGGATGGGATGCAGACAGACAAGGGATACAGGGATGAGGATGGGGTAGGATGGGATAGAGCTGGGAATGGGCGAGAGATGGGATGGGGAAAAGGGACAGGGATGAACTGGATAGGATGTGAAAGGGATGGGAACAGGGAGAGTGATGAGGATGGGCTGGGATGGGGCTGGGGAGGAGCTGGGGCTGGGATGAGGATGAGGATGAGGATGGGGCTGTGTTGGGGCCGGCAGCCCAGACGAAGGTGCTGAGCTGCCTCTGCCGGCAGCCGCCAGAGCCTTAATGACCCCTCTAAGTGCTCCATGGCGGTAATGAGTCCTGCTAATAAATAAATAATGGGAAATGGAGCGGGGGAGGGGTTAATCACCCGTCCCAGGGGATGCAGGGGGGCTGGGCAGTGTGTTAACAGCGTTCGGGGGCTCCCCGCGCCCAGCGCTGCCCGGGCATGTGGCGCTGGGCCGGCTGCAGCCTCGGCTGCCCAGGGCCAACGAGCAGCTCTGGTGTCCCAGCGCTGCCGCCCGGGATTAATATTCCCCTCAGGTCCGGCCCCGGCTGCCGATGCCGGCGGCGGCTTCGCTGTGGCTGCAGCTGCCCCGCTCCCGTCCCTTTCTTCACCCGTTCCTGCCTTTCCCTCTCCCATCCCTGCCTTTCCCTCTCCCATCCCTGCCTCTCCCCTCTTCCATTCCTGCCTCTTCCCCATCCCTGCCTTTCCCCTCTCCTGTTCCTGCCTTTCCCCTCTCCCATCCCTGCCTTTCCCCTCTCCCATCCCTGCCTTTCCCCATTCCTGCCTTTCCCTCTCCCATCCCTGCCTTTCTCCTTTCCCATTCCTGCCTTTCCCCGTTCCCTGCCCGATGTCTCTCCCACCCGAGCTGCGGGGTCACTGCACCCTGGCAGGGCTGGGACAGGATTTTGGGGGGTAATGGGCACCCCTTGCAATCTGGGCTGTTCTGGGTGTGTTCTTCCATTCACAGGAACGCTTCTGGGGGGTCCCTGCAGCTCTGGGGGTGCCGAGGGCCATTGCTGAGACACCCCCGTGTACCCCGTGCCTTGTCCCATGCAGAAACCCCCCAGAGCTGCTGTGGGGGGGGGTGCAGGGCCGGGGGCTGCTCTGGGGTCCCCTTGCAGCACAGGGGTGTCCCCAGAGATGTGGGGGGACCCCAGGCTGCCTCAGGGGTGGCTGCCCCTGTGAGGGGCTGTGCTGGCCCCAGGTCCCTGTGAGGAGCCGGGCTCCTCTCACCTGGGCGGGCTCGGGGGTCCCTGCAGGGAAATTCAAGCTGCTGGACCAGGACCGGGACCTCCGTGAGCCCGTGCAGTATTTCAACAGCGTGGAGGAGGTGGCCAGCACCTTCCCAGACCGCATCTTCGTCATGGAGGCCATCACCTTCAGCGTGAAGGTCCTGGGCTGCAGGGACAGGGCTGGGGCACCACGGAGTGCTGGGGGATGGCAGGGGACACCGAGCACTGGGGTGGGGCAGGAGGGAACATTGGGGAGTAGGGGTGACACAACAGGGAGTTGAGTGCCGGGACATCGGGAGAGGACGGTGGGACAGCAAAGGTTGGTGGGGGGACAGCAGGGGTGAGTGGTGGGATTTTGGGGGTATTGGTAGGACACCAATAGGGGTGGTGGGAATAAAGGGGGCAGTGTGGGAAAGCAGTGGGGGATGCTGGGACATCAGGATGTGACAGTGGGACAGCACCGAGTGGTGGTGGGACATCAGGGGTGGTGGTGGGATATCAGGGACGGTGGGGGGATGTCAGGGGTGGTGTTGGGGATATCAGGGATGATGATGGGATGTCAGGGATGGTGTTGGGGATATCAGGGATGATGATGGGATGTCAGGGAAGGTGGTGGGATGTCAGGGAAGGTGGTGGGATGTCAGGGATGGTGGGGGGATGTCAGGGAAGGTGGGGGGATGTCAGGGGTGGTGGTGGGATGTCAGAGATGGTGGTGGGATGTCAGGGATGATGATGGGATGTCAGGGATGATGATGGGATGTCAGGGAAGGTGGTGGGATGTCAGGGAAGGTGGTGGGATATCAGGGATGGTGGGGGGATGTCAGGGATGGTGTTGGGGATATCAGGGATGATGATGGGATGTCAGGGATGATGATGGGATGTCAGGAATGATGATGGGATGTCAGGGGTGGTGCTGGGGGGTCGGGGGCCCGGCGCAGGGCAGCGGGTGCCACGTCGGGGCTGTCCGGGCAGGTGGTGTCGGGGGAGTTCAGCGAGGACAGCGAGGTTTACAACTTCACGCTGAACGCGGGGGACGAGCTGACGCTGATGGGACAAGCGGAGATCCTGTGCGCCAAGACGGTGAAGGAGAAGTCGCGCTTCAACACCCTGCTGCGCAAACTGGGCAAGGCGGCCCCGGCGGCGGGGGCGCGGCAGGTGAAGGGCAAGATGCCGTGCCTGATCTGCATGAACCACCGCACCAACGAGAGCCTGAGCCTGCCCTTCCAGTGCAAGGGCCGCTTCAGCACGCGCAGCCCGCTGGAGCTGCGGCTGCAGGAGGGCGAGCACACCATCCGCAGCATCATCGAGAAGGTTCGGCTGCCCGTCAACGTGGCCGTGCCCAGCCGGCCCGCCCGCAACCCCTACGACCTGCACGCCATCCGCGAGGGCCACTGCTACAAGCTGGTCAGCATCATCTCCAAGACGGTGGTGCTGTGCTGCATCCTGCGCCGCGAGGAGCTGGTGCCCTTCCATTTCCTGCTGCTGACCGACATGCCGCGCTTCCAGCTGCCCGAGGGGCTGCTGGCCGGGGACCCGCAGCTGGAGAAGCTGCTGCGGGACAGCGCCGCGTATTGCCACGACCGCTTCAACCCCGACGAGTACTCGCGGGCGGTGCGCGAAGCCAAGCCGGACTTGCTGGAGGAGTGTGCGAGCCCGCGGCGCCTGCGGCTCTGCCTGCCCGCCTGCGCCCGCGACGAGCTCAGCCAGCCCCTGCAGCGCCTCTCGCTCTGTGCCTGCGGCTCCGGGGGTCCCCGGGAGCCCCCCGCCCGCTGCCAGCCACCGCGGGGGCTCGGCGGGGGCACCCCGCGCCCGCCGCTGCCCGACTTCCCCGACCCCGAGCGCGAGTACATGACGCCCGACTGGGCCGAGCCCGAGTTCAGGACTCAGGAGCCGCTGGAGATTCCCTACGAGGAGCTGTGGAGCAATCCCAGCCCGGAGAGCTGCTGCGAGCTGGGCAGCGGCGGCGGCCGGCCGGACCTCGTGTCCTTCGGGGCTGTCACCCCGCGGGGCTCCCCGCACCGCCCCGGGGACGAGCCCCGCGGGGACACCCCGCCCCCGGTGCCACCCAAATCGGAGGCGGTAAGAGCCCGCTGCTGTCCCCAGGGATGGGGGAAAGCATCGCTGGGGTCCTGCCAGCCACTCCCCCAGCCCCATGGCAGGGCAGCCCGACCCCCTTCCTGTCCCTTGGCCCTGCGGTCCCTCCCCAACTCTGCTTGGTCACCCAAATCTTCAGACCGCAGCTCCCCAGGGCTGCCCGTCACCAGATCCTCGGGGACATCCTGAGGTACCCCCGGCTCCCCAGGGCTCACTGCACCATCGAGTACCCGAAGCTCTTGGGCTGCCCGGAACCGTGGGGTACCCAGATCCTCTGGGCTTCCCTACATTCCAACATTTCAGGCTCCCCTTCACCACGGGGTACCCCAATATTTCCGTCTCCTCGCACCATGGCGTAGGACGGCCCCAAATCTCCCCCCTTGCACCCGGAGCTGCGTGGCTCGGCAGGAGCGGCTGTCCCCGAGCCCCATCACCCCTCGAGCCGCGGGGATCCCCAGCTCTCCCCAGAGCCCTGACGGCGCTGCCCCGTTCCAGGTGAAGGAGGAGTGCCGGCTGCTGAACGCGCCCCCGGTGCCGCCCCGGGGCGGCCGCCCCCCGGCCCCCTGCAGCCCCCCGGCCCCCCTGCACTGCCCGAAGCTGGCACCCGCGCCCTCGCCCAGCCCCAGCCTCTCCTACTACTCCTCGGGGCTCCACGACGGGTGAGTGGCTCTGCGGACACCAGGGTGGGTGGGGGGTACCTGGAGCCTGATGGTGACCCTGCTCTCGCCCCGGCAGCTCGGCCCCGCGGAGCGGCAGCGGCTCGCCCTCTCCCGACGCCTACTCGCTGTACTGCTACCCCTGCACCTGGGCCGACTGCAAGGCTGCCGAGCCCCCCGGGCGGCCGCTGCCCCCCGCCCAGCCCGCGCCCAGCTCCTGGTCCGACCCCTGGCCGTTCGCCGAGCCGGGCGCCGGGCCGGGCAGCGGCTGCTCCACGCCGCTGCTGGGGGCCGAGCCCCCCCTGAAACCCTTCCGCAGCTGCCCCCGCATCAAGGCCCCGCACCCCCAAAAGCGCTTCGCTCCCTTCGGGGCGCTCAACCCCTTCGCCGGCCCCGCCGAGTGGCCGGAGAGTCCCGAGTGGTCCAAGGCGCCTTCGGCCCCGGCCGCTCCTTCCTCCTCCTCCTCGCCGGAGCCCTTCGCCCCCGCCGAGGAGCCGGCGGCTCCCCCTCGGCCCCCCAAGGGCTTGGACGGGGACGGCATCGTCATCCGTGGGGCGGCCCCGCTGTCCCCCGCCGTCCTGCGCGGGGCCGAGGGTGTGACCCGGCTGTACCTGGCCCAGGGGGTCATCGAGGTGCCGCCGGCGGCGCGGGGCGATGGGGGAGCCCCTCCGGCCGCGGCCCGGCCCGGCGGGGACAGCCCGGCCTGGCTGCCCCCCGCCGATCTGTCGGCGCTGTCGCTGGAGGAGGTGTCCAAGTGCCTGCGCTTCATCGGCCTCTCCGAGGACGTCGTGAGCTTCTTCGCCCGCGAGCGCATCGACGGCAGCATCTTCGTGCAGCTCAGCGAGGAGATCCTGGCCGACGATTTCCGCCTCACCAAGCTCCAGGTGAAGAAGATCATGCAGTTCATCAAGGGCTGGCGCCCCAAGATCTAGTACCACGCTGGGAGGGGACCCCAAATCACCTGGATTAGGGCTCTGGGTGGCCCCACTCCCGTCCCTCTCTGATGCTGCAGGTTCTCCTCGCCCCTTGCCCAGCCCTCCCCTCTTTCCCCGTTTTAACACTGGACAGTAATTTTGGCCCCTACGGGCTGGAAAACACTGGATTTTGCGTCGGCTGGTTTAACTTAATCCTTGTGGATTAGCATAATAAATGTATGGGAGAGTAATGAGCCCCCAGAGAAGGCCTTTGCTCAGGGAGGAGGGGAAGGGGGGAGGATGGATGCTCTGAGGGATCTCTCCCCTCCTTGCAGACCCTTCCCATCTCCTGAGACAGGATTCATGTCCCCCTCCACGGGCAGATGCTGCTGTCAGAGCTGCTCCTTGGGGGCCTGCAAGGAAGGCCCCTCAACCTGAGGGATCCCAGCCCTGCTCCCAGAGCAGGGGCAGGTTCTGGGAATGCTGAACTCCCCAGGAGGGCTGAAGGTCGTTACCAGCCCTGTGCCTCACCCAGCACTCAGCAGAGGCAGATGAGATTATGTCTAGGCCCGGTTTTGGTCTGGGAGGTTTGAAGGACAGGGAGAGGTGACAGGAAGAGCAACAGCATTCAGCTCCTGGCCCAAGGCCTGCCAGGGAGCAGGAAAATGGCTGGAAGCTGGAAAGGAAGCCAGGGAGGGGGGGCAGACCAGTGACAGGCGCCTGGAGATTTAAAGCCTTTTAGTTTAACTTGATCTCTCCCCACGGGGGGCCCTTCTGGCCCTTGGCTGCTCCATCTGCAATTACAGGCGGGTCCATCTGCCAGGATCACCCTGCAGCAGAGCGAGCTGCAGGCTCCTCACAGCCCCCGAGTGATGGCAGAGGTGACAGTGCTCTGTCCTGCACTGCTGCCATCCTGCCCTCCATGGGACCCAGCACACCATGGACAGGACCAGTCAATCCTGACTCAAACCCTTCCCTCAGGGAGATGAGAGGAGAAGCAGGAGTCCAAACCCAGGAGATGGGGCTTTATTTTGGTGGATGTTTATGGAAAGGCAAGGCCTCGGTACCAGCCACAAGCTGGATGCTACTGGCCAGACTGGGAGCTCTGGAGGCCACGGCACGGAAGTGGAGGCAGCAGGAATTCCCTCCCCCAGCACGGAGCCCCCAGGCCCAGGCTGGCACAGGACGGATGTGCCCAACACACAGTGGCTGATAAGGCACTTGAAATGACTACAAGCCATGAGGCAACCTGCTGCCCCCCTCCTTCCTTCTTCCCTTCCTTCCCCTCCTCCCCCGGGAGCTTTGGAGATTAACCTATGGAGAATGGGGTGTTGTGGGGAGCCAGGGCCCGGCTGGAGGAGCTGCTGGGGTGTCACCAGGCCACCTCACTGGTGGAATTTCTTGCTGGGGCTGCTGGCGTGGTCCAGCAGGAGCTGGCAGGGTGTGAACTGGCTGCCGTACACGGCCTCGTACTTGCGCAGCTTGTCCACGAGCCGCTGGGCGCCGTACGAGTCTGCAAACCTGAAAGGACCTGTGGGACAGGGACACAGCTGGGACAGGGACACAGACACAGCAAAGCAGAAGCACCAAAGTGCCTGGAAAGGTCCCAGCATCCAGAAGCAATGGCTTTGTCCCATTCATCCTTCTCCACAAGAGAACCCCCAGTCTCTCAGCAGGGTAAGGCAGGATCTGCTCCCTGCTCACCTGAGCTGGGCACTCTGCCAGTCTCAAGTGCTGGGGACAAGCTGGGACATGGTTAATCATGGATGGTTTCAGTAGGAAGAGACCTCAAAGCCCATCCAGTCTCACCCCTGCCATGGGCAGGAACAATTCCCACTGTCCCAGGTTGCTTCAAGCCCCAGTGTCCAACCTGGCCCTGGACACTTCTAGGCGTCCAGGAGCAGCCACAGCCTCTCTGGGCACCCTGTGCCACCCTCCCAAGGAACAATTCCTTCCCAATATCCTAACCATGGGAAGCCATTCCCCATTGTCCTGTCCCTCTAGGCCTTTGTAAGAAGCCCCTTGGAGCTGCTCCCTGTCTGAACTTGGCTCAAGGAGGGAGGAGGGAAAGCACCAGGCATGTGGCAGAAGCACCACCTTGGGTCCAAGAGCCCTTGGTGAACTCCAGCAGGAGTAGCAAGAGACAGCATCAGAATCATGGAATTATTTAGGGTGGAAAAGCCCTTTGAAACTATTGAGTCCAAACATTCCCTAGCAGTGCTGAGACTACCACTAACCCATGTCCCTAAGTGCCACATGCACAGGGCTTTTAAATCCTCCAGGCATGGGGAGTCCAGCCCTGCTCTGCACAGGAATTATTCCATAAAGGAATTATTCCCAATATCCACCCTCCCTGATTGGAAGGCCATTTCCTCAGGCTGCAGCTCAAACCTGGCCTTCCCTCCTGCCTTGCCACATGGCTGCAGCCCATGGGGAGCTGTGGAGGCCAAAGCCCAGCTCAGAGCACTCACCTCCCAGGCAGGGGGGGAAGCCCAGGCCGAAGACAGCCCCGATGTCCCCCTCCAGGGGGTTGCTGAGGATCCCCTCCTGCAGGCACATGGCCGCCTCGTTCACAAACCGCGTCACCAGGCGCATCTGGATGTCCTCGTCTGAGCAGCTGTGGGACAGAGGCTGTGAGACTGGGCAGGGACAGCGCAGGGGGACACAGAGCCAGCCCTGGGACTGTCCCAGTCCCCATGAGGAGCAGGGCTGAGCTCTGTGATGTGTCCTGAGGCAGGCACTCAGAACCAGGGAATGGCTGAGTTTGGAAAGGACCACTGGGGCTCCTTCTCTGTGCCCAAGCAGGGTTTCCTGGAGCATGGCACTCAGGATTGTGTCTAGGTGGATTTGGAATAAAAGTAAGGGCTTGATCAGTCTCTGTGTTCAGCAATGTCATGGAATCACAGAATGGTGTGGGTTGGAAGGGACCTTAAAGCCACCCAGTGCCACCCCTGCCATGGCAGGGACACCTCCCACTGTCCCAGCTGCTCCCAGCCCCAGTGTCCAGCCTGGCCTTGGGCACTGCCAGGGATCCAGGGGCAGCCACAGCTGCTCTGTCACCCTGTGCCAGCCCTGCCCACCCTGCCAGGGAACAATTCCTGCCCAGGATCCCACCCAGCCCTGCCCTCTGGCAGTGGGAGCCATTCCCTGGCTCCTGTCCCTCCATCCTTGTCCCCAGTCCCTCTCCAGCTCTCCTGCAGCCCCTTCAGGCCCTGCCAGGGGCTCTGAGCTCTCCCTGGACCCTTCTCCTCTCCAGGTGAGCACCCCCAGCTCATATCCCCACCTGATGCACCTCATGCTGCTGCTTAGAGCACAAGGAGCTGGGCAGGGCAGGAGTCAGCCCCATCCCTCCCTCACACATAGGTACTCACACTTCAGGATTTGCTGGCACCCTGAACTTCTGCAAGATCTCATCCATGCCAGAATTGACACTCCTGTTCTTCACTCCCTCCTGGTACACATAGAAGCCTTTCCCTGCCTTGCGACCTGCAGGGATCAAAGCAGACAAGTCAGCTCCTGCCACCTTGGACCTTGTTCTGGAGCAGCTCCTCCCAGCACTCAGCACCTCACATTCAGCAGGGGCACAGGGAAGGGACCCAGCTCCACCTCACCCCTTGGCAAGATGCTGCCACTGTGCCAGGCCCTAATGCCTTCTCTAGGTCCAGAGGACCAACAGCAGCACTGCTTTGTGGGAGGGATTCCTGCCCCATTCCCAGGGCTCTCCTCCCACTGATGGGTGCTGGTGCCTTCCCTGGAGCAGAGGGGACAGCCTTTAGCTGAAACCACCTTAGCAGCTCACCTAAGAAGCCTTTCTGCACCATGAGCTTGAAGAGGTCGATGCTGCCCCCTCCGAAGCGCTGGCCGAAGGCCTTGCCCAGGTCCTCGGCCACGTGGGTGGCCACGTCCACGCCCACCTCGTCAATCAGCGTGGCCGCGCCCACCGGGAAGCCGAAGGCTGTGGAGATGGCATCCACTTTCTTCGGGTCAATGCCCTCCTGCAGGATATAGGAGGGGACGTGATGGGATCTCGGGATGTGGTCCTGAAAAGTCAGTGTGGGGCAGAGAGCCCAGTCCCACTGACTGACTGCAAACAGGAGCCAAGAGCAGGCTGGGGACAACCACCAGACCCAGGGCTGTTGACCCACATCCTCTCCTGCCCACAGCCAGGGCCAAAGCAGAAGCAATTTCCATGACTGTTTGGGGGGATGCTCAGTAGCTGAGGGCACACTCACCTGGAGAACTCGGACCACCTCGGACAGCATCGGCCCCAAGCACCTGGTGGTGTAGAATCCAGGCCCATCCTGGGGAAAAGCAGTGCAGCAGGTGAGCTCTTGGCAGCACCAGAACTGTGGTTCACAGCACAAAACCCATCTCCTACACTATGGTACTGCTAGAATAGCTTTGGTTTTTTTTTTCCCCCTGTAGAGCTCAGCAGTGTCTGCAGGTTTCCATGAACTTACTCCCTAGAAGTTCCCATCCCAGTGTTTTTATTTGAACTAGTTATACTAGTTTTACTGAACCTGCAGAGCCAGAGCAGGCTGCTGCTTCACCAAGCCCAACAGGCTGGTGAAGGAAAGGGTGCTCAGCACAAGGCAAAGCAGCATAAGCCAGTTCCACCTCTGCTGCTCCCCAACAGATGAGCTGCAAACTGCCCTTCAGGGAGGCAGCTGAGGTGGGGATGAGGCTCAGGGAAGCAGCACTGTGTCCCCACTGGTATTTGGAGATGCCCAGAGCACTTTCTAACAAGCCAGCTTTCCCAGAACTGCAGGAGAGACATGTTCAGCATTGCTGGCAACCTCAGGAATCAGGAAAAAGGCAGGGACACTCTCCTCTGTCCCAGGCTGCTCCAAGCCCTGGCCAACCTGGCCTTGGATAATTCCAGGAATGGGGCAGCCACAGTTTCTCTGGGCACCCTGTGCCAGGGCCTCCTCATCCTCACAGGGAACAATTTCTCCCTAATACCCAACCTAAATCCACTCTTCCATGTATTCCTGCCCCTGTCCCTCAAGATGTAACCCAGCAGAGGAGGGTTCCTGCTCACTGACCCTCTGTCCTTGCAGCCAGGCAGCTGAGGTGGTGACAGTCCTGTGCAGGCTGTCTGGGATGGAAGCTGTGTGGGGCAGGAGTGCCAGCTCCTTGTGCTGACCCTGCACATGTGCCTGGTGCCTTTCCACGGCTGCTCTGAGGGACACGTGAGGATCACCTGGGCATCTGCCCCTTTCTGACCATCCCTTTCACTTCCAATCCCAGTGTGCCCACAGACACATTTCCCCCTCCCCTCAGTGCACAAACCCCCTTTTATTTACTACCCAGCCCCTGCTGTGTGCAGTGTCCCCTCACCTTCACCACAATGACAACTTTGCCCTGTTTGAGGCCAACAGCAACAGCAGAGGCCGCCGTGTCCTTGGAGGTTTTGTCTGTGGTGATGATTTCCAGCAGCTGCATCTTGTCAACAGGGGAGAAGTAGTGCATCCCAATCACCTGGCAGAGGGAAGAGCTGGGTTCAGAGGGATTCTGGCTCTCAGAGGAATCAGCTGAGTGCAGAGGGAAGGGCAGCAGAGGCTGCAGGGCCCTGAGCACACTCTGTATCCCTCTGTTACAGGAGTGCTCTCCAATTCCCTTCTCTCCTTGGTTTTCCCAAGGACACAGCACATGCCCAGGAGCTTCTGCCTTGAAGGATTAAGGTACAATTTCTACAGGACCACGTTACAGTCTGGCAGCTCAACCTGCCTGGGAATCCCTGAGCTCATCCCCAGGGAAATGATGAGCATGGTGTGACCTGGAGGGGCACCTGAGCAGGCAGGGCAGCCCCACCCAGCTGCTGTGTGTGCTGGGTTCAGACTGCAGCAGCACTCGGAGTCCCTGTGTGCTGCCTGTGGATGTCTTTGGTGAGGAAGTGACTTTAAGGATGAGATTTAAGGCTCCTATCCAGAAACTCATTAGAGAGGGAAGTGCAGCCTTCAGGGAACAGTGTTTAAGTGGAGATTATCCTGCTGTGTGCCTCACTGTCTGAATGTGACCATGCCATCAGTGTGTCACCTTCGTGCCTCCTGGCAGCCACACTTGGCACCAAGCCCTGGGTAAGTCAGAGGCACCTTGCTGAGCTGCAGGCTGCAAAGCTAATTAAAGAAAATGTGCTAATTAGTTAACTGACTTCCTATGAGTTTTCCCCATAAGAGCCATTGCACAGGCAATTTAAACAGCAAGAGGATGTTAATTGTAAGGATGAGCAAATGAGGCTCAGTTGGCAATCTGGATGTAACAGAGGTCCCCCAGCAAATGAGGAAGAAGCTCAGCAGGGTGACAGGAACTCCAGCAGGTCACCTCACACTCACAGGCAGCACAGGTACCCCTGCAGGGCAGCTCACCGTAGGAATCAGTGCTCCTGCTCAGATGGACTGAGGCTGCAAAAGCCCTGCAAGACCATCCAGTCCCAGCTGTGCCTGATCCCCACCTTGTCCCCAGCCCAGAGCCCTGAGTGCCACATCCAGCCCTTCCTTGGGCACCTCCAGGGATGGGCACTGCAAAGCTCTCTGGGCAGCCCCTGCCAAGGCCTCACTACTCTTTCCAAGAAGAAATTCCTCCTGATTCCTGAGCCTGCCCTGGAACAGCTTGAGGCCATTTCTTCTCATCCTGTCCCTGTTCCCTGGGAGCACAGCCCAAGCCCCACTTGGCTCTAACCTTCCGCAGCTTCTCTGCCCCCTGTGCACCAACACTTTCTGATGTGTGCTGAGCTGCCCCACCAACATCAATCACCCTTGGGGTGAATCCACCTTTCCCCCTCCCCACCTGCCCCCAGATCACGAGCTCCTTGCTCAAAGCTTGCACTGGCAGCAGAGGAGGAGCTGTGCCATGTCCTGAGGAGGGTGCAGAAGGTCTCCAAAGCAAAGCCACCTCAGCATGGACAGCTCTGTGGCTGTAGGGACTCACCTTCTCTGGCCTCTTGCTGGCAGCAGCAATCTGGCTGATGGGGAGGGCAGAGGTGTTACTGGCAAAGACACAGTGAGCAGGGATCACCTGGGAGGGGACAAGGGACATGACACAGTGAGCAGTGTGCCCTTGGACAGAACAAAGGGACAGCAGGTGAAGGCCTGCAAGGTGTGGAGATACTAGAGGACATCACTGTCATATCAATCACACTGCCACCTCAGACAAAGGGAAGCTTTTTCTGGAGCACTCCCAGGAATTGGGGAATGTCAGAACTGTCCCATTCAGCAGCAGTTCCTTATTGAACAGGGAATTGGTACATTCCCAGTGAACAGAAAGGCTGACCATGATTTACACCACGTCCTGGTGTAAATGATTTGTACCAAGAACCCAACTGCAGCACAAAGGGGAGGGGACAAGCCCTGGGGACACAACCCAATCCTGCAGAGGACTGATACTCACAGCCTCCACCTCCTTCAGCACTTTGTGTTTGATGTTGATGTCCTCAAACACAGCCTCGATGACCATGTCTGCCTTCTCAAAGCCCTTGTAGTCCAGCTGCCCCATCAGGTTGCTGAGGATGGAGTCCCTCTCAAATGATGTCAGGCTCTTCTTCTTCACCTTGCTGTTCAGCCTAGGGAGGGACAGCCCTGTCACAGCTCCTGACAGGACCAGCCAGGCTGCTGGAGGTGCACCATGGGAATCCCTCCTGTCTCCCACCCATAGCTGGCACCCAAAACTCCATCTCCAGCCCAACAGGACTGTCTCTGTGTTCTGAGCCCTCCTTCCACAGGAGAGCTCAGCTCAGCTGAAGGTCAGTCACTGGCATTCCTTATGACACACAACTGAGAACTGTAACTGCAGAGCCAGAAGATGCAAAGAAACCCAGGAAGCCTGGAATGCTTCCCCTCACATGGGCCTTTAGGCAGAATCACTCTCCTCAGCTCTAGAAGTTACTCCTGAATCTCAGCTCTCTGCCTACCTAAGGCTGAGCCACTGAGCCTATCCCACAGCAGTATATCCCAGCACCCTACAGGGGACAGGGGGGCATGACACAGTGAGCAGGGATCAACCTGGAGGGGAGAAGGGACATGACACAGTGAGCAGGGATCACCTGGGAGGGGACAAGGGACATGACACAGTGAGCAGGGATCCCCTGGGAGGGGAGAAGGGACACCACAGTGAGCAGAGATCAACCTGGAGGGGACAAGGGACATGACACAGTGAGCAGGGATCACCTGGGAGGGGACAAGGGACATGACACAGTGAGCAGAGATCAACCTGGAGGGGAGAAGGGACACCACAGTGTCCTTGACACAGGGGACACATTAAAATAAAGCTTTTCTGTGGCATCCAGCAGAACAGCAGTGTCAGGAGCTCCTGATGCTGGCAGCAGAGGAGAGCTGTGACTAAAGGCAGCCCAGAGCAGATCCCCCTAAACTCACATACCCCTTGTAGATCTGCTGCTGGCCTCTGTCCAGACCCTTCTGTGCTGTGTCCTTCAGGATGGTCTTGATGCCTTTATCCACAGAGACCTGGGCAATCCCAGCTCCCATGAGCCCTGCTCCCAGCACAGCCAGAGTCCTGCAGGGAGGGAAGGACCAAGGGGACACACTCAAAGCTGGGCATGGCTGAACTCCCCTTGTTGCTCACACAGCTCCTGCCCTCCACCCAACCACCTGAGTGAGGCCTCCAAACTGCAGTGATTCAGCCAAAAGCAGTGTTTAGAATAAAAAAGATACAATATTTAGCTGAAAACAGTAGATAGTTTTTGTTCCATTTGCCTTCAAAAGATTAATCTGGTATGAACAAAGGTAAAGCAATATAAATCTTAAGGTGCTGAAGAATGGAGCTTTCATGGGCTTGTTATTGTTTTTTAATGATGCCAGCTGCCACAAGTAACAATAAAGTTGGGAGATTTTTGTGAATTTTTAAAAAGTACCAAATTTGGATCAAAGCAGCTTGTGTGGTGTTAATTACTGCTTGATAGATAGAGTAATTAATGCAAGACTAGTTCCTTCTTTTTCCTTCCATATTTGTGCTGTTTTAATGTATCTATGAATTTTTATTATTATTTCTAAGTAATGATTTATAAACTGTAAGCTAGAGGAGACAAGTAATGTTATGATCTAGATTCTCTTCCTAGGCATAGAAAATCACTTCCCAATTGTCCCAAACAGTGAACTGGAAACCACAGCTCAGTCAGCCCCAGGAGCCTTTCAGAGCCCCTCCAGCTGCTCCTTCAGGCATCCCACACTGGCACTTACTTGACCTCTTTCTGAGGGGTCCCAAACCTGTTCTTCTTGCAGTGCACCTGCCCGTGGTAGAGCCCCATCAGTGCCTTGGATTCATTGGTCACTGCAAGTTGGCCAAAGCTCTGGAAGAAAAGGGAAGAGGGAAGCAGAGGTTTTCCCACTGCTTGTTGGCATTAAACAGATGTCTCAGTGCCAGCACATCAAAAACATGGCAAGGGGGAAGACAGGCCTGAAGGGGCTGCAGGAGAGCTGGAGAGGGACTGGGGACAAGGCATGGAAGGACAGGAGCCAGGGAATGGCTCCCACTGCCAGAGGGCAGGGCTGGGTGGGATCCTGGGCAGGAATTGTTCCTGGCAGGGTGGGCAGGGCTGGCACAGGGTGACAGAGCAGCTGTGGCTGCCCCTGGATCCCTGGCAGTGCCCAAGGCCAGGCTGGACACTGGGGCTGGAGCAATGGGACAGTGGGAGTGTCCCCATGGCAGGGGTGGCACTGGGGGGATTTGGGGTCCCTTCCCACCCAAACCATTCTGGGATTTGATGATTCCAGTTCCTCAGAGACAGGACTGGACTTCCCTGACATGAAACCTTCCTCCCCTACATCCATCCCACATTAACTGGGGCCAACAGATCCAGGTGGAAGCACCCTGTCCCCAGGCTTTGACAAAAATCCTTACAAACAGCTGAGTTCTCTCTGACAGCAGCAGCCTGATCCTATTTTCAGAGGATCACAGGCAATAAAATCTAAGGCCTGCACAACCTCCCAGCACTCAGCACGAGTGTTCTGAGGAACACAAAGCATCAGCACACACAAAACAAAGGCTGGCTGAGCCAAGTCTGCCAAGGAAAAGCAGGTTTGGAGCAGGCTGTACCTTCCTTCACCACTGCCCTGTGAGTTCAAATACCTAAAACAAAGCCTAGAAGAGAATCTACAAATTCCTGCCCTGGGGGAGAGAGGGAGGCAGTAAAAAAGCCACAACACTGACACTTATTATTCTTCAGGGGTTCTGGGAAGATCTCCATCCTGCTGCTGTTCTGGGAGAAGAAAACCCATTCATTCTTTGCTGTAAGGAACAGAGTATCCCAAGGCTTTTATTCAGCACCAGACCAAACGTGGGTGGAATGCACAACCAGCAGGGATGGGGCAC
Source organism: Oenanthe melanoleuca (assembly GCF_029582105.1). Lineage (NCBI taxonomy): Eukaryota > Metazoa > Chordata > Aves > Passeriformes > Muscicapidae > Oenanthe > Oenanthe melanoleuca. Next base: position 745,521 of record NC_079336.1, read on the forward strand.
AGCCAGGAGGGCACTGGTGAGGTGACAGCCTTGGCACCAAAAGGAGTTTCAAAGCACATCAGGGAAGAGGGAAATGGATGGATTTCACCAGCATTTAAGGGGAAATGACCTTGGGGACGACCCAAACAGAGATAATCAGATGGAAATGTGGGGCTGCTGGGGACTCGACCTTGCAGAGCTGGCAGTGCCCAGGTAACCCCACCTGTGACTCTGCACAGCCAGAATTGTCTCTGTGGCACCAGAAATAACAAACTGGAGCACAGCTGTGCCAAAAACAGGAACAAATAATTAGGGATAGGTTGTTTATTATGGCAGGGAAATGGAGGGATGAGGATGGTTGAGGAAAACAAAAACTTAAGTGTGTGTGTGGAATAAAAGGGTCACACACAAGTTCCTGGGGAGGACACATGCCTGCTCCAGCCCTGGACCTACCCACCACAGTCTGCCCTGTCAATCAAATTCTCAATTAAATACCTTCAATTAAACTCTATTCCATTTTTCCATGTGTCCCTGCAAAGCTCAAGCAGGACTGAATGGTGTTTAGAACATGTGCCAGCATGGTCAGATGAGTGAGAGATGAAACATCTACAGCCAGCTCCTAGTGGGGGGTGTGGAAGCCCAAAATTCCAACAGGGAACCTCAGTTCTGCTCCCTCATCCAGGAGGAGCAGCATCTATCACCCACAAACCTGGGAGTGTTTGTGTTGAGGCTCCCCATCCCTGCAAGTGCCCAAGGCCAGGCTGGATGGGGCTTGGAGCACCCTGGGGTAGGGGAAGGTGTCCCTGCATGCCGGAGCCCTGAAGCATGGGAGTTTTAAACTTTTTGTGCTTTCTGGCACTGACCCCAAAAGAACATTGCTTTGGACTTGAGGCCTTGAAGAAGACTTCAAAAATTAAGTGATGTAGTTAGAATCACTGGTGTAGTTTAAATAAAAGTGTGTAATATCACATGGTGAAGGGTTTGGAATTTGGGGTTTTAGAATATAGTAATAGGTATGGGACAGGACAGAAATTCTAGAGTGTTGACTTCTTCCTTCTTGTTCCTTCTTCTTGGTTTTTAAGTAGTAGTTTTTAGTTAGATAGAAAGTACTACACTGTGAGTGTGTCTTTGGTCATTAGATCAAAAGTATAAATAATGTAAGTGTTAGTTTTTAACTGAATAGTTAAGCCCTTAAAAAACCTTGCAACGAGCAAAATACAGCTCAAAACATATTTTGAATTTTGTCATTTTTAACTTGTTAGCTACAAGTGCTGTAGCACTCACTGTAACACAGATAAAAATTAATAAACAACTAAGTGCAAACACAAAATTCAGTCTCTTGTACTTTAATCCCAACTCTGGCTAAAGGCAAAGGAAAAAAGAAAATTAAACACTAATAAGTGGTACCTCATGTAAGGACTGAACTCATGATCTTTATGAGGAAAGAGAATGAGATTATGAGAAAATGATGAGATTATGAGAAAATGAAACACTAATTTTGTGTTTAATCCCACCATGGCAGGGGTGGGATGGGATAAGCAGCAGGCTGGTTTACCTTGGTGTGGGTAAACACAGATCCTCTGACCACACCAGCACCTGATCCCTGCCAGGATCTCCTCTCCTTACCTGGGATTCAATGAGGTATCCAGCATCCCTCCCCTGATCCAGACCAGTTTTTACAACCTAAAAAGCAGTAAAGACACACCACAGCTCAGTCATGGGGCAAACACACACTTGAACAGGATTCCCTGTTGTTTCCCAACATTCAAGGCACATTTCAGACTCCCAGAGTCCTGTCCCTGCTGCTCTGAGCAGAGCTGTGTCACCCTGTCCTAGCACAGGACAGGTGAGGAGTTTACCACCAAACCAGGTTCACTTTTAGCCATTCCTTGTGATTTTAGGAACTGTGCTCCTGTAATGTCACTGCTCTCTGAATCCTTCACAGGTTTTACAGAAGTCTTGGCAACAACTTCAGTAGTGAAAAGTCATTTTACAATAAGGATTTATTCACAGACTGTCTGTAACAGGAAGTCTGTGTAACAGAGGGGACTAATACAGTATTATGTAATTAGTGCTGTGAAAATTATAGCAATTTCTATTTTTATGGTGTTGAATAGGTCTCCTGAATCCCTCAGAGACTGTACAGAAAACCTGGGAAAACTGTAGCTAAAAGTCTCATGGACAAAATATTCCAGCTAACCCTTCCCTCAGCTGGAATTCCTGCTCTAACCCTCACTGGTGATCATATTCTGGGCAGTGGTTCTGAATTCTACCCCAGAGCCAGCACTCCTCAGGACTGATCTCTGTGAGGATGAGGATGTTGGATGGATTCAGAGGAAGGATCACCTTCCCTCTGCCTGTCCCACATAATCCCACAGATCCAGCTGCCCTGCAGGGGGGTTACCTCAATGATCTTCAGAGGAGCAGGGTAGAGCCCTTTGGTTTGCTTTTGAACTTTGCCCTCCACTGTCTTGTAAACTTGCTGCCTGACGAAGGGAAGAGCCATGGCATAGTCTGTTAGCCCTGCAAGGTGGGACAGAAACAGAACAGGGGTCAGCACAGCCAGCCTGCCAGGAGGCACTGCAGAGGCAATGGAATACAAATGTGAACATCTGCACCAGAAATGTGCACCTGAAACCCAGGCACAGGCAGCAGAGGGATTCCATGGATTATTCCAAGTGTCATTGAGGGCTGAAGTGTCCTCCTAACACAAGTGGTGACAGACTGAGCCCCAGGAATCAGAATTCCCAGAGATGTCCCCATTTCTGAGGATCAGCATGGAGCAGTCCCATGCACCTCTTCTCACTTGAGTTCATGAGCTTGGTACAGAACTTGGCACTAAAAGTTTGCAGCTGGACAGTCCCTGGAGCTACCTCTGCTCCCTCTCACTCCTTAAGGCCTGGCTCCCTTCCAGCAGCCTCAGGAACCACCATGTTCAGCTCTGCAGGGTTTTCTCTACCACCCCACATGGCTCAAGGGGTGACTCCACCATGAAATAACTTGGTTCTGAAATGGAATTCAGCAGGAGCACGAACACACCCTGGAGAAGGCAAGCTGGATTACACTCACTGCTGTCCCTTGGGGTTTTCCATGCTGACTTACTCTGCATGAGCCCTCTGGATCTCTTGGCAGACACAGTCTTGTTGGCCAGTCCCCTGGCAAAGCCAATGGCCACCTCCTCCAGGTACTCAATTGTTCTTGCCTCAGGAGTTGCCAGTCCTGGCCCTGGGGAGAGCAAAGAACACAGCACAAGTTATCCCTGAGGGATGGGGATGCAGGGAAACCAGCACCAGACACATGATGGGCTTTGAACTGCTCCCACTCCATTGATTTGGATCCCAGAAATCTGGGATTTTTGAGCTTTCTGTGCTCTCTGGCACTGACCCCCAGGAGAACACTGTTTGTGACCTGAGGCCTTGGAGAAGCTTCCAAATCTGAGTGATGGAGTTAAAATCATGGCTATGTAGTTAAATAGAAGTGTGTGATTTCACACAGTGAAGGGTTTTGAATTTGAAGGTTTTATAACATAGTAATAGGTATGGGACAAGATGGAGGATTTGGGGTGTTGTCTTTTTTCTGTCTTCTTCCTTCTTCATGATTTCAGGTAGTAATTTTTAGCTGGAAGTTAGTGCTGCACTGCAGGTCACAGGAGTTTGGTTATTGGGTCACAAGTATAAATAATATAAGTGTTAATTCTTTATTGGACTGTTTAGCTTTAAAAGACCTTGTAACTAGCTGGATTCAGCTCAAATTTGCTCACTTTTAACTGGCAGCTAGAAGTGTTACAAAACTCTCTGTGCTCTAGATAAGATTTAATAAACAACCAAGCCCAAACATGAGAAATTCATCTCCTTTGTGTTTTTAATCCTGACTCTGAGTGAAGACAGAAGAAAATGAAGACAAGCCACTAATTAAGTGGTGCAGATACCACCTTTACACATTCCCTACTCGTGTTTGGCTTTTCTTAGTTATGACCAACAGTGGAAAGGGACCATAAGAAGACCCCAAGGGATTTGTACAGAGGGCCAATTTGTGCAGAACTGCTGGAATGTCATCTCCCAGTGGGAGCAGGGCCAAGTTACACCAAACTCTGCAACCACAGTGCTCAGGGACCTTCTACCAGCCTCTGGACACCTCCAAGGATAGAGGTTCTGTGACCTCTCTGGAAATGTGTTCAGCTCCTGACCATCTTTTTGCCACTTGTGCCCTTTATTCCTCAAACTTGACATAACTGCAGGCACCTGGAATTCCCAGGGAACTGAGGTGTTCTTCCTTCTCTTCCCTCTCCTCCCACCACACTGTGCCAACACTGAGCAGTTAAACACACAGACAGCATTTTGGGAGTGCTGAATCCCTGGAAATCCCTGTGCTGGAGCCAATGTCCAACCAACCCCAACCTTTGATCTCAGTGCAGGAAACCTCTCACCTGCTTTAGCTACTGCAACACCTGGCCCAACTTCAGGCTGTCCCACAATGAAGCAAGCAACCACAAAACCAGTTTTAGCAGCCTCTGAGGTTGGGTTGCACAATTTCCAAGCACAGGGATCCTCATTTCCAGACAATTGTATCATCAGGACAGGAGGACACAGCACAGGGCTGAGCAGGCAGCTGTGATGCTGCCAGAGGCAAACTGAGTCATTAATGACAGAGCAGTGCCTGGTGAAGCTGCACAGGGCCACCAACTGTACCCTAGAGCTAAATGTGCAAATTTGGGCTGAACAAACCTGGTGAGATCACAGCCCTGCAGCTGGGCAGGGCCATTCACCTTCACACAAACTGCTCCAAACACACCCGGACACTGCAGAATCCTCAGAGCTAAGGGAACACCCCACAGACACCACAACAGCGGAGACAGGTTAAATCCAAAATCAGAAACTCCCTCCCACTAGTCTCCTCCTCCACAAAAGGCTGAGCTCTTCAGCTGTAAGGTTTTAATCACAGAATCTCAGAACTGTTTGGTTGGGATGGGAATGTTAAAGGGCAGGCCATGGCAGGGACACCTCCCACTGTCCCATTGCTCCAGCCCCAGTGTCCAGCCTGGCCTGGGCACTGCCAGGGATCCAGGGGCAGCCACAGCTGCTCTGTCACCCTGTGCCAGCCCTGCCCACCCTGCCAGGGAACAATTCCTGCCCAGGATCCCACCCAGCCCTGCCCTCTGGCAGTGGGAGCCATTCCCTGGCTCCTGTCCCTCCATCCTTGTCCCCAGTCCCTCTCCAGCTCTCCTGCAGCCCCTTCAGGGGGCTCTGAGCTCTCCCTGGACCCTTCTCCTCTCCAGGTGAGCTCTCCCAGCCTGGCTCCAGCCCTGGCAGCATCTCTGTGGCCCTTTTTGTTTCACCTCTCTGTGTAACAACTCGAGGGTTTTCAGCCAGCAGACCCCAGAAGCTGCTCCCTGCTGAGGGAGTCTCTCAGCAATGAGGAGATAAAGCAGCACAAACACTCTGAGAGCTCAGGGAAGCTCCCTGTGGAAGTCTCCCTCCTGCCCTTGGCAGAATGTCAGAGCCAGTCCAAGAAAAACAGGCCAGACTAAACAACACAGTTGATTTAACAGGCAGCAGGCAGAATATAGCTCAGAGCTGCTGCATAATTCAGCATTGCCTTTCAGCAGTGCCCAGGGGGCTTTAGAGAATTCACTGGAAACCTGAGAGTATTTGGGAGACTTCACCAGCTTCCAAATTCTCTTCTCACCATTCAAGGCTGAGACCCTCAGCTTCATAATTTGATGTAAATTCCAAGATGTCAATCCCTGATTTCACATTTCAAATAGCTTGGATATATTAAGTGCTGGATTCTGATATTCTAAAGAAAATATTCTGAAGAAAATTGATTTTGTTTCAAAGTCTGAGCTGTGAGAACCATTCAGAACCATATGATCCCACATATGTGGGTTTTCTTTACCTGCACTTAACTCCCAGTGTTTTGTTGTGTCCTAACCCTGGAGCTGGGAGCTGTCTGCTCCCATCTGCTTTGTTTTATAAATAGCACATGCCAGAACTGGATCCAGGGGATGCTGCAGAGCTCCCTGCTGAAGGAGAACTGATTGCATGCCCTGAAATTGCCTCCTGATTGATGGTGTCTGTCTCCTTGCAAGCTTTCTGTCATCAGTTAAAGCATCACCCCAGGTAGAGCTGCTCTCCCCAGACACAGGGTGAACAGGAGCCCTCCTGGCACTGCCTGCTGTTTGGGTAACAAGGAACACATCCAATAGTTGCATGTAATTTGTATTTCTGTGTTCCTCCTACGTGCTTCTCTGGGCTGAGCCAGGATTCCCAGCAGCTCCTCAGAGAGCTCACGTTTCCTTTCAGCAGCTTGGGGTAACTGTGGGTATAAACTGCCACATGTGTGAGCTCTTAAAAAACAATTCACTGCTAAGCAAGTATCAAGTGGGAAAGTTATCCAGGTAGCAGGAAAGGGGGGATTGTGCCCCTGTGCCCAGGTGAGACTCCACCTGCAGAGCTGCCCCAGCCCTGGGGATTCCAGCAGCACAAGGAGCTGGAGCTGCTGCAGAGAGCCCAGAGGAGGCACCAAGGGGAGCAGGGGATGGAGCAGCTCTGCTGAGGAAAGGCTGAGAGAACTGGGATTGTTCACCTGGAGAAGAGAAGGCTCTGGGGTGACCTAACTGTGACCTTCCAGGACCTGAAAGGAAAGATGGGGACAAGGCATGGAAGGACAGGAGCCAGGGAATGGCTCCCACTGCCAGAGGGCAGGGCTGGGTGGGATCCTGGGCAGGAATTGTTCCCTGGCAGGGTGGGCAGGGCTGGCACAGGGTGACAGAGCAGCTGTGGCTGCCCCTGGATTCCTGGCAGTGCCCAAGGCCAGGCTGGACACTGGGGCTGGAGCAGTGGGACAGTGGGAGTGTCCCTGTAGGGACTGGATGAGCTTTAAGGTCCTTTCCAAACCATTCCATGATCCTATGAACCAGCTGAGCCTGTGGGACAGCACAGGCACCAGGGCTCCCCTGGCACTGCTCTGGGTTGGCAGCAGCAGCTTTTAATTTATTTTCTTTTCTTCAGCACCAGCAGTGTGTTCTGGCCATGCTCAGCACCCTGCATCCCCACAGCAGTGCCAGCTGGAGCAGTGGCTTCCATTCTAACTCCTGAGTGGGGCTGATGACATCTCTTAGGAGGCTCTGGAGGGTTTGGTCCTCCAACTCCTCATTCAGTCACCTTCCAAGAAAGCTGCCCTAGTGAAAGAGCTCTGGGGGCAAGACAGGATTCAGCAGCCTGCTCAGCACTTGGAATCCTGCAGTTTGCAGGGAATTTCTCCACCCAGCTGAGAGCCAGGTGCCTGCTCCAGCTCCTGTCAGGGATCACCATCTGCAGACTGCACAAACACAGACATCAGTCATCTATTGTCCTTCCATTAGGGGCTGCAATCTGTCCTCTGACATGATAAATGACAAATGTGGGCTCTTATCTGGATAATTAGCTGAAGGAGGAGACCAGCAGGCCTGCCCTCCATGCTGACCTCTCCACTCAGCTTCTGCTGCAGCCTCACATTTCAAGGTCCCTGTGCTTGTAAGGTGGGAACAGGGATTTCCCATAAGATCTCTCCACACATTTTGCCCTGACAGGCAGCAGCACACCAGGGAACTGAGGGACACCAATTCTGACCTAGTGGGTCCACCAGCTGGTCAACCAGCCCCATCTTCTTGGCTCTGTCTGCACGGATGTTCCTCCCAGTCAGCATCATGTCAAAGGCAGCAGGAAGTCCCACCTAGAAGGGCACAAAGAGGAGTCCAGAGTGGGAGCCTGCCAGCCAGAAGGGGCTATGGGGTCAAGTTTTTCTCTTACTCACCATCTTTGGCAGCCTTTGAGTACCCCCTGCTCCAGGCAGGAGACCCAGCATCACTTCAGGTGTTCCCAAAACTGTTTTCTTGTCCTTTGTTGCTACTCTGTAGTGACAGGCAATGGCAACCTTAAGATGAAAAAGACAAGGAAAGGTTTCCCTGTGAAAGAGAACAGGAGAACTGGGCACCCATCCCACAGCTCTCTCCTCAGCTTTCCTGTCCCAATTCCTTAATCCAACTGCCCAAATTCCCTCTGTGCTCACTGATGGCTTCTGGGGGATGACAGCAATCAAGTGTGAGATCAAACATCAAACTCCCAAGTTGATTTTAAATCTCACCTAGACCATCAAGGGCTTAATTAATGCACTACTCCAAAAGCACAGTCCTATCTACAGATCAGCCACAATTCCTGGCTTATCCCTGGACTGCCAAGTCCAGGTGAGTCAGCACAGTGGGAATAAAAATCTTGAGAAATCACTACAAACTGAAAAGACTCTGTTCCAAGATGACACTGTTTTAGTAACAACTCTGCAGAGCCTTGCAGTTCACAAAATCCTGGATGGAGATGACAAGGCAGAAGATCCAGCCAAGGTGCTGGAGAGGAGCTGCTGGCAGGGTCCCCACACTCACCCCTCTCACAGCAGCCCCACAAAGAATGGAAGTTGCTGGGATACAAAGCTCACTTCATCTGAAAAGCAGCAATTTCCAGGCTGAACTCTGCCAGCAGCATTGAAGCAGATCCAATGCCTGCTGGAAACAACCCGTTTTCCCTTGGACTCTCATTTAAATATCAGCCTGGCTCACACAGCTTCAGATTTGATTTGCTCTCTTTCCACAGCAGCAGCAGAACTCACATGGCAGAGCCCTGAAGCACAACCAAGCCATTAACCTGCCACAAACTCATTTACATGGTGTAATGAGCCCTCATCAGCTCCCAAATTCATCTCACAGTACCAGTCCTGCTGGAACCATTTGGGTAAGCAGAGAACCAGCAGAGTCAGCTCCCACTCCTGCTCTGAGCCCCAGGATTGTCCAGTACCTCCAGCCCTCCTCCCAGGCAGCTGCCACTGATGGCAGCAACCACAGGCTTTGGAGAGTTCTCAATCTTTTCCAGCATCTTCTGTCCATCCTGAGAGAGCTGAGTCACTTCCTGAGCAGTTTTGCAGGCTTCAAGCATGCTGGGGGGAGGAGAGAGGTGGATCAGGATGGGGAAAGCACTTTCAAAACAGCACGAAAATGAGAAATTTTGATGAGTTTGTCCCTGTTTCCCCACAATCTCCAGTGCCTGACAGGCAGGCAAGAGCTGTTTAGGCCCCAGTTTTGGATCAGACAACACAGGGAGACTAAACCCAGCAGGGTCTGGTCTAAACCCTGCACATGAGCTGAGGCACTGAATGGGATCCCTTGTGCCAGGGCTCTTTGGGAAAGCAGGAAGGGTCATAGGAAGCCTCAAAACATTTGCCAGGAAGGGTGGAGCAAAGAGCCCAGAATCACTCCCCAGAGGAGCAGATGGCCACTGCTCTGATGCCACAGTGCCAATTAGAGACTCCATGTGCCAATTATCCTCCTGGAGCTCACAGCCTTTGCCAGGCAGGAGTAATTTGGCATCCTGGAGGTGCTCAGGCCAGGAGACACCTCTTAACCACAGCCTGGCTTTTGCTCTGCTCCCCTCCTTCCCTCCTGAACAGGGATGGAGCCTCTGTCCCTGGACAAAGCCAGCCAAAAATGTCACACATTTGGAGGGTCTATTTTAAATTTACCTTCTTTCCTCACAGCTTTCTGGCTTTTAATGTCTTTAAGCAACTGTTCTGTCCTGTCAGTGTCAGCAGCAGGAGCCAATGGCATTCCAGGTCCCAGTGACCCCACAAGATCATCCCACACCCTGGAAAAGCTACCCTGGGAGGCTGCTCAGCACAGGGCAGAGTGCCAAACCCTGCCCAAAACAGGGGCCAGGCTGGAAGGCTGCCAGGCACTCCAACCCAGCTTAAAAGAGCCCTGCATGTGAATTATCCACTCCTGCTGTACCCCAATGCCCACCCCAGAGGCAGGATGGGTTTCCTTGGCTGCAGGAAGGAGTGGTCACAGCCAGGAGGGCTTTAAGGATTTGCCACATCCCTCTTTGCTGAGATCTTCATTTCATTCCAGCACCTCTGAAACCCCCAGCATGGGGATTTCACCCCAGGGAGATGTCAGGGCCAAACTGCTGGATTTCAGGGACAGCTCCACCATTTCCTGCAGCCCTGTGCTTACTTGAGATCAGCCCCAGCAATGAAGGAGCCTGGCTTGGAGGAGATGAGCACGGCGCTCCTCACTGCCTCGTTGGCCCAGATCTCGTTCATGACATCAGTGAACTCTTCACTCAGCTGCTTGGACAGGGTGTTCACCTGGGAGAGAAGCAGCAAAGCAGCACCAGGAATCAGCAGGAGCTCAGCTGGAACATCTGCTGCAAGGCACTTCAGCCTTGTGCTAGCACAGAACTCACTCCAGGATAAAACCCTGCAGCAGGTCACCTTCAATTAGGAAGTTTAACCCTCCCAACACTGGGTTTGTGGCTCCAAACAAACTCAAACTTTTTTTTTTTCTGCATAATCACAGAATGGTTTGGGATGAAAGGAATCTTTCAAGGTCATTTCATCCAACTCCTTGCAATGAGCAGGGACATGTTCAGATCCTTCTAGCTTTACTGCAAGGCTGCAACAAGCTGCACAAATCCAGCCTGGGTTCTTTAGGTACCACCAAATCCTCACATAAAATAGGATATTTCAAGCCTCAGACTGCTGTTGCTCTTCAAAGAAAGGGAGTATATAAAAAAATCCTTTCTGATCTGCTACAATTAATGCAAGATTTTTCATAGCAGTAGTAGCTCAATCTTTATATCTTGTATAATATCAGAGCAGCTCAGCTGCTTTGCTTTAAAAAACAGGTTTTGATTGCAAGCTCTACTATTGCTCATAAAGAGCATTTCCATCTGTGAGATCTGAAATTCATTACTGCATTTTCAAAATTCATAATGCATTTTAGATGTATTTCGATGTATAATGTATTTTAGATGCATTTAGATGTAATTTACAGAGTTCCTGCCTCCTGGTACCTGAACAACTGCAACTATGTTGACCTAGAAAATGAGAATTAAGTTCTATTTATATTGTATCCATGATAATAGAATCAAAAGCATTTATGGATTCCAAATTACTGAAGTATGGACACTTTCTCTGATTGACTTAAATAAAAGAACTAAGCAAGATTTAATTTTTTTTAAAAAGTTTTTCTTAATATTTGGAAATTGTGCCTGGGAGAGAGACAAATGAGCTTAGCACACACAAAAGGCATCTCCAGATGTCTCATTAAAATCCCCAAATCTTCTTTTTCTACTTCTCCTTTGCTCTGAACTCTGTAAGGCTGCAGATGAGGAGAGTTCTTAGCCTGAAATGGGAATTTGGGAATTTTGGGTACCTTGGAATTTGGCGAGTTGAAGCGCACCACAGCAACATCCCCCTTGATATCACAGCTGACGTGGGTTCTGTCTGCAAGCAAACACAAGGCTGGCCTCAGCTCCTGCTCCAGGGCATTTTAAGGGAAAAATGGATTTTTAGAACAGCTTCACACTTACTCTGGAGAGCACTGGAGGAGGAGAGGTTTCGGCAGGCATAGCCTAAGGAGAAGAAATCAGAGGTGTTAAAGGAGTTCTCAGCCTCACTCTCCCCAGCTCCCCTTGCCTGCACAGGACAGATTTTGGGAACCCTGAGCCAGTCCCTCCCCTCACAGCCTGACCTGTGCCCCCACCAGAGTCCAGCAGGCTGCAGAGCACTGCAGTGAGTTTCCAGCACAGATCTCACACTCAGCAGTGCCCAACTGAGAGCAGGAATATGAAATCTCTCCTCCCAGCCAGCTGCCAAGGGATGCAGCAGGTGGCACAGGGACTCTGCCTTCATCACCCTCATTCCAACCTCTTCATGTGCTAAACCTGGGACCCTCCTGCATTTGGGGAGCTGTAAAGGTGCTAACTGTACTACTTAGCTTTTTTATTTTTTTTTTCTTTACTTAGAGTTAAGATTAAAAACCCAAAGGAGATGAATTTTCTCATGTTTGGGCTTGGTTGTTTATTAAATCTTATTTAAAGTACAGAGAGCTTTGTAACACTTCTAGCTACCAGCTTAAAGTGAGCAAAATGGAGGTGAATTTAGCAAGTTACAAGGTCTTTTAAAGCTGAACAGTCCAATAGAGAATTAACACCTATATTATTTATACATTAGACCCAATAACCAAACTCCTGTGACCTGCAGTGCAGCACTATCCAGCCAGAAACTACTACTTGAAATCATGAAGAAGAAAACAGAAATCTTTCATTTTGTTCCATACCTATTAATATATTTTAAAACCTCAAATTCCAAACCCTTCACCATGTGAAATCACACATTTCTATTCTAACCACACACCAGTGATTTTAACTCCATCACTCAAATTTGGAAGCTTCTCCCAGGCCCCAGGTCAAAAGCAGTGTTCTCCAGGGGGTCAGTGTTAGAAAACACAGAGAGCTCAAAATTCCCAGGTTTGTGGGCTCCAACAGGGAGCTCCAAGGTGAATTCCCTGCAGAGCAAACACAACAGTCCAGAGTATTCCTGTAAAAACACACTCTGGTGCCAGCAAATGGGGCAAGTGTGACCACAGAGATCTCAGAGGGCACAAAATGGAGGGCTACAAAGGGCTCACAAAAAATTTATTCCTGCCTCTATCTATCAAAATACTCAGAATCACAGACTGGTTTGGGTGGGAAGGGACCTCAAATCCCACTCTGTGCCATCCTTGTCATGGCAGGGACACCTCCCACTGTCCCACTGCTCCAGCCCCAGTGTCCAGCCTGGCCTTGGGCACTGCCAGGGATCCAGGGGCAGCCACAGCTGCTCTGTCACCCTGTGCCAGCCCTGCCCACCCTGCCAGGGAACAATTCCTGCCCAGGATCCCACCCAGCCCTGCCCTCTGGCAGTGGGAGCCATTCCCTGTCCTGTCCCTCCAGGTCCCTGTCCAGCTCTTGGATCCATCTCTAATAATGACAAAGCACACGAACACATTTATTTCCAGAGCCCTCAGAAAATTCAGACCATGAGGTGAACAAGTCCTGCCCACAAGTTTCTGACTCATGAATCTCCTTTTCCTGCTCAGAAATTGTGCTTGAGCCCACGATGTCTCAGCACATAAATAAACCCCAGCTCTACTCAAGCAACCTTGATCTTGACCCTGAGGATCCCCTAAGTCAGATCCAGGATGAATCCCTGCCAAAGCTGCTCAAGTCTGAATTCCAGTAAAAGCCTTAATTCTACACAGCCAACCAGCCAGGGGAGGGTTCTGCTCAACACTGATAAAACCTTTAGGAATGAAACATTCCCAGCAGCAAGCAGGGAGAATAAATTGCAAACTGTGCCTGAAAATAGGTGTCTCCCCATGGCACAGCCCCGTGACACAGGCTCAGAGCTGCACTTTGGCCTCCTTTCCACCTTGACTGGGCTGCTGGCAGTAGGGTCTGACCTTTGCTCCCATTCCTGAGCCCAGGATATGCAGTGTGATGCTGTGGGGATGGAAATTCAGCGTCAGGCTGGCCCAGCAAACAGGTCTGGAGTGTGTGTGTGTCACGTGCCCACAGCAGCATTTTACAAACAAATAAGAGAACTGGTTCCCACTCCTCAGCAATGTTTAGTACCCACGTGTGATTGCTCCATCTACAACATTTCCCTAAACTCTTTGTGTGCTCAAGTCAGGCACTTCTGAAAATAAGCACCAACATTCCCACAAACCAAGTGTGGGCTGACAACAACTCCATTCCTCTGGTGAGAGATGCTGCCCAGCAGAACACCATGCACCTTTCACAGCAATATTTTAACCCAAAAAAAAGCCATGCAACCCCTTTAAAGAGAAGGCAAGGGCTGAACTGTCTCCCTGAATTCAATCCTTGCAGCAAGCTGGGATAGTGGAAGGTGTCCCTGCCCATGGCAGGGGTGTGCAACAAGATGAGCTTTAAGATCTCTCCCAGCCAAACCAGTCTGGCACTCCATGTTTTTTACTCTTTCCTTTTCCATATCAGCTCCCAAACAGATTCCTTCAGCCTTCAACTCCAGTCTGCCTTTCCATGCTCACAAAAAAAATAGATGAAATAGGAAAAAAGATAAACCAAGGGCAAGACTGGACAAATCTCACTCCACTTGAACATAAACTCTTTTGGGAGAGGTGCTGTACCAGCTGGTTAACACTGGAGCGAGGTTTCTGCAGCCTGACAATGGTTTAGTTAAAGCCCAGATTATTTGTGGAAAATCTCTTTTGCCAGGAAGCAAAAGCAGCTCCTTGCCCCTGCACATCTGCTTTAGGTGTTGATCCCTCCAGCACTGCAATGGAAATGTGCTAAGAGCAAAGCCAGAACAATCCTCCAAAATGCTGCAGGGAGCAGAAGCCCAGCTTCAGACTTCCACCATGTCCCATCCTTCATTCCAGAATAAAGCCCTGAAAATCAGTTCCAGTCTCTCTCCTGCACTCACTCCAGCTCAGAGACTGGACACCACCACTCCAGGTGCCCCCAGGACTTTGGATGCACCAGATAATGGACAGCACCCACCCCACAGCCCAGCCTGCTCCTTCCCACTTTCTCTTTCCCCTCTTATACCTCAGCTGCTTCTCTGCCCAGCACTTCCCCTTCCTGCCCTTCCACTCACCAGGATGTGGCACACCACTTGAACTGGGAACAGCCTCCATGGGTGCTGGCTCAAGGATAAAGCTTTTTTCCAGTCCTGGAGCAGCCCAAGCCCCAGCAGGACGGATGGGATGAAGCTCAGGCCACCTGAGCACGGAGCTGTGACCCGTGAGATGGGAAGCTCCTGGCACACTGAGCTTCCCAACCCACTGCAGGGACCTGGATGTGGCCCAGCAGGTACAGCCAGCCCTGGAGCTCACCTGGCTCCTGGCTGCTCCCTGCCTTTAGGGCTGCCCCAGAGTTTTGCATCCCCTTCCTAATGCTTTGCAAGGCAGAACATGGCTATTAATTAATTATGAACAGTGACAGCGTCCTCAGAGCAGCTCCAGGGCTGTTTGTTGTGAAGAGCTTTACCAGGTAGAACAAGAAATCCAGCTAGTAAGAGCCTGAGAACTCCCTGGAGTTGCCACAAATCTCCTCATCAGGGATTGCAGCACCCTGTCACGTACAAACCTGCTCCAAGGCTGCACAGAGCATGGCTGTGATCCCAGAATCATGGAACTGTTCACGTTGGAAAAGCTCTCAGAGCCCTGAGTCCAGCTCTGAACCCAGCACTGCTGGGTTTGGGTTCAAATCAAACACAGCTGGATTTTGAGTCAACATGCACACCAGACTCTGAGGCTCTTTAGAGTGCTCAAATATGAGTTTTCAGAGCTTCCAGGGCTCCTGGGGACTCATTGCCTTGGTAGCCAGGAAGCACCAAGCCAGCTGTGTGAACAGGCAGGAGAGAGCCACAGCCCTGCCTGAGCTGGGAGGGGAGATGCTTCACACAAAATTATGGAATCACTGAATCCTGGGATGGTTTAAGCAGGAAGTGACCTCAAAACTCATCCAGTGCCACCCCTGCCATGGCAGGGACACCTCCCACTGTCCCATTGCTCCTGCCCCAGTGTCCAGCCTGGCCTTGGCACTGCCAGGGATCCAGGGGCAGCCACAGCTGCTCTGTCACCCTGTGCCAGCCCTGCCCACCCTGCCAGGGAACAATTCCTGCCCAGGATCCCACCCAGCCCTGCCCTCTGGCAGTGGCAGCCATTCCCTGGCTCCTGTCCCTCCATCCTTGTCCCCAGTCCCTCTCCAGCTCTCCTGGAGCCCCTTCAGGCTCTGCAAGGAGCTCTGAGCTCTCCCCAGAACTTCCTCTTCTCCAGGCTGAACAATCCCAATTCCCCCAGGCAAGAAAAGATCATGGAGCACCTGAAGATAAGGCCAGGCCTGGCCACACCCTCCCCCCAGCCAAGAGGGATTACAGGGATAGCCCTGGCCATGGATACACCTGCGTGCCTGGAGGGCAGCCACAGGATCCCCAAGGACACGGGGACACCCAGAGCTGGCACTGGGGACAGGCACAAGTGTCAGGGCACAAGGACACTCTCCCCCTGTGGCTCAGCTCACATGCAGGGACCATCCTGACCACGGGGTGTGTCCCCCCCTCCATGTCAGGTCACAGGGACACCCCAGAACTGTACAGAGATTCCCACAGTGTGTCCCCCATAGGGAAACACAACCCCCCGAGACCCCAGGACAGACCCTGGAGACCTGCCAGGTGTCTCCCAGGCTAAACCCCTCCTATGGGGCACAGACACACATGGGGACATCTCCCACCCTACAGCGCCCCTGAGGATCCCCCAGTCCCGGCTCTCATCGACCCTTTCCTGGGAACACCCCATTTCTCAGAGCCCCCCACGGTCACCCCACCTGAAGAGACCTTCGGGACACCCCCCAAGCCCTGCCACAGCCACAGCACCAGGAAATCCTCTCTGTGACACCCTGTTCCTCATCCTCGCCCACTTCCCGCCCTGTCGCTGTTTCCCGACCCCTCAGGGCCCCTCGCACCCTCAGTGTCCCCTCCGCCCTCACCTCTCAGCGCCTCCTCACCGTCCCCGCCGAACTCACTCCTCAGCAGGCCCCATCCCCCGCCAGCCCTCACTCCCTCAGTGCTCCCCCGACCCCTCACTGTCCCCCTGCCCGTCAGTGCTCCCCTCCCCTCAACATCCCCTCAGCGCCCCTGCAGTATCTCCGTCCCTTAACCCTCACCGCCCCACACCCCTCAGCGCTCCCCTCACGCCAGCCGCCAGCCGCTCCCTCTCCCCGCCGTCCCCTGGCTCACCGCGGGGCGCGGAGTGCCGCGTCGGGCCGGCCCTGGCGGCGGCCGGGAGGCGCCCGAGGCTGCCGATAGCCCGCACCGCCGCCGCCATCTTCGCCGAGGTCGAATGAGGGAGAAGCCGCCGGGGGCCTGACCGCACCCGCCCCGCCCGCGCCTCCCTGCCCGTGCTGCCCGCCGCGCTGCCTGCGCATCTCACCGCCGCCAGCACGCTGATCACCCCTGTATCACCGATCTCCGCGGTGTCTCGGGTGTTTTAAACCACACCGAGCGGGAGCGGAGTGCGGGAGAGGCCGGGGAGATGCTGCGGGGAGGCTGTGGAGGGGCGGTGCGGATCAGGCGTGCGGCGGGCAGCCCGGAGGGTGGAGGGGGAGCGGGGCCCTTGCTGAGTGGCGGCGCTCGCGGCGGCAGAGACGGGTGAGGGCCGAGGTGAGCGGCGGCAGCGGCCGCGGCTGACGGGAGGGACAGGGCGGTCAGGGCGGGCAAGGACTCTGTCCTGGGCTGCGGGAAGGGTGAGAGGAGCCGGGAGTCGGTCCCGGGGAAAAGAAATGGGGGTTAGGGGTAGGCGGCTCGGGGGTGGAGCAGAGGATCGGGGGTCGGCGCTCAGTGCGCGGGGGAAAAATGAAAGGAGTCCGGAGCTCGGTCCCAGATGGAGGGGGAGCAGTGAGGGAAGTCGGGGGTCGGTCCCAGATGGAGGGGGAGCAGTGAGGGGAGTCGGGGGGTTCATTCCAGATGGAGGGGGGAGACGTGAGGGGAGTCAGGGATCGGTCGGGGCGGGCTGGGAGACGGTGAGGAAGGCCCGAGGGGGTCGGTCCGGATGGATGAAGCGATTAAGGGGTCGGTACTGAGGGGGTGAGGGGGTTTTGGGGGCGCCTCAGGAAGAATTTGTGTATTTGGGGTGTAGCAGGTGGGCGGTGCTGCGGTATGAAAGGTCAGGGGTGTGTGGAAATGGGAAGGGAGTAAGGGCTGTTGTGGATTATCCCGAGCTGAAAGAAATCCGTGAGGATCAGGGAGTGCAGCTCAGCTGTGGAATCCAGGCAAATCCTGCAGCCTCTATGAGGAGCTTTGTCCTTGTGATTAGGGGTGCTAGGGGAGCTCTGGCTGCTAAAAATGAGGAGGTTTGGGACGTTTTGGGGGGCAGGAACGGGAGGGAGAAACTTTCATCAGCTGGGCAGGGAAAATGTAGGGAAAAGCTTCAATCAGGTGTGGGGAGGGAGGTTGGCACAGGTGGAGGAGGAGCAGAATGCCTTGGAAAGGTCTGGTTTTGGCACCTTTGTTGGTAGGAGGAGCCTGGCTCTGGTTTGTGAGCTGGGAATGGAGGAATGCTGCAGCTGGGAGGTGTCAAAGGGGGTGACTGGCAGCTTGTGCTGAGTTTTGGGGAGCTGTAGAGGGCTGGGTTTGGGACTGTGGGTACTTCTGTGGCCCTCCATGGAAAAGCTTTGTGCTTGGGAGAGAAAGTGCTAGGATTTGAACCCTCAAAGTGTGACAGAGGGGGATGAACTTTGGTGTGGATCAACCAAAGAGCTGTGAGGGCCATCCTGAGCCCTGGGCAATAAAACCTGCAAATGAGGGTTTGTTTATAGGGAAACTCGATTTGGGAATGAACTCTGGGGAAGCTGCAGAGGGATTTTTGGGGGTGGAGGACATGAACTGGCTCTGTTTGCCTCGGGGATGCACAGCAGGGGTTAACAAGGGGCAGGGGTGCCAAGGACACTGCGTCAGGAGGTGCTGCTGGCAGCAGGGCTGCCTGGGCACTGGGACAATTTTCCAGTGGGAAGTAGTGGAGCAGTTCCTGGGAGGGAATTGAGAAGCTCACTGGGCACTATTTATTCACAGCCACATCCACAACCCAGGCTCCTCCTGCTCTGTCTCTGCGTGGTGGGAGGTGATTCCCTGTGCTGCTGCTGCTGCCCTTGGGGTGTGTGCCCCTCAGTTCCTGGCTCTGTGTGAGGCAGGCAGGCTGCTTCCCTTGGGATTGCTCCACACAGAGCAGCTTGGAGTGAGCCCAGCCTGTCCCTAGACTCCAGAATGAGTTCCATGCTGAGCTCTGCCCTGCGGAACCTGCCCGTGTCCTCAGCCTGGGCTGCCGGGGCCTGTGAGTACCTTTGGCTTTCCCTGGTTGGAGTGCTGGGTTTGGAATGCGTGCTGGGGTCTGAATCTGCCCTGTCCTCACTTTTAAAAGGCTGACAATGTTTGTTTTTTAATCTCTAATTATATTGTTGCCTTGCTTGTCCTTTCCCCTCATCATATGGGGAAGAGTCTTGAGTTAACAGCAAGTGTGTTGAGTTTCTGAACAGAATAAACCACCCAACACCCCACAGGTGTCTTACAGTGACATTATTTGCTTTGTTAACCCTTCTTGCAGAGACTAGAACTGTTTCTGACATTTTTTGGAATTTGTTCCCCTTTCTTATTTTCCAGTTGCTCGATCATTCAGCTGCTCCTCACAGTTCCAAACTGCAGGTGAGAGGAAAACCTCAGGAATCAGTGGGTCTGTGGTGAGGGGAAAACCTCAGGAATCAGTGGGTCTGTGCTAGACAAGGCTCTTTTAGAAGCTGCCTCCCTTTCCCAGAGTCTAGTTCCACGTAAATCTTAGAAATAGTACAGAAGGCAGAGTGGGTCAGGTGTTCCTGAAAAGCTGCAAGCAGGGAAAGCTTCAGGCAAACCAGTGTTTGCAGCAGAGTTCTCTTATTCTCTGAGTGGCCTGGCTCCCAGCAGCCATTCCCAGTCTGCCTCTTATTCCCTGCAGCCATTCCCAGCTTTTAGTCACAGTCCACAGTGAGTGGTTGGGGTGATCCATGCTCTGGGTTCACTGTGGGGGTTGTTCAGGTGACTCATGCTTTGGGATTTTGGGAACAGGCCTGGACAGCAGCTCCTTTGGGCTTTGGGAAGAGCCTGAAGGAATCTCCAGACAGTGCTGGAGTTTCATCCTGGCACTGGCCTATGGAGTGATGCTGGATCATGATATCCCTTGTCTTGAGCTTCTCTCACTGGGGAGAGAGTTTCTTCCCACTAGGAAGAAATTCTTGGCTGTGAGGCTGATGAGGCATAGGCCCCATCCCTGGAAGTGTTCCAGGCCTGGCTGAATGGAGCTTGGAGCAACCTGGGGTAGTGGGAGGTGTCCTTACCATGGCAGGGGGTGGCACTGGATGAGCTTTAAGGGGCCTTCCTACCCAAACTATTCCATGATTCCAGCATTCCCACTCTGGTGTCCTACCTTCCCTGCATTTTGCTTATGCACCAAAAAGAGAACAATCTGCTTTATTTTGTAGACATTTTTGCAGGATCTATATGAAAATTGCTGATATTCTTGTCACCATCACTTCTCTCTTCACAGCTCAGCCCAAGACTAAGAAGACCTTGGGCAAAACTGGGGTGAAGAATGTGGTGGTGGTGGAGGGTGTCCGCATTCCCTTCCTGCAGTCTGGCACCACGTGAGTATCAGAGAGGAGTAAAGCACAGAAAACACCCCCTGACTCGGGTAATCCTCACTCTTCCTGTGAAAAACCTCACTTCCTCATTTTAATGTAGTTATTCTTGGGCATCAAGGCTCAGGAGGTGCCCTGAGTTGGGCTGCTGCAGTTATTCCAGTTTATTTAGTGCAAAAATGTGGTTTGAAGTGTGTAGGAATTCTGGGAAGAGTAAGGATTTGTGGAGCATGTCTGGAGGAAGCAGTAGGAGAATCTACAGCAGATGAAGCAACGAGTTTCACAAAACTGGCAGGACAGGGGCCAAGAATCTGCTCTGGGCTCTTGCTGGATTGTTGTGCACCAAGTGCACAGCTGAGCTAGAGCCACACCTGACTGTCAGGGTGGAGAAGGGATTTTTTATCTGATCCCTGCTGCTTTTCTCTGGGTTTAGTGCAGTGACTGGTGCCAGCCTGGGAGAGCTGGGGGTGCTCAGTGGAGAGGAGAAGGGTCCAGGGAGAGCTCAGAGCCCCTGGCAGGGCCTGAAGGGGCTGCAGGAGAGCTGGAGAGGGACTGGGGACAAGGATGGAGGGACAGGAGCCAGGGAATGGCTCCCACTGCCAGAGGGCAGGGCTGGGTGGGATCCTGGGCAGGAATTGTTCCTGGCAGGGTGGGCAGGGCTGGCACAGGGTGACAGAGCAGCTGTGGCTGCCCCTGGATCCCTGGCAGTGCCAAGGCCAGGCTGGACACTGGGGCTGGAGCAATGGGATAGTGGGAGTGTCCCCATGGCAGGGGTGGCACTGGATGAGATTTAGTGTCTCTTCCAACCCAAACCAACCTGTCATTCCTTGAAATGTTTGCTCAGAAGCACAGTGGAGCATTTCTGGTCCACCCCCAGTTCTTGCTGCTCCTCTGTTCTCACAGGAGAGTTCTGTCCTGATTTCTGTGTGAGAATTCTGCACTGATTCCTCACACCTCTGAGTTTCTTCCTTTTCACCTTCCAGGTATGCTGATCTGATGCCACATGACTTAGCCAGAGCAGCACTGCAGTAAGTAAATGGAACACTGGAAGGGCTCAGAATCCTTGTTAAGCTGCTGAGCTTTCAGGGTTGCAGCTCAGGTGCTTTATTTTTCCTGGCCTCCCTCCTTTAAGTAGGACTTTCAGTAGGTTTGTTTCAAAGAGATGGTGGTGGTGACAAATTGTAATGAATTTGATTCCCAGCTGTAGTTTTCCAGACACAGAGATCAAAGCTGCTGTTGAGCTGTGCTCACATCTGGTGGGAAAAACAACCTGGGCAACACAGAGGAAATTAGATGACAACAAGGATATTTAGCTAATTCTGCAATCTTTCTGTTCTGAGGGTCATGAGCAGTGGGTTTGTTTTGAGAGGCAGAGCAAAGTGCTGTGGAGAAGAGAGAAGGTTTGGAGAAGCCTGGGGGTGGCTGGACCATCCCTGGCAGTGTCCCAGGCCAGGCTGGACAGGGCTGGGAGCACCTGGGACACTGGGAGGTGTCCCTGCCATGCCAGGAGTGGCACTGGATGAGCTTTGAGGTCCCTTCCCACCCAAACCATTCTGGGATTGGATGATTTTTTGAGCCATTCTGTGAAAGGAGGGGAGTAAGGGCTATAAAGTAATAGCTTTAATGAAGTTCTGTAATGATTTGTAGTGAAATCATCACCAGGATTGTTTGCAGCCCATAATCACCTACACTGCCCACATGCACAGGAGATTTCTTCTGAGGGGGGGACAGAAGCTGAGGCTCTGTTGTTGCCTTGTTCTCCAGCCAAGCTGGCAGGAAGAGGATGTTGGAGAGGTTTTTTATTTATGTGATGCAAATTCTTTTTGTTTTGATCCTCTCCTCAGGGGCCTGCTGACCCGGACCAGTGTCCCCAGGGATGTTGTTGATTACATTGTTTATGGCACAGTTATCCAGGAGGTGAAAACCAGTAATGTTGCCAGAGAGGTGGGTTCTGTGCAGCCTTTCCCTGGGGCTCTGATTTCTGCAACTGCTCTGAAGCAAATCCTTGCTAAAAATGAATTCCCAGTATTATTGTTTGTTTATACATTATTTGAGAGTATGAAATAGTTGTCTGTTAAATGAGTTCCTTAGATTATAAGGAAAATTACTTTGTGTTTCTCTGCTTCTAGAAATCTTGCAGTTTTAATCTAGCATAGTTTTTTACCAAATTTTCACATTTCAATGCTGTGAAGCCTGTGCCTGAGTCTTCCCTGCAAGGGAGGGTTTTGTTGAGGATTGCTGATCCCTCTGCTCCTAAATACCAGTTGGATTGAACAGTGGCTTTCCTCCTTTGGAGGGGCAGAGTGAGCTGTGAGGGTTTGCTTTGTTGTGGTATTTATGCATTTATTTGAGTTGGCTGCTCAGACACAGCATTCACAGGATTTGAAGCAGAGCAGCTTTGGAACCTTTGTTCCACCAGCCAGAAAACACAATTCCTGTATTATCCAGAGCCTCTGGAGTCATGTGAGAGGCAGACTTTGCTAACCTGGAGCCTCTGCTGTGCTCTGCACCTGGATAAATCCATGATGTAACCTGGGCTCCCTGTGCAGCCTCAGCCTCGTGAGTGCAAGGCCTGCCTTTGGTCACCTGCCAGTCAGATGGGCCTGCAGGGTAATTTTAACTTGGGAACAACTGCTGAACTTTCAACTAGTTGGCCACATCCCAAGTAGAGAAGGTCTCTGGGCTGCTCAGATGAGTCACTGCTCTGCAGTTTGCTGCTCCCTTGTGCTGAGTGGTCTAAGTCACTCCTTTCACACATTGCCTTTGCCAGTAAGGTGAGGCAAAAATGATGTTGAGTTGGAGGCTCTTTTGATGTGTTTTTTTTTAAATGTGAGCAGTGTGATTGGTTTGTCTCTTTATTAAAAAATGTGGAGGGGCAGTGACTGTTCTCAGTACAGCCACGAGCAGCCACCTCAGCTCCTGCTCCCCAGTCTGGGGAGGGGAAGAGCTGCTGCCATAATGAACTGGATGAGATTCTGTCTTCAGCTCCACCTGGCAAGGTGTGCTGGGCAGGGGCAGCTCTGGCCTGGGAGCAGGTTTAGGTTTAACAGCCACTCTTGTTGTTGTAGGCTGCCTTGGGAGCAGGGTTCTCTGACAAAACTCCAGCCCACACCGTCACCATGGCCTGCATTTCCTCAAACCAGGCCATGACCACAGGTATGTGGGCAGGAAGGACAAGCTGTGGGGTTCAGAGGGAGCTTGGGAATTCTTTCACAGCCCTTATTCAGCTTGCACTGCTTGTGAATGTAAAAAACCAACTGAAGAAATGCTGGAATGGAAGGAAAAATTGAGTTCTTTAGAAAAGGAGCCTCAGGGACCTTGTGGCTCTGCACAACTCCCTGCCAGGAGGGGACAGCCAGGGGGGGTCGGGCTGTGCTGCCAGGGAACAGGGACAGGACAAGGGGAAATGGGCTCAGGCTGGGCCAGGGCAGGCTCAGGTTGGACAGCAGCAGCAATTTCTCCATGGAAAGGGTGCTCAGGGAGGTTTGGAGTGCCCATCCCTGGAGGTGGATGTGGCACTCAGGGCTCTGGGCTGGGGACAAGATGAGGATCAGGCACAGCTTGGATTTGATGGGCTGGGAGGGATTTTCCAGCCTCAGGGATTCTGTGGAAGTTTTTTTAGCCAACAAAACACAACATGAACTGAGTGTCTGCTGTAGGCTTGCAGCAGCATCTCTGCCCAGTGTCTGTGTTTATTTGGGAGGTCAAGACTGACCATGGTGAGAAGGAGCTGAGGAAGGAGCAACTTTTTATCTCCAGCCACCGGGGCTGTCCTCCGTGTGACAAGGACAAGTGGCAGCCAAGTGGCAGCAGCTGATGCTGTGTCACATGAGGGGCTGGAGGAGGGCAGGCAGGGCTGTGCCAGGGCTCAGTGGCCCTGCTCTGGCAGTGTCCCTGTCCCACAGGCGTGGGGATGATTGCAGCTGGCCAGTGTGACGTGGTGGTGGCCGGCGGCGTGGAGCTCATGTCCGACGTCCCCATCCGCCACAGCAGGAAGATGAGGAAGACCATGCTGACCCTGAACAGAGCCAAGACCCTGGGCCAGAAACTGTCCCTCATTTCCAAAATTCGCCCTGACTACTTTGCTCCCGAGGTATTATTTGTTTTTCAGGCATTTAGGTGTTTGAAAGGTGTGAACAGGTAATATTTTTGGCCTCGATGGAGAGGATTTGAGATGGGTCAGGTGGCTCCTGATAATCCATCTCTCTCCTCTGCTTTGGACTCAAACACTGATGAATGCATCTCACAGCATTTGGGACTCTGCTTTTTCTTTCCACATGTAAACCCAACTTGGTGCAAAACCTCCTTCTGCAACTCCTGGACAAACTTTGGTGCACATGACAGAACTAGGAGTTTTTTCCCCGTAAATATAAAATTTATTCTGAAGTGTCAGAAGAATTCTAGGGTCAGAGGAATTTTACTAGATAATAGAAGTAACCCCCTTAGTATTAGGCAGGAATATATGAGTTTAATTAATGCATCTTAAATATGCCTTATGATTTCTGTTCCTGGCCAAACCCTGCCAGGGGCTGGATGTGTTCAGCTCCCCTGAGAGCATCCACAGATGTCAGGAGCAGAGTGAAGCACTGCTCTGTCCTGGGATGGAAAGGGGCAGCACTTCCCTCCTTCCCACCCTGAGCTCTTCACAAGGAAGCTGCATCCATGTCATTGCCTTAAGTGTGAGTGCAGCTCAAGTGTGACAGAGCTGACATCCCAAATCCACATAAGATAGGAAAATTTCAGACTTGAATGCATGCAGGAATTTCCTGTGGAAGAACTAAAACTAAGCCAAAATCACCTCTGGGCTCTGCTTTTGGATGAGGAGTGTCTGACAGCAGGTTTGAGGTCCCAGGATGGAGTGTTTGAGCTGAACCCAAAAGGTCTGCTCACCCTTTGTCATGGAGTCCCTGTTAAATGCACAGGCAGCTGCTCTCACAGCTCTGTGATGAAGAGAACACAGTTCTGGAACCCCTGGAGTAAACAGCAGTCTGGCCCTCTTTTTTTTTTTTCCCAGAATCTTGGAAAGGGAAGATTTCTCTGACACATTTGAGTGTGTTGTGCTCTGGTTGCTGTGTGTTAATTGTGTAGCTCTGAATTAACAAAGGGCCTCCCTCTGATGTGGGCTCAGCTCTGTGTGCTCCCAGGAGGTTTTTTTTTTAACCTGTGCTTTTTCCCTCTCTGGTTGCAGCTCCCAGCTGTGAGACCATGGGGCATTCTGCTTCCCTCTGACTGTGGGCTCAGCTCTGTGTGCTCCCAGGAGTTTATTTTTTTTTTTTAACCTGTGCTGATTTTTCCCTCCCTGGCTGCAGCTGCCAGCTGTAGAAGACATCTCCACCAGTGGGACCATGGGACACTCTCCTCAACTCCCTGACAGGAGGGGACAGCCAGGAGGGTCAGGCTCTGCTCCCAGGGAACAGGGAACAGGACAAGACAGGGAAATGGGCTCAGGGCAGGCTCAGGTTGGACATCTGCAGGAATTTCTCCATGGAAAGGGTGGACTGTACTGACTTTCCCTCCCTGGCTGCAGTCTGTGTGCTCCCAGAAGGGTTTATTTTAACCTGTGCTGTCTGCAGCTGCCAGCTGTGGCAGGGTTCTCCACCAGTGAGACCATGGGGCACTCTGGCTGTGGGGCTCAGCCCTGTGTGCCCCCAGAAGGGTTTATTTTAACCTGTGCTGTTTGCAGCTGCCAGCTGTGGCAGAGTTCTCCACCAGTGAGACCATGGGGCACTCTGGCTGTGGGGCTCAGCCCTGTGTGCCCCCAGAAGGGTTTATTTTAACCTGTGCTGTCTGCAGCTGCCAGCTGTGGCAGAGTTCTCCACCAGTGAGACCATGGGGCACTCTGGCTGTGGGGCTCAGCCCTGTGTGCTCTCAGAAGGGTTTATTTTAACCTGTGCTGTCTGCAGCTGCCAGCTGTGGCAGAGTTCTCCACCAGTGAGACCATGGGGCACTCTGCTGACCGCCTGGCCGCCGCCTTCGGCGTGTCCCGCCTGGAGCAGGATGAGTACGCGCTGCGCTCCCACTCGCTGGCCAAGAAAGCCCAGGATGAGGGGCTGCTGCAGGATGTGGTGCCCTTCAAAGTGCCAGGTGACAGTGCCACTGGGCCACAGCCAGCCCTGCTCGCTGCTGGCAGCAGTTCTGGGGGGCTGGGTGGGTTTTAGCAGGGTCTGTTTGTGCCTGGAAAGCTGCCGGTGGAGGGTTTTGTTTGTAACTGGGATATCTGAATGTGTGAGCACACAGCCATGGAATGGTTTGGGTGGGAAGGGACATCAAAGATCACCCAGTTCCAGCCCTGACACCTTCCACTGTCCCAGGCTGCTCCAAGCCCCATCTGACCTGGCCTTGGACACTCCCAGGGGCAGCCTGGAGCTTTTCTGGGAATTTTCTGGGAATTCCATCCCAACTTCTCCCCACCTTCCCAGGGAATAATTCCTTCCCAATATCCCACCTAACCCTGCTCTCTGTCATGTTGGCCCCCTCTGTCATATCTTTACATATCCAAATTGTTCCTTGCCCACCCCACATCTGTGCTAATGAGCTGACAGAACAAGGAAAAGCAGGACAGTTGGACATGGAATCCCCTTGCTTTTCTACCTGGCAAGAGAAACCACCTTTACACCCCAGAATATCAACAACAAACACCAAACCAAACAAAACCCCAGCCTGGTATCTCAGGTGCTGCAGGGGAAGAGCTGGAATGTGGCAGGTTCCAGTTCACCAAACTCCTCACTGAGAGGTGAAACAGTTTTGGGAGAAGCTTTGAGCTGTCCTGGTGTCCCCCTCACCCCCAGGAGCAGAATTTGCTGCAATACCTGTTCATTTGGGAGCTCTAATTGGCATCCTGGAGAAATTCCCCTTGTAGATCCATGGTTCCATGTGATCTTTATTATACAATTGGTATTTTTTTTTAACAGGCTTATTTAGCAGTTAGCATAGTTGCAGATGGATATATTTGGGTTTTCCCAGTGCTCTTTATCCCTCAGACTCAGCACATAAACTGATTTAAGCCTAGTTCTCCATTTAGGCTTTTTAACCTAAATTTAAATTCTTTTCTCTACTGGGTTTCCCATGTGGTAATTTTTCCTTCCACTAGACAGATGGCAGCACTACAATTTTCTGTTGTTTTTTTTTTCTACCTGGATTCTTGATGATGAAATCCTTGTGCATTGCTGATTTTTGTAATTTAAATGTACTTTTTTTCCTCCATCAGGCAAAGACACAGTTACCAAGGACAACGGGATCCGGCCGTCCTCCTTGGAGCAGATGGGAAAACTGAAACCAGCATTTGTCAAACCCTTTGGAACAGTCACAGCAGCCAACTCCTCCTTCCTGGTAATTGCTGTTCCCAGCACTGGCAGCCAGAGGGGAGAGCTGTCCCCATGACCCTCTGCCTCCCTTACCTGGTATAATCTGGGAAATGAGTTTTTAATATCATCTGTTTCCAGATTTTCCAGGGTTATTTTGGAATTCAGTTGTAATCTGCTGAATTTGGGTATTGGATTGTTTAATTTTAAAATCCATAACAAAACCCCTGAAGTTTTGGGATGTCTGACCTGATTGTTTCTCTAGAGCTGCTTCATGAGGGTCAATCCTTTAAAGGCCCATGTGGGGATTTTTTCCCAGCATGGGATTGGTCACGTTGTATAACTGAAGTCAGTAGGTTTAGTGTGAACTTCTCACAATCATGGAATGGTTTGGGTTGGAAGGGACCTTAAATCTCATCCAGTCCCACCCCCCTGCCATGGCAGGGACACCTCCCACTGTCCCAGGTTGCTCCAAGCCCCTTCCAACACTTCCAGGGATCCAGTGGCAGCCACAGCTCTGGAGGGACAGGACACAGGGAATGGCTTCCTACTGGGAAAGGGGAAATTTGGGTGGGATACTGGGAAGGAATTCTTGGCTCTGAGAGTGGGGAAGCCCTGGCACAGGGTGACAGAGCAGCTGTGGCTGCCCCTGGATCCCTGGCAGTGCCCAAGGCCAGGCTGGATGGGTCTTGTGATACCTGGAAATAAAACACAAACTTTTCCACACAATGTTAGAATAACAATGTAAAAGCAAACCTTTCCTTGAAAGCCTTCAGGTACAGAATATGGCAAAAATCCACATCCTGAATTAGGTTTGTACCATTTAATACAAGATAGTGCAATTAGAATATCCAGCCAATATTGTCCAATTAGAGGAGCAGTTGATTAAGTAACTCCCCACTGGCTTCTGCCCCATGGGAGCTCTCCTCCCCATCTCCTCCCCTGCCTTTATCATGGCTGTGATTATGTGGTGCAAAATAAAAAGTCCCTGGAGAAGTAACAGGCAAGACTAAACAACATCTTAGGGATACATCAATAAGAGTTTGTTTGCTGCAGGAAAGAAAGCTGGAGAAGTATTGAAGTTACACCTGAGCATTTCAGTCTACAAAGCTACAAATCCATGAAGAATACATAAAAAAGAGCCCTGGGAGCAGCCTGGGTTAGTGGGAGATTTAAGGTTCCTTCCAACCCAAAGCATTCCAAGATTTGATGT
This sequence comes from Oenanthe melanoleuca, assembly GCF_029582105.1. Classification (NCBI taxonomy): domain Eukaryota; kingdom Metazoa; phylum Chordata; class Aves; order Passeriformes; family Muscicapidae; genus Oenanthe; species Oenanthe melanoleuca. Next base: position 774,062 of record NC_079336.1, read on the forward strand.
GCCAAACCCACCATGCTCATTTTTTGATGTGGTTTCTGGAATTATTCTCAGTTCTGGATGGAGCTGGGAGGACAGCTGAGTGTTTGGGATGACCAGCTTGTCCCAGGCCTAGCAGGGCTTTGAGGCACCTCTGTCCTGGGTGAAAGCAGGGGAATTGTTCATGTGAGCTGTAAGGAAATGCTTCAGCAGTGTGAGTGCTGCATCATTATTGATCAGCCACCCCTGCAGCCACTCAGTGCTTTGGCCCTGTCATGGTGGGTGTCTGGGGGCTGTGCTGCTGCTCAGGCTCTCTCTGAGGGCTGTTTGTGTCAGGGTGTGCAGCTCCTTCACCCCTCCCTCCCTGCTCTCTGCCTGTTCCAGACTGACGGAGCGTCGGCGATGCTGATCATGTCTGAGGAGAAGGCCCTGGCCATGGGATACAAACCAAAGGCCTACCTGAGGTAGGAGGGGCTGCTCCACTGGCCTCTGCTCCTGCTTCCCTCTCCTCTCCCAGCACTGACAGCCCTTTTCCTGCACAGGGATTTCGTGTACGTGTCCCAGGATCCCAAGGACCAGCTGCTGCTGGGGTAGGTGGAGATGGGGAGCATCCCCCCACAGCCCCTGCTCCCTCAACAGCCTTCTCTTGCCACGGGGTGCCTTTGGGAAGATGTGGCATCTCCTCAGGCTTTCAGGATGTGGGAGAGCAGGAACACCTCAAGCATTGCTGGGGCACCTCAGAATAATTCTGGGAGCTGTGCTTCCCTTGGAGAGGGATGGGCGGGGCTGGGCCACGAGCCCAGAGAGAAGGATGTGACTGGAGAAAGGGGGATGGTGCTGACAGGGAGCACAGATGCAAGATTGGTGTGTCTCTCCTTCAGCCCCACCTATGCCACTCCCAAAGTGCTGGAGAAGGCCGGGCTCACCCTGAATGACATCGATGTCTTTGAGTTCCACGAGGCTTTTGCTGTAAGTGCTCTAAACCTGGGGTGCTTCCCTGGAGCCTTGGGTCATTACCAATGTCACCCTCTCCTCCCCTGCAGGGGCAGATCCTGGCTAACCTGAAAGCCATGGATTCAGATTGGTTTGCACAGAACTACATGGGCAGAAAGTCAAAGGTAAGGCACAGTCAGGACATTTTCCTCCTTGTCCTGCCCCTCCAGGCCCTTGTCTCCTCTCCAGCTTTCCTGGAGCCCCCTGTAGGCACTGTAAGGGGCTCTGAGCTCTCCCTGGATCCTTCTCCAGGTGAGCACCCCCAGCTCTCCCAGCCTGGCTCCAGAGCAGAGGGGCTCCAGCCCTGCAGCAGCTCTGTGGCCTCATCTGGATCTGCTTTGCTCTCCAGTTCAGTTAAACTTTGGGGTTCCTGGGCTCCCTCCTGGCAGCAGCTGAGCTCTGGCTCTGTCCTGTGAGGAGCAGTGATGCTCCTTGAGCTTGGGTTAGCAAATCCCAATTTAAGGAGTTTCTCTGGGATGCTATTCCCGTTGTCAGCAGGAGGTGGAGATCCAGAGCCACGATCCTCTTAGAGGAGGGAATTAGGAGCAGTGTGAGGGCTCAGTCCTTGCACAGTGCAGGGCTTCCCTGAGGGGCTGCAGTGAGGCAGGAACTCCTTTGGGGTGGTTTTATCCCCTCATCACCCACCTGGATGTGCCATCCTGTAGGTTTGGTGTTGGGATTTGGTGGCATGACCCCTTTCCAGCCAGTGTAATACATGAGGATATATAATATAATATGAAGATGTATATGATATGAGGATGGGGTGTGTCCCTCAGCATGTCCCTTTGTGTCCCTGCAGGTTGGAGCCCCTCCCCTGGACAAGTTCAACACCTGGGGGGGCTCCCTGTCCCTGGGCCACCCCTTTGGGGCCACTGGCTGCCGCCTGGTGATCACTGCTGCCCACAGGCTGAAGAAGGAGGGGGGACAGTATGGCCTGGTGGCTGCCTGTGCTGCAGGAGGGCAGGTAATGGTGCAGGGCTGATCCTGCTGGGACTGCAGTCCTGCCTGGTTACCCCAGCTCTGGGTGTTCAGAGCTGCCTCAGGCACCTCTGTGTGCCCCCATCACCACTCAGTGCTGTCCCTGTTCCCTGGGACCCCCCTGGCTGTCCCCTCCTGGCAGGGAGCTGTGCAGAGCCACAAGGTCCCCCTGAGGCTCCTTCTCTCCAGGCTGAGCCCCTTTCCCAGCTCCCTCAGCCTCTCCTGGGGCTCCAGCCCCTTCCCCAGCTCCGTTCCCTTCCCTGGACTCGCTGCAGCCCCTCCAGGGCTCTCCTGTCAGGAGGGGCCCAGAGCTGCCCCCAGCACTGGAGGTGTCCCAGCAGTGCCAGCACAGGGGACAGGCACTGCCCTGGCCCTGCTGCCACCCCAGAGCTGGCACAGCCCAGGGGCCACTGGCCTCCTGCCCACCTGAGCTCATGTCCAGCCACTGTGGCTCATGTTCTTGATGCTGTGCCTGGGAGCTGGGTCTGTGTCTGTAATTAGTCTCATCTCTGTTAATGAGCCATTTCTGTGAAGTTTTGTCTCTCTCTGTTGCAGGGACACGCCATGATTGTGGAGCTTTACCCCCAGTAACAGCCCTGGGAGTGTTGTGCCTCAGCCTGTGCCTGGCAATGCCATTTCAATGCACTAATAAATCCTACACCCAATCCTTCTTGGAGAGGGCATTTGTGGCCTTTATCAATCCCTTGTAGCTACTCAGCCAGTAATTTTTATCTAATGAGCTCTATTCCACTTCCAGGAGAGGAGCAGTTAATGTGGCTCTGAGTCTCTGCAGGTTCCTTGTCACTGTCTGATCCCTCTGGTAACTCTTCAGGATTTCTCCCACTGGGGAACAAAAATTATTCCAAAGCTCTCTATGGGGAATAAAGTTTGGAGATGAGGAGAAGGTTAAGCAGTGGAAGTGGGTGGGCTGAGAGGGGAGGTAATGCTGTGGGGAGGAGCAGATTTTTGGGGCAGCAGGTTCAGTCCCAGGGGCTGAGCTGGGCTCTGAGGGGGCAGTTTGCCCCATGCTGTCCAAATACTGTTGGAATGAACAAATTGCATCTGACAAGTGAATGTTGCTGATAGAACTGCAATAAATTCAGATAAAACCCAGTTCTGGCTGTTTTCTTTGCCTCCCTTCACCTGAAATGCTTTGGGGACTGTTCTGTGGTGGTGGCTTTCAGCTGACACCAGGTGTTGGCTCTCTGAAATCATGGAATCACAACTGCTGAGTGGGCAGTGGCTTTTAAAGGTCACCTAATCCACCCCTGCCATGGGGACACCTCCCACTGTCCCACTGTCCCAGCCCCAGTGTCCAGCCTGGCCTTGGGCACTGCCAGGGATCCAGGGGCAGCCACAGCTGCTCTGTCACCCTGTGCCAGCCCTGCCCACCCTGCCAGGGAACAATTCCTGCCCAGGATCCCACCCAGCCCTGCCCTCTGGCAGTGGGAGCCATTCCCTGGCTCCTGTCCCTCCATCCTTGTCCCCAGTCCCTCTCCAGCTCTCCTGCAGCCCCTTCAGGCCCTGCCAGGGGCTCTGAGCTGTTGATAAATGTGCAGGGCTGTCTCTCTCCCAGGCACTGGGGAAGATGAGACAGTTGTTCTTTTGTTTAATATCATCGGGGTTTTTTTTCACTTATTTCTCGTGGCTTTATGATGCAGAGGGTGGCAGCTCTTACCTGCCAGGAGAAACCTGAGTTTCTCCTAAAGCACCTCCCAAACTCCTTCGAGTCCTTTTTATGACAGCAGCAGTTTCTGCCACCCACCAGCTGCTGCCCAGCCCTGCTCCGGGGCTCGGCTGAGATAAGGGATGGGCGCAACACCCGGGCCCTCCTGTTCATTCCTCACTGGAAACCTTGTGCAGGAGCACTGCTCCAGGGGGAGAGGGCAACTGCCAGGGCCAGAGAAGGGCCGGGATTGGTTCAGAATCACAGAATCGTTCATTGTGGAAAAGAAAACTGGGATCATCATCGAGTCCAGCCACTCCCCCAGCGCTGCCAAGGCCCCCGCATGTCCGCAAGTGCCACATCCACGCGGCTGTTAAATCCCTCCCGGGCTGGCCGCTCCAGCCCTGCCCCAGTTATTTGGGGGGTTTAACCCCTTCGGGGCTGCGGGGGCAGAGCAGCGCCCTGGGGGGCAGGGCAGGGCTGCAGCCCGTCGGATGTGACTCATCCTGGAGGCTCATCGCGCTCCTCCCCTCTCTCCGGTGTCTCTGCGGTGTCCCCGCCGCCTGCGGGACCCTCGCTGCCATCGGCACCAGCGCGGCTGAGCCGCTCCCGTGAGTCCCGAGCGGCGGGGAAGGTGCTCGGGGCTGGGGGAGCCTCGGCAGAGCTCCCGGTACGGACGGAGCCCCCTCAAGCCCCACTCGGTTCCCGGGGTGCCCAGGGGTCCCTGGTGCCCGGCTGGGCTGATCGGCCCGTTCGGGGCACGCCCGGGGCTGTGCCCGAGGAACCAGCCCGGGGCAAAGGTTCCTCTCGCTCTCCTGGGGCTGGGCACGGAGCCGGAGCGAGGTAGGAGGAGGGGGAATAAGAACGAGAGGGCCACAGGTCCCGGGCGGGTGGTGCCGGTGGCACCGGGGGGCTCAGGGCACGGGAGAGTGACACCGGGGCTGGTGGCACCAGGGGGCTCAGGGCACGGGCGAGTGACACCGGGGCTGGTGGCACCTCGGGGCTCAGGGCACGGGCGAGTGACACCGGGGCTGGTGGCCCCGGCCGCGACCCCCGGGAGCGGCCCTTTGTGCTGGGTTGCACCGAGGAGCGCGACAGCCCCGGCTGTGTGTCCCCAGGAGGGACCGAGGGTCGGTGGTTTGTTTGCCAGGGTGAGGGGTGGGGGGGGGTTCTGTGGCAGCAGGGGGGACCCCTCACTGATGGAGCCCCCGTTTGCAGGGAGCCAGAACTGCCCCCGTGCCCCACATGGAGCTGCCGGCGCAGGACGGGGCTGAGGCAGCCCTGGAGGGGAGCCCCGAGACTGAGGTGAGAGCGGGCAAGGGCTGGGAACACCCCGGGCGCAGTGGGATCCCTGGGAACCCCAGTAATTGAGGAGGGGGGACATCCGTGGGTGGGGATGTGAGACCCCCACAGGTGGAAGTTTGGGGATCCCCACGAGAGAAGGATGCGGGATACCCACAAGCAGAGGATGGGAGAGCCCATGGGTAGGATTTGAGTATCCAGATGTGTGGAGGATGTGAAACCCCACAGGAGGAGGCTCGGGGACCCCCGAGGGTGGGGATTTAAGGGACCCCCATGGACAGGATCCCCACGGGTGAAGGATGTGGGATTCCTATGGATAATTATTCGTGGATCCGCGGGGCTGGAGGATGGGGAACCCCCATAGGCAGGAATTTGGGGACGAGGACGGTGACGAGGGTGCATCCAGCGCAGGGATGGGACCGAGGGCTGCGCTCGGGCTGGGGCGGGGGTACTGCGGCTTCCTCCTCTCCCTCTCCCTCTCCCTCTCCCTCTCCCTCTCCCTCTCCCTCTCCCTCTCCCTCTCCCTCTCCCTCTCCCTCTCCCTCTCCCTCTCCCTCTCCCTCTCCCTCTCCCTCTCCCTCTCCCTCTCCCTCTCCCTCTCCCTCTCTCCTCCCGCGCAGGCAGCGGGGCGCTGGTCGGGGGCCCAGGTGGGCTCCTGGCTGGCGGAGCACGGCGGGGCGGCGGAGCTGGCCCGGGAACACGCCCTGACGGGCCGGGCGCTGCTGCGGCTGAGCGAGGGGTCCCTGCGGCGCATGGGGGTCGCCCCGCGGAGCCGCCGCCGGGAGCTGCTGCGGGAGCTGCTGCGGCTGCGGCTGCGGCACGAGCTGCGGGAGCTGCTGCGGCTGCGGGTGAGCATCGCCCCGGCGGGAGCGGGGAGGGCGGGGATGCACCCCCGGGGACAAACGAGCCTCACTCTTCAACATTTTCAAAAGTTTAGTAAGGGTAAAGCAAAATTCACAGCGCTGCGCGCGCCGCCGTGGCCGATGCACACAGTTAACTATAAAAATTCTTGTTTATTTATGCATTGCATTGGTCATTGTTCGTGTTCGTGATGATTATACACACTCAGACATTCGTTTGTGTTCACATGTCCCCAGAATTCTTTAGCTCAGTTCGACCCCTAACCTCACCTTAGAGTGAGTGCCACAATGCAGAGGTGATTTTGGGAGTTTTGTGTTTTATTCCTTCACAAGGCCCCCTGGTGTGTGGTTTGACAATTATTGATACCTGAAGGGTCAGTTCAAAGTGTCTGGTTCTTTTCAAAGTTATTTTAACAAACAGATGTTTTAGCCACTTTTACAGGTGCTTTCACTCAATTTTAGCCATTTCACTATTGTCAATTAGTTACAAAAATAAAGGCATTAGTTATTAATTCACAATTTCTTCTGTAAAAGTTAATGTTGTAATACACGACACAGTCTCTATTTTAACATTTTATGAGAGCCTAAGGTATAATATATTTATCAAAATAGATAATAATATATATCAATACATGATACATAATATATCTATATATATAATACTATATTTATAAAATACATAATCTACACCAGGATTAGGTATTAACCATAAAAGGCTGACAAATTATATTATATTACATCAAAAGCAGCTAAAAGGTGATTACAATCTATACTGTATCAAATAACTTGGAAAAGTCAATATGATAGCAAAAGCCAATAACTACAGAATTATTTATAACAGTGTCACCTTCCCCCTCTCCCCAGAGTGAAGATGACCCTGTGGATGTCCAGGAACGAAGACAAAGCAGCTGGGACTGAGCAAAAAATGCAGGAATAGTTCTGGAGAAGCCCTGAGATCACTGTGACCCCCCCAAAAATTCCAGGCCCTACCTATAAGGACAGCAGAACCCTAAAAGCCAAATTTGATGCACGAGGCTGGGCAGTTACCCCTAGAACTGATCTGGTGTGAAATAGGGGGTAACAAACATAAAGGCACTCATTGGAGTGCTGAAAAACTTCTGAAAAATTTGCAAAAATCTGTAATTTGGTCTAAAATGGCTCAGATTGTGCAACCAGGAACCCAACAAAGTGTAGTTTGTTAAGGAAACAACCCTAACAAAGATCACAAAATAATGCTGGGAGGCAAAAAATCTGGAAATGTGCTGGGTGAGCATTGGCAGGTTGCTTTTATTGAGTTTGCCTCCTGGTCCTGGTGGTTCCCTTTTCTAAATGGCCACAAACCTCCCTTGTCCCAGCAACCAGGTTAGGGAAGGGACTAAAGTCAAATAATTCCGAGATTGGGGGCACCTTTGGGAATGTCATCAGAGATTCCCACTGTGAGAAACATGGCTCACAATTTAAAATTTTTATAGAAGTTTATTAAGGGATAAAAGGGACAAAATCCAGCGCTGGGGTGTTTTGGTGATCAGCCAAAAAAACACACTGTGAGCTTAAAACAGTGTTCATGATATACTGTTACATTTCAGGGGGTACATGCATATTCATGAGAGTTTATACATATTCAAATATTCCTGTGAGTTTAGGTGTGTAATGAATTTCTGTTTGCTTTTAACCTTTGACTTGTCTGCATGCTCTTTCAGATTAAATCTTTATATTTTATTTTGTTTCATGTTTTTATCCTGTTTTTACACTCTCTGGCAATGAGGAGTCAGTAAATTGGGTTCTGTTTTTTTTTGCTGTTATCTTATCATCCAGATGAGATAGTCCACAAAATGTGAGGAACTACCTAATTATCTTACACTATTCTCTGAGTTAGTTACATGGATAAAAGCATTTTAACATCAGCTAGTCTTTATTTTAATGTTACAGCTTTAGATGTAATATGTTAGTATTATATTTATATATTTTTATAAATATTTATATAAGCTATATGGTACATACACAAGCTGACCATTTATCATAATATATAATATATAACATATAAAATATAACATATAATATATAATATATAACATATAAAATATAACATATAACATATAATATATAATATATAATATATAATATATAATATATCATATATCATATATCATATATCATATATCATATATCATATATCATATATCATATATCATAATCATATCATATATAATATATCATATCATATATAATATATCATATATCATATATAATATATAATATATATTAAAATAATATTGCTATATTATTAGATAATAATAATCATCATCATATATATTATACTAAAAACAGTAAAAAGGAACCACAAATTGCACTATATCAGAATCTTTGTGATCAATAATAACTTGCAAAAACTAACACATAAATGCAAAAGCCAATAACTATATTTAATTATAACACCACAATATTGCAGAAAAGATGCAAGAGCTTAGGAAAGCTTTGGGAATAACTTTGGATCTTCACACTCCTTATAGGCCCCAGCCTAGTGGCAAAGTGGAGTGAGGGAATTACACAATTAAATTGAAATTGGGTAAAATATGTCAGGAAACTCCTTCATCTGGGTCCAAGCCCCACCTGCTGCTCTACTTCAAATTCAGAATTCACCAGGGGCACCAGCAAGATCAGCCCCTGTGAGCTGCTCTCCTACCAAGTGTCACACTGCAGGAAACATTCACATAAAAAGGGGTAGATTTGAATAATTTCCTCATTTCTCTCAGTAAAACCTGCCAGGATTTGCAGTAGAGATCCCCAGACTGGTGGGATTGAACACAAGGGCACAACTTCCACCCAGGAGATTGGATCTGCTGGAATGACTGGGGAGCTGCTCCACTCCAGCCAAGCTGGAAGGAACCTTTCCTATCACATTTTATTTTCCTTTTTCGGCCAGAATAGGGATTAAAGGAGCGAGACAGAATTTCTTGTTTGGACTCAGATGTTTATTAATTCTTATCTGTGTTACAGTGAGTTCTACAGCACTCCAAGCTAACAAGCTAAAACCAGAAATGTCTCTCTCTCTCTACAAGGCCTTTTAAAGCCAAACTGTCCAACTAAGAACAGACACCTAAATTATTTTTACTTTTAACCCAATAAACAATCACCCATGGCCCACAAAGTGGAATTTTCTATCCAATTACAAAATACCACCCAAATCTGTGAAGAAGAAGGTGAAGAAGAAGACCAAAACCTCTGCCCTAAAACCTCCATCTTGCTTTCTATATATTGCTATATTCTAAAACCTTAAATGCTGAATTTTCCACCATGTGTTATCACACACTTCTATTCAAACTATGCACCCATAATCCCAGTTCTATCATTTAATTTTGGAAGCCTTCTCCACAGCCTCAGGCCAAAAGCAGTGCTCTCTTGGGGGTCAGTACCTGTCAGCACAGAAAGTTCCAAACTCCCAGTTTCCAGGGTTCCAACACTTTCCAAGCACTGCTGACAACTTTTACTTCCTTGAAACTGGACACAGCAAAATTTGGGATACATTGCTCCAGAATTAAAAGGGCTGAAGCCCTTTGGGAAGTCAGGAGCTTGCCACAACCTGTTTTACAAAACCAGATGGCACAAGCCTTGTTTTAGCATCTCAAGGAGGAAAAAAGCCTCAGGCTCTGCCAAGCTCCTGCTGCCTTTCATGGAACCATAAATTCATAAAGTTGGAAAGAACCTCCAAAATCCTAAGTCCACCTCCCACCAAAATATTTTTCACCCCAAACCAGGCAGCAGCAGTTTCACTTTCACACTCTGCTGGAAAATCTGATTTACACGAAAGCAGGAGCTGCTCTCTCACTGCCCTGATAAAAGGAGAAGCAGCTCCCTCCAAAAGAGCCAGGGCTGGGTGGACTGTGCTGGAATTCTCCCATCCTGGGAGCTGTGGGACTGGAAGGAGAGGGGAGCTGGTTCTGCTGCCTTTCATGGAATCATGGAATTATTAAGGTTGGAAAAGACCTCCAACATCCTCAAGTTCATCTCTCACCAAAATATTTTTCACCCCAAACCAGGCAGCAGCAGTTTCACTTTCACTCTGCTTCAGGAAAACAGGATTTTCAATAATGCAGTATTTGTTCTCTCACTGCCCTGATAAAAGGAGAAGCAGCTCCCTCCAAAACAGCCAGGGCTGGGTGGACTGTGCTGGAATTCTCCCATCCTGGGATCTGTAGGACATGGAAGGAGAGGGGAGCTGGTTCTGCTGCCTTTCATGGCATCATAGAACTGTTAAGGTTGGAAAAGACCTCCAACATCCTCAAGTCCATCTCTCACCAAAATATTTTTCATCCCAAACCAGGCAGCAGCAGTTTCACTTTCACACTGCTGCAGGAAAACACGATTTACAGGAGAACATGATTTACAGGAAAGCAGTAGTTGCTCTGTCCCTGCCCCCATAACATGGAAAGCAGCTCCCTACAGAAGAACCAGGCTGGATGGGCTGTGCTGGACTTCTCCCACCCCAGGAGCTGCAAGACATGGAAATAGAAGGTGGCTGCTTCTGCTGCCTTTCATGGAATCATAGAATCATTGAGGCTGGAGAAGACATCCATCATCCTCAAGTGCATTGTGGAGGCCCAGGAGCCTGCTGGGGATATAGCAACCCAACTACCCTGGAAATCTTAAAACTCCAGGGGCACCTCACCATTTGAGGCAGAGAAGTACATTCAGAAAGCTTCCACTCCAGAATCCTTTGCTCTATTATACAGAGCAAATTATTATTATCAATTACTATTACGTAGATAAGTCTAACTGAAATCATATTTAGATCCTCCCCAATTCCAGAATGTTCTTGGTTTCCTGCTCTGCCATTGGCTTCCCTGTTCTCACTTCTCCACCCCCACATTCGTGTTGGTCGTTTCTGCTGTTCATCACCTTCGAACCACCCGCGACCCTTGCACCATTGACCCTTAGTCCCGTGCTCCTCCCTTTTACACCCCATATTTAAACCAGCTCCTGCCTCTGTCCGGGGTCTTTGCTCCTCGAGACTTTGACAGTGGAAGCTATCGTTGGAGTCCTACACAAAGACCCTCCTGTTATTTCTCCCGACGCCTCAATATCTCCATCCCGACGTGTGTGAGTACCTGCCTGCTGTCTGTCTGCCCGCTTGGTTACTCGTGAGTCAGACACGACTTTTGGGATGACAATGCTTGGGGTTTGCCCGGGCCTGCCCCGCCGCAGTCCACCTCTCATCAAAGTATTTTTTCACCCCAAACCAGGCATCAGCAGTTGCATTTTCACACTGCTGGAGAAAAACATGATTTACAGAAAAGCGGGAGCTGCTCTCCCACTGCCCCGATAAAAGGGGAAGCAGCTCCCTCCAAAAGAGCCGGGGCTGGTTGGGCTGTGCTGGAATTCTCCCATCTTGGGAGCCGTGGGACATGGAGGACGATGACTTCTGCTGCCTTTCATGGGAGCGTAGTATCCTTAAGGTTGGAAAAGATCTCCAACATTCTCAAGTCTCTCACCAAAATATTTTCACCCCAAACCAGGCAGCAGCAGTTTCACTTTCACACTGCTGCAGAAAAATCTGATTTACAGGAAATCAGTAATTGCTTGTGCACTGCCCATTTAAAAGGGGAAGCAGCTCATTCTGAAAGAGTCGGGGTGAGCTGTGCTGGACTTGTGGCATCGCAGGAGCTGCGGGACACGCACGGACAAGGTCGGGCCCTGGGGATGAGCTGTGGGCTGGGAGCCGGGAGCAGCAGCGAGCGGGATCTTGTTGCTCTCCTGCCTCCTGTTGCGTGTGTTTGCCACGGCTGCGGAGATGGGCGGGCAGGAGAAGAGGGCTCTGAGGGCAGCGGGCGGGCGGTGTCTGCTCCGAGCGGGGGCTGCAGGAAGCCGCCTTTGCTGGAGCCGCTTTGGGGCAGCTCGGGGGAGCCGTGTGCGCTGCGGGGGCTGAGCTGGGAGGGGGCCGGGCTCAGAGCTGGGGCCGGATGGCTGCGCTCCCCGCATGGCAGGAGCCGTGGCACTGATGCCGGGGGGCTCCTGGCCCCCGAGCCGCTCCTTCGGGAGCAGGGCAGCTCCGTGGGGATGAGGGGCACGCACGGCACATCCTGCTCTGTCCCCAGCCCAGAGTCACTTCTTCCTTTTCCTCCCCACGCAGGGAGGGCGGGATTCTCCTCTCTCACAGTCTGAGCGTCACCACCCAGAACGCTCTGGTCCCAAGGGTGCCTGGGGGCAGGATCAGGGTGTGGCTGGGCTGGAGTTAATGTTGTCCAGGGCAGCATCTGGCTCCTGAGATTGAACCAGCCCTGGCAGTGCTCCAGGGGGAGAGAATTTGGGAGAGGACAGGGCTGGGGCAAAAGACTCAAGTGGACAAGCTCCAGAGTGACCCTGAGCCAGCAGTTCCCTTCCTGAACAGCTGTCCCACACTGGGGCTCTGCTGTCCAGGGAGCAGCTGGCCATGTGCCCACCGAGGGCACTTGGTGCCCAAAGTCCCTGCTGTGCTCTGCCAGCACGCCCAGCTTTCCTCTGCTGCTGAACTGCCCTTCTCTCGAGCCAGTGGCTGTTCCTGTCCTGCTGTCCCCAGTGGAGGAGAAGGGTTGGCCTCCAGTGCTCCCTGCAATGAATCTGCCGTGCTCAAGGGTTGCCTTCTCCTGACTGGCTGCTCTTCTCCTTTAGGATTTTGGGCCTTTCCTTCGTGTTGCTCTTCTTCCTGAGTTCTCCAGTGGTTCCCATCTTCTTCTCCACACCCTGCCGTGTGCCCCAGGCCTGCCACTGCTGCTGTGCTGTGTCCCCTGAGCTGGGGCCCTCGGCCGCTGGTGTCTGCTGGAAGCCAAGGCTGGGAGAACAGGAGCATCTGCTGTGAGGTGGGTGAGGGGAATCAGAGTGCACAGCCCTTGCTCAGATTGCCCAAATCTGCAGGGATTCCCGAGGAAAAGCTGCCCCTGAGGACTCTGGAAGGCTTCAGGAACCCTCAGATCTCTAGCTGAGTCCAAGACCCTGGGACCAATACCTGTGCTGGTAAGAGTGTTGTGGCCTTGGTAGGATGGAGCCTGAATGCTCAGAGGGACTTTTTGCAAGGAATAAATGTCTCCAGTATTAAAGTGAACTGCAACTGGGACAATTTTCAGGGTTGTGTGACATTGTGAAAACCCCCAGATATTTAAAGGCAGGGTCCATTGAAATCACCAGGTCCGTTAGGTTGAGAATCATGGAATGATGGAATGGCCTGAGTTGGAAAGGACCCACCAGGGTCCTGGGAGAGGCAGGATCAAATGCTTTACTGAAATCCAAAAAGCTCTGATTAACTGGCTGTTTTTGAACAACTCCATGAGTTAATGTGTTGTGAAGGAAATTTAGGGTGACGAGCAGGACTTTCCCTCTTGATTCCATAGTGGGTGTGACCCATGACTGCTTTCTCTCCATATTATAACTTTGAAATTATGGGGCTTCCAGGCAAAAGTACAGAGAAGGGAATTGCAAGTATTTATTGGAGTATATATGTATATCACAAGAGAAAACAACCACAACGGCAGTGACAAAACCAGAAGCCCCATCCTATTACTGTCACTTTAATGAAAGGATGGCACTACTTTTGGACTAAAAACGATTTATTCCTCAGACATGCATCAGCCACAATGGCCATGAGATTTTAGAGGAGCAAGAATTTGGGCATAGCTCAAAGTAGTCACAAGTTTCTTTGTTGCAAGGCAATTGATAACATTATAATCCAGTGGCAAGTTGCTAAGAAGTTAATTTTATTTTTCTAACCTATCACCTTTATTTAATTCTGCTGCACTGCATATACTTCTATCCAATAGGCTACTATTACAATTATACACATATGCTTCTATTATAACATCGAAACTCTTAGCTTAACCTATGCAATTACGTTTCTGCACTATAAAACCCTTCACCATCTTATCCAATACAGTTTCTTATTTACTTAAGCCATATTTTTACTTACAGCTACGGAAACCTAAGTTCATAATTTTTTTGCTTAATATGAGTGTACTTTTATTTTTACATATATCCAAGTTTCTTCCAAGGCTGCAAATCAAACTCTTCAGTGTCTGTGGAAGTTTCTAACTTTTCATTTCCTACACCATCCCACCCTTATCTCACCTGTCAAGCAGCTTCCCCTTGGTGCAGTTCCAGGCACAGCCAGCAGGGGCGCTGGTGGCTCCTGGCTGGGCAGGGTGGCTGCCATGACTCCTCCACGCCTGCAGGGGGCGCTGTGGCCCCTCTTTGCTGGCAATGGCAGCTCTGGCACAGGGGAGAGGAGAGCTGGCTTCCCCTGCACAGCCCACAGGGAGCACCGCTCTCAGTGCCACTGCAGACCTGGGACGGCGAATTGGAGTGTAGCAAAACACCCCAAAGGAGTGGGGGCTGGCTGGGGGATTGATCCTTTGCACGGTTCACCAGCAATGGCTGGACCTGAGATCAGACCTGGTGGGGCTGGGATTCCTCCTGGCTCTGGGCACCCAAGCAGCAAAGGAGCAGAGAAGCAAGCTGGCAAACCCTGGTCACAGTGCTGAAACAAGAAGAAAACAGGAGGGTAGCATAAAAATAAAACGATAAGGCAAGAGGATCTCAGGTCAGACCCACTGTGTTGCATGGTCCCTGTGTTGATCACCCCTGCTGGGGGCAAGAGCAGCCCCTGGCCCCACTCCACACTGAATCCTGGGCCACCAGTTATCCATTGTGATGTTTCTCAGTCGGTGGTGGAAAGCGGGGTGGAGGGCACAGTGATAGCTCCAGACACGAAACCAAAACGAAACCTTAGCCTGGCTAAGGGTTAAGAACCATCCCCAAGACTGGACTCCAGGACTTTCCAGAGCTGTTTCCCAGGGCCCTCAGTAACTCACCCCTGAGCAGCATGAAGTCTGCTACTCTCAATGCCAGGGTTGAAGGTTTGCAGGCACTTTCCCTCCTGTCACCAGGGATTTTAAGCTCAGTGTCTCCGTAGTTGATGTGGCTGAGATGGCCACCAATGGTCACTTGGTTGACAAGACCCTCTGTGGTAACGATCAGCACATGACAGAGGGCACCTCTCTGAGTCAGTTCCCAAAGTCTCCAGTCTCCCCTGAAGGGCCACCAGGCTTCCCCAGGCACAACTGTGGGCAGGGACAAGGTGGATTTTTCCCCCCAACTGTGCCAGGAAGCAGCTCCTGGGAAGAGGCGTGAGTGGGGTGAGGGAGGGGCTGTGCTGGCAGCTGGAGCAGGAGCAAAGGTCAGAGCCCCTGTGGTCATGCTGAGTGGGGGGGGAGTGTGTCTGGGGAGTGTGGGGTGCCATGGGGGGAGTGGAGTGTGTCAGCACTGCCCCTGGGTGCTGGGAGCAGCAGGCTGGGCCAGACAGAGAGCAGGGCAGCCTTGGGGCTGGGCAGATGTCACTGTCTGTGGGGTCTCCTGAGCCTGAGTTCCCCACAGAAGGACGTGTTTGTGGTTTAGAGTCCATGTTCTTCCCAGCCTGATAACCGGAAAAAATGCAGAAGCTGTTTTTCATGGTTTTCCAAGTTTGTTTATTATTTCTTATCTAAGGAATTCTTTTTCTAGCTAACAGAGATCTGTTCAGCACGTTGATCCAGGGCAGAATGCCTCTCCTCTGGGCAGGACATATCTTTTATACTCTAAACTATGTACCTAATATCTACAATTATTTTCCGATACACAACAGTTTTATTATACTATTCAACTTTGTCCTTATCCAGTCAAAGAATCCCAGCATGCCATCCAACATGGATGGCATGAAGGAAAAGAAAAGGACATACCACACCCAAATCCTCCATGTTAGCTAAGAACTCTCTAATATAAACATTCCTAGAAATTCACTTTTCCTACCTTCTAACAGTCTAATTTATACCCTACTTATTTTTGTGGCTTGTAATTCTTCCCTCAATGTTGTCAGATTTTTGCAGGGGCTTAAATCCATCCCCCAGGACCCCTGGGTTCCATTCCAGGGCCTCGGAGGCCCCTGCCAGGGGGGGGTCTAGAAGCATTCAGGGAAGCCAGGGGAGCACCCTGGACTCCCACAGGCAGAAGTTGCAGGATGCAGATGGGGTGGTTGGGTGGGCAGAGGGGCTGTGCCAGTGCTCCAGTGAGCCAGGAATGCCCCAGGTGTGTGCACCTGTGGATTGAGGAGTTCAGCTGGGAGGATGTGGATGATGGTGAAGGCAGCACCTTGTCCAGGACAGATTGTGTGGCTGAGTGAGTTTGTGTGTCCATGCATGTGTGCCTGTGTTTGTGTGTCTTTCTCCATCTCTGTACGACCCTGTGTACATGTCTCGGTGTGTCTCTGTGTTTATGTCTGTGTGTGTGTTGTCTCTGGGATCCACACTCAGCTTTAGGGTTGATCCTGCACCCAGGAAAGCAGCAGGCACATCCAGGCTGCAGGGAAGGACACCCTGGCTCTTGTGCCAGCCCACGCTGGGTTCCAGCGACCGGGTGGGAGCAACCCCAGGGTTGCAGCTGCTGCAGAGCCTCTGGCAGGAGGCCGGGGCCTCTGACAACACCTTAGGGAAAGTCTCTTTGCTTCCTCCACAGCCATGGCCTCGCAGAAGGACACACCAGAGGAAGATGCAAAGGCCCAGCTCCTGGCAGAGGCATTTCAGAAGGAAGGACTGGATGCTGGATACTGGCTGCCCAAAGTGTCCCAGATCTTGGGAGTCAAGTGCAGAGAAGCCCTGCAACATCTGGAATATAAAGACTACCTCAAGTTGGAGTGTGAGGTACGGCACCCCTGGGAGAAAAAGGCACTCCAGAAACTCCTGAAAATAACTGATGACAAAACAGCCTCTAAAGAGGTGCAGAAGGAGCACTTGGAGAAGACAAAGCAAAGGCAAGAAGTGGCCAAACAAGCCCTGAAAGATCTGACAGAAATGATCAACAGTCGCAGCCACAGCCAGGATGCACTGAGGGAGAAAGCAGAGACTCTGTGGCAAGCCATGGAGATTCCCAAAGAGTTCTGGCCATCTCCAAAGAAACCCTTGGCGGATATGCTGGAGAGCATCCATAAGCAGCTGGAGCAGCAGCAGGAGCTGTCAGCAGGCAGGAGGGAGAACATCCCTGACACTGAGGTGCTGAGGCGGGCGTCGGGGGGACTGGCCCTGCAGGGCATCTACACAACCAGCAGAGATGGAGATGTGCTGGCAACACGAGAGCAGCTCCTCAGCATTCCTGAGGGATTCCAGCTCACAGGTCCAGAGCATGGATCACTGCTTGAGAGGAGGGAGTTCTCTTCCTCTGCAGTAGAATCCACTTTCACCAAGTCCATGGAGCAGCTGGGGTTCAGTATGAGCGTTTCTGCCAAATTTGCATTCTGGGGGATTAATCTGGGAGTGGGTGTAGATCACAGCAGCTCCTCACAGTCCCAGGTCACCCACCAGTCCCACTCTGAGCAGAGCTACTTCTGCACCACCAAGTTCCAGTACATCCCCCTGGCCTCCTGCTACTTCCAAAGGCATCAGCTTCGCCTCTCGGATGCGGCTCTGAAGGAGCTGCAAGACATGGAGCAGATTTTGGGGGTCACTGGGAAAGAAGACAACCCCAGCTTTGTGAAGATGTGTGAGAGCTTCTTCAGCAGGTTTGGGTCCCACGTTAACCAGGGTCCCCTCCACTTTGGGGGGATATTCTGGTGGAAGGCGTCCACAGAAGGATTCCGAGCCGAGCAGCGGGAAGAGGTGAAGCGACAAACGTCTGAAGCACTGAACAGCTTTGTTGGGGCCAGCTGGGGTGGCTTCGGGGCCAGTGCTGCAGGGGCCCTGGATGTTTCTAAATCCATCTCACAGGCTTCTGTCCTGGGAAGAGCTGGAGAGGGATCCCATACAGCCATTCAACTCTACGTGATCAACACAGGGGGCCCAGCAAACACAACTTCTCTTCCTCAGTGGAAAACGGGACTTGTGTCTGATAACACAACGTGGCGCGTTATTGACCGCGGCTTTGAGCTGATCCCAGTGTGGGATGTCATCCAGTACAATCATTGTGGGGACTTTAAGTCTGTTGGTCAGATGAGCAGAGCCCTCAGGGATGCGTACAAAGCACTGACGAATGAGAGTGTTTGCACCATTTTTGGAGAGGATCTGGGCAGTGCAGTGCAAGAGGCCAGAGATTTCATGGAGACTGTGAAGGCCTGGGAGGTGACGGTGGATGAAAGGAAGCTGCTCATGCTTATGGAGTTCAAACATGATCTGAATGCAAGAACCAGGAACCACAGTGTGTGGATCAACGTGTGCCTGTCAGACAAATCCCTGCAGGACTTCCTGGTGAACACTGTGCGGAGGTGCCAAGAGTCACCTCCAGAAAGCACCTCCTCTATCAAGGTATTGTTGAGAAGCCTTCTGGATCCTTATATCTACTCGGTTAAGGACTTCCCTGAGGCTTCCTTCATTATGCAATGGATCTTCCAGACTGAGCACTCGCTTCCCAGATCTCCCAAAATCTCTGAGCTTGAAGAACTCATCAAAACACTGCAGCAAATGAAGGAGCACATCTATGCTGTCACTTACGCACGAGGAAGCTCTGCTTCTGCTGTTCACGAAGCAAAGATAGAAGCCACCCTGACCAGCAGCCTCGCCATTTACTCCTTACTCCAGTCTCTCCAGGAACGCGCTGAGAAGGACCTGGAACTCTTGGTGCTCTTGATTGCGACCAGCACAGGGTACCAGGTGGAAAGCAGCACATTTCAGCATCTCCTTGGGCATCCAGAAATTCAGTACATGGCCAAGGAAATGCAAGAAGCACATGAGGAGTATGTGAACCTGAAGGAGCAAGATGCCGACAGAGCTGAGGCCTCCCTTCTGCTGACAGGTCTGACTGTGACACCAGAAAGTCGAAAGTTGTCCCCTGAGCAGAAGAGGGAGCGTTTAGT
Organism: Oenanthe melanoleuca; assembly: GCF_029582105.1. Classification (NCBI taxonomy): domain Eukaryota; kingdom Metazoa; phylum Chordata; class Aves; order Passeriformes; family Muscicapidae; genus Oenanthe; species Oenanthe melanoleuca. The sequence goes on from NC_079336.1 coordinate 792,672, forward strand.
TTTCATGGAAGATCACATGAAAGGCTTGTGGTCCCCACGGATAAAGAATCTCCTCCAAAAGCACAGTGCAGACACAGACTGGGAGAGGCTGGAACAGGACTTGAATTCCTTGATCAGTGGGTGCTTGAATGAGAAATGGGACAAACAGAAGATGCAGAACATACTCACAGACCTGGAAGACACTTTTGCAACACCTGAGGCTCCCAGTGAGTCCCAATCCAAGCCAGACAGCAGCCAATCCAAAGCAAATGAAGCCATTGCAAGCCAGGAGTTCCTCCAGTTGCTCAAGCGCCTTGGACTTGAAAGTCATTATCCAAGAAAAATGGGGATGGGAGATTTCTGCACTATTTGCAAGATATCTCTGCAGGACAGCCAGCCCAGCAAGGACAAGGAACTGCCATTCTACTTCTTGCAAAAGCTGTTAAGTGTGGATTACCAGGTGAGGTACCTGACTGTCTGGGAAGACAACAACCCAGGACTTGCACTGATTCCAGAATCCGGAAAGCAAAATGGCCAACACTCAGACTCCTTTGAAATTTTCCTTGATAATCTGATGGGAGCCACCCCTGAATGTGCAATTATGGATGGCCATGTGCACCCCATGGACCTGCAGATGGCCATTTTCCATTGTGCTGATGACTTCCTGAGACAGACCCTTGCAACCAAGCTGGCCTTCTGCCAACTGGCGCTGCCTCTGCTGCTGCCCAACCCGGGCACTTCACACATTGAATTCCCACTCTACGCCCTCAGCCAAATCCAAAGGAGCTGGAAAGAGACACAGAAGTCAGGAAACCAGGCCCAAACAAAGAGTTACAACAACAAACTCATCTTCCAGGCACAGACTCCCATCGTGTCCTTCATCCGCATTGGCAGCTCGGCCTCTTCTTCCAAGTCTCAGCTCCTGAATGCTCTGCTGAGCAAACGCAAACACGACACTTTCTTCCACCGCAACTGCAGAGGCAGCACCAGAGAGCGCTTGCTGATGGAAGGGGTGGTGGAGATCGCCTGGTACTGCCCCCGTGGAAGCCCTGATGACACCTTTGAGAGCTGCGTGGCTTTCTGTAACCTGCATGGAGATGCCAGGGATCACGGAGCACAGCTGCAGTTCCTGCAGGACATATCTGCTGTCAATGTGGCTCTCGTATCTGATTCAGAACAGATGGACAACAGGGGGAAAAGCTTCTGCAGGGCCTGTGGCAGTCACAAAGGCCTTTGGTTTTTCTTCTCACAGAAAAAGAGAACAATTCAACTGGACAATCCAGCAAAACCATAACAATAGGGATCAGGAACAGAAACGAAGCAGAACTGATGGACCAGCTGACCAAAATTATCAGGGATCTCCTGGAAGGGTCTAATCCACGTTTCAGCCTGGACGCCTGTGCAGACAAAGCTCGCCAGCATGGATTTGTGGTGGATGCAGATCAACCCGCGTGTGTGACAGCCAAAGCAAAGGCAAAGGAGCTGGTGGACCTTCTGAAGAAAGAGAAGCTGTCTGAGATCAAATCCCAGCTGCTGCCGCTTCAAGGAAAACTGTGGTACCAGTGGTGCAAAAAGGACAAAGAACTCACTCGCCTGCAGGAGAAGAGGAACAAGAGCATTGAGCATCATCGCAGTGAAATTGAAAACGAGAAGAAAGCAATAAGAAGAAAGCAACTTGACCAAGCTTTCCCTCTAAACCCGCTGATGAAATCATTCCTTGGCTTTCTCCAGGCCCAGCCAGCAGACACCAAGAAATACTTCCTGCATTGGATGAAGGTCTTTATGGACGAGCTGTCCTGTGGTCGTCTTGAAGAACTGAGGAGAGACTATCACAGGTTATGGACTGAAATCCTGTCAGGAAAGAAAAACAAGAAAAACCCCAAGTTCAAGGATCCATTATTGAGTCGCTTGGATGCCATCTCTGATGAAATCAATGATTCTTCCATTGGCCTAGAGCATTTTCTGAGGGAAGTAGGGCAGATTTATGAAGCTCTGGAATTCATGAAGTCCAAGAAAGACAATTTTGCCAAACTGCCAGAAATTGCAGCAGAGCTGATGGTTTCGGGCTATCCTGTAGAGTTGATGGATGGGGATGCTTCTTACCTGCCCTTACGCTGGGTGGGAGCAATCTTTGACAGCTTAATTGAGAGGCTGGGGGACAAACGAGTGTTTGTGCTCTCCGTGCTCGGCATCCAGAGCACAGGCAAGTCCACCCTGCTGAATGCCATGTTTGGTCTGCAGTTCAACGTCAGCGCGGGGAGATGCACCCGCGGAGCCTTCATGCAGCTCATCCCACTGGGCGAGGAGCTGCAGCAGGACTTGGGCTTTGATTTTGTGCTGGTGGTTGACACAGAGGGACTTCGTGCCATTGAGATGGCAAATAAACAGTCCCTGAACCATGACAATGAGCTGGCCACCTTTGTCATTGGTGTTGGCAATTTGACTGTGATCAATATCTTTGGAGAAAATCCATCAGAAATGCAAGATGTTCTCCAGATCGCTGTGCAGGCTTTCCTGAGGATGAAGAAAGTCAATCTTTCCCCAAGCTGCCTCTTTGTGCACCAAAATGTGGGAGAAGCAACTGCCAAGGAACAGAACATGGAAGGACAAAGGCGTTTGCAGGAAAAGCTGGATGAAATGACCGTGGTAGCAGCCCAGCAGGAATTCTGTGATGTTTCCTCCTTCAGTGATGTCATTGGCTTTGATGTGAAGACCCACATTCACTACTTTGCTCACCTGTGGGAAGGAAACCCCCCAATGGCACCACCCAACCCCACCTACAGCCAGAACGTTCAGCAACTCAAGAGCAAAATCCTCCAGGCTGCCAAGCAGCAGTCACAGCGCAGCATTTTGAAGCTCTCGAGCCTGAAAGATCGTATTGGTGACCTGTGGAATGCTTTGCTGAATGAAAACTTTGTTTTCAGCTTCAAGAATTCCCTGGAGATTGCTGCGTACAGGAAACTGGAAAGTGCCTTTAGTGAGTGGACCTGGAGGCTGCGGAGTCACTTCTTAGATGTCCAGATGAGACTGACCAACAGAATTCAGAATGGGGACTTGCAGAATGTCACCAGAGAACACCTTGAAGGGCTGGTGCAAGAGACAAGTGATGCCATTGAGAAAGAAGTGGAAAAGTATTTCAGGGAAGACAAAGACCGTGAGACACTGGTCCAGTGGAAATCAAGCACAGAGCTGAAGTTGAAAGAACTGAAAGAAACCCTTCTTCATGAAACAAAAAAGAAATGTGAGAATCTTACTGAGCTACAGAAAGAGCAGAGGAAACTAGATGCAAGGAAGGTGGAATATGAAGGTGAGCTTCTGAGAAGGAGTAGGGAGCTGGCTGTGAGTCTGAAAGGGAAGAGCCTCAGTGATAGAGAATTGAAGGACAACTTTACTCTTGTGTGGAACAATTGGATTGTTGAAGTGTCCCGTGCTGTTCGTCCACTGGAACGGGTGGATATCGATGCAGAAATTGAAGATGTCCTTCTAGAGCACTTTAAGGAGCCAGGTTTCCATGCACGGATCAGGTCATTTCCCAAAGGCAGAGGATTTTCTTTTGACGTGGAGAAACACATCACAAAGAAAAAGTATTTTGTCATTTTCTCAGATCCCAGGAGCATTTCCAATGCTGATATGATCAAATTTCAGCACATCACAGATGACATCATAGCATGTGTGAAGGCAAAGATTGAGAAGAAGGAACAGGAGAAACGGGATTACAGTCGAAATTTTATTCATGAAATACTCAATGAAGTACAGAGAGGTGTTGACTGTCTCCCCAGCAATGCAAAATGGACTTTTAACAGAGAGTACATCATAGATTTGTCTCTGTATCTGTGCAAAATGGCAGCAGAAAGGTTTAAAGCCATGCACGAAGCATTCCAAAAGGCAAATGACCCAGTTCTGTACCTGAGCAGCAAGAGAGAAGATTTCTTCCAATGTTTCCAGATTTCCTGCCAAGGAGCCACTTCAATTACAACTTTTGTTGTTTTCCTTTGTGACAAGATTGAACCAGCTCTTTGCTGGGCAGTCTTTGAGAAGACAGCTAAAGACATTGCTGAGGACATGAAGAGCAAAGTCCCAGACTTCAGGGGCAACAGAGCCAATCTGGAAGTCTGTATCCTGAGGTATCTGGCAGAACAAGAGAATTTTGAGGATTTCAAGCAGTACCTTACATCTCCAAAACAGTTTTTTCAGAGTTACATTGAGAGACAAGTTAAGAGTCATTGCTTAGATGGGAGTAGGAGGCTGAGGACGTTTTTACATTCATCTCTTGAATCTCTCTATGGAAACATGCTGTTAGCTGTTACTTCATCAACCCAAATTGTCAAAGACAGAAAAGACAGAGAAGACAAAATCTCTCTTTGGCTGGATGAATTCTGCAGGGAGCTGGCAGAGGTGATCAACTTGCCCAGAAGTGACCTGAAGGGCATCGAGCACCAGGAGGTCACAGACATTGAGTTCCTGAGCGATGCCATGGAAAAAGCTCTTATTGACATGAGGGACAGGCTCATGAAAGACATGTCTGATGCTGACATGAGCTCATTTTCAAGGCAGCCTCACACCATCCTGGTGGAGCATTTTTCGGGGTGCTGGGAGAAGTGTCCTTTTTGTGGGGCTGTCTGCACAAACACCATAGAGAACCATGATGGAGACCATCAGCTGGTCTTCCATCGCCCAGAAGCTCTGACAGGATTCACATGGTTTGGGACAAACCATCTGGTAATTGATATTTGTTCCAACCTTGTTGCAAGTGACTGCAGCTTCAGATTTCATGGTGGCCCATGGATCCCTTACAAAACATACCGTGATGCTGGACCTCCTGTTTCCACTTGGAGAATTCTTCCAGATTCATCCATGCAGGCGTACTGGAAATGGTTTGTGTCTTGTTTCAGGACACAGCTGGAAGCTTTGTATAATGGGAAATTTCAGGGCAAAGGAGAAATTCCTGCAGCGTGGCAGAGAATTACCAAGCAGGAAGCTCTGTCTGAGCTGGACGCGCGTTAGGCCTCATCCACGGGAAGGAAGAACCACAGTGGCTTTGCAGTTTAGGGGAGCTTTGTACCAGGCTTCCCACAAAACACAGTTATGATGACAATGCTCTTGAACCAACTGAAGACAATGGTATCCAGTTGTTCCCAAATTTGGTGAAATAAGGCGCATTGCTGCAGCCATTGCTCTGCAATTCTTTTCACTTCATGAGAATGCCAGAATCCTCCTGCCTTCTTGCCATAATTTTTTCCCTGTGCTTTGTCCTAGTGCCAAACCAAATCCCTCCTTGGGGCAATGGGGCTCTTGGCCAAGCCTGAGCCCAAGACCCAAGGACAAGGGCAAAGGCAGCACTCAAAGCACCCCTTGGCTCAGCTGCTGTGAAACAAGAAGGGACTGTTGGAAAGTGGAAACAGGCCTCTCTGAAGCCCTGAGAGAGACAACAGTATGTTGGAATAGAATTAAAATTTTTAGAGAAATTAAAGTATATTAAGCCACACAGACATGACGTAGAGGTGTAAGCTTTAGTTTTAAGTGGAAATATTATTAAGTTGCATAGATACGAAGTAAAAGTATCAATGTTAGTTTTAAGTAAGTAGAAGTATGCTTTAAGTGTGTTAAAGAGCAAAAGCCTTAGAGTCTAGTGTAAAAACAAGCTTCATAATAAATTTCAGTGAGAGCTCAAAAACATTGCTTTAGACATAATAAAAGCATAGAAAGAATATCGCTTACATTTTTCAGATAGAACAGATTGGCTACACGCACACATTATACGTAAACTTTCATATTATAGAAAAAGAATTCTAATAGATTTAGAAGAAATGCTTCATGTTTTAGCTCATTAGATAATTTGTAAATAAAAATGTGTGCATTGGGGAGAGGCTTGCTCTCTTGCTCTCTCTCTACCTCCATCACCATCATCATCATCAGTACTGTATGAAAGAGGAAAAACAGAAGAATAATGATCAGTTAGTGTCTGCCTTTACACAGGACTCTGTATTAGACTGCAGCTTCTGCCTCTGCTTGAGACTCTGCACCAGGCCACAGCTTCTATCTCCACCCAGAATTCTGTACCAGAGAACTGCTGCTCCTGCCTCTGCCCAGGACTCTGCACCAGAGAGCTGCTTCTGCTTTAATTGGGACTCTATGCTGAAAGCTTTAACACAGACTTCATAGCTTTAGACTCTTGTATTTGAGACTTACGTGTTCCTGTAATAAACAACTTTACAGAAACCCAGGCCATATATTCTTTTACTTTATTATTTGTCTCTTAATGTCTTTTATTAAACCTTTTTAAATGTACCAGGAAAGTGAACCTCATTTTTTTACAAGCTCTGTGCTGCAGACAGGCAGGGGACAGGGGAGTGGCCCTGGGGGAGGGGGTGTGGCAGCAGAGGCCTTGCTCCATTCAGGGTCTCTGCTCCAGGAGCAGCTTCACTGTCTGCAGGGACAGCAGAGAGGGCAGGAAGCTCCAAACCACAACATCCAGGGAAACCAGTAGCACTGGCAGGTGCCAAGGGATGCAGCACTGGGAACCAAGCCTGGCTTGTCACACACAAGGAGGGCTGAGAAGGTTGATCCCAGCCTGGAGCTGCTCAGCTGGGAACCTGCAGGACAAAACGGGGAATGGGCTCAAACTCTGCCAAGCCCAGCCCTGGCCAAGCAGACCCAGAGCCAGTGACAGGAGCCAGAGCTGGGCCATGTGAGTGTGTGCTGCAAGGGCTGAGTGCCAGGGACTGGGGACACCTGGGCTGGGAGGGGATTTGGGCCTGCTCCCCCAGCCAGACTGGCAGTGGAGCTGTCCCTGGCCATGGTGTCACGTCCTGGCTGAGTGGGGAATGTCCCAGTGCAGCTACTGGAGTGAGTGGGGGGACCCAGTGCCACAAATGAGTGCAGTGGAAAGGACCCAGTGCAGCAAAGGGCAGTGGCCTCAGGCCTGGGCTGGGGTATCAGGGGGCTGCAGGGTCTCTCACCTGCTCCCCTCACCTGTTCCAGCTGTCCCAGCTCCCTCTCCAGTTCAGCCAGGCTGTTCTCTGCACCTTTCCTTGTCTCTGCCAGGACTCCTTGGCCAAAGTCTCCTTCAGCAGGATCGTCTGGCACCTCCTTCCTTGCAGGCCCTGCTGTGGGTGTTGCCTTTAGGAACTAGAACAGAGATCACACAGAGTTAGGGGAAATAAAATGGGTATTTATTGAGAGGCCTTCAACGGCCACACCCTGGCAGTACCTGTGCCATAGTGTGGCCCCTGCCCTGCCCGAGTGGCTCCAAGATGGAAGTAAAAGAGGGCTTGGTCACATGATTTCACATTTTTATAGACTTCAGTCCATTTGCACACAGGAGTCAGCCATCCAATTAATAGTCTCAAATTGTAAGGTGTCCTCCTCCTCTTCTCCTGGCTGGCCTGCCCTCCTCTTCTCACATGGTTTATACTTAGGACTTGGAGTGTGAAGAAACTGTCCTTGAGTCCATAGCTGGTATTGGACTATTTTGTCTTTATCACCCTAAAGCACAACGGAAAGCATACCCAAGCAAAACAGAAAACTCGGATCTTAAGGCATCATTTCCCCCCTTTAGAATCTTGACAAGGCCTCTACTACCTTGTCAAGTCTCTATTCTAAATTTCACCAACAACAGAAACTTAATAACTGATCAATGCCTAAAAATAATACTATAAATATATAACATTAGACAAGTGTTTAATAACAAATACATACTAATAAACATAAACTTTAACAATAAATTTAACAAGAACAATATTTCAAATATAATATAAAGAAGAAAAGCAATTAAACATAGAATACAAACACAGAAAAGGAATCACCCGAAATATGCCATCGTTTACATCGATCTTTGTTGTCAATATTGTTCAGGAGCAAAGCCTTTCTTAATTCTGAAGTAATTAATATATCAAGAGAGCATTAGATGTTTATCAAAACATCTTTTCTTTTAGACTTCTGCATCCCAGTCTGCTGCACCAGGCAGCTACAAACTGTTAGAAAATTTGGTATTTGATCTTTTCATTCCAGGCACATAAAAGAAATCACCTGAAATGGGTGATTCCTAACGGGTAATTGAGATGCTGAAAATGTGTTCTAATAAATATCCAATGCTCTGCTTGCCCCAAGCTGCATCTGCAGCTGAGATACCTCCCCTGGGACCTGCTCGTGAGACAGAAAGCGTCCACCAGACAGCACCCCAGATGTGACACAGATGTGCTGGAAACACCAGCAGATTTAGGTGCTCACCTCAAACATACATCCACACCTACAGCACAGAAACATCTTACAAACTGCAGGATCTAATGTTTATTTGATGAGATGAGACACATCCATTATATTTGCATTCATAAAGTTGCTGCAGATAAATACCTCATGCCTGAGTCTGCAGTGCTGCCCTATTTGACAGATCAGGGGGAGAACTGACAATACCCCACAAGCCCTGAGTCTCTGTGCATTCCCTCTTAGGCCCATTTTGTTTCAGTGCTGGCCCAGCCCTGCTGTTCTGAGCTCTGTGGCTCTGACCCTTCCCGAACCCCTCCTGCCAGACTGCTCCCAGGAGAGGAGGGGAGGCAGAGCCAATAGCACAGGACAACCTGGACTGCAGCTAATTTAGTCTGCCTGGGTGAGTGAAAGCAGCACAACAGCTCTAACAGAGGCTCACTATCATTCGTGTACCAGTGGCCCTTGCTCCACCTCAATAAGTTAGAACTCACAATAAAGTCTTTCAGAAATTGGCAAATTTCACAGTGATACCTACAGATTATGGCAGCAACTTGTGCAAGAACAGTAAACAATATCTGACTGGTATTCTTTAACCAAGAAATCTAACCATATATTATAGTTCTAAATTTAAATACAAAGTAGAATTATTTAATGACATATTGGGGATTAAGTCCCTGAGTTCGTGGATGAGTTAGCCAGTCAATATCACCCACCAGATTCCAGTTGTTACTGTTTTGTTTCTGCTGAGCCCAGACAACTTGAAATCTCGCTTGATAGCAGGGTAACTCGAAGTAGGGGGCAAAGGAGAACACAGAGTTTTACAGAATCTCCAAGCTTATTTGGGCAAGCTTTAGAAATAATATTACAAACCTTCCCCACTCCTCCTGGAGTACAGATTGTTCAATATGTGGATGATCTTTTATTATCGGGGGAAGCTGAAGCTCAAGTTAGGCAGGCTACTGTAAAATTTCTGAATTTTCTGGAGAAAGAGGGATTAAGGGTATCAAAGGAAAAGCTACAGTTTATGGAATCAGAAGTAAAGTATCTTGGACATTTAATAAGCAAATGTAGCCAAAAGCTATACCCTGGAAGAAGTGCAGGAATCTTATCTCTTCCTTCTCCCTCTTTAAAAAATGAAATTAGAAAGCTGCTTGGATTATTAGGTTATTGTAAAATATGGATTGAAGGGTACACACAGGCAGTAAAGTTTTTGTATGCAAAATGACCGAGGAAAGTGATGTAAAGTGGACTAAAGAAGAAGAACTAAAGTTAAAATTAGCCTCGGTACCAGCTTTAAGCTTACTCTCATTAGAAAAACCCTTTCATCTGTATGTCAGTGTGGAAAATAGAGTGGCTCATGGAGTTCTGACTCAGGAATGGGGAGGGGTGAAAAGACCAATAGCCTATTTATCAAAAATGTTGGATCCAGTAAGTCATGGCTGGCAGCTACTGCTATTCTGGTAGAGGAAAGCCGTAAGCTCACTTTTGGAAATAAACTGATTGGGTGTACACCCCATGCAGTTCGAAATGCGCTAAACCAGAAAGCTGAAAAATGGTTAACAGATTCTAGAATGTTAAAAATATGAAGCAATTTTATTAGACAGTGATGATTTGACACTAAAAAAAAAAAAAAAAAAAAAAAAAAGGTTTAACCTCAGCTCAATTTTTATATGGGGAGTCAAAAAAGTGATTTGATACATGATTGTTTAGACATTATCCAACACCAAACAAAGATTCGAGATGATCTGGCAGAATAGGCCCTCCAGGAAGGGGAAAAAAAATATATGTTGATGGTTCCTCCAGATGTTTGCAAGGAAAAAAGGATGTCAGGATATGCTTTAATTGATGGAAAAAATATGCAAACTATTGAAAAAGGAAAACTACCTTCCAATTAGTCAGCTCAAACCTGTGAGTTATATGCTCTAAAAAGAGCATTGGAATATTTAAAACATAAAAAAGGAACCATATATACTGACTCGAAGTATGCTTTTGGGGTGGTACACACTTTCGGAAAAATTTGGGAAGAAAGGGGGTTAATTCAAAAGGAAAGAGATTAATACATGAGGGCCTCATTTTGGAAATTTTAGAGGCATTAAAAGTGCCTGAGGAAATATCTGTGGTACATATTAAGGGACACCAAAAGGGAATGACTCCAGAAATAAGGGGAAATAACTTGGCAGATCAAGAAGCTAAAGATGCAGCGGAAAAAGGGGTCGAGAAAGTCATGCTAATTTTGACCCCAGAAAGGGAAGAATTAGCAATTTCAAAATTTAATGAAGCCGAAGAAAAAGAATTAAGAAGGATAGGGGGGAAGTCAGATGAGTCCGGGAAATGGAAACTTCCTGATGGCAGGTAATTACTTAATAAGACACTTACTAGAAAAAATATTAGAAGAAATGCATCAAAAGACTCATTGGGGTACTCAATCTCTGTCTGATCACTTCCTAAGGAGTTATGGCTGTATTGGGATTGTTGGATTAGCAAAACAAATAACTGAAAGATGTATAATCTGTCAGAAGGTAAATAAAAAGGTAATGGGAAAAACACCCCTTGGAGGTTGTATATTAGCACTCCGACCATTTCAAAGTATTCAAGTAGACTTCACTGAACTTCCCCAAGTATAGAGAAGGAAGTTTTTATAACAGACCATCTAACTCATTGGGTGGAAGCTGTTCCCACTGTCAGAGCCACAGCCAATGTGGTCTGTAAAACCCTTTTGGAACAATTTATTCCCAGGTATGGAATGGTTAATAGAATGGACTCAGACCGAGGAACACATTTTACATCAACAGATAATTCAAACTTTGGGAATAAAGTGGGAATTGCATACACCATGGCATCCACAAAGTTCGGGCCGGGTAGAAAGGATGAACTAGACTTTAAAAAGAACTCTAACAAAATGAATGATTGAAACCCAGATGTCCTGGGCGAAATGTTTACCTTTGGCTCTGTTGAGAACCCAAACACAACCTAGGTCAGACTTAGGAGTGTCACCTCATGAAATGATGTTTGGGTTACCCTTTCTGACCACCCAACATGAAATTGTCACTTATGAATTAGGGGAAAAGAGTATTAAAGGATATATTAACACAATTGCAACAACCCTTGAAAATTTGTGAATAATCTCTCAAACCACACCTCTAGGTTTTAAAATCCACAATATCCAGCCAGGGGAATGGGTACTGGTAAAACATGGGAAAAACAATCTTTAACCCCACAATGGGAAGGTCCTTTTTAGGCATTGCTGACAACTGAAGCCGCTGTCTGGACCAGGGAACACGGGTGGATCCATGCCAGCAGAATCAAAGGACCTGTGGAGAAACCTAAAGAGTGGGCCATAACATCTGAACCTGGTGACACTAAATTGACTCTTAAAAGAGGACCAGTTGGTGACAAATTGGGAGGACCCAAATGACAACTTCCATCAATGCCACACGGTATATCTTGTCTGATTTGTTCTAAACGTTGAACATATTCACTGGATTAAGTATAAAAAGGTCTAAAATTATAAAACTGAAATTGTAAGACATACAATTAGCAGTCTCATTATAAGAAGTTCTGAATACCAAATCTTGTCCGTATCCAGATAATATTACGAACCACTAAAATAGCAACTTTATTTTGTGGATGGGATTTACTAATACCTGTTGACTGGGAAATACCTGAGCTGGGGAAACAGTAAGAATCTACAGCTAAAGAGTGTCAAAAACAGTAAGTGACAAGGAAATTGAGGGCAAGACTGGATTGGCCTCTGTATCTGCCACCGAGAAGATCATAACACCTGCTGTGGGCTGCAACCCCATAGGCATGGGAGGTGGAGGTATAAGCCATACCGGACCTCTGTTATTCCTTTTTCTGTCACTCATTTTTTGCCTTTTCCCCGTCAGGAGCTTGTCAAGGCCATGCTACAGATGCTACCAGAAGCTGTACATGGAAAGACACCGAGGTTCTTTCCTTATTACACATACCCATGTCAACAGCCACTGTTATAACCCATCCAAATTAAGTACTTGTGAACACAAGGGGAAAAAGTATTGGATTGCAGAAAACCTTGGAATAAGTGATGACAAATTGGAAAATGAATGTCCAAAAGGAGAGAAATGGATTTGTTTTACATATAGCATTAACAGTAAGGCTCAAGATTTGGTAAAAGAACAATTAATAAATATAAAAGGAAAAATAGCACCACAGCCTAAAATTGTACAATTTCACTTCAAAATTTGTATACAAAACTTGAAAAGCAACTGGAAGGAGAGATAGATATCTCGAGACTGGGAAAGAACCAGTTTGTAGAATTAGGAGAAAGAATAAGTAAAGAGCTTAATGTAACTAACTGCTGGGTCTGTGGGGGGCTCTCATGTCAGAAGAATGGCCATGGAAAGGCAGTAGCCTAGGTCCAATTGAACTCCTTAAGTGGAACCAGACAAATACCAAGGGGGAAAGGCGACCAGAAGGGTGGATTTTAAGTTCAACAGTGAGAGGGGAAGAATGTCTCTGGTGCACTGGGAAAAATTTTCATAAAGAAGTAGGAAATACTTCTTGTAAGAGATACAAAGTAAGTAATGGAACATTGATGTGGTGGATCCCAAAGGAACCAAGCCAGTATTGGACCCAGGGAAAATCAAAAAGGGAAAAGTGTGCATATAACGACAGAATTAGACTTTTTCAATGTAATGATACAGGCAAAAATCCTTACTATGGAATCCCAGAAATATCCAAATTTTGGGAAAACATAAATCAACAAAAAAATAATAATTGGAAATCACCTGATGGCTTATTTTTGATATGTGGGGAAAGAGTGTACCCTAGTGGAAAGGGAGTTCTACTCTGGGAATTATACAGGCAGGATTTTTTCTTTTACCAGGACCAAAGGGTGACCAATTAGGAATATCAGTTTATGAGGACTTAAAGAGAAACAAAAGGGAATTAATTGGAGGGTTCCAAAATTGGATAGAAGAAGAATGGCCCCCTGAACGCATAATTGAAACATATGGGCCAGCTACCTGGGCCCAAGATGGGAGCTGGGGATACCGAACTCCAATTTACATGTTAAATCACATTATGAGACTCCAGGCAGTGGTAGAAATAATAACAAACAAAACTGGTCAAGCAATGGAATTAATAGCAAACCAACAAAGTAAACAAGGGCTGCAGTGTATCAAAACAGACTGGCTTTAGATTACTTGTTGGCAGAAGAAGGAGGTGTGTGTGGAAAATTTAATACATCAGATTGTTGTTTGAAGATAGATGACAACGGGGATGCAGTACTAGATATAGTCAATGATATCAGAAAAATAGTTCATGTACCAGTACAAAAATGGGAATCAATGCTAAACCCTAGCTGGTGGGACAATGTATTGGGAATTGAATGGTGGAAGAAGGTAGGCTTCTTCCTTTTATGTGCTATAGCTGGCTTGATCTTTCTTCCTTGTCTGATCCCCTGCTTTATTCGGCTGATCACCAGCGTGGTTCAAGGCATGCAAGTTGTAACAATGCCTGTGGACCCAAAATTGGCTACATCTGGAACACCACAAAGGATCATGGTATTAAAAGAGAAAAAAAGTAAAAATGACCTCTTGAAAGAAGCAAAAATGATATATGAGGAAAATGAGGAAAAAAAGGAGACTAGAAAACAAGGAATATTGCTCAAGCCAAATGATGTGTAAAAATAAAGATGGGGAGTTTTGTTATGAATGCATGAAATATTGTTGGCTCTTCACAAGTATTGGATAAATGCTGTATGTATAATGCTAAAATAGCATTTCTATATGGATATAGTCTTGGTTAATAGTAAAAGTTAGACATAAGTTTTTTTTAGAGATAGTCTGCTTAAACTACCCGCTTAGTCAAAGATAACAGCCCATGAACATGCGATGGGGACCCCTGCAGCTGACAAGACAATTATCGACATGCACCAGCTGGGACTACCACCCAAATTAAAAGGGATAAGGAGAAGAATAAAACCACAAGCCAAGAAACACGCACGCTCTAAAAAGGCGGACCCGAGGAGTGGCCGTGCTAAACAGTTCCCAGAAACAGTTGACTATGCAGGAAGGTCTATGAATATGTAACAAATGGATGGATTGCAAAACGTATTTAAAGGGGTGTTCCCAAAGTAGCGGTGTGCTCTCGGCAGCATGCCAAGCACGTGGCTGTTTAAACCCTTTGCTTTATGTATGTCTCCTATAGTCTCTTTATTAAACCTTTTAATACTCCCAAAACAGTGAACCGTGTTTTTCACATTTTTCTTTATCACAGTCCAGCTCACATGCTAATACCAGGAAAAGCCGGGCATATTTTAGCTCTTCAAAAAATTTATATCTACGTATTTCAGATATTAAACTTGATATTAATTTTCGATTTAAACTTCCAAACTTAGGCCAGGTTTCTCCATTGTCTAATTCATACACTGGCCAGATTTTTTCCAAGAGTCTAATAAGTTTAGGTTTTGAAAGCTTAGACTCCTCTCCAATCAGATTTGCCCAGCTTTTCAATATTAGCCCCAAAGGGCTATCTCTTGGGATGCTATTATTAACAGATTCAGAAGAGGATGTGCAACCCATCCTGATATCCTAAAATGTACAGCAAAGCACAAACAGTCAGGATTTGAACCTGTCAACTCTCTGAGCCACAGCACAGACACTAATTAACTGCACCACTCCTTGGCTTCAAGCCAAGAGTGCTGCAATTCAAACCTGCTCTTTATGAAGGCAGTCCTTCTTACAGATAAAGAGCAGAATTGTTGTGCTGAGGTTCTCCAAAACAAATTCACACTTTACAAAATTATTAATTACAAATTACAAATCCTATTAGCATCTAACCCAGATGCTAAACAAACAGAATACCCTTTTATTCCATCATTCACATGTCTCTGTTCCCAGGGTTCTTGGCTCTGATATCTCTGGACCTCCGTTGGGCCTTTCCAGAGCTGCCAGCCTCAGTCAAAGGATTTTCCAGATGCCTCCTCTCCTGGCTGGCTCGCCAAAACTGTTGCCTTTAGGAGCTGGAACAGAGATCACACAGAGTTAGGGGAAATAAAATGGGTATTTATTGAAAGGCCTTCAAAGGCCACACCCTGGCAGTACCTGTGCCATAGTGTGGCCCCTGCCCTGCCCGAGTGGCTCCAAGATGGAAGTAAAAGAGGGCTTGGTCACATGATTTCACATTTTTATAGACTTCAGTCCATTTGCATACAGGAGTCCACCATCCAATTAATAGTCTCAAACTGTAAGGTGTCCTCCTCCTCTTCTCCTGGCTGGCCTGCTCTCCTCTTCTCACATGGTTTATACTTAGGACTTGGAGTCTGAAGAAACTGTCCTTGAGTCCATAGCTGGTATTGGACTATTTTGTCTTTATCACCCTAAAGCACAACGGAAAGCATACCCAAGCAAAACAGAAAACTGTGATCTTAAGGCATCATTGGGAGGAGCACAACCAGCTTGAAGGTCTTTTCCAACCTCAGCAATTTTTGGCTGTGGTGCCTTTCCGTGACACCAGGATGCAGCAGCTCTGCCAGGCCGCACCAGTTGTGACTGGGGTGTGGGTCCAAAATATCCCTTGGTAGAAGGGAGTGATCCCCTTTTTTTTCCAAGCCCATCTGTGGTGCAGAGACTGTCCAGCTTTGTCCCAGAGTCAATTTAGGAGCTTTCTGAATCAACAGCACCATAGTTGTGACTGCTACAAGTAGCTGGGCCATCCTTGGCATAAGGGAATAATTCAAAAGGTCTCGTGGGACATGCCAAGCCCAAAGATGGAGTCCTCATTAGTGTTCCTTAAATAATTTGAAAGCAGCCCAAGTATCATCAGTCCATCTAATAAAGTCTTTATGGGCAGTTTTAAAAGCTTATACAGAGGTTGAGCCAATAATCAAAATTACTGATCCACTCCCTGACTATTTGAGAAAGGCACACATTTCCCTTACAGTTCATGGCACATGCTCACTTTCCTTTGACCTCAGAGACTTTCAAAGCCCAGGGAGGATCACAGTCATCTTCATCACTTCTCCCTCAAGAGCCTGTAACTATTTAATTTTAAGAAGGTCCAAAATTCAACAGGTCTTGGTCCTGTTCTTTAGTTCCAGTGCCTAGCAGGACATGAGCCCCTTGTGGATTAAAGGACTTCTGTTCTTCTAATTCCTTTGCCAGTATCTCCCAAACTGTGGGGCAATTTTTAAAATCCTTGTGGCAGTGCAGTCCTGCCTGTGGATTTTCCCACTCTAATGTGAATAGTTCCTGGCTGTCACAGCTTGGAGGTGTGCAGTGAAAAGTGTCCTTTGAATGCAGTACAAGTGCAACATTCACAATTTTCTTTTAGCATGCTTAAGAGTGTATAGGTTTACTACTATGCTACTTTATTGATTGCTCCAAAAGCTTTTAATTTGAATATCCCCTTCATGAGATTTTATCTCTGCACCCAATTTTTTCAGTGAGATTCCTCCTAATAATGGTTTTGGAGAGTTAGGCAGGCACAAAAGGTCCTGCTTCTGATGGCCATCCATTTTTCAATTTGCCACTTTTACCTTCCTCCTGAACTTTCTCTTACATTTATTGTTTTTTTATCTGTGGCTGCAGCTGCCCTTCTTAGTCCTGCGTACACTGGATTGCAGCGAAATTTAACCATTCCTTTTCTTGGCAATCTAAATGCTTAGGGCAGACATTGAACATAAAAATTTAATCCTCTTATTCTTATTTTCCTTCTCTAAATCCAAAACCAAAGGGTCTGAAGGTTCAGAATTAACTCTACAATCCTTTGGCCATTCAGGGTGATTTCTTCAAAGTGAAAAACATTTCAGCAAACATCACTTCATCCCTTTGTTGCTCTCAATGCCAGAATAACATCAGTTGTAACAGAGTGTTATTGTCTAAGGTAGTATTTTGTGGGCACTTTTCTCACTGAAGAACTGAGATTTCTTTTCAAAGGACTCTCACCAATCAAAGCTCCAGGCTCTGCCCAGCTCCTGCTGCCTTTCATGGGATCATAGACTCATTACAGTTAGAGAAGATTTCCAGCACCCTCAAGTCGATCTCTCATCAAAATATTTTTCACCCCACACCAGGCAGCAGCAGTTTCACTTTCCCACTGCTGCAGGAATACATATAATTTCCAGGAAAACATAGGATTTACAGGAATGCAGGAAGAAGGGGAGGATGGTGCTCCAAACATCAGAGCTAATATTCTTCTGCTAGCCGTGTTGAGGACTATAACACAACAAACTGTTTTTCCCTGTAATTCATGAAGTGCATGCAGGGATGCTGAGATCCACTTGCAGCCTGTGAGAAGAGGTGCTCACGCTGGAGCGAGTGCATGCTGGAAAAGTGTAATCTAGTGGGAAGCTCAGAGAGAGAAGACCCTTACTTCCACAGATAGCAAAAGACACTTGCTTCCAAACTGCAACAGCTCATCCTTGAAAGACTAAACCCCATAAGATAATGAGCTGTGAAAAAACAGTTGTGGGAAGTCTGCCTGTGAGAGGAACTCATGTTGCAGCAGTTTCGGTGGGACTATTACTTGTGGAAATTAAAAACATGCTGGAAAAGTTCACAGAGAACTGTCTCTCCTGGGAAGGACCCCAGAGAACAGCAGAAAAAAGAAACTCCTTTCCCTAAGCAAACTAAAGAAAGATTTTTAGGAAAAACAAACTGATAAAGATTGCCATGATTTGTCTCTCTGTGCTGCCAGTGAGTAGGAAGGAGGGACTGGAGGGAGGAAAAAAATATTCAAAGGTTTATTTTAGTTCTCACCATCCTCCGTTAATTCTCTTAATAATTTTTTTTCTACAATTAAAGTTTAAGCCAGTTTTGTCTTCAGTGTTTTCTCCTAATCCTTATCTCATCTCATGAGCTCTGCAGTTTTTTCTTTCCCCCTCTTCTGCTCAACTATAGCAGAGGAGAATGAGTGAATAGTTTTGTGGGTGCCTGGCTTTGGCTGGTGTCAAACCATGACAAGGGGTTGCAAAGAAACCTGGTTTTGGGGTGAGGCTCCAGGAAGACATTGGGGTTTCAGGGTAGGGGGTGCTCTGCTGTAAGAACCAGGTTTGGGGTGGTTGCAAGGAAACACAGGTTTTGAGGGGGATGGCTGCAGTGAGACCCGCGGTCTGTGGGTTGGGGGGCTGCAGAGAGAGCCGGGGTTTTGTGGCAGAGGGATTGCAGTGAGTGAGAGCCGGGATTTGGGGGGCTGTGGGTGCAGCGAGGACCAGTGTGGTAAAAGGGGCACTGTGTGTGTGACATGGACTCCCATGCTGGGATGATCAGGGTGTGACTGGCAGCTTCCCCTCCAGGGAGGCAGTGGTGACCTGTCCCCACACCCAGGGAGATCTGGGGCTGTCCTCCCCATGAAGGGACCGCAGAGAGGGCTGTGGGTTACCTGGGAGCAGGGCTGGCCCAGGAATTCCCCCTGTGGAGCTCAGGAATGCTGTCCTCCTGCCCTGTGGCTGCTCCATGCAGTCACACCCATGGGACCCATGTCCTTCCCATCTCCTTGTGCCAAACGTTGTCTTCTTCTTGGCTATTTTAGCTTTGGGAAAGTGGCTGATCCAGCACAAATCTCAATACTGGGTCACATATTCCAGCCTTGATTTAAGCATTGAGGCTTGGTGTGCTCTGCCCTTTGCAGCTTCCAAAGCTGGGTTACTGTGTTAGAATCACAGATGGGGTCGGGAGATACCTAAAAGCCCATCCAGTGCCACCCCCTGCCATGGGCAGGGACGCCTTCCATTGTCCCAGGGTGCTCCAAGCCCTGTCCAACCTGGACTGGAACTCTTCTAGGGATGGAGCAGCAACAGCGTCTCTGGGCACCCTGTGCCAGAGCCTGGCTGTGCCTCAGCCTTTAAACTGTGCCTGGCAGAAGATCTGCGGTGTCCTGGATTAGGGTAAAACTTGGGAGGAAACCTGCAAATGGGGTCCCTCTAGAAGGCAGACACTAGTAGGCCCTCCCCAATTGGTTTGGGAAAAGATTTCCATGGAGAAAAGTGGAAAAAATGTTCATTCAATAAGTAAAGCACTTACAAATACAAAAAATGAATAATATTAAACAATAAAGGTTCTCGCTGTTCTGAAGAGATGGCAACTATAGAAAGTCCTTGTCATGGGGGTGTAGCTCAGCGCGCTCACTCTTATCAGTCCCTCCTGCACGGGAAAACGCTGCATCCTGGCCCTTGTCCAGAGTCCCTCTCCTGCTTTTTCTACATGTATGCATATCCAACTATCACACTTCCCAATATTATTACCAGAACTGGCACAGTAGTCAGAGGTCTGCAACAGACAGGTCTTGACTGTAAGCAGCCAGCATCACACCTGGTGTGGAATTTGGATCTAATTCAATCACCTGACTCCAAAAATAGTGGTTCCACATCCACATTCTGTTCCAGTAAATTGCCTGATTTCTCGGAATTAACCCAGGGCCCCTGAATGGGTGAAGCCGCACCCACCGGAGAGCCAGGGCTGCATAAAGAGCCGGGGCTGTGCTGGACTTGTGGCATCGCAGGAGCTGCGGGACACGCACGGACAAGGTCGGGCCCTGGGGATGAGCTGTGGGCTGGGAGCCGGGAGCAGCAGCGAGCGGGATCTTGTTGCTCTCCTGCCTCCTGTTGCGTGTGTTTGCCACGGCTGCGGAGATGGGCGGGCAGGAGAAGAGGGCTCTGAGGGCAGCGGGCGGGCGGTGTCTGCTCCGAGCGGGGGCTGCAGGAAGCCGCCTTTGCTGGAGCCGCTTTGGGGCAGCTCGGGGGAGCCGTGTGCGCTGCGGGGGCTGAGCTGGGAGGGGGCCGGGCTCAGAGCTGGGGCCGGATGGCTGCGCTCCCCGCATGGCAGGAGCCGTGGCACTGATGCCGGGGGGCTCCTGGCCCCCGAGCCGCTCCTTCGGGAGCAGGGCAGCTCCGTGGGGATGAGGGGCACGCACGGCACATCCTGCTCTGTCCCCAGCCCAGAGTCACTTCTTCCTTTTCCTCCCCACGCACGGAGGGTGGGATTCTCCTCTCTCACAGTCTGAGCGTCACCACCCAGAGCGCTCTGGTCCCTGGGACAGCCCCACAAAGGTGTCAGTGTTCCCAGAGCCCCTTTCCCTGGGGCAGGGCTGTGGAAAACTCTCTCGGGGGGCTCTTCCCATGAAAGGGGGTGCGGGCATTCCCATGGCAGGTCCTGCTGTCAGCCTTGCGGCTTCCCTCGTTTGCTTCCAAGGAGGAATTGGATCCGGAGTTATGCCCTGAATGTGCTTAGTGCCTCTCTTCGGGCACTGACACAGTCGCTCGGGCTTTTTCCCTGTTCCTGCAGCAATGGGAAGCTGTGCAGGAACTGCCAAGGGTGCCTGGGGGCAGGATCAAGGTGTGGCTGGGCTGGAGTTAATGTTGTCCAGGGCAGCCTCTGGCTCCTGAGACTGAACCAGCGCTGGCAGTGCTTCAGTGGGAGAGAATTTGGGAGGGGACAGGGCTGGGACAAAAGGCTCAGGTGGACAAGCTCCAGCAGTGACCCTGAGCCAGCAGTTCCCTTCCTGAGCAGCTGTCCCACACTGGGGCTCTGCTGTCCAGGGAGCAGCTGGACATGTGCCCACCGAGGGCACTTGGTGCCCAAAGTCCCTGCTGTGCTCTGCCAGCACGCCCAGCTTTCCTCTGCTGCTGAACTGCCCTTCTCTCGAGCCAGTGGCTGTTCCTGTCCTGCTGTCCCCAGTGGAGGAGAAGGGTTGGCCTCCAGTGCTCCCTGCAATGAATCTGCCGTGCTCATGGGCTGCCTTCCCCTGACTGGCTGCTCTTCTCCTTTAGGATTTTGGGTCTCTCCGTGGTGCTCTTCCTCCTGAATTCTCGAGTGGTTCCCATCTTCTTCTCCACACCCTGCCGTGTGCCCCAGGCCTGCCACTGCTGCTGTGCTGTGTCCCCTGAGCTGGGGCCCTCGGCTGCTGGTGTCTGCTGGAAGCCAAGGCTGGGAGAACAGGAGCATCTGCTGTGAGGTGGGTGAGGGGAATCAGAGCACACAGCCCTTGGTCAGACTGCACAAATCTGGAGGGATTCCCCAGGGAAAACTTCCCGTGGAGGCTCTGGAAGGCTAAGGAGCGCTTAGATGTCTAGCTGAATCCAAGACCCTGGGATTGATATCTGTATTGGCAAGAGTCTTGTGGCCTTGGTGGGATGGAGGCTGAATGCTCAGAAGGATTTTTTTGCAAGGAATAAATGTCTCCTGTCCAAGTGAAGTGAGACTGGGACAATTTTGAAGGTTATGTGACAAGGCGAAAAATCCAAAGGGTTTAAAGGCAAGTTCCCAGTGAAAGCACCAGATCCGTTAGGGTGAGAATCATGGAATGATGGAATGGCCTAAGTTGGAAGAGATCCACCATGGTCCTGGGACAGGCAGGTCTGAAAGCTTTACTGAAATCCAAAAAGCTCTGATTCACTGGCTGTCTTTTATCAACTCCGTGAGTTAATGTGTTGTGAAAGGAAATTTAGGGTAGGACGAGCAGGAACTTTCCCTCTTTAGTCCATAGTGTTGCCTTTAGGAGCTGGAACAGACATCACCAAGAGTTAGGGGAAATAAAATGGGTATTTATTGAAAGGCCTTCAAAGACCACACTCTCGCAGTACCGGTGGCACAGTGTGGCCCCTGCCCTGCCCGAGTGGCTCCAAGATGGAAGTAAAAGAGGGCTTGCTCACATGATTTCACATTTTTATAGACTTCAGTCCATTTGCATACAGGAGTCCACCATCCAATTAATAGTCTCAAACTGTAAGGTGTCCTCCTCCTCTTCTCCTGGCTGGCCTGCCCTCCTCTTCTCACATTGTTTATACTTAGGACTTGGAGTCTGAAGAAACTGTCCTTGAGTCCATAGCTGGTATTGGACTATTTTGCCTTTATCACCCTAAAGCACAACGGAAAGCATACCCAAGCAAAACAGAAAACTGTGATCTTAAGGCATCCATAGTCGCTGTGACCCATGATTGCCTTGTCCTTCAAGGGTTTTTCTATCTAAAGTGACCAGCAGTGATGGACCTGTACTGGTTTAACTGACAGGTGTCTGCCAAGGAATCTGAGCACCTTCTTTGAATGGAGAATATTATAGCTTCTCTCCATATTATTATAACTTTGAAATTATTTCAGGCAAATATATGGGAAAAGGAATAGCTGGTATTTACTGGAGTATAGATACCTGTATATACCCATAGAAAGAACAATAGCAGAAGCAACAAATAAAACTAGAAACCCCATCCTATTATCATCACTTTAATGAAGGGATGGGACTCCTATCAGGCTTAAAATGATTTATTACTCAGATACACATCAGCCTCAAAAGTCGTGAGATTTTAGAGGGGCAAAAATTTGGCCATAGTTCAAAGCACCCACAAGTTTCTTTGTTACAAGGCACTAGATAACATTCTAATCCAATGAACTTCCAAAGAAGTTCATTTTGTTTTTCTAACCTATCACCTTTACTTAATTCTGCTGCACTGCGGGTACTTTTATTCAAAGGTCTACTATTACACGTACACACATATACTTCCAACATCTAAACACATAGCTTAACCTATACAATTACATTACTGCACTATAAAACCCTCTTTCTTATTCACCTAAGCCATATTCTCACTTACAACTATAGAAAACAAAGTTTATAATTTTTTTTGCTTAATGTCTATGTACTTTTATTTTTACATCACTCAAAGTCTCTTCTCAGTCAGCAAATGAAACCCTTCAGTGTCTGTGGAAGTTTCTATCTTTCCATTTCCTACACCATCCCAGCCTTGCCTCACCTGTCAGGTGGCTGCCCTTCGTTGCAGTTCCAGGCACAGCCAGCAGGGGCGCTGGTGGCTCCTGACTGGGCAGGGTGGGTGTGATGATTCCTCCACGCCTGCAGGGGGCGCTGTGGCCCCTCTTTGCTGGCAATGGCAGCTCTGGCACAGGGGAGAGGAGAGCTGGCTTCCCCTGCACAGCCCACAGGGAGCACCGCTCTCAGTGCCACTGCCGACCTGGGATGGTGAATTGGGCTGTAGGAAAACACCCCAAAGGAGTGGGGCCTGGCTGGGGGATTGATCCTTTGCACGGTTCACCAGCAATGGCTGGACCTGAGGTCAGGCCTGGTGGGGCTGGGCGGGTGCTCCCGGCTCTGGCCTCCCATGCAAGTAGAGGAGCAGAGAAGCAAGCTGCAAGCCCTGGTTACAGTGCTGAAGCCGAAAAAACCAGGAGGGGAACAAAAGAAAAAAACCATAGGGCAAGAGGATCTCAGGTCAAACACACTGTTGTGCATGGTCCCTGTCTTGGTCACCCCTGCTGGGGGCAAGAGCAGGCCCTGGCCCCAAACCCAAAAAAATCCTTCACCCATCGTGATATTCCTGAGTCTGGGGGAGCGGGAGAACAGCGACAATCTAGACACAAACCAAAACCAAAACCAACCTGTCTATGGGATAAGAACCATCCCCAAGGCTGGACCCCAGCACCTTCTAGTGCCGTTTTCCAGGGCCCCTCTGTAGCTCACCCCCGAGCAGCATGAAGTCAGCTGCCCTCAAGGCCAGGGTTGAAGGATTGCAGGCAATTTTCCTCCTGTCACCAGAGATTTTAAGCTCAGTGCCTCCATGGTGGCTGTGGCTGAGATGGCCACCAATGGTCACTGGGCTGACAAGACCCTCTCAGCAAACGAGCAGCAGATCACAGGGGGCACCTCTCTGAGTCAGTTGCCAAAGGCTCCAGTCTCCCCTGAAGGGCCACCAGGATGCCCCAGGCACAGCTGTGGGCAGGAACAAGGTGGATTTCCCCCCGACTGTGCCAGGAAGCAGCTCCTGGGAAGAGGCGTGAGTGGGGTGAGGGAGGGGCTGCAATTGCAGCTGGAGCAGGAGCAAAGGTCAGAGATTCCCTGTGGCCGTGCTGGGTGTGGGGGGAGTGTGTCTGGGGAGTGTGGGGTGCCATGGGGGGAGTGGAGTGTGTCAGCACTGCCCCTGGGTGCTGGGAGCAGCAGGCTGGGCCAGAGAGAGAGCAGGGCAGCCATGGGGCTGGGCAGAGGGTGCAGGATGCAGTCAGGGCTGTTGGGTGGGCAGAGGGGCTGTGCCAGTGCTCCAGGGAGCCAGGAAAGTCCCTGGTGTGTGCACTTGTGGATTGAGGAGTCCAGCTGGGAGGATGTGGGTGATGGTGAAGGCAGCACCTTGTTCAGGGCAGGCTGTGTAGCTTAGTGAGAGAATGTGTGTGTGTGTGTGTGTGTGTGTGTGTGTGTGTGTGTGTGTGTGCATGTGTGTCTGTTTTTGTGTTTGTGTCTCTGTGTGTCTGTGTTGTCTCTGGGATCCACACTCAGCTTTAGGGTTGATCCTGCACCCAGGAAAGCAGCAGGCACATCCAGGCTGCAGGGAAGGACACCCTGGCTCTTCTGCCAGCCCACGCCGGGTTCCAGCGACCGGGTGGGAGCAACCCCAGGGTTGCAGCTGCTGCAGAGCCTCTGCCAGGAGGCCGGGGCCTCTGACAACACCTTAGGGAAAGTCTCTTTGCTTCCTCCACAGCCATGGCTTTGCCAGAGGACACACAAGAGGGGGATGCAAAGGCCCAGCTCCTGGCAGAGGCATTTCAGAAGGAAGGACTGGATCCTGGATACTGGCTGCCCAAAGTGTCAGAGATCCTGGGAATCAAGTGCAGAGAAGCCCTGCAACGTCTGGAATATAAGGACTACCTCAAGTTGGAGTGTGAGGTACGGCACCCCTGGGAGAAAAAGGCACTCCAGAAACTCCTGAACATAACAGATGACAAAACAGCCTGTAAAGCGGTGCAGAAGTCCATTGGCCCAATGAGTGGAGCCCTCAGGGATGCGTACAAAGCGCTGACGAATCAGAGAGGCAGCACAATTTTCGGAGAGGAACTGGGCACTGCAGTGCAAGAGGCCAGAGATTTCATGGAGACTGTGAAGGCCTGGGAGGTGATGGTGGATGAAAGGAAGCTGGTCATGCTGATGGAGCTCAAAGATGATCTGAGTGCAAGAACCAGGAACCACAGTGTGTGGATCAACGTGTGCCTGTCAGACAAATCCCTGCAGGACTTCCTGGTGAACACCGTGCGGAGGTGCCAGGAGTCACTTTCAGAAAACGCCACCTGTATCAGGGTAATGTTGAGAAGCCTCCTGGATCCTTATATCTACTCTGTCAAGGACTTCCCTGAGGCTTCCTTCATTATGCAATGGATCCTCCAGACTGAGCAGCCGCTTCCCAGATCTCCCAAAATCTCTGAGCTTGAAGAACTCATCAAAACACTGCAGCAAATGAAGGAGCACATCTATGCCGTCACTTACGCACGAGGAAGCTCTGCTTCTGCAGTTCATGAAGCAAAGACAGAAGCCACCCTGACAAGCAGCCTCGCCATTTACTCCTTACTCCAGTCTCTCCAGGAACGGTCTGAGAAGGACATGGAACTGTTGGTGCTCTTGATTGTGACCAGCACAGGGTACCAGGTGGAAAGCAGCACATTTCAGAACCTCCTTGGACACCCAGAAATTCAGTACATGGCTAAGGAGATGCAAGAAGCACATGAGGAGTATGTGAACCTGAAGGAGCAGGATGCTGATAGAGCTGAGGCCTCCCTTCTTCTGATAGGTTTGACTGTGACACCAGAAAGTCAAAAGTTGTCCCCTGAGCAGAAGAGGGAGCGTTTAGTTTTCATGGAAGATCACATGAAAGGCTTGTGGTCCCCACGGATAAAGAATCTCCTCCAAAAGCACAGTGCAGACACAGACTGGGAGAGGCTGGAACAGGACTTGAATTCCTTGATCAGTGGGTGCTTGGATGACAAGTGTGATGAACAGAAGATGCAGAAAATACTCACAGACCTGAAAGACACTTTTGCAACACCTGAGGCACCCGCTCCATTCCAATCCAAGCCAGACAGCAGCCAATCCAAAGCAAATGAAGCCATTGCAAACCAGGAATTCCTTCAGTTGCTCAAGCGCCTTGGACTTGAAAATCACTATCCAAGAAAAATGGGGATGGGAGATTTCTGCACCATCTACAAGACATCTCTGCAGAACAGCCAGCCCAGCAAGGACAAGGAACTGCCATTCTACTTCTTGCAAAAGCTGTTAACTGTGGATTACCAGGTGAGGTACCTCACTTGCTGTGAGAAGAACAACCCAGGCCTTGCACCCATGCCAGAAACTGGAGAGCAAAAGGAAAAAAAAATTGAGTCCTTTGAAAACTTTCTTGAGAATCTGAGGGGAGCAGCCCCTGGACGAGCAAGGAGGGAGGGCCATGTGCACCCCATGGACCTGCAGATGGCCATTTTCCATTGTGCTGATGACTTCCTGAGACAGACCCTTGCAACCAAGCTGGCCTTCTGCCAACTGGCACTGCCTCTGCTGCTGCCCAACCCCTGCACTTCACACATCGAGTTCCCGCTCTACGCCCTCAGCCAAATCCAAAAGAGCTGGAAAGAGACACAGAAGTCAGGACAGCAGGCCCAAACAAAGAGTTACAACAACAAACTCATCTTCCAGGCACAGACACCCATCGTGTCCTTCATCCGCATCGGCAGCTCGGCCTCCTCTTCCAAGTCTCAGCTCCTGAACGCTCTGCTGAGCAAACGCAAACACGACACTTTCTTCCACCGCCACTGCAGAGGCAGCACCAGAGAGCGTTTGCTGATGGAAGGGGTGATGGAGATCGCCTGGTACTGCCCCCGTGGAAGCCCTGATGACACCTTTGAGAGCTGCGTGGCTTTCTGTAACCTGCATGGAGATGCCAGGGATCACGGAGCACAGCTGCAGTTCCTGCAGGACATATCTGCTGTCAATGTGGCTCTTGTGTCTGAGTTGGAGAACATGGACAACAGGGGAAAAATGCTTCTGCAGGGACTGTGGCAGTCACAAAGGCCTTTGATTTGTCTTCTTACAGAAAAAGAGAATACTGCAAGTGGACAATCCAGCAAAACCATATCAATAGGGATCAAGAACAGAAACGAAGCAGAACTGATGGACCAGCTGACCAAAATTATCAGGGATCTCCTGGAAGGGTCTAATCCATGTTTCAGCCTGGACGCCTGCGCGGACAAAGCTCGCCAGCACGGATTTGTGGTGGATGCAGATCAACCCGCGTGTGTGACAGCCAAAGCAAAGGCAAAGGAGCTGGTGGACCTTCTGAAGAAAGAGAAGCTGTCTGAGATCAAATCCCAGCTGCTGCCGCTTCAAGGAAAACTGTGGTACCAGTGGTGCAAAAAGGACAAAGAACTCACTCGCCTGGAGGAGAAGGGGAACAAGAGCATTGAGCATCATCGCAGCCAAATTGAAAATGAGAAGAAAGCAATAAGAAAGAAGCAACTTGACCAAGCTTTTTCTCTCAACCCGCTGATGAAATCATTCCTTGGCTTTCTCCATGCCCAGCCAGCAGAAAACAAGAAATATTTCCTGCAATGGGTGAAGGTCTTCTTGGACGAGTTGTCCTGTGGCCGCCTTGAAGAACTGAGGAAAGTCTATGACATTTTATGGACTGAAATCCAGTCAGGAAAGAAAAACAAGAAAAACCCCAAGGTGAATGATCCATTGCAGAGTCGCCTGGATACCATCTCTGATGAAATCAATGATTCATCCATTGGCCTGGAGCACCTTCTGAGGGAAATAGGGCAGATTTATGAAGCTCTGGAATTCATGAAGTCCAAGGAAGACACTTTTTCCAAACTGCCGAAAATTGCAGCAGAGCTGATGGTTTTGGGGTATCCTGTGGAGCTGATGGATGGGGACGCTTCTTACCTGCCCTTACGCTGGGTGGGAGCAATCTTTGACAGCTTAATTGAGAGGCTGGGGGACAAACGAGTGTTTGTGCTCTCCGTGCTCGGCATCCAGAGCACAGGCAAGTCCACCCTGCTGAATGCCATGTTTGGTCTGCAGTTCAACGTCAGCGCGGGGAGATGCACCCGCGGAGCCTTCATGCAGCTCATCCCACTGGGCGAGGAGCTGCAGCAGGACTTGGGCTTTGATTTTGTGCTGGTGATTGACACAGAGGGACTTCGTGCCATTGAGATGGCCAACAAACAGTCCCTGAACCATGACAATGAGCTGGCCACCTTTGTCATTGGTGTCGGCAACTTGACTGTGATCAATATCTTTGGAGAAAATCCATCAGAAATGCAAGATGTTCTCCAGATCGCTGTGCAGGCTTTCCTGAGGATGAAGAAAGTCAATCTTTCCCCAAGCTGCCTCTTTGTGCACCAAAATGTGGGAGAAGCAACTGCCAAGGAGCAGAACATGGAAGGACAAAGGCGTTTGCAGGAAAAGCTGGATCAAATGACCGTGTTAGCTGCCCAGCAGGAATTCTGTGACATTTCCTCCTTCAGTGATGTCATTGGCTTTGATGTGAAGACCCACATTCACTACTTTGCTCACCTGTGGGAAGGAAACCCCCCAATGGCACCACCCAACCCCACCTACAGCCAGAACGTTCAGCAACTCAAGAGCAAAATCCTCCAGGCTGCCAAGGAGCAGTCACAGCGCAGCATTTTGAGGCTCTCAAGCCTGAAAGATCGTATTGGTGACCTCTGGAATGCTTTGCTGAATGAAAACTTTGTTTTCAGCTTCAAGAATTCCCTGGAGATTGCTGCCTACAGGAAACTGGAAACTGTCTTCAGTGGGTGGACCTGGAGACTGCGGAGTCACTTCTTAGATGTAGAGATGAGACTGACCAACAGAATTCAGAATGGGGACTTGCAGAATGTCACCAGAGAACACCTTGAAGGGCTGGTGCAAGAGACAAGTGATGCCATTGAGAAAGAAGTGGAAAAGTATTTCAGGGAAGACAAAGATCGTGAGACCCTGGTCCAGTGGAAATCAAGCACAGAGCTGAAGCTGAAAGAACTAAAAGATACTCTTCTTCATGAAACAAAAAGGAAATGTGAGAATCTTATTGAGCTACAGAAGGAGCAGAGGAAACTAGATGCAAGGAAGGTGGAATATGAAGATGAGCTTCTGAGAAGGAGTAGGGAGCTGGCTGTGAGTCTGAAAGGGAAGAGCCTCAGTGAGAGAGAATTGAATGACAGCTTTACTCTTGTGTGGAACAGTTGGATTGATGAAGTGTCTCGTGCTGCTCCTCCTCCAGAATGGGTGGATATCAATGCAGAAATCAAAGATGTCCTCCTAGAGCACTTTAAAGAGCCAGGTTTTCATGCACGGATCAGGTCATTTCCCAAAGACGTAGGATTTTCTTTTGACATGGGGAAATACATCTCAAAGAAAGCATTACTAGCCATTTTCTCAGGAAGCATTTCCAATGCTGATATGATGAACTTTCAGCACATCACAGATGACATCATAGCACGTGTGGAGGCAAACATTGAGAAGAAGGAACAGGAGAAACGGGATTACAGTCGAAATTTTATTCATGAAATACTTAATGAAGTACAGAAAGGTGTGAATTCTGTCCCCAGCAATGCAAAATGGACTTTTAACAGAGAGTACAGCATAGATTTGTCTCTGTATCTGTGCAAAATGGCAGCAGAAAGGTTTAAAGCCATGCACGAAGCATTCCAAAAGGCAAATGACCCAGTTCTGTACCTGAGCAGCAAGAGAGAAGATTTCTTCCAATGTTTCCAGATTTCCTGCCAAGGAGCCACTTCAATTACAGCTTTTGCTGTTTTCCTTTGTGATAAGATTGAACCAACTCTTCGCAAGGCAGTGTTTGAGAGGACGGCTAAAGACATTGCTGAGGATATGAAGAGCAAAGTCCCAGACTTCAGGGGCAACAGAGCCAATCTGGAAGTTTGCATCCTGAGATATCTGGCAGAACAAGAAAATTTTGAGTATTTCAGGCAGTACCTTACATCTCCAAAACAGTTTTTTCAGAGTTACATTGAGAGACAAGTTAAGAGTCATTGCTTAGATGGGAGTAGGAGGCTGGGGATGTTTTTACATTCCTCCCTTGAATCTCTCTATGGAAACATCCTGTCAGCTGTTACTTTATCAACCCAAATTGTCAAAGACAGAAAAGACAGAGAAGACAAAATCTCTCTTTGGCTGGATGAATTTTGCATGCATCTGGCAGAGGTGATCAACTTGCCCAGAAGTGAGCTGAAGGGCATCGAGCACCAGGAGGTCACAGACATTGAGTTCCTGAGCGATGCCATGGAAAAAGCTCTTATTGACATGAGGGACAGGCTCATGAAAGACATGTCTG
Source organism: Oenanthe melanoleuca (assembly GCF_029582105.1). Taxonomy (NCBI): domain Eukaryota; kingdom Metazoa; phylum Chordata; class Aves; order Passeriformes; family Muscicapidae; genus Oenanthe; species Oenanthe melanoleuca. The sequence goes on from NC_079336.1 coordinate 822,952, forward strand.
ATGCTGATATGAGGTCATTTTCAAGGCAGCCTCACACCATCCTGGCAGAGCATTTTTCAGGGTGCTGGGAGCAGTGTCCCTTTTGTGGGGCTGTCTGCACAAACACCATAGAGAACCATGATGGAGACCATCAGCTGGTCTTCCATCGCCCAGAAGCTCTGATGGGATTCACATGGTGTAAACGTTTCTTTTTTTTTTGGTGGTATGATTCACACGAATTGGTCATTGATATTTGTTCCAGCCGTGTTGCTAGTAGAGGTAGATTCCGAGTTGGTGGTGGCCCATGGATTCGTTACAGAAAATACCGGGATGCAGGACCTCCTTTTTCCACTTGGAAGATTCTTCCTGATTCATCCATGCAGGCGTACTGGAAATGGTTTGTGTGTCGTTTCAGGACAGAGCTGGAAGCCTTCTGCAATGGGAAATTTCAGGGCAAAGGAGAAATCCCTGAGGCGTGGCGGAGAATTACCAAGCAGGAAGCACTGTCTGATCTGGACACGCGTTAGGCCACATCCACGGGATGGAAGAACCACAGTGGCTTTGCAGTTTAGGAGAACTTTGTACCAGGGTCTCCACAAAATGCAGTTACAACGACAATGCTCTCAAGCCCAATGAAGACAATGGTATCCAATTGTTCCCAAGTTTGGTGAAACAAGGCGCAATGCTGCAGCCGTCACTCAGCAACCTCCTCGCTTCATGAGAAAGCCAGAATCCTCCTGCCTTCTTGCCATAAACATTTCCCTTTGCTTTAACCTAGAGCCAAACCAAATCCCTCCTTGGGGTGATCAGCCTCGTGGGCAATCCTGAGCCCAAGACCCAAGGACAAAGGCAAAGGCAGCACTGAAAGCACCTCTTGGCTCAGCTTCTGTGAGACAAGAAGGAGTCTCACAAGACAAGAAGGGACTGTTGGTTTGTGAAAACTGAGGCCTCTCTGAGTCCCTCAGAGCAAGAACAGTATGTAGGAATTGACTTAGAGTTTTTAGAGAAATTAAAGTATATTAAGCCACACAGACATGATGTAGAGGTGTAAGCTTTAGTTTCAAGTAAGTAGAAATATTATTAAGTTGCATAGATATGAAGTAAAAGTACAAATCTTGGATTTAAGCAAGTAAAAGTATGCTTTAAGTGCCTTAAATAGCAAAAGCCTTAGAATGTGGTACAAAAAACAGAAGCTTCAGTATAAGCTTCAGTGAGAGCTCACGGAGAAAAACAAGCATGAAATACAAGTTTCAGTGAGAGCTCAAAACCACAGTTTTAGACATATAAAAAAAGGAAGAATATTGCTTATATTTCTCAGATGAAACAGATAGGCCATATATGCAAATTATACCTAAACTTTCATATTATAGAAACAAAATTCTAATAGGTTTAGAAAAAAATGCTTCAGAAATGCTTCACGTTTTTTATGTAATAAACAACTTTACAGCAACCAACAACTGCTCTGCTCTTTTGAAGACACAAACCCATAACAATCCTGAAAAGGTACAGTGCCCCAGAGGCCGTTTTCCTGCAGCAAAGAGGTGTCCTGCTCAGAGAAAGGGCTGTATGACCTGAGGCCAGCTCCATGCTGGCTGCAAGCTGGGCTGCCTGGCTTTTGGGTGTCATCCTTCCCTCCCTCATTGCAGCCTCCTGGATCAACTGAGGCTGTTCTCCCAGCAGGAGCTGTTGTGTCTCAGGGCTCAGGAAAGCAGTGACACGACCGCCCCAGGGCTCAGGCAGTGCTTTCACTCCCTGTCTCCAAGGTGCTGTGTCTGTGCCCAGGGCAGCCGCTCCTGCTCAGGTGCCTGGGGCTGCTGCCCTTCCCTCCAGCCCTCAGCCCCTGCAGGAGCTGCTCCTGCTCTTGGCCTTGCTGATGAGCAAAAGCCTTTGGAATGCCCCATGTGCAGAAACCTGTGTGCCAGCACCTTCCTCAGCAGCCCTCGGGGCAGTGCTGGTGCTGTCCAGGCAGGCTGGTGGCACCAGAGCCGTGCTCTGGAGAAGGTGGCACCAGCTGGCTCTGCCCCAGGGAGGTGTGAGGGGCTTTTGCTGTGCAGGTGCTGCAACTCCGCTGGAAATGCCAGGGCCAACCCTCCTGGAGAACTTGCTGAAGGGCTGCTTCAGCTTCATCCCCTGCAACCTCTGCTAATAAACGAGTTGATTTGGACTGTGCCGAGCCACAGCTGGGGCTGACTCGAGCTCTGTGCTGCAGACAGGCAGGGGAAGGACGGAGTGGCATGGGGGAGGGGGTGTGACAGCAGAGGCTTCGCTAGATTCAGGGTCTCTGCTCCAGGAGTGGCTTCACTGTGTGCAGGGACATCAGAGAGGGCAGGAAGCCCCAAACCACAACGTCCAGGGAAACCAGTGGCAGTGGCAGGTGCAACGGGAGGCAGCACTGGGAACCAAGCCTGGCTTGTCACACACAAGGAGAGCTGAGAAGGTTGATCTCAGTGAGGTTCTGTGATCTGGAGCTGCTCAACTGGGAACCTGCAGGACAAAACGGGGAATGGGCTCAAACTCTGCCAAGCCCAGCCCTGGCCAAGCAGAGCCAGAGCCAGTGACAGAAGCCAGAGCTGGGCCATGTGAGCGTGTGCTGCAAGGGCTGAGTGCCAGGGACTGGGGACACCTGGGCTGGGAGAGGATTTGGGCCTGCTCCCCCAGCCAGACTGGCAGTGGAGCTGTCCCTGGCCATGGTGTCACGTCCTGGCTGAGTGGGGAATGTCCCAGTGCAGCTACTGGAGTGAGTGGGGGGACCCAGTGCCACAAATGAGTGCAGTGGAAAGGACCCAGTGCAGCAAAGGGCAGTGGCCTCAGGCCTGGGCTGGGGTATCAGCAGGCTGCAGGGTCTCTCACCTGCTCCCCTCACCTGTTCCAGCTGTCCCAGCTCCCTCTCCAGTTCAGCCAGGCTGTTCTCTGCACCTTTCCTTGTCTCTGCCAGGACTCCTTGGCCAAAGTCTCCTTCAGCGGGATCGTCTGGCACCTCCTTCCTTGCAGGCCCTGCTGTGGGGAGGAGCACAAACAGCTTAAAGGACTTTTCCAACACCAACCTCAATTTTTGGCTGTGGTGCCTTCCAGTGACACCTGATGCAGCAGCTCTGCCAGGCCGCACCAGTTGGGACTGGGGTGCGGTGATCCTGTGTAAAACCCCACAACATTGAAATGTAAGGGGCTAAACTAAAGTTCCTTTAGTCTTGGCTGGCACACAAGAGAAATATTGAGCTAATATTCCTAAGAGGTCATAATTACACAGAACTTTGGTGGCTAAAGATAAAAATTCAAGGAATTTGATTGACATTTCCAGTCTCTGACCCCCTGCCTGCCTGGGAGCTGCTGTTGCTGCTCTATCCCTGGCAGTGTTCAAGGGCAGGTTTGATGGGGCTTGGAGCACATTGGGATAGTGGAAAGAGTCCCTGCCCACGGCAGGGTGTGGAATTGGATGGGCGTTAGGGTCTCTTCCCACACGGAATCCACGAGGACTTAGGGAGAGGAGAATGGTACAGGGATAACCTTTGAGCCCTTCCTGGTACCTAAAGGAGATCCAAGAGAGACGGAGAGAGACTTCTTAGCAGAGCTGGAGTGCCAGGACACGGGGAATCGCTGCACGCTGAGCCAGGGCAGGGCTAAGAAGTGTTTTTTGGGATCATTTTTTCCCGCTTTTCTTGCTCCCCTCACGAGTGCGGCCCTCCCGGCCGCCAGGCGGCGCCGTCGCGGCGGGGCGGGGCGGGGCGGGGCGCGGTGACGTCACGGCCACGCCGGGTGGGCCGATGCGGCGGCGGCGGCGCCGGGAGCAGCGGGAACGGCCCCGAGAACACCGGGAACAGCGGGAATAGCGGCACCGGGAACAGCGGGAACGGCACCATGGAGTACGTGAGCCCCGAGCAGCTCGCCGGCTTCAGCAAGTACAAGGTAGCGGCGCTGACGGGGGCCGCGCTCGGGGCCTGGCGCCGTGAGGGGAGCGCTGAGGGGCGGCCGGGCCTGCGAGGGGCGGCTGGGGGAGGTTGGTGCGTGGAGGAGGGGAGGCTCCAGCAGGGCCTGGGAGCCGGGGTGGGATCTTCGGAGGGGTGTAGGGAGAGCCGGAGTGTGGAGAGGGGATGTGGAGGGAGTCCCGGGGTTTGGGGTGTAGGGAGGGACCGCGGTGAAACCCGAGATTTAAAGGGAGCGACGGCAAGCTGTAGGGCGGGCCGGGTTCTGTGAGGGTCTGCAGTGAGATTGGAAACCCGGGTTTGGAGGGGGTGGGAGGTGCAGTGAGCCCCAGGGTTTGGTGGGTTTGCAGTGACACCCAGGGGGTTTGGGGACGGGGCTTGGTGCTGCAGTGAGAGCTGGGATGGTGGCAGGGGGCTGCAGGGGAACCTGGAGTTTGGGGTGAGGCTCCAGTGAGACATTGGGGTTTCAGGGTAGGGGGTGCTCTGCTGTAAGAACCTGGTTTGGGGTGGTTGCAAGGAAACACAGGTTTTGAGGGGGATGGCTGCAGTGAGACCCGCGGTCTGTGGGTTGGGGGGCTGCAGAGAGAGCCGGGGTTTTGTGGCAGAGGGATTGCAGTGAGTGAGAGCCGGGATTTGGGGGGCTGTGGGTGCAGCGAGGACCAGTGTGGTAAAGGGGGCACTGTGTGTGTGACATGGACCCCCATGCTGGGATGATCAGGGTGTGACTGGCAGCTTCCCCTCCAGGGAGGCAGTGGTGACCTGTCCCCACACCCAGGGAGATCTGGGGCTGTCCTCCCCATGAAGGGACTGCAGAGGGGGCTGTGGGTTACCTGGGAGCAGGGCTGGCCCAGGAATTCCCCCTGTGGAGCTCAGGAATGCTGTCCTCCTGCCCTGTGGCTGCTCCATGCAGTCACACCCATGGGACCCATGTCCTTCCCATCTCCTTGTGCCAAACCTTGTCTTGTTCAAAGCCCTGGGCACCTTGGAAGGAAGTGCTGGAAGTGCCAAATGTCTCTGCTGTGGAATTTAAATCCCCGGGGGCTGATTTTGGGCCAAAGTAGGTGACATCCTTAACACTGGGGAATGCTGGGTCCTGTGTTTATGTGGAGAGGGGGGTGTTTTCCATATTTGCTTCTTATCCCACACCAGCAGTGAAGTAAAATGGCTTCACCTCACCTTCTTTGCTTTGCTCTTGTTGTGGGCCCACATTCCAGTCGTCCTTCCTGGGTGGTTTGTGGGGTGTCACTTATGAGTGTGAGACAATCAGGACAAGTCTGACGCCTTCAGGGAGCAAAGCTCCTCCTGGAGCTGTCTGTGGGGCTTGCTCACACTCCTTTTGCACCCTGGTGAGGTGGAGAGAAATGGACTTGGGAGAGTGACCTGGAACAATGTGTCAGGGTGCAGGAGATTCCCTGTGGAAGGCTGGCTGTGTGAGGATTCATCAGGAAAATTTCCACATGTTTAGAAAGGCAGTAAACAATCGTGGGTTTGTGTGGGTGCTGGAGAAAGTTAATCCAAGCACTCAGCTGTGAGCCAGGCCTCCCAAAGCTCCTACAGAGACAATTATTTTGCTCCAAGAGGGAGACTGTTGGATGTTCAGCCTCTTTCCTGTTGTGCTGGAGGGATTGGTGGGGCTGCTGCTGTCCCTGTCAGCACCTGTGCAGGCACAAAGGGGTCTCCAACCCTTCTGGATCGTGTGGCAGGGACCAAAACTGCTCCCAGATAATTTCCTGAAGATGCCTCTGACAGAAATGCTGCTGCAGGTAAATCTGGGAGCAGAACCCTGAAAGGCACCTGGGGTGAGGAGGAGAGTCCCATGCAGCACAAAGAGCATCAGCTGCTCCCTGTCCCAGTTGGTCAGTGGTGGGGTGCTCCTGGCCTTGCTTTAGGGGCACAGGGCTGGAATGTGGGAGCAGAGCTCTGATGGAGCTGTGTCCTGAGGACAGGAGGAGCTTTGCCCCAGAGCCTGTGGTGTCACTGAGTCAATAGAAACTGTGACAGGAATGGGTGGGTTCACTCCAGGAGCACCATCTGTGCTCCACTCATGTCTCTGCCCTGCTGCCTTCTGTGCTTCCTCCATGTCTTGTTTCCTTGGGGAGCTTTGTTCTTGGCAATTTTAGCCTTGAGAAAGTGGCTGATCCAGCACAAATCTCAATACTGGGTCACATATTCCAGCCTTGATTTAAGCATTGAGGCTTGGTGTGCTCTGCCCTTTGCAGCTTCCAAAGCTGGGTTGCCTTGTCAGAATCACAGATGGGGTTGGGAGGGACCTAAAAGCCCATCCAGTGCCACCCCCTGCCATGGGCAGGGACACCTTCCACTATCCCAGGGTTCTCCAAGCCCTCTCCAGTCTGGACTGGAACTCTTCTAGGGATGTGGCAGCTCAGCTTCTGTAAGCACCCTGTGCCAGGGCCTGGCTGTGCCTCAGCCTTTAAGCTGTGCCTGGCAGAAGCTCTCCAGCCACACATCAATTTGGAGAAGAGCAAGTGGATTTGGAGGGATGTGGAGGAGGCAGCATGTCCCAGGGAAGAGGCCTGTTCTTGGAAAGGAGCTGGTGTCTCTGGAGCTGAGGAGTTTCATGCAGAATGATACACAGCCTTTTCCAGGCCTGGCTGGGTCACTCCTGCCATGGAGTCCGGAGTCCAGATGGTTTCAGTTTGCAGTGTGCACATTCCTGTTGGCTGGGGGCGAGGCAGGAGTGTGCTCCTGCTGTCCCAGACTGGCAGGGACAGAGAGGGAATGGTGCTCAGGCTGCTCATGAAGGGACGCTGAGGAGCTCCTGAGCCCGAGGGAGTGTGCAGCACAAGGTGCAGTGCTGGCAGAGAGGGTGTCAGGGTTTGATGGTGCCAGACATTTCCTGGGGGTGCTGGTGCCAGCAGCTGGACATGAGCCCAGGTGAGCAAGAGGCCAATGGCTGTGCTCTGGGGTGGCAGCAGGGCCAGGGCAGTGCCTGTCCCCTCTGCTGGCACTGCTGGGACACCTCCAGTGCTGGGGGCAGCTCTGGGCCCCTCCTGACAGGAGAGCCCTGGAGGGGCTGCAGCGAGTCCAGGGAAGGGAACGGAGCTGGGGAAGGGGCTGGAGCCCCAGGAGAGGCTGAGGGAGCTGGGAAAGGGGCTCAGCCTGGAGAAAAGGAGCCTCAGGGGGACCTTGTGGCTCTGCACAGCTCCCTGCCAGGAGGGGACAGCCAGGGGGGGTCGGGCTGTGCTGCCAGGGAACAGGGACAGGACAAGGGGAAATGGGCTCAGGCTGGGCCAGGGCAGGCTCAGGTTGGACAGCAGCAGCAATTTCTCCATGGAAAGGGAGCTCAGGCCTTGGCAGGGGCTGCCAGGGATGTTTGGAGTGCCCATCCCTGGAGGTGTCCAGGGAAGGGCAGGATGTGGCACTCAGGGCTCTGGGCTGGGGACAAGGTGAGGATCAGGCACAGCTGGGACTCCATGATGTGGGAGGTTTTTTCCAACCTCAGTGATCCTGAGATTCTGTGCCTTTAACACTCCTGCAGCAGGGAATTCTTTATGTGTAGGAAATATCCCTCTGGAGCCAGGCTAAGCTAACCTGGGCAGGGAGGGACCAAATCCATGCTCTGCAGCTGATGTGTCCCAGCCCTGCCTGGCAGGGGCTGAGGCTCCCCCTGAGGCCGGACAAATGCCACCTGTATCTGCTCCAGCACTTGTGACTTGTCAGCCTGGAGCAGGGGGTGGCTGGTCCTGGCAGGCTGGAGGTCTCCATATCCAAACTCCAGTGCTTGTTTGGAGACTGTGGAGTAGGATTTGTGTGTCCACATCCCAAGGGAAAAGCAATCCAGGAACCCTGCTCTGGTTGGGTGTTGAATGTCCTCTGCCAAACCCCAGAGCTCTGTTACTGTCAGGTGTGGGATGTCCCCTGCCAAGAAAGCTGCAGCCAGGCAATTCTATTCAGGCACTGCTATTTCTGAGTGGAAGCTTGCAGTTGGATGCCAGAGGTCAGCTTCTTAACAACTGTCTGCAGATGGCCTCGTGGCCATCTTCTGGGCAATCTACTTCTTGTGAATGTGTGGGAGAGGGGGAAATGGGGCCCTTGGGAGTGTTCAGAGCTGTCTGCTTTGCTTCCTCTGCTGGAGAGGGACTGGGGACAAGGAATGGAGGGACAGGACACAGGGAATGGCTTTCCATTGCCAGAGGGCAGGGTTGGATGGGATACTGGGCAGGATTGTTCCCTGGCAGGGTGGGCAGGTGGGCAGGATCCCCTGGATCCCTGGCAGTGCCCAAGGCCAGGCTGGACACTGGGGCTGGAAGCAGCCTGGGACAGTGGGAGGTGTCCCTGCCATGGCAGGGGTGGCACTGGATGAACTTTCAGGTCCCTTCCCACCCAAGCCAGTCTGGGATTTGATGATTCTAAGTCAGGGCACAGCTCTGCAGCTTCACATGTCCTTGGCAGTTGCAGCCAGCTCAGATGGTTTGTCCCTGTTGTTCCCTATTCCGGTCACGTGCTCTGCCTTCTCTGTAGCCTTTTCTCACCCAGCCTTGTCTAAACTGCTCATGATTCTGTGTTGTCCAGCTCTACCCTGAGGGATCCTGTCCTCTGCTGGTGTCTCTGGTGTGATGGAGCCACTGGTGTTAATTCCCACTATTCGTGGGGCAGTGATCTATGTGTGGCTCTTTGATCCAGGTCCCACAGAAGCAGGGAAGGTGCTTGAGTGACAAGTGTTGTTCATGAGTCTCTGGCTGTATGTGACTGTTTGCTGCCCTGGTTTTCTCTGCAATTACAAGGTTTTGTCATGATGCCACATGGGCCTCAGGCATACCTGGAATCTTATCCTCAGGGATCTTGGGGCAAATGCCAGTGAAGGAGGAGATGGGAATGCCACTCCTTACCTGAGGCACAGGAGGAATGGAGAGGGAAGGTGGTGACATGTGTCATGTTTGAGTCCAAAGGTGGACCAGGCTGGTGGCTCACCCCAGAAACTTCGGGAACCAGCGTGAGTTCAGCAGGAAGAAACTCAAATGAGGCTTGGGAAGGACCTTCTGTAGCAAAGCTGCTGCTGCTCCAAAAACCCTCAAACACTTCCATTCTGTGTCCTTGTATCTGAGCAGGGGCTGGTGGTGGCCTTAAGGGACCTAAAGGTGCTCTCTGAAATGCTGTTTGTTAGAGCTGACACTCTGAGGAGGGAAAAGTGAAGTACTGAACCCATTTGAATGGTGGGAATCCTGATTGGGGGAGCAGCAAATGGACCTCTGATCCATGTGATTGGCAGGCCCCATCTGTAGAAAATCCTTCCCACATTTGATTATTCAAGTTCTTAAAGGGTTTTGTTACAGGAAAACAACTCTATTCCTCATTTCCAGTGTTAGATGGAAAGGGAAAGCTTGGAGACCTGGGGCACTGAATGCACCCAAGGATCAGGCTTCAGGGATTTCCATTTAGTGGGGAGAGCATTTTCCTTTTGGATGCTGTCTTCCCTTTTCTGCACCCTCTTCCAACACTCCAGGTGGGAACCTTGGTTCCAGGTGGGAGCCCAGCTGCTGGTTCCATCTGTGCCCTGAAGAAGAGGGTGCTCTGCCCTCAACCAGAAATCCCATTGCCTCCAGACTGGGAGTGCCACAGGGAGCAGGGCTGCAGATGCTGGGAAGCAGATGGCTGGAAGCTGTTCCTAGCAGGATTCTCTAGGCTGCTCTGGAAACAGGAGCCCTGAAGAGATCTCTGCAGGGTGTTCAGAAACATTGATGGCAGCTCACACTTACAGAACAACAACACTGGGAGCAAGGGAAGCAGCAAGGGAAGCGTTTCGCTGCTGGGCTGTGGCTATGAGGCTCAAGGCCACAGTGATTCATTATAGGCCAGTGCCTCCCCCCAGCCTGCCAGCTCGGCTTCTCCTTAGCAGGAAGGGTGAGAAGGAGGGGAAGCCTTTGAGCCCAGCTCTGGAATCACTTAACTCTTTCCTCAGGGGCTCTTTTAATTACTCTGAGACAGCCGGGTGTGTGGCTGCCTTTAAACACACGCAGCTTCCCAAGGTGCTGCCTGGCACCTGCTGAGCACCTCCTAGACTCTGTGATTTCCAAGTTAGAGGCATTTTTTTTTTCTTCTTTCTCCTCCTTTTCTGTGGTTAAATTCAGGGGTTTGAACCACTGCCCAGCTCAGCTTGTCCCTTGCAGCTCTCATGGTCTGAAAAGTGCCGTGGTTGGAGGAGACAGCAGCAGTGCTTATGGATTAAATGGGAGCAACTCAGCTCATGAGCCTTGGCTGAGCTTTTCCCCTGTGCTAAGCGATGGGATGAGGGGAAGGAAGGGATTTATGCAGCTTTCTAGAGACACTTCTGACGTGCTGGAAGGTTTTGATGAGTGATGAGCTGGTGCCATTCCCAGGACTTGCTCTGGCTGTGTTTACATCTCTTCATCCAGAACAACCCTGAAATTGCTGCTGGAATGCTGCTGGTTTCTGAGCAGTGGCCTTTGCTCTACAGGGTGTCAAAGGTATTGAACCATGTTTTGGAAGGGGGTTCCCAAACTTGCTTGTTTTAGCCATGCAGTGGTGGTGATGAAGCTCATTGTGGTCAGGACCTACTGCAGCTTCAGTCCCCAGTGGGTCCTGCAGAGTTTCCAGGAGGAGCTTCAGACCTCTGTGGGTTTTTGTATGGGACAATGATTGGCTCAGGGACAGGCAGCTGGTGGCTGTATTGGCTGCCACACCTCCCCTGGGCACTTCCAGGGATGGAACAGCCACAATGCTCTGGGCACCCTCTGCCAGGGCCTGCCCCATCCTCTCAGGGAAAACAATTCCTTCCCAAAATCCTATCCAGCCCTGCCCTCTGGCAGTGGGAGCCATTCCCTGTGTCCTGTCCCTCCATCCTTGTCCCCAGTCCCTCTCCAGCTCTCCTGCAGCCCCTTCAGGCCCTGCCAGGGGCTCTGAGCTCTCCCTGGACCCTTCTCCTCTCCACTGAGCACCCCCAGCTCTGCCAGGCTGGCTCCAGAGCAGAGGGGCTCCAGCCCTGCAGCAGCTCTGGGGCTCCTCTGGGCTCTCTGCAGCAGCTCCAGCTCCTTGTGCTGCTGGAATCCCCAGGGCTGGGCAGCTCTGCAGGTGGGGTCTCACCTGGGCACAGGGGCACAGTCCCCCCTTTCCTGCTGCCCACACTGGGGGACCAGCCCAGGACTGGGGGTTTCAGGTGTCAGCACACAAAGCCAGGTCCTGTCCATCTTCCTGGATTCCTTGTCCTGTCCCACAGCAGGAACCCTCTGGGCTTTTCCCTTGTGGTGCAGGTGAAGCACACAACTCCTGCTGTGCCCACCCTGTGCCAACCTGTTGTGCCTGCTGCACACATCCTGCATCCTCAGGCCTACCTGAGCAGGAGGTTGCTGTTCCCAGCTGGTGGCTGGAGACATCTGCTAAAAGCAGGTGCCTTTCTCATGGATGTGAGCACAGTGGAGCAGCAGGAAGCTGCATTCCCAATCCCAGCTGTTCGTTTGGGCACAGAGGTGCCATGATGAGCAGCCACAGACCTGTGGAGGGGAAGGAGTGGTTGAAGTGGTGACAGTGCTAAGCCTGCTGGTGCCTTTGGCTGTGTGGCTTTTTCATGTGCTGAAAAAGCCTCTGTCCTTGGCTGGGTCCCAGCTCGTGCCTTGAGTGTTGCAAGGTGTGCAGAGCTATCACTTAAACAGAGCGTGGGCTGCTTGTCAGCCCATCTTGGGGCTCTTTAATTGCACTGAAAGTTTGCTGCAATGTTTATTGGTGCCTGCTGAATCTTGGCTACAGGGAATTCCACCAGAAGAGTTACTCATTGCTAATGAGCAGCAAGTCTTTGGCTGGACAGAGGGTTTGGAAGAGAACTGGGAGGGCATTGTGGAAATTCAAGGATCACTTCCCATGGCTGGCTCCAAAAGTGGCCACATTACAAGGGCTTGTGTCAGTGACCTGGCTCGCTCTGCTTCACATCTTGCTGCATGTCAAGTGTGGGATTTTTCCTGTTAATTGTGAATTTCTTCTTTGTGGAGAGGCAGAAATGTGCTTTGGAAAGAAAGGTTTTATTTGTGTCCTTCACAAAGGCTCTGTTGAAATTTAGGGGTAGCATTGCTCCTCCTTCCCTGTAGTGCCTTGCTTTACCTGGAACCATCTCCTGATGTGTTTGGGCTTGTGGCTTCCTTGAAAGGAAAAGTTCAGCTTAATTTCTTTTTCTAGAGATTGTAAGAAGTTCTCTTTTCTTCCACTGACTTGTGCATTATCACAGAATCCCAGACTGGTTTGGATGGGAAGTAACTTAAAGATCTTTTAATTCCAGCCCTCTGCCAGGGGCAGGGACACCTTCCCCTGTCCCAGGGTGCTCCAAGCTCCATCCAGCCTGGCCTTGGGCACTGCCAGGGATCCAGGGGCAGCCACAGCCTGCCCACCCTCAAAGGGAATAATTCCTTCCTCCTGTTTTTGAAGCCCAAATCAGCTCTGGCAACACAGGAAATTCTCCGGGCAGTCCCAGAGTTATTGTAACAAGTTTCCTGTTCCTGCATTTTTGACTCTGCCTTTTCTCCCCCCTTCCCCCAGTCATCCTCCCCCAAATGAGTGTTCTCATCCTTCCCTCTGGATTGCCCCTCCAGAGGTTCACTGCTGACTGATCCTCTCCTGACTGCTTCCCTGAAGGTTCATCATTCCCAGCCCTGTGCAGCTGATCACCCTGTGCTCATGACCCACATTCATGGATGTTTGATACTCCCAAACAGAGAGAGCTCCTGGATGCAGCTGGAATTGGCAGGCTGCTTCCCAAAGCCTGCCATCAACATCAAGTGTTGCTCCACATGATGTTTCCCTGGGGAAGTGACTTCCCCTGCACCAAGACAACAGTGGGATGGGGTCAGGACTTGGCACCATGGTGGTGGGGAAAATCCCAGCTCTGTCCCACCCTGGGGTGTTTCCAGTGCTGGGACAGAGCCACAGCCTGCTCAGTGTCCCACCTGGAGCTGCTCTGCTGCAGAGAGAGACTGCAGGGCCAGGGGAGGCCCTGGAACAGGGTGCTTAGAGAAGCTGTGGTTGTTCCAGGCCAGGTTGGACAGGGCTTGGAGTGACCTGGGACAGTGGGAGATGTCCCTGCCCACGGCAGGGGGTGGCACTGGACGAGCTTTGAGGTCCATTCAACCCAAAGCAATGTGGGATTCCATGAATCTCCCAACTGGTGTCTGAGAACCAAGGCTGTGAATATCAGAGTGTATTGGCAGGGCAGGAATGGGGTTTTCCTTATGAGCTAGCACGTGCTGTGGGGATTGGGGAGCAGGAGGGGGGCTTCTGCTCAGTGTGGCATTTCCTTATTGAGGAATGGGGCTCTGGCCTTGCTGGGACCCTTCATGTGTTCAGTGCTGGGCCCCTGCCAACAAGAGAGCCCTGGAGGGGTGGGAGCATGTCCAGGGAAGGGAACGGAGCTGGGGAAGGGGCTGGAGCCCCAGGAGAGGCTGAGGGAGCTGGGAAAGGGGCTCAGCCTGGAGAAAAGGAGCCTCAGGGGGACCTTGTGGCTCTGCACAACTCCCTGCCAGGAGGGGACAGCCAGGGGGGTTCGGGCTGTGCTGCCAGGGAACAGGGACAGGACAAGGGGAAATGGGCTCAGGCTGGGCCAGAGCAGGCTCAGGTTTGATATTGGGAGCAATTCCTGTCTGGAAAGGGCTGTCCAGCCCTGGCACAGCTGCCCAGGGCAGTGGTGGAGTCCCCATCACATGGAGTCCCCCTGTGGATGTGGCACTTAGGGACATGGGACAGTGGTGGCCTTGGCAGTGCTGGGGATGGTTGGACTCAATATTTGGAGAGGACTTTTCCACCCTCAGTGATTCTGTGACTTTTTGCTGTGTTTTGGAGCAGCATTCATTGCTGGATGTCAAAAACCAGCCCAGTGAAACCCAGCTAGGAGGAGGGGACACGCTGAAGCTGGGGCACACAGCCAGGACATCCACATCCTTCCTGCAGCTTCCTGATGGGAACCAAACCCCTGGGCTCATGTGGTGGGTGCAGCTCTCCACTGCCAACGTGCTCCCTTCTGGTGCCAGCTGAGAAATGACCTTGGAAAAGACAAACAGGGCTCGAGTTAATCAGTACCATTAAAGGGTGAGGTGACTCCTTACACGCTGGCCAAGGGTGGGCATAGGGCAAACGTGCCTTGTTTTTCCTGGCACAGCTCTGCTCACTTCCATTTGCTGGGATTGGTTGAGTTTTCTGCCTCCTGGCTTATCTAGAGCCTGAGGGGAGAAGGTTCTTAGCCTCATGCCCTCTTTGTGTTTAAGGAGATTTGTAGGGAAGAGCCTCATGGACCTGCTTGGGCTGCTCTCCTGAGTGCCCTGATCTGTCTGGAGCACCTGTGAGCATGATGGGATGTACAAACCCGTCTTTGTTTGCTGTCCTCAGCACAGGTGCCACAGTGCTGTGCTGCCCCAGCCCAGCTGGGTGTCACAGCCCAACACCAGACACTGGTGATTTTGTGAATCACACCAAGCACATGGTGGGATTCTTGGCATGTCCTCTGCAGGGCCAGGAGCTGCACTTGATGACCCCTGTGGGTCCCTCCTAACTCAGGATACTCCAGGATTTTATGGCAGTGCTTGGTCTGCTGCTGGCTCTGTGTAACCAGATTACTTCAAAGCAGAATTGTTTTTTCCGGGACAGGAAGACCATTAGTAGAATCTGGGCTATAAATCTGTATTTTTTTCCTCTTTGGACACATAATTGGATCTCCCAGAGGCACCCTGGTTGCGTGATTAATGCTGGGTTGAAGCCATACAAGCCATTTGTGTCTGTAAATCCCATAATGACACCAGCCAGCTCGTCTGCAATGACACCACAGCCACCCGGCCTGTCCCCAGCTCTTGGGGTGCCTGTGGCTCCCTGGAGCCATCCTGGCATGGCCCAGAGTCTCCTGTGTAGTGCCAGTGGTAAGATTGTTGCTGCTGGTTTAGCTCTTTCCCTAAGGAGTTCTGACCCAGATCCTCAGGGAGCTGTCTGGGCTGGATTGGCTCCTCCCTGCAGCCCTGAGGAGAAGCTATATCTGTGAACATGGAGCTGTTTTAGAGCAGAGCTTTTTACAAATGCCTGCCTGCTTTGGGAAGGAGACTCAGGTGTATGAAATTCCTTCTGGGCACTTCTGCTTTTCCTTTAACCTTCTTTCCCTGAAAAAAAGGCAGAAATCCACAGTCCAGGCTGACGGGAATCACTGTGATAGAAGAACGACTTACAGAGGGATGTGAGTCACTAGACCAGTGTGTGGAGATCCAAAATGCAGAAGATGACACTAATTTCCAGTGAGGATGAGGTGAGGGAATGATGAACTGTAGAAGTGAAGGGACAACTTTAGTAATGTTTGTAAGGAAGACCCTGACAAGGAAAAGCAGCTGGAGGAGGCTGGGCATGGGCAGGACACTCTTGGGATCTGCCCCTGAATATGCCTGGCAGCTCATTGATATTCTGGGAGCAGCTGTCCTGGGCAGGCAGCCATGTCCTGGCAGATCAGAGTGCTGCTCCCAAGGGTAGCAGCCAACCTGGCACCAGAGCCAGCCCTGGGTCTGTCCCTGTGCCCCAGGGTGTTCCTGGAGTGGGCACAGCACAGAGAAGCATCCTGGCTGGAGCCTGGCAGGAGCTGGGGGGCATAGGAAGGATCTAAAGCTGTGGGAGAGCATCCAGAGGGGCACAGACATGGGGAAGGATCTGGAGGGGCCACACAAGGAGCAGCTGAGGGCACTTGGCTTGT
Source organism: Oenanthe melanoleuca (assembly GCF_029582105.1). NCBI lineage: Eukaryota > Metazoa > Chordata > Aves > Passeriformes > Muscicapidae > Oenanthe > Oenanthe melanoleuca. The sequence goes on from NC_079336.1 coordinate 838,528, forward strand.
TCAGCTGGAGAAGAGACTGAGAGGGGAGCTCGTGGATGTCAGCAACTTCCTCCTGAGGGGCAGCTCTGATCTCTGCTCTCTGTGACAGGGACAGAACCCAAGGGAACTGCTGGAGCTGTGTCAGGGAGGCTCAGGCTGGAGATCAGGGAAAGGTTCTTCCCCCTGGCACTGCCCAGGCTCCCCAGGGAATGAGACCTCCAGGAGAGTTTGGACACCACTCCCAGGGATGCACAGGGTGGGATGGTTGGGGTATCTGTGCAGTTGGACTCCATGATCCCTGTGGGTCCTTTCCAACCCAGAATATTCCATGATTCCATGGTGGTATCGGCAAAGCTCTGCAGAGCCAGCTGCCCTTTCTCCAAGAAATGGCTCTTCCCAGGTCTTTGAGTTCTGCAAGCAAGGTGGGAACACGTGTGGCTGTGGGGAATATTATTGAATATTGTCCCCAGTCCTTGCAAAGAGAGAGGAAAACTTCCCAAGCAATGAAACTTCCCTGAGTTCTTCCAAGCACGGGCATGGAGGCTCCAGAGCCCTTCCCTTGCCTCACTCCAAGCCTTGCATCTGTTCTCTTGTTCCAGGCTCTTTTGGGGATAATGAGATTAAATCAGTCTCTCCTCCTCCTCTAACTGGTGCTTCAAATCCTATTATCTTGTAAAGCATTTGGAATTCTGCCTCCCCAAAATTGCATTAAGCTGAGATGGAAATTCCTTGTGGCTTAGAGTTGCCTCCATATGGCTTTGGGGTTTGTTGCTCCTGTGGCTTTGCTGGTGTGGGGACACAACCTCTGGGGCTGAATCCCAGGGAGATGGACTGACTCTGCACAGGGTACAGAAATCCTTGCCAGGGATGGGATTCACCCAGATGGGAACAAATGCTGTGAGATGGAACCCCAGCGAGACCTGGTGCCCCTTCTTGGTCCTGCTGCCTGTCTTGGGAGGTGCTGCTTTGCCCTTTCCCTCCACTTCTCTGCTTCCAGGGAAACAGGAGAGCTGGAGAGGGTCTGGGGACAAGGGATGGAGGGACAGGGCACAGGGAATGGCTTCAAACTGGAAAAGGGGATTTGGATGGGATCTTGGGCAGGAATTGTTCCCTGGAAGGATGGGGAGGGGAGCTGCCCTGGGTCCCTGGCAGTGTCCAAGGCCAGGTTGGACACTGGGGCTTGCAGCAGCCTAGGACAGTGGAAGGTGTCCCTGCCCATGGCAGGAGGTGGCTCTGGAGTTCCTGGAAGGTTCCTTCCCACCCAAACCACTCTGGGATTCTGTGGTTGGGGTTGGACCGGGGCAGATGCCTGTGCTGGAGCTGGAGGTGTTGTCCCAAGCAGGTGGGTGAGCAGCAGGTTCTGCCCAACCCAGCACCAAGCATGTGTACCAGGAGTTTGGTAGCCTGTGGAATTGTTCTGGGGATTCTTATCAAAGTGTTCTTGGGAGAAGAGGACTTTAGCCAGGGCAATCTGTGTTTGGAAGGGGCTGTGAGAGCAGATAACAGCTCACGCTGCTCTCGAGCCAAATGATGTCAAATTTTAACTTTCTCACTGGAAGTTGTTTCATGCCTTGTCTAGATCTTTGATTTTTATTTCTATTTTTATTTCCCTCACCACAAACACACCCTGAACACCTCAAATGTAAAAGTTGATGGGATGAGGGGTAAGAGCTCTCCCTCCCCATTCCCTGAGCTACATCTGGTGAAATCTCAGCTCCTCAGTGGAGAGGGGCCCTCTGAGACCCATTGTGCTCAATGGGGTGAAGTAGGGATGGAGACTGGGACCAGCAAGGGAGCAGAGGGGTCACACAGAGCAGGTGACACTGTTGGGAGGAGGACCCAGAGCATTTCTCCTCATCCAGGTGGGGCAGAGCAATTAGAAGCAGTTGAAAGGATCAGCATCTTACTCCTTGCCTGTGTCCAGGAGAGCTGGATTGGCATTTCCAAAGGGTGCAGGATTGGTGGGGAGGGGTTACATCAGGGGTCCTGTGGGGGTTCCACACAGGATGGGGCTCAGAAGCTTCCAGATCTCTGGGAGTTGCTGGAGCCTTCCCTAAACGTTGGGTTTTGTTTCCCTTTCCCAGTACAGCGCCGTGGACAGCAACCCCCTGTCCCTGTATGTCATGCATCCCTTCTGGAACGCCGTTGTGAAGGTGAGTCCCTGTCCCCCAGCCCAGCTCACCTCTGTAACACCATCAGCTGCTTCATTTGTGGTGCCACTAACGAGTGAGGGGCTGCCTGCAGCCTGCTCCACATCCCTGAATTCCTGCATCCCAGCCCCACTCTTCCTGCTGCCCCAGGATGCTCCTGGCAGTGTTGTCTAACACCCAGACTGTGCCTGGAGCAGCACCTGCTCCTCAGTCCATATTTTAATGAGTTCATCTGTTCTTTTGCTGCTTTCCCATAGATCTTCCCTACCTGGCTGGCCCCAAATTTGATAACGTTTTCTGGCTTCCTGCTGCTTGTCTTCAACTTCTTCCTCATGGCATACTTCGACCCTGACTTTTATGCTTCTGGTAAGGCTGCATGTTCCTGGTCAGGTGGGAAATCTGTCACCTCCTCTTCTGGGAATTCCAGTGCTCCTTGGTGAGGCCTCTGGGTTTGGGCCTTCCCAAAGTGGCTGGGACAGAGGAGGGGATTGAACTTGCTGGGTTTTGTGACAAGAACTTGTCTGGGTGTGACAGCTTCCCTCTGGTTGCCAGGGAAAGGTGCTCCTGGCAGGCAGCAGGCTGGAGAGAGAGGAGGAAACAGCTGGAATCCTGGGTTGGAATTGGCTCTGCCTGCAGAGCAAACAACCCAGTGCCCTTGTTCGAAAATCTGTCAGGAAAATGTTAGGAAGTGCTACTTCCCTGAAATCAGCAGGTAGAGCCTTGTTTTTCATATCCCAGCTCATTCCCCTCTTGGCAAAACCATCACCACATCAGACTAACAAGGCCCAGTCTGCTTTCTGAGCTTCACTATCACAGCTTTAAACTTTCTAACAGTCCCCATGTTCATCTGTCTGTGAATCCAGTGGTTCACTTGTGTCCCTTTGTGCATGGAGGAGTCCTAGGGAAAGGATTCATGCAGTGTGATAATTCTCAGGAGCTTCTCTGTGTTTTTCTCTCCCTTAGACCCTGCCAGGTCTGGTTTAGGTTGCTCAGGAGAGTTTGTGTAGTTCTTCTAAACTAGATCCATCATCAAAACAGTTACAGGCAAAAATCCTGGTTTCTTGGGGTTGCCTTTATTGGTAGTCAAGTCAAGGCTGTTGAAGGCTCAGGTGGCATCTGTGGCTGTTGGCCAGGATTTGGGCTGGTATGGTCCATGAGCCACGAGAGGAAAAGCTGTCAGTAGCTCAAGGTGAAAACCCTCAGGACATCAGACATCCACAGTCATGGAATCCCAGAATAGTTTGGGTTGAAGGGACCTTAAAGCCCATCCAGTCCCACACTCTGCCAGGGACAGGGACACCTTCCACAATCCCAGGGTGCTCCCAGCCCCAAGATCCCACCCAGCCCTGCCCTCTGGCAGTGGAAGCCATTCCCTGTGTCATGTCCCTCCATCCCTTGTCCCACCCTCTCCAGCTCTCCTGGAGGCCCTTTAGGCCCTGCAAGGGGCTTTAAGAGCACCCTGGAGCCTTCTCTTTTCCAGGCTGGACATCCCCAACTCTCCCAGCCTCTCAAAAACTGCCTTTGGAAGGATGGAGAAACTCATAACCCTTTCACATACACGTTTTGCATGTCCTGCTTGAAGAGAGAATTTTTCCCAGTGCTGGTGAATTTTGTGCCTTCCCTCCTCCTTGGATGGCTGTGCAGTGATGCCCTCCCTCCCCTTGCTGCTGGAAAGGCACCATCCTGCTGCCCTGAGGAAACAGGAGGTCACATTTCACGGGATCATTGTTCCCTCAGGAGATCCTGCTGCACTTGGATGATCTGTGTCTCTCCATGCCCTTCTCAGTGCCCCTTTGGGCTCCCTGATTGCAGCCAGCTCTGCTGGCTCACTGCCTGAGCCGTGCTGCAGGAGGTGGAGGTGCTATTAGGGAAGAGCTCGGTTTCCATTGGCAGGATGGGACTGGAGACTGGGCGGGGAATGCTGGCATGTTCCTGCGGGGGCAGGGAGTTGCCACATCAAAGAGGTTCCACTTGATGCTCTGTGAGCAAGTGGCTGAGAGTGTCCTCTGCACACACTTCCATGGCCTTCAGTGGCACTACAGAACTGGCCCCAGTTCTCAGATCCCATGGCTTTGGAGAGCTGGGAACAAAGGACAAATATATCCTGGAAGGCAAAGTCCTCACTGACATGGCTGTTGTGGGGCAGCTCTGCCATCACATCTTGCAAAGCTCACATCCCAGATTCACTGTTTGTGTGAATAAAATAAAAACAAAATAAACCCTCTGCAAGCACATGCTGAGCTGTCCTGACTTGGGTCTGTCTGATCCCTGCAGCTCCTGATCACCAGCATGTTCCAAATGGCGTGTGGATTGTGGTGGGACTCCTCAACTTCATGGCCTACACATTAGGTAAGAGTTGTCAGGGTCAGCCCCTCGTGCTTTGGTTGTGTTGTCCCCTCCCTGAGCCCACAGGGAGTGTTGGATTCTGCTCTTGCCAGGAGCAGTTTCTGGGAGCTTTACAATCCACATGCACATCTGATCTCCACATCTGCTCTGCAATGTGCAGACAAGGAAGTTGTCCCAGAGCATCTGATCGGAAAGGAGGATACTGGAACTTACTTTGAGATGAACTGTGAAACTCTGCCTTGCGTCTGCTTTAAATAATCAGAGAGTCCCAGAATGGTTTGGGGTGGAAAGGACCTGCAAAATCCTCTAGTTCTATCCCCTGGTACAGGCAGGGACACCTCCCACTATCCCAGACTGCTCCAACCTCCATCCAGCCTGGCCTTGGACACTGCCAGGGATCTAGGGGCATCCTCTGCCAGGGCCTCTCCACTCTCAGAGCCAAGAATTCCTTCCCAATATCCCACCCAAATTTCCCCTTTCCCAGTGGGAAGTCATTCCCTATGTCCTGACCCTCCATACCCTTGTCCCAAGTCCCTCTCCAGCTCTCTTGGACCTTCTTTAGGCACAGGAAAAGGCTGTTTTAAGGAATAGAAAGGAAACACAAGGAAATAAATACAATCTCATCCGACTGTTGCATTTTTCAGCCTCCCATGGAGCAGGGGGTAGGAAGCCCACTCCTTGATCGAGGACGGAGGTGGGGAAATCTGCCGTTCCCTGGCCCTGCTTTGTGAGGAATGTCAGGAAAGCTCCCATGTTTCTCCCCCTTTTCCCAGACGGCGTTGATGGGAAGCAGGCACGCAGGACCAACTCCAGCACCCCCCTGGGAGAGCTCTTTGACCACGGCCTGGACAGCTGGGCCTGCGTGTACTTCGTGGTCACCGTGTACTCCACCTTCGGCCGGGGTTCCACCGGCGTCAGCGTCTTCGTCCTCTACCTCCTGCTCTGGGTGGTCTTGTTTTCCTTCATCCTCTCCCACTGGGAGAAGTATAACACAGGGATTCTCTTCCTGCCCTGGGGATATGACGTCAGCCAGGTGGTGAGTACATGCCCTGAGAAGCTGCTGAGGGGTGCAGTGCTGCCCACTGATGGGTGTAGTGTGGACCCAGAGCCTTGGAAATCATGGAGCCAGTCCATGGAGATGGACTCTCCATGACAAACAAGGTTTGAAGGATGGGCATTGCCTTGGCTCTCCTCTCCCTGGTTCTACCCACTGGAATTGTTGCTTTAAGTAGTTCCCTACATGGTACCAGTGTAGGTAAAGTGAAGCCTGCAAGTTAGGGATGCCTTTTGGCACTACCAGGATCTGGGTCAGAAATTCAGCAGAGGTAATTGCCTTGTTAATTTCTGTTCCTGGAGCAAAGATTCCTGGGGAATTGCCCCTCCAGACCATGGTCCCTGGGCAGTGGGTGTGGAGACTGATGGTGATGAATCCCTTGGGGTGTTGGTGTATCCATCCCTCCTTAAGGAATTCCCTGTAGGAAGCTCTTCCTGAAGAGAACTGGGACCTGGGGATGAGGCAGCTCACCTGGATTTTCTGGAAGTGCCTTCCTCCAGCCCAGGTTGCTCCAAGCTTTGTCCAGCCTGGCCTTGGACACTTCCAGGGACAGGGGAGCCACAGCTTCTCTAGGCAACCACCCTCGTTGTAAAAAATCTTCTTCCTTAGAACTCGTTATATCCATTTATTTATCCTCTGGCTTGTCAGATGCTGGGTGGGAAATAGAATTGAGTTGGAAGAAGCATTCAATTAATGCAGATGCATTAATTGGAATAATCATCTCTCCTACTAAAAGGAGATCGGAGCTGGTCCCTGACTGTACTCTGATCCTTTCTCCCAAAATGTTGCTTAACCCAGGTCTTTGAGCTGCCTGCTGGAGAAAGGCAGGGGTGGAGGGCAGAGCAGCGTGTTCCACCCAGCTTCAGGGGACTATTAAAGCTGAAATAGCCCTGGTGAGCTTCTCCCTATAATCCAGCAGCAGATGGATAAGGAAGAGTCCCTGAGTGACCCCTCCAGGGTCACTGCAGCCTGTGTAAAACCTGTGCTTTGGTCACCTCCAGAGTTCAAGGCTGTGCCAGGGCATCTCTCCTGCAGCTCCTGGTCATATCTCATGGAATTTCATGGATTCTCATGGAATCACTGAGGTTGGAAAAACCCTCTGAAACCATTGAGTCCAGCCATGTCCTCAGCACTGCCAAGGCCACCACTGTCCCGTGTCCCCTAGTGCCACTTCCACGTGGTTTTTATATTCCTCCAAGGATGTGGCTTCACCACCTCCCTGGGCAGCCCCTGCCAAGGCCTGAGCTCCCTTTCCATGGAGAAATTGCTGCTGCTGTCCAACCTGAGCCTGCCCTGGCCCAGCCTGAGCCCATTTCCCCTTGTCCTGTCCCTGTTCCCTGGCAGCACAGCCCGACCCCCCCGGCTGTCCCCTCCTGGCAGGGAGCTGTGCAGAGCCACAAGGTCCCCCTGAGGCTCCTTTTCTCCAGGCTGAGCCCCTTTCCCAGCTCCCTCAGCCTCTCCTGGGGCTCCAGCCCCTTCCCCAGCTCCGTTCCCTTCCCTGGACTCGCTGCAGCCCCTCCAGGGCTCTCCTGTCAGGAGGGGCCCAGAGCTGCCCCCAGCCCCAGCAGTGCCAGCACAGGGGACAGGCACCTCCCAGTCCAACTCACTCACACTTCCTACACCTGGTAACGTGGGGTATTTGTGGATTTGTTTTATTTTTCTCCTTTCCTGCTGGTGGGTAGGACTGAACAGTCATAGCTTAGAGCTGCCTTTCCCTGGTGCTGCCAACCAGGTGCTGCCAGCCCAGGTGCTGCCAGCCTTGCCCATCACATTTCTCACCCCTGCTTGTCCTGTGCTTTCTTTCAGACCATTTCAATTGTCTACATAGTGACAGCCTTTGTGGGAGTTGAGGCCTGGTATGCACCTTTCCTGTTTAATTTCTTATATAGAGACCTATTCACTGCAATGATTATTGGTAAGAAACTCCATGTTGAAGCCTGTCTTTTAACCTGCACCTTTTTCCCAAACCCCTTGCTAATGACCTGCTAACACTGCTCTGTTTGCTGCCCCGGGCTGTTGTTGAAGTGACTAATTGAGGGTGTTCTCACAGCCTGCCCTTTCCCAGCATTTCAAAACAGGGTTGTCTCCTGCAGAGTTGTTCTGGAGAACTGTGCTGACTTCACTCCAGAGGAGCTTAGTTTGTCTTCAGTGAGAGCCTGGGGATAAAGCCAGTGTGATAAACTCAGAATTTCCAGGGGATAAAGCCCAAAGTGTGCAGGGGGTGGTGGGACCTGGCTCTCAGTGGAGCCTCTCCAGCCTTGGGCTGGTTTTGGAGGGTCAGGACACTTTTGTTTTGCTGCTCTGGGGCTCCCTCTCACCCCAGAGCCCAAACACTGTGTGGGAGGGAGGTTGCAGCCACAGAGGTGGGTGGGAGCTCTGTGTTTGGGGATCCTGCCCTCCATCCACCCACCTGAACATTATATCATCATCATCATAAAATTGAAATAAAGGCCCAGCCTTGCTCTCCTGTGGTCAGTCAAAATAACTGCAAAGGGTAGAGCTGAGCTGATGTTCTTCAATTCCATTAATTCACAAGTTCTGCTCAGTTTATTTTCTGTGTCCCTTCAGGTGTTCTTTGTAATTGCTTAATTTTGAGTTAATTGGTGTGTTAAATGTACTTCTTGCACTTGTATCTGGTGGATGTTGCCAGCTTTCCTTTGACAGCTGTGTGACTTGACATGAATAATGGATGTGCTTTTCCTAAATGAGAAACTGAGCCCAATTCCCACACGGGGGAGAGGAGCTGGGTTATTAAAGCAGGAATATTTCCAGCTCTGTTCACACACCTTCTGCTGGATAAACAGGGAAGGAGTTGTGCTGGAACATCATGGGTGGTGTTGATGGTTCTGATTGAGGTCAGGATTTTTCAGTTATTTGGGTGTCTTTTATTGTTTATCCAGTTAAATGTCAACTTCTTGGCAGTGTGGCCACTGGAAATCTTTGCACACAGCCAGAGAAACAGCAAATTGCCTTTGTTGTCAAAATTCTTGTCCCCAGCCATGTCATTTGAGGAGTGTGGACTCATGTCTCATTAGGGTTATGTTATGATTAAGCTTTGTCACTGCTGAAAGCACAAAACTGAGCTCCTTAATGCAGCCCTTTCAAATGGAAATGTCTTCAACTTAGAGCAGACTTTAACTTTTAATTACAGCTTTTGGGCCAGGCTTGGGATCAGCTACTTCCAAATGTGCTGAGCTATTCCTGGGGCACCCTTGGAGCTATTTTTGGTGCAGGGAACTTAAATTAGAGCCCAGCCAGAGCCTCCTGATTGGGGGTGCATGGATTGTCCCCTCTGCCCTGGGGTACTAACATGTCACTTTTCTCTTCCAGTCTGTGCCCTCACTGTGACCCTGCCCATGAGCCTGTACAACTTCTACAAGTGAGTTTGTAGAATCCCAGGAGGGTTTGGGTGGGAAAGGACCTGAAAGTTTACCCAGTGCCACCCCTGCCATGGCAGGGACACTCCCACTGTCCCATTGCTCCAGCCCCAGTGTCCAGCCTGGCCTTGGGCACTGCCAGGGATCCAGGGGCAGCCACAGCTGCTCTGTCACCCTGTGCCAGCCCTGCCCACCCTGCCAGGGAACAATTCCTGCCCAGGATCCCACCCAGCCCTGCCCTCTGGCAGTGGGAGCCATTCCCTGGCTCCTGTCCCTCCATCCTTGTCCCCAGTCCCTCTCCAGCTCTCCTGGATCCCTTCAGGTACTTACTGCAGGCAGCACCAGGGATTTCTCAGTGATTCCATTTATTTTTATTTCTTTGCTTGTGTTTCAGGGCCTATAAAAATAACACCTTGAAGCACCACTCTGTGTACGAAATCCTGCTGCCCCTCGTGTCCCCGGTGTTGCTGTTCCTGCTCTGCACCACCTGGATCTTCCTGTCCCCCACTGACATCCTGGAGGTCCAGCCCAGGCTCTTCTATTTCATGGTTGGAACAGCCTTCGCCAACATCTCTGTAAGAGCTTCTACTTTATGCTTGAAAAACTGGAGAATTGGTTAAATTGAGTTTTCACATGTGCTGTCAGCAGCAAAGTGCTGATGGGAAAGGAGTTCCTGCCTCCTTTATCGGATAAATTTAAAATGGGAGGACTAAATTTTTGGTCAAAATTTAATTTAGCTGCATAGTGGTAGAGCTATGGGATTGTTAGAGTTGGAAAAGCCCTCTGAGACCATCGAGTCCAACTGGCCCCCAGCACTGCCAAGGTCACCCTGGGTGCCATATCCAGAGGGTTTTAAAATCTATCCAGGGATGGGACTCCACCACTGCCCTGGGCCTTTTCTAGTGTTTAACAACCTTTCCATGGAGAAATTGCTGCTGCTGTCCAACCTGAGCCTGCCCTGGCCCAGCCTGAGCCCATTTCCCCTTGTCCTGTCCCTGTTCCCTGGCAGCACAGCCCGACCCCCCCTGGCTGTCCCCTCCTGGCAGGGAGCTGTGCAGAGCCACAAGGTCCCCCTGAGGCTCCTTTTCTCCAGGCTGAGCCCCTTTCCCAGCTCCCTCAGCCTCTCCTGGGGCTTCAGCCCCTTCCCAGCTCCGTTCCCTTCCCTGGACTCGCTGCAGCCCCTCCAGGGCTCTCCTGTCAGGAGGGGCCCAGAGCTGCCCCCAGCACTGGAGGTGTCCCAGCAGTGCCAGCATAGGGGACAGTGACAGATCACACCAGTGACCATCCCCTCTGTTCTGGGGACAATGAGCTGTGGCTCCCAGAGCCCACAGCAGGCTCAGGCTGTGTCCCTGTCCCCTCAGTGCCAGCTGATTGTGTGCCAGATGAGCAGCACTCGGTGCCAGCCCCTCAACTGGATGCTGCTCCCCATCGCGGCCGTGCTGCTGCTGGTGGTGTCTGGGCTGGCTCCTGGCAGTGAAACGCTCCTGCTGTACCTGCTGACTGCCTTCCTCACCCTGGCACACATCCACTACGGAGTGGTCGTGGTAGGTGGCAGCTCCTGGGCTGGGCTGGGCTGTGGCTGGGAGTGGGGCAGAGAAGGGTTCTGTGAGCATGTGGAGTTTGGAGGGAGAGGATTGGGAAGGTTGCACAGGGTTGAAAGGGACTGCACAGGATGTGACAGGGCCTGTCCTTCCCCTGGGGTGTGTCAGAGTTGGAAACCAAGCACAAAATTCTGGAATAGTTTGGATTGGGAGGGACTTGAAAGCTCATCCATGCCAACCCCTGCCATGGCAGGGACACCTCCCACTGTCCCACTGCTCCAGCCCCAGTGTCCAGCCTGGCCTTGGGCACTGCCAGGGATCCAGGGGCAGCCACAGCTGCTCTGTCACCCTGTGCCAGCCCTGCCCACCCTGCCAGGAACAATTCCTGCCCAGGATCCCACCCAGCCCTGCCCTTTGGTAGTGGGAGCCATTCCCTGTCCTGTCCCTCCAGGCCTTGTCCTCAGTCCCTCTCCAGCTCTCCTGGAGCCTTTTCAGGCCCTGCAAGGGGCTGTGAATCTCCCACTGAGGTCTCCAAGGTGCTGGGAGAGCCAGGTTGGAGTGGGGAACATTTTCCTACTGGGGAAAGTGGGAACACAGCAGCTCCAGGGCCTCCCCTGCTGCATGGGCTGTGCACAGATCAGGGATTGGTTCCCTGCTCATGCTCTGCCTGGCTCCCTGAGTTTTGATTAACAGAGAGAACAAACCTGGAGCAGCCCAGAGTCCTGCTGGGAATGCTCTGGGAAACTGCTGAGGAAGGAGGACAAGGGACCACATGTCCCACCTGAAGTGGGGCCACCCTCCTTGGGAAGCTCCTTCTCCTGGGAGCCCCAGTTGTACCCCAGAGCCTGTGGAGTCGAGTCCCAGCTGTAATTACAGCCAAGGAGTAGTAGCCAGGTTGTCTTGTCTTTCCAATTAGTGTAATGAGGCTTCTGTGCAAGACGGATTTGAATTAGTAAGAAGCTTAAATAAATTTGGTCTTGGAATCACAGCTGGAGATGGGGCTGAGCAGGTGGTGTAATCCTCCCAGGAGATTCCCAGTGCTCTGCTCCTCTCTGCTCTGTCTTTCCCTCCCTCTGCCTTTCCAAGGGTCCATCTGTGCCAGCTCCTCTTCCAGGAGGAAAGTCACTTTGAGCTGAAGAGCCTTTAAAGGCTTTGGGATTGGGCCATAATCCCAAACTGTTCTGAATTTGGGAAGAATGATTAGGAATAAAGCCTCTGCCCTGACTGTGTCAAGCTCAGCCTCCTTTTGCAGGCAGTAAATTATCCAGCTCCCACTTTGAATGGATTCAGGAATATTTTATACAGATCTCTGAGATGACCAAATTAATTTAAATAGAATAATAAAGGAGGAGTGTAAAATCCTGCAGGCCTGGGCTCAGCATTCCCAACTCCTGCCCCTGCAGAGGGCAAGAATGGAGGGTGAGCCTGCTCCCAGAAACACCAGACTGTTGTTTGGAAAGGCTGGGAAAGCAGCAGGGCTGCTGCCTGTGGAGCCATTGCCTGGGGACAGGGACAAGGACATGGGCTGGGGTGACGTGGGGAGAGTGAGTGGCAGCGGCTTGGTGGGAACAGGGAGCAGGCCTGGAGCTCTGCCTGCTCTGATGCTCATGTCTGTGGGCTGGGATAACTCCCTGGGATGTGGGATAACCCCTCAGGATCCAGGATAACCCCTTGGTATGTGGGATAACCCCCTGGGATCCAGGATAACCCCCTGGGATGTGGGATAACCCCTCAGGATCCGGGATAACCCCCTGGGATGTGGGATGACTTCTCAGGATCCAGGATGACCCCTCAGGATCCAGGATAACCCCCTGGGATGTGGGATGACTTCTCAGGATCCAGGATAACCCCCCGGGATGTGGGATGACCCCTCAGGATCCAGGATAACCCACTCCACGTCTGCCTCTCCCCAGGTGAGCCAGCTGAGCAGGCACTTCAACATCCGGCCCTTCTCCCTACGGAAACCCACTCCGGACTGACTGGGAGCAGAGGAGGAGAAAATCGGCCTGCGGGCTGCAGAAGGACTGTAAATACCTGCTGCAAATACCTGTAAATACTTCAGCCATCACCACAGATCAAACTATCCTCTGGACAGGGCCAAGGACACGCGGGATCCGCTGCAGCCGGGGCGGGGCTGGGCCGGGGCGGCTCCTGCTGCTCTTCCATCCCTGCAAGCTTCGGGTTTTGGGTGGAGCTGGAGGAGGAGGAGCCTTTCAGGTCGCTGTTACTGTACCTTAGACCAGCTGAATGTTCCCAGAGAAGCCTCTGACTCCGGCCCTTGCTCAGGGAAAGCTGCTTGGGGATGCAAATGCTTTACCTGAGCAAAGCACCTTGGCCTAACACCAAAACCAACACAGCTGATTGCTCCAAGGGCAGGGGGACATCCTGGGGTGGTTCCTGGCTGTCCCCAGTCCTGCTGTCTGGACAGCCCCTGAGCTGGGCTGGTACTTTGGGAGCAGATGGTGACAGTTCTCCCACATTCTGTCCTGCCTTCCTGCTTTTGGGCAAATACTCACTAGCACCTTTGTTGTCTTTTTTTTTTTTTTTTTTTTTTTTTTTTTTTTTTTTTTTTTTTTAATTTTTTTTTCCTCTAAAGAGCGGGGAAAAAAAGACACTCAAAACTTGTAGTTCAATCCTAACTGGGGGGCTTGGAAAATCAGGGCTCAATTTCCTGAGGGAATGGGAATGTGGCTTCTGTAGGTTGGTGGTACCTGGGGCCACATCTCAACATGTTCCTGTGTGTCCATGTGTGTTCCCAGTTTGGGCATGGGGTCTAGGCTATGGAAGGTGGCTGAGACTACAGAGCCAAGCTCTTCCCATTCCTACCAGCATGGATTTGCTCTTATGGCTCCATGGGTCCCTTCCTGCTGCCTGACCCCTCTTCCACAGCCAGGAACAGCCTGGCCCTTCCCAACTGCAATTGCACCGCTGGGAGAAGCACCTGAAGCCCTGTGTTGGTCCTGTTGCACCTTCAGGATGCTCCCAGGAGTGGGAACATTTCCAGATCTCCCTCTCTTTGTCCCCAGCACCCGCGTGTCTCATCTCTTTGTTTACTGTCCACTTGTCAGAGATGTGTTTGTGTTGATTTGGTTTTTTAATTTGTTTTTATAATTGAGTTCGAGTGGGGTGGTGAAGACTGAATGCTGATTTTCTTTCCTGTTGGCTTGATTCAATGAAGACCTGTGCTTGAATGAAGAGTGTAGCTTAAACCCAGGCTCTGGAAAGGCTGCATCCGGAAGCGAACAAGCACAGCTGATTGTGCAGGTGGAACTACCATGGGAACAAAGTCCTCCAGACACTGATTTTGTTGTGCAACGTGGGGCTTCACAGCCTGGTCAGAGCAATCTCCTGCTCTGGGAAACCTTCGATGTGTAACTGATATTTAATGCTTTTTCTTTTGGAAATCGGAATCACTGTCACGCCGATGAGGAGACTGGAAACCCCTGAGGTCGAGCTCGTGAGTTCAGGGGTTGCTTGATCAGCCCTGGGCAGCTCATGGGCAGCCCCTGGTCAGCCCCTGGTCACGGTACAGCCTGTGAGGAGCAAACTGGGCCCTTGCCAGGGCTGCCATCTCTCCTGGGAGGCTCCAGTTCTGCGTGTGCTCACGTGCCCCTGGGGCTGGGAGAGGGGGCAGATGGTTTTCAGAATTTATTTAATAAAGTAGCTTCCTCCAATCCATTTTACTGATGTTGTACAGAAAAAAGAAAACAAAAAACCTCCATGGACAAATGACTTCAGCTGCACCGAGTTTTTGACTCCTGCTATTTCATGAAATAGAATTATGGAGATAAATTTAAGTTCTGCTCGCACAGGAATCAGAGGGAATTTTCATCTGGGACACAGCTTCCTGTGGGATTTGGTCAGATAGCAGAGCTGGGCTGGTAACACTGCACAATGTGGATGTTGGATGATTTTCTGTCTAGTTTTGTGTTTCCCCAATCAGGGAAGAACTGAGCTGTTCCCTCGGGCTTCCAGCTGAACTCTGGGCTCCCAAACCTGGCACTTCCCATGGGCATTGCTGGCCCCTGAGGACTGGGATGCTGCTGAGGCTGGGAGGAATTGTCTTGACTTGGTGTGTAGGAAAAACAACCCTCTCCAAAACTGGAACTGCTTCCTCAGCACAGGCTTTATTTTGGGGGAGTTCTGGCTCTTTGGTGCCTTAAATTTATTGCACCTTGAAAGTAGAAAAAAATCTCCTTAAATCAGCACTGGGTTTTGGGCTAGCTTGTATTTGGTGGGACAAAGATGGAGCACAGCCCATCCCAGTGCCCAGGCAGCTGCTGGGGAGGGGGGTTCTCCTTGGGCTCCAGTGATTTCTGCTCCTGGATTCTGAGAGGGGAATAGAAACAGACCAAACCCTGTGTGGCAGCTGAGAAAAAAACCCTTATATTGTCCACCATGGGTTTAGGTCTTAAGAGTTAAAGTGTTGCTGGGCCACAGCCCCTGAGGGGGATGTTCTGTGCTGGTGGTCACTGGCTCTGTCCTTCCCACGGGGTGTGCTCCTGGGGATGGAGAGGGCAGGTCCTGGCTCTCAGCTCCTCCTGCCTGGTGCCCAAGAGCTGATCTGTGTTGTCTCTTCTTCCAGAGATAGTGTTGAGTCCAAACCTGGGACCCTTCCAGGGATCCAGGGGCAGCCACAGCTGCTCTGGGCACCCTGCCCACCCTGCCAGGGCACAATTCCTTCCCAATATCCCATCCATCCCTGCCCTCTGGCAGAGGGAAGCCATTCCCTGTCCCTCCAGGCTCTTTCCAGCTCTCCTGGAGCCCCTGGTTGGTCACAGTGAAGTTTGACAGCTGCCTTTCCTCATAACCATCATCCACCTGCCCCAAGGCTTTTCCAGAACTGGGAGCAGCTTTCCACTGGAAGTGGGAGGTCCCGAAGCTCTGGGAACACCTTTAAGCTCCTTAAATAGAGTTGGCCTAGTGTCACCTCCTGGCCCATCAAGGATCTGCAGCTGGGAGTCAGAGTTGGTTTGATCTTGGCTCCAGTGAGGCCCCTGAACTCTTGTCCTCCCAGAGCATCCATGCCTACTTCAGATAGAGCTGGAAAGTCCCTAGGGAAGGCATGCTTTCAGAAACCAGCCTTGGCTCCTCCTGATGTTGCCCTTCTCTACCTCTGAGCTGTGTCAAAGCAGTGGCTGAGGTGACAGAGGCTGCTCTTGGTGGGACAAGGACAGGACAGAGGAAATGACCTCAGGCTGTGCCAGGGCAGGCTCAGGTTGGATATTGGCAACAATTCCTGCCTGGAAAGGACTGTCCATCCCTGGCACAGCTGCCCAGGGCAGGGGTGGAGCCCCCATCCCTGGAGGGATTTAAAAGCTCTGTGAATGTGGCACTTGGGGACACGGGACACTGGTGGCCTTGGCAGTGGTGGGGATGGTTTCACTTGATGGGCTCAGAGGCTTTTCCAACCCCAATGATTCCATGCTGACAATGGGAGCTATGCTGACCTCTTTGCCTGTGGAAAAGACTCTGGCCCATCCAGGTGTGCTCAGACCTGGCTGGAGAAGTCCCTAGGCTGGTCTCCAGGGAAGTGGCTGGGCCATCCCTGCCCCAGGAGCAGAAATTCTTGGGGTGATTTGCCCCAGCCCACAGCACCCCAGGAGCCTGTTTGGTCAGAGCTGGTTGAGACCTCGAAGTCTGCCCCCATCCCTCCCTGCCAGCAGAGACAGGACTCTGCTCCTGTCCCTTGGGCTGAAGGGGACACTGATGCTGGCAGTGGCCCACATGGAAGTGCTGTGGTCCCATGGGCCCCAATGGCTTTCCCAGAGTCCAGAGTCTGGGGGTTCAGGTACTGCAGTGGGTGTGAATTCCAGTCTGTTCAATGCTACTGCTGAAATATTTATTGTGTTTAAGCCAAACAGAAAATGAATAAAGTTCAGAAAATAATAAAATTTTCCACACCTTTTACTGTTGTTGGTCTTTTCTTTCTGCTGAACTTGGTGAGGAGGAAAAGGTAGAGCAGGGAATGAGCTGGAGGGCAGCAGGCAGAGATTCAGCAAGAGTGATTTGGGTGAGAAGGGATGTTCAAGAGCATCTCATTCCATGGGCAGGGACACCTCCCACTGTCCCACTGCTCCAGCCCCAGTGTCCAGCCTGGCCTTGGGCACTGCCAGGGATCCAGGGGCAGCCACAGCTGCTCTGTCACCCTGTGCCAGCCCTGCCCACCCTGCCAGGAACAATTCCTGCCCAGGATCCCACCCAGCCCTGCCCTCTGGCAGTGGGAGCCATTCCCTGGCTCCTGTCCCTCCAGGCCTTGTCCCCAGTCCCTCTCTACTCTCTTGGAGCCCCTTTAGGCCCTGCAAGGAGCTCTGCAGATCTCCTGCTGTGCTCTCCAGGCTGCACATCCTCAGCTCTCCCAGCCTGGCTCCAGAGCAGAGGGGCTCAAGCCCTTGGAACGCCTCTGCAGGATGTGCGGGAGCAGCTGGGCTGGGAACTCTTAGAGAAGCACGAGGGACACAGGTGACAGCAGTGACAGCAGTGACAGCAGTGATGGGGTACGGCTGGAGCTGTCCCAAGAGCAGCAGAGGAGGCTGCAGGCTGGTGGCCAGCCTTGAGCTCAAGAGCCCTGCGGCCTCTCCCGTGCCCTGAGCCATACGCTTTCCCCCAGGATAAAGCCTAGGTGTATTTAAGCGATGCTTCCTCCTTCAGCCTCTCCACAGCTTCCCCTAAGCGGATTGCAGCGGTAGGTGTAATGGAATTAAAGGATTGCTAATGACAATGGGTTTCGGCAGCGCACCGGGTGCCGGCGGCGCGGGCTGCTCCCACCTTCTCGGAGCTTCTCCCACCTTCTCGGAGCTGCTTCCACCTTCTCGGAGCTGCCCTCACCTTCCTGGAGCTGCTCCCACCTTCCCGGTGCTGCCCTCACCTTCCTGGAGCTGCCCTCACCTTCCCGGGGCTGCCCTCACCTTCCCGGAGCTGCCCTCACCTTCCTGGTGCTGCCCTCATCTTACTGGTGCTGCCCTCACCTTCCTGGAGCTGCTCTTACCTTCCTGGAGCTGCTCTTACCTTCCTGGAGCTGCTCTCACCTTCCCGGGGCTGCCCTCACCTTCCTGGAGCTGCCCTCACCTTCCTGGAGCTGCCCTCACCTTCCTGGAGCTGCTCTCACCTTCCCGGGGCTGCCCTCACCTTCCTGGTGCTGCCCTCATCTTACTGGTGCTGCCCTCACCTTCCTGGAGCTGCTCTTACCTTCCCGGGGCTGCCCTCACCTTCCCGGGGCTGCCCTCACCTTCTCGGGGCTGCCCTCACCTTCCTGGAGCTGCTCCCACCCTCTCGGAATCTAAGAATCTAATCTAAATCAGGAATCCAAAGTAAGTTCCCTTTTAGCTGTATATTGAAGCACTGGGGAAAGGGGATGGGTCTTCTCCTTGACAATAAAACAATTGGTTGAATATTGTAACCACTGGTGGCCAATCCATGTGTTAAACAATGAAAAATAGGCAAAGAATGGTATTTTGACACATAACACCTTATTATAATTAATTTTGTTTTGTCACTGGGAAGGAAAATGGGATGAAGTATCGGACGTCAATTTATTTCTCACTGTGCCATCATCTAGTACAGCAGAAGGATGGTGGTGTAGTACCTAAAGATGCCCTGGTGTTACCAGGAGAAAAGGAGCAAGTGCAGAAACCTGGAAGATTTTGTTCAGCCTGAACTACAGGAGGGTGTTGTCTTGAAGTGGAAAGAGAGAATGTCCTGGTTTAACAGACAGGTGTCTGCCAAGGAGGTGAGAACCCTCCTGGAATGGAAAGATGACCCTCTCCCTCCAAATTATTATAACTTTGAAATTACTGGGCTTCTTGGAAAGATATGGGAAAAGGAATACATGTTCTTCACTAGGACATGTATAGCTATAGATGTAGATATAGATGTAGTTATAGATGTAGATGTGGATGTAGATATAGATACAGATGTAGATATATAGATAGATATAGATATATAGATATAGATAGATAGATAGATAGATAGATAGATAGATAGATAGATATAGATGTAGACCTAGATACAGATAATGTAGATACAGATATGATAGAGACATATAGATAATATAGAGATATAGAGATATATATGGAGATTGATGTAGAGCTATAGATGATATAGATATGGATATAGATATAGATAAATGAGACAAAGAGCAACAAAAAACCAACCACTTAACCAAACCCCAGACTACCCACCACCAGCCTTTCCTCACCTGTCAGCGATTTCCCCTGTGATGCAGTTCCAAGCACAACCAGCAGGGAGCGCCATTGGCTCATGTTGGTACAAAAAAGTCTGCAGTGCCACGCCTGCAGCTCCGGGGGGCGCTGCTGGATCCCAGCAAGGCAGAGGGGCCATAATGGGTCCCCAAGGGTTCCCCTGTGGCTTCAGGGGAACTCCAACGTGGGCTCGGAAACCTCCAGAAGTGACAGTGGGAGCCTGGGCAAGGGGAAAAGATAGGTGATGGTCACGTGTGGTGCAGGCATAAGTGCCTGTCTTTCCTGAGATGGGGCAAAGGGGCTAAACTGTATCCCCAGAGCAGCAGGCTGGAACAGTGGTGGCGAGCTAAACTGGAGTGGTGCCCCCACAGGTGTTGGTTAATAGAGGCAGAAGCCTCTCTTGAAATGGACAGTGTAAACCCCCTCCCTCCAAATCATTATCATTTTGAAATTAAGGAGCTCTCAGGCAAAGATATGGGAATAAAAATAACAGTTCTTTACTAAGAAAATTAAAATAAAAATACAGCAATACAAAAAAACCTAAACCCAAAACACTGCCAGAGTCAGGATACAACCTGACACCCTGTCAGTCAGTCAGGGTGTTGGCAGCAGTCCCATTAAATGGTGGCTGCATCCTCCTGCAGTGACAGATGTGGTTCAGCTGGAGCAGTGCTCCTGTAGTAGGTGCAGTTTTCCTCTGAAGGTCCAGGGATGATGTAGAAGGGTTTGGTTTTCCTCTGTAATCCAGTGGAAAAGGCTGCTCTGATGTTCCAAATATCAGATTCTATCTAGATAGGAAAGGTTTGGCTCCTCCCACTGGGTGGAGCATCTCCCAATGGGATGATAATTTTATCAGTAATGTTATCAGTCATGAAGTGGGACTCAATGGCCCATTAACAGGAGATATCTCCTGGAGGGATGATGGGTTGTGGAAAAGATAAAGAGCACGACCCCACCTGGTTTTAACAGATGGGGATAAATACACACCTCTTGTCACATCTTTCTTTGCAAGCCAAGGCAGAGCCAAATGCTGTCTGTAACACACACAGCTGCTATCCTCAACTGCTATGCCAAAAATGTGGCCATAAACCAGCTCTCCACTCCCCAGACAAGAGTCCTGGAGTCCACTCCAATACATCTCACAGTATTGTGCCACAACTCCTGAAGAACCTGCCTTTCCCTGGCATGACTCCCAAACCCTTGTTCCCCTAGCCCAGCCACTACAGTGGTATGTGAGAGTGTTTGGTCATTTTATTTTCTTTCTTAATTGCCCCCAATTTGTCTCCTGGATAACCCCCTCCCCTCACAGCATCTTTCCTCCAGGTAAGAGATGGGAGAAAATTCCCTGAAAAAACCCAAACCTAAAACAGAGAGGAAGAGGATTTAAAAATGTTGGTAGCTCCCCAGCCCTGCAGATGAAGAGGAAGGAGGGCAGCCATGGATTTAGATGAATTTAGGCCAGTAGCAGGGAGAAAATGCAGAGGAGGAGAGAGAAGAAATGAGAAAAAGGAATTCAAGCTCCTGTCAGGTGAGCAGTAGGTGCAGATGGACTGGGCATGATAATGATGCCTTTCTCAGTAAGTGAGCTGAGGTCTTGGAAGGACTTGGCAGGGACTTGAAGGGAAAATCCTAAGAAGTAAGGCCTTTGAGACCACTGTAAGGACCCAGGATCCTGACTGGAATGATACTGAGGTGGTTTTAGATACACTGCTGAATGTAGATGAGAAGACAGTGGTAGCAAAGTCAAGGGAAGAGGCAGAACAAGTTCATGCCCAAAATGTGTGGCCAGGAAAAGCAGATCAATGTTTTCCACCTGCTGATCCAAGACTGGATTCCAAGTGTCAGGAAATTAATCCACAAACACCAGAGATTAGTGTCCAAAAATGAGACAGAGGTGTCCTGTTACTTTATCTGAATAAAGGGAAAGGTCATGGGCATTTCCCTTGGGGTGTCTTGAGTTGTTGGAGGACGCAGCCTCCTTTCTATCCTAATTTCTGGGCTGCATTTCCCTCTCTCTTTCCCCATTGGCTGAGGTACTTGACAGGTACAGACTTCCCAAATTACCTAATACAGACTCCCTTCTAATGTGTAACTGATCCTCCTTTTCTTCTTCCTGGTGTCTCTGTTCTTTTTCTTTAAGTTCAGGGACTTAGTACAGCCTGGAGTAACAATTCTTGTAGAATTTGTGGTTCCTCCATTCCTCCTTTCAGTTCTCAGTATCTGGCTTCATTAGCAGCAGGCCCACAGTTTGTTTGTAAATCTACCTCCTTCTCATTCCTTTCACAACCAACTAGGACACAGCCATTTTTTGACCAGATATTGGAGATTAACCTTTTTTTTTTGTATGAAACATGCAATTCCAAAGGCTATAATTATGTTGGAAGTGTATCAAGTAGTCCAAGGAAAGAACAAGTCTCCTTCCAAGTTCCATCAATTGGAAATTAATGGATACAAGTGGGAAATTTGCTAACATGGATCCTGACAAAGAAGATGTATTACAAAGGGCAGCCATAATTATGGGAGAATTGGCTCCTGACATTATAAGAAAGTTATAGAGACTAGGGGCAGAGGACTCCACAAAAATTGTTAGAAACTGCATGGAAATTATGTAATAACCTAAGGCTGGCTTGGGGAGGTAAAAATGGAAAACTCATGGCTGCTCTAATGGGTCCCAGAGGAGGGAGAGGAGTTACTGGGGAAGAGGCAGAGCAGGTTGAATATGTTTTCAATGACGACCACTAGGAAAAGATCAATGTACAGGGTGTAGGAGTGATTTTATGATGATACTCTACTCCCTTATTTTCTCCTTTCTGCCCAAAAATGGTTCCTGTAGCTTTAAGGCGGGTCCAGAGAAGGGACACTGATGCCTTAGGATTTAGTTTTTACCTTTTTTCGATCCTATAATGGTTTAGAGTAAAATTCTAAAACTCCATGGCCTGTCAGCTCAAATTCTCCCGTTTTATTCAGACAAAACAATTCTTCTAGGCCTGAAATTCAAGGACACCTCACTGTCTCAGGTCCCAAAAAGTAAAAACAAAAGTGGGCTGGGGAGGAGAAAACTGGGAGTAAATGCCATTTCTCTGAGCAAAACAGCGCTTTCCTGCAGTAAGACTGCTGATGGGGCACTGTCCCTTCTTGTCTCTCAGCAGCTGAGCCAAGGGGTGCTTTGAGTGCCGCCTTTGCCCTTGCCCTGGCCCTTGGGCTCAGGATTGGCCATGAGGCTGATCACCCCAAGGAGGGGGTTTGGTTTGGCTCTACGAAAAAGCAGAGGGAAATGTATAAGGCAAAAAGGCAGGAGGATTCCAGCTTTCTCATTAAGCGAGGGAATTGCAAAGAGATGCCCACAGTAATGCGTCTTGTTTCACCAAACTGGGGAACAATTGGATACCATGGTCTTCATTGGGCTTGAGAGCGTTGTCATTGTAACTGCATTTTGTGGAGAGCCTGGTACAAAGTTCTCCTAACCTGCAAAGCCACCATGGTTCTTCCTTCCCATGGATGTGGTCTGAAGCCTGTCCAGCTCAGACAGAGCTTCCTGCTTGGTAATTCTCCGCCACGCCTCAGGGATTTCTCCACTTTCCTGAAATTTCCCATTGTACAAATCTTCCAGCTCTGTCCTGAAATGAGACACAAACCACTTCCAGTACGCCTGCATGGATGAATCAGGACAAATGTTCCATGTAGAATAAGGAGGTCCAGCATCACGGTATCTCTTGTAAGGGATCCATTGGTGACGACCAACTCTGAATTCAATGTCACTTGCAACATGGCTGGAACAAGTAACAATGTTCAGTTGACGTGTATCATACTCGAAGAAAGGAAAACGTATCCACCAAGTGTCTCCCATTAAAGCCTGTGGGCGATGGAAGACCAGCTGATGGTCTCCATCATGGTTCTCTATGGTGTTTGTGCAGACAGCCCCACAAAAGGGACACTGCTCCCAGCACCCTGAAAAATGCTCTGCCAGGATGGTGTGAGGCTGCCTTGAAAATGAGCTCAAATCAGCATCAGCAAATTCCGCCTCGATACTCTCTTTCATGGCAGCCAGAGCTTTTGCCATGACACTGCTCAGGAACTCCATGTCTGTGACCTCCTGGTGCTCGATACCCTTCAGGTCACTTCTGGGCAAGTTGATAACTTCTGTCAGTTCCCTGCAAAATTCATCCAGCCAGAGAGAGATTTTGTTTTTTCTGTCTTTTCTGTCTTTGATAATTTGGATTGATAGAAAAACAGCCGACAGGATTTTTCGATACAGAAGATTAAGGGAGGAATCTAAATATTTCTCCAACCTCCTACTCCCATCTAAACAGTAACCCTGAACTTGTATCCCAATGTAACGCTGAAAAAACTGTTTTGGAGACGTAAGGTACTGCTTGAAGTACTCAAAATTTTCTTGCTCTGCTAGGTATCTCAGGATGCAAACTTCCAGATTGGCTCTATTGCCCCTGAAGTCTGGGAATTTGCCCTGCATGTCCTCAGCAATGTCTTTAGCCGTCCTCTCAAAGACTGCCTTGCTAAGAGCTGGTTCAATCTTGGCACAAAGGAAATCAGCAAAAGTTGTGATTGAAGTGGCTCCTTGGTAGGAAATCTGGAAACATTGGAAGAAATCTTCTCTCTTGCTGCTCAGGTACAGAACTGGGTCATTTGCCTTTTGGAATGCATTGGTAATGGCTTTAAACCTTTCTGCTGCCATTTTGCACAGATACAGAGACAAATCTATTCTGTACTCTGTGTTAAAAGTCCATTTTGCATTGCTGGGGACAGAGTCCACACCTCTCTGTATGTCATTGAGTATTTCATGAAAAAAATTTTGACTGTAATCCCGTTTCTCCTCTTCTTTCTTATCAATCTTTGCCTTCACACATGCTATTATGTCATCTGTGATCTGCTGAAATTTAATCACATCAGCATTGGAAATGCTCCTGGGATCTGAGAAAAAGCCTAAATACTTTTTCTTCATGATGTGTTTCTCCATGTCAAAAGAAAATCCTCTGTCTTTGGGAAATGACCTGATGCGTTCCTGGAAACCTGGCTCCTTAAAGTGCTCTAGAAGGACATCTTCAATTTCTCTATTGATATCCACATGTTCTGGTGGACGAGCAGCATGGGAGACTTCAGCAATCCAGTTGTTGCATACAAGAGTAAAGTAGTTCTTCAGTTGTCTCTCACTGAGACGCTTCCCTTTCAGAGTCACAGCCAGCTCCCTACTCCTTCTCAGAAGCTCATCTTCACATCCCAACTTCATTGCATCCAGTTTCCTCTTCTCCTTCTGTAGCTCAATCAGATTCTCACATTTCTTTTTTGTTTCAAGAAGAAGAGTATCTTTTAGTTCTTTCAGCTTCAGCTCTGTGCTTGATTTCCACTGGACCAGGGTCTCACGATCTTCATCTTCCCTGAAATACTTTTCCACTTCTTTCTCAATGGCATCACTTTTCTCTTGCACCAGCCTTTCAAGGAGACCTCTGGTGACATTCTGCAAGTCCCCATTCTGAATTTTGTTGTTCAGTCTCATCTGTACATCCAACAAGTGACTCCTCAGTCTCCAGGTCCACTCACTAAAGGCACTTTCCAGTTTCCTGTACGCAGCAATCTCCAGGGAATTCCTGAAGCTGAAAACAAAGTTTTCATTCAGCAAAGCATTCCAGAGGTCACCAATACGATCTTTCAGGCTTGAGAGCCTCAAAATGCTGCGCTGTGACTGCTGCTTGGCAGCCTGGAGGATTTTGCTCTTGAGCTGCTGAGCGTTCTGGCTGTAGGTGGGGTTGGGTGGTGCCATTGGGGGGTTTCCTTCCCATAGGTGAGCAAAGTAGTGAATGTGGGTCTTCACATCAAAGCCAATGACATCACTGAAGGAGGAAATGTCACAGAATTCCTGCTGGGCAGCTAACACGGTCATTTCATCCAGCTTTTCCTGCAAACGCCTTTGTCCTTCCATGTTCTGCTCCTTGGCAGTTGCTTCTCCAACATTTTGGTGCACAAAGAGGCAGCTTGGGGAAAGATTGACTTTCTTCATCCTCAGGAAAGCCTGCACAGCGATTTGGAGAACATCTTGCATTTCTGATGGATTTTCTCCAAAGATATTGATCACAGTCAAGTTGCCAACACCAATGACAAAGGTGGCCAGCTCCTTGTCATAGTTGAGGGACTGTTTGTTGGCCATCTCAATGGCACGAAGTCCCTCTGTGTCAACCACCAGCACAAAATCAAAGCCCAAGTCCTGCTGCAGCTCCTCGCCCACTGGGATGAGCTGCATGAAGGCTCCACGGGTGCATCTCCCTGCGCTGACGTTGACTGCAGACCAAACATGGCATTCAGCAGGGTGGACTTGCCTGTGCTCTGGATGCCGAGCACGGAGAGCACAAACACTCGTTTGTCCCCCAGCCTCTCAATTAAGCTGTCAAAGATTGCTCCCACCCAGCGCAGGGGCAGGTAAGAAGTGTCCCCATCCATCAGCTCCACAGGATAGCCCAAAACCATCAGCTCTGCTGCAATTTTCGGCAGTTTGGAAAAAGTGTCTTCCTTGGACTTCATGAATTCCAGAGCTTCATAAATCTGCCCTACTTCCCTCAGAAGGTGCTCCAGGCCAATGGATGAATCATTGATTTCATCAGAGAGCGCTTCCAATTGAATCAGCAGCTCAGCATTCAACCCGGGATTTTTCTTGCTTTTCCTTCCTGACTGGATTTCAGTCCATAACCTGTGATAGTCTCTCCTCAGTTCTTCAAGGCGACCACAGGACAGCTCATCCATAAAGACCTTCATCCACTGCAGGAAGTATTTCTTGGTATCTGTTGGCTGGGCATGGAGAAAGCCAAGGAATGATTTCATTAGCAGGTTGAGAGGGAAAGCTTGCTCAAGTTGCTTTCTTCTTATTGCTTTCTTCTCGTTTTCAATTTGGCTGCGATGATGCTCAATGCTCTTGTTCCCCTTCTCCTCCAGGCGAGTGAGTTCTTTGTCCTTTTTGCACCACTGGTACCACAGTTTTCCTTGAAGCGGCAGCAGCTGGGATTTGATCTCAGACAGCTTCTCTTTCTTCAGAAGGTCCACCAGCTCCTTTGCCTTTCCTTTGGCTGTCACACACGCAGGTTGATCTGCATCCACCATGAATCCGTGCTGGCGAGCTTTGTCCGTGCAGGCATCCAGGCTGAAACCTGAATTAGACCATTCCAGGAGATCCCTGATAATTTTGGTCAGCTGGTCCATCAGTTCTGCTTCGTTTCTGTTCTTCAGCCCTATTTTTACGTTTTTGCTGGCTTGACCAGTTGCAATGTTTTCTTTTTCTGTGAGAAGACAAACCAAAGGACTTTGTGACTGCCACAGGCCCTGCAGAAGCCTTTTCCCTCTGTCGTCCATCTGTTCTGAATCAGACACAAGAGCCACATTGACAGCAGATATGTCCTGCAGGAACTGCAGCTGTGCTCCGTGATCCCTGGCATCTCCATGCAGGTTACAGAAAGCCACGCAGCTCTCAAAGGTGTCATCAGGGCTTCCACGGGGGCAGTACCAGGCGATCTCCACCACCCCTTCCATCAGCAAACACGACACTTTCTCCACCACCCCTTCCATCAGCAAACGCTCTCTGGTGCTGCCTCTGCAGTGGCGGTGGAAGAAAGTGTCGTGTTTGCGTTTGCTCAGCAGAGCGTTCAGGAGCTGAGACTTGGAAGAGGAGGCCGAGCTGCCAATGCGGATGAAGGACACGATTGGAGTCTGTGCCTGGAAGATGAGTTTGTTGTTGTAACTCTTTGTTTGGGCCTGATTTCCTGACTTCTGTGTCTCTTTCCAGCTCCTTTGGATTTGGCTGAGGGCGTAGAGTGGGAACTCGATGTGTGAAGTGCAGGGGTTGGGCAGCAGCAGAGGCAGTGCCAGTTGGCAGAAGGCCAGCTTGGTTGCAAGGGTCTGTCTCAGGAAGTCATCAGCACAATGGAAAATGGCCATCTGCAGGTCCATGGGGTGCACATGGCCCTCCCTGCTTGCTCGTTCAGGGGCTGCTTCCTTCAAATCATAAAAAAACTGTTCAAAGGACTCTGATTGTTGGTCTTTTTGCTCTCCAGTTTTTGGCAGGGGTGCAAGGCCTGGGTTGTTCTCTTTCCAGCAAGTCAAGTACCTCACCTGGTAATCCACAGTTAACAGCTTTTGTAAGAAGTGTAATGGCAATTCCTCATCCTTGCTGGGTTGGCTGTCCTGCAGAGATGTCTTGCAGATGGTGTGGAAGTCTCCCATCCCCATTTTTCTTGGATAGTGACCTATGATTCCAAGGCGCTTGAGCAACTGGAGGAACTGTAGCTCCACAATGGCTTCATTTGCTTTGGATTGGCTGCTGTCTGGCTTGGATTGGGACTCACTGAGAGCCTCAGGTGTTGGAAAAGTGTCTTTCAGGTCTCTGAATATGTTCTGCACCTTCTTTTCGTCCCATTTGTCATCCAAGCTCCCACTGATCAAGGAATTCAAGTCCTGTTCCAGCCTCTCCCAGTCTGTGTCTACACTGTGCTTTTGGAGGAGATTCTTTATCCGTGGGGACCACAAGCCTTTCATGTGATCTTCCATGAAAACTAAACGCTCCCTCTTCTGCTCTGGGGACAGCTTTTGACTTCCATGTGTCAAAGTCAGACCCCTCAGCAGTAGGGAGGCCTCAGCTCTGTCGGCATCTTGCTCCTTCAGTTTCAAGTACTTCTCATGTGCTTCTTGCATTTCCTTGGCCATGTACTGAATTTCTGGGTGTCCAAGGAGATGCTGAAAAGTGCAGCTTTCCACTTGGTACCCTGTGCTGGTCACAATCAAGAGCACCAACAGTTCCATGTCCTTCTCAGCCCGTTCCTGGAGAGACTGGAGTAGGGAATAAATGGCAAGGCTGGTGGTCAGCGTAGCTTTTATCTTTGCTTCATGAACAGCAGAAGCAGACCTTCCTGGTGGGTAGGTGACAGCATAGATGTGCTCCTTCATTTGCCGCAGTGTTTTGATGAGTTGTTCAAGCTCAGAGATTTTGGGTGATCTGGGAAATGGGTGCTCAGTCTGGAAGATCCATTGCATAATGAAGGAAGCCTCAGGGAAGTTCTTGACAGAGTAGATATGAGGATCCAGGAGGCTTCTCAACATTGCCTTTATAAAGGTGATATTTTCTGGAGGTGACTCCTGGCAGCTCTGCACAGTGTTCACCAGGAAGTCCTGTAGGGCTTTGTGTGACAAGCACACATTGATCCACACACTGTGGTTCCTGATTCTTGCATTCAGATCATGTTTGAACTCCATAAGCATGAGCAGCTTCATTTCATCCAGTGTAGCCTCCCAGGCCTTCACAGTCTCCATGAAATCTCTGGCCTCTTGCACTGCACTGCCCAGATCCTCTCCAAAAATGGTGCAAACACTCTCATTCGTCAGCGCTTTGTACGCATCCCTGAGGGCTCTGCTCATCTGACCAACAGACGCAAAATCCCCACAGTGATTGCACAGGATGACATCCCACACTGGGATCAGCTCAAAGCCGCGGTCGATAACGCACCACGTTGTGTTATCAGACACAAGTCCCGTTTTCCACTGAGGAAGAGAAGATGTGTCTGCTGCGCCCCCTGTCTTGAACACACAGAGCTGAATGGCTGTATGGCAACGCTCTGCAGCTCTTCCCAGGATAGAAGCTTGTGAGATGGCTTTAGAAACATCCAGTGTCTCTTCTGCACTGGCCCCAGTGCCAGCCCAGCTGGCGGCGACAAAGCTGTTCAGTGCTCGTGATATTTGTTGCTTCACCTCTTCCCAATGCTGGGCTCGGAATCCTTCTGTGGACGCCTTCCACCAGAATATCCCCCCAAAGTGGAGGGGACCCTGGTTTATGTGGGACCCAAACCTATTGAAGAAGCTCTCACACATCTTCATAAAGGTGGGGTGGTCCTCTTTTCCAGTGAAGCCCAAAATCTGCTCCATGTCTTGCAGCTCCCGCAGAGCCGCATCCGAGAGGCGAAGCTGATGCCTTTGGAAGTAGCAGGAGGCCAGGGGGATGTACTGGAACTTGGTGGTGCAGAAGTAGCTCTGCTCAGAGTGGGACTGGTGGGTGTCCTGGGACTGTGAGGAGCTGCTGTGATCTACACCCACTCCCAGATTAATCCCCCAGAATGCAGATTTAGCAGAAAAGCTGATGCTGAACCCCAGCTGCTCCATGCACTTGGTGAAAGTGGATTCTGCTGCAGAGGAATAAAACTCCCTCCTCTCAAGCAGCGATCCTTGCTGTGGACCGGCGAGCTGGAATCCCTCAGGAACCCTGAGGAGCTGCTCTCTTGTTGCCAGCACATCTCCAGCTCTGCTGGTTGTGTAGATGCCCTGCAGGGCCAGTCCCCCCGACGCCCGCCTCAGCACCTCAGTGTCAGGGATGTTCTCCCTCCTGCCTGCTGACAGCTCCTGCTGCTGCTCCAGCTGCTTATGGATGCTCTCCAGCATTTCTGCCAAGGGTTTCTTTGGAGATGGCCAGAACTCTTTGGGAATCTCCATGGCTTGCCACAGAGTCTCTGCTTTCTTCCTCAGCGCATCCTGGCCGTGGCTGCTGCTGTTGATCATTTCTGTCAGATCTTTCAGGGCTTGTTTGGCCACTTCTTGTCTTTGCTTTGTCTTCTCCAAGTGCTCCTTCTGCACCTCTTTAGAGGCTGTTTTGTCATCTGTTATTTTCAGGAGTTTCTGGAGTGCCTTTTTCTCCCAGGGGTGCCGTACCTCACACTCCAGCTTGAGGTAGTCTTCATATTCCAGATGTTGCAGGGCTTCTCTGCACTTGATTCCCAGGATCTGTGACATTTTGGGCAGCCAGTATCCAGCATCCAGTCCTTCCTTCTGAAATGCCTCTGCCAGGAGCTGGGCCTTTGCATCTTCCTCTTGTGTGTCCTTCTGTGAGGCCATGGCTGTGGAGGAAGCAAAGAGACTTTCCCTAAGGTGTTGTCAGAGGCCCCAGCCTCCTGGCAGAGGCTCTGCAGCAGCTGCAATCCTGGGGTTGCTCCCACCCGGCCTCCGGAGCCTGGCCTGGGATGGCACAAGAGCCAGGGTGTCCTTTCCAGCAGCCTGGATGTGCCTGCTGCTTTCCTGTGTGCAGGATCAACCATCAAGCTGAATGTGTATCCCAGAGACAACATGGACACACAGACCCAGAGACAGGAACACACAGACCCATACACACACACAGACACACTAAGCCTGGAAAAGATGCTGCCTTCACCATCACCCACATTCTCCCAGCTGAACTCCTCAATCCACAGCTGCAGACACCCAGGGACATTCCTGTCTCCCTGGAGCACTGGCACAGCCCCTCTGCCCACCCAGCAGCCCTGCCTGCATCCTGCACCCTCTGCCCAGCCCCACGGCTGCCCTGCTCTCTGTCTGGCCCAGCCTGCTGCTCCCAGCACCCAGAGGCAGTGCTCACACACTCCACTCCCCCCATGGCACCCCACACTCCACAGGCACACTCCCCCCACACCCAGCATGACCACAGGGGCTCTGACCTTTGCTCCTGCTCCAGCTGCCAGCACAGCCCCTCCCTCACCCTACTCACACCTCTTCCCAGGAGCTGCTTCCTGGCACACTTGGGGGTGAAACCCACCTTGTCCCTCCCCACAGTTGTGCCTGGGGAAGCCTGGTGGCCCTTCAGGGGAGACTGGAGACTTTGGGAACTGACTCAGAGAGGTGCCCTCTGTGATCTGCTGATCGTTACCACAGAGGGTCTCATCAGCAAAGTAACCATTGGTGGCCATCTCAGCCACAGCCACTGTGGAGCTAATGAGCTTAAAATGTCTGGTGACAGAAGGAAAAGTGGCTGCAAACCTTCAACTGGGCACCTAGTGTGAGATTTTCACAATGTCACATACCACCATGAATTATCCCAGTCTCAGTTCACTTAAATACTGGACAGATTTATCCCTGGAAAAAATCCTTCTGAGCATTCAGTCTCCTTCCCACCAAGGCCAGAACACTCTTACCAGCACAGTTATCGATCTCAGGGTCTTGGACTCACCTAGAAATCCTAGGCCTCCCAGGCCCTTCCAGAGCCTTCAGGTTAAGCTTTCCCTTAGGAATCCCTGCTGATTTGGGCAATCTGAGCAGAGGCTGTGTGCTCTGATTCCCCTCATCCACCTCACAGATGGTCCTGTTCTCCCAGCCTTGGCTTCCAGCAGACACCAGCAGCCGAGGGCGCCAGCTCAGGGGACACAGCACAGCAGCAGTGGCAGGCCTGGGGCACACGGCAGGGTGTGGAGAAGAAGATGGGAACCACTGGAGAACTCAGGAGAAAGAGCAACACGAAGGAAAGGCCCAAAATCCTAAAGGAGAAAAGCAGACAGTCAGGAGAAGGCAACCCATGAGCACGGCAGATTCACTGCAGGGAGCACTGGACGCCAACCCTTCTCCTCCACTGGGGACAGCAGGACAGGAACAGCCACTGGCTCGAGAGAAGGGCAGTTCAGCAGCAGAGGAAAGCTGGGCGTGCTGGCAGAGCACAGCAGGGACTTTGGGCACCAAGTGCCCTCGGTGGGCACATGTCCAGCTGCTCCCTGGACAGCAGAGCCCCAGTGTGGGACAGCTGCTCAGGAAGGGAACTGCTGGCTCAGGGTCACTGCTGGAGCTTGTCCACTTGAGCCATTTGTCCCAGCTCTGTCCACTCCTGAATTCTCTCCCACTGGAGAATTGCCAGCGCTGGTTCAGTCTCAGGCGCCAGAGGCTGCCCTGGACAACATTAAATCCAACCCTGCCACACCCTGATCCTGCCCCCAGGCACCCTTGGCAGTCCCTGCACAGCTTCCCATTGCTGCAGGAACAGGGAAAAAGCCCCAGCGACTGTGTCAGTTCCCGCAGAGAGGCACTAAGCACATTCAGGGCATAACTCCGGATCCAATTCCACCTTGGAAGCAAACGAGGGAAGCAACAAGGCTGACAGCAGGACCTGCCATGGGAATGCCCGCACCCCCTTTCATGGGAACAGCCCCCCCGAGAGTGTTTTCCCCAGCCCTGCCCCAGGGAAAGGGGCTCTGGGGACACTGACACCTTTGTGGGGCTGTCCCAGGGACCAGAGCGCTCTGGGTGGTGACGCTCAGACTGTGAGAGGGGAGAATCCCACCCTCCGTGCGTGGGGAGGAAAAGGAAGAAGGGACTCTGGGCTGGGGACAGAGCAGGATGTGCCGTGCGTGCCCCTCATCCCCACGGAGCTGCCCTGCTCCCGAAGGAGCGGCTCGGGGGCCAGGAGCCCCCCGGCATCAGTGCCACGGCTCCTGCCATGCGGGGAGCGCAGCCATCCGGCCCCAGCTCTGAGCCCGGCCCCCTCCCAGCTCAGCCCCCGCAGCGCACACGGCTCCCCCGAGCTGCCCCAAAGCGGCTCCAGCAAAGGCGGCTTCCTGCAGCCCCCGCTCGGAGCAGACACCGCCCGCCCGCTGCCCTCAGAGCCCTCTTCTCCTGCCCGCCCATCTCCGCAGCCGTGGCAAACACACGCAACAGGAGGCAGGAGAGCAACAAGATCCCGCTCGCTGCTGCTCCCGGCTCCCAGCCCACAGCTCATCCCCAGGGCCCGACCTTGTCCGTGCGTGTCCCGCAGCTCCTGCGATGAGAGGAGTCCAGCACAGCCTCTCTTTATGTAAGCCCTGGCTCTCCGGTGGGTGTGGTTTCACTCGTTCCAGAGGCAGCGGGGTAATTCCGGGAAATCAGGCAATGTACGGCAGCAGAAAGTGTAAGGGGAACAACTCTTGTAGTCCGATGATCGAATTATCGTCCAAATTCCACTCCAGCTCTGATTCAGGTGGCTCACATTCAAGACCTGTCTGTTGCAGACGTCTGAGTACTGTGCCGAATGCTGGTAATAATATTGGGAAGTGTGATAGTTGGATATGCATACGTGTAGTAAAAGCAGGAGAGGGACTCTGGACAAGGGCCAGGATGCAGCGTTTTCCCGTGCAGGAGGGACTGATAAGAGTGAGCGCGCTGAGCTACACCCCCATGACAAGGACTTCCTGAATGTGCCATATCTTCAGAACAGAGAGTTTTATTTTTAAATATGATTCATTTTTTGTGCTTGTGAGTGCTTTGCTTGTTGAATGAACATTTTTTCCCGTTTTCTCCATGGAAATATTTTCCCAAACCAATTGGGGAGGGCCTACTAGTGTCTGCCTTCTAGAGGGACCCCATTTGCAGGTTTCCTCCCAAGTTTTACCCTAATCCAGGACACCGCAGATCTTCTGCCAGGCACAGTTTAAAGGCTGAGGCACAGCCAGGCTCTGGCACAGGGTGCCCAGAGACGCTGTTGCTGCTCCATCCCTAGAAGAGTTCCAGTCCAGACTGGACAGGGCTTGGAGCACCCTGGGACAATGGAAGGCGTCCCTGCCCATGGCAGGGGGTGGCACTGGATGGGCTTTTAGGTATCTCCTGACCCCATCTGTGATTCTAACACAGTAACCCAGCTTTGGAAGCTGCAAAGGGCAGAGCACACCAAGCCTCAATGCTTAAATCAAGGCTGGAATATGTGACCCAGTATTGAGATTTGTGCTGGATCAGCCACTTTCCCAAAGCTAAAATAGCCAAGAAGAAGACAACGTTTGGCACAAGGAGATGGGAAGGACATGGGTCCCATGGGTGTGACTGCATGGAGCAGCCACAGGGCAGGAGGACAGCATTCCTGAGCTCCACAGGGAGAATTCCTGGGCCAGCCCTGCTCCCAGGTAACCCACAGCCCCCTCTGCAGTCCCTTCATGGGGAGGACAGCCCCAGATCTCCCTGGGTGTGGGGACAGGTCACCACTGCCTCCCTGGAGGGGAAGCTGCCAGTCACACCCTGATCATCCCAGCATGGGAGTCCATGTCACACACACAGTGCCCCTTTTACCACACTGGTCCTCGCTGCACCCACAGCCCCCCAAATCCCGGCTCTCACTCACTGCAATCCCTCTGCCACAAAACCCCGGCTCTCTCTGCAGCCCCCCAACCCACAGACCGCGGGTCTTACTGCAGCCATCCCCCTCAAAACCTGTGTTTCCTTGCAACCATCCCAAACCTGGTTCTTACAGCAGAGCACCCCCTACCCTGAAACCCCAATGTCTTCCTGGAGCCTCACCCCAAAATCAGGTTTCTTTGCAACCCCTTGTCATGGTTTGACACCAGCCAAAGCCAGGCACCCACAAAACTATTCACTCATTCTCCTCTGCTATAGTTGAGCAGAAGAGGGGGAAAGAAAAAACTGCAGAGCTCATGAGATGAGATAAGGATTAGGAGAAAACACTGAAGACAAAACTGGCTTAAACTTTAATTGTAGAAAAAAAATTATTAAGAGAATTAACGGAGGATGGTGAGAACTAAAATAAACCTTTGAATATTTTTTTCCTCCCTCCAGTCCCTCCTTCCTACTCACTGGCAGCACAGAGAGACAAATCATGGCAATCTTTATCAGTTTTTCCTAAAAATCTTTCTTCAGTTTGCTTAGGGAAAGGAGTTTCTTTTTTCTGCTGTTCTCTGGGGTCCTTCCCAGGAGAGACAGTTCTCTGTGAACTTTTCCAGCATGTTTTTAATTTCCACAAGTAATAGTCCCACCGAAACTGCTGCAACATGAGTTCCTCTCACAGGCAGACTTCCCACAACTGTTTTTTCACAGCTCATTAGCTTATGGGGTTTAGTCTTTCAAGGATGAGCTGTTGCAGTTTGGAAGCAAGTGTCTTTTGCTATCTGTGGAAGTAAGGGTCTTCTCTCTCTGAGCTTCCCACTAGATTACACTTTTCCAGCATGCACTCGCTCCAGCGTGAGCACCTCTTCTCACAGGCTGCAAGTGGATCTCAGCATCCCTGCATGCACTTCATGAATTACAGGGAAAAACAGTTTGTTGTGTTATAGTCCTCAACACGGCTAGCAGAAGAATATTAGCTCTGATGTTTGGAGCACCAACTTCCCCCTTTTTCCTTTTCACTGACCTTAGTGTTGCTGTGTGGTTGTCTTCACGTGTCTTCTTCACCTTGTCCTTTTCTGTGACTCCAAAGAAGATTGTTGTCCATAGGTGTCTTGGTTTGAAAAGACAGGTGTCTGCTAGGCAAGGCTGAAGCCTCCCTTGGATTGGAGAATGTAAACCCTCTCCCTCCCAGTCAGTTGAATTTTGAAATTAAGGGGTTCTCAGGCAAAGATATGAGGATAGGAATAACAGTTCTTTACTAGTATGTGTAACAAGGCAAACAAAAACAACAACTATGGAATTAATAACAAAGAGAACCAGCGATCCTGTGACAGCCTTTGTCTTCTCAAGTACCTGTAAGCAAGTACAAGCAATCATTGTTTCCCAGCAACTCCTGGGTAAAAATTCTATAGGTAAGAAGGAACAAAAGAAAAGAAACCTAACCCCCAACAGTAGTTTGTTAGTTCTCAAGTTATATTAATTGAAAAGTTCTTCTAGGGCTTTGCAGCACTGAAAGGTTGATCTTGTCTGGATTCCATATCGGGGCATTGCTTGTCATGCCCTTTGCTGTCGGCCACACGGTCCCCTGTAGTGCCACGTGGGCAGTGCTGGCCACCACGGTGCTGGCTCCATTCAGTGCCTCTCTTCATGCAGGGCACCGAAAACGAGAAGCTGCTGCCTCCGCCCCTGCCCTTCTGCCCCCAGCACAGCTGGACAAAAGCAGTCAAGAAGGCACAGTTCACTGCAGACAGTGCTGAGACAGCCCCAGCTGCAAGACCCCAGCTGTGTGGCCACTTGTGGCACTGGGATGGCCCCCGGAGGCTGCTCTGAAATGGTCCCCTGGCAGCCACAACCAGATGGGCCCTGGCAGCTGTGCCAGGATGAGCCCCCGTGGCTGCCTTGCTGCCCCTCGGGAGAGGAAACATGGTATGCACGTTTTTTTCCCCTTTTTAAATATGTAATCACAGAGGCATTACCAACTTTTCTAACTGGGCTAGCAATATGTCTATAGTCAGAGCCTTCAGGGATTAGCTCTGCTGGACATAGCAGAAGCTTCGAGCAGCTTCTTTCTCAAAAGATGCCTCAGTGGTTTTTCCTGCCCCCACTAAAAGCCAGGCTGTGAGATGTTACATAGTGATTTGTGTCATTATGGAAACACACTATGGGACCATTATAAACAAGAATAATGAACTTAAAGTAAGGCATGGATATGAGACAAAGAAAAATATAATTGTTTCGTTATATTTGTTAAAATCACTTTGCTGTGAATTGCTGGCTTTTTGCTGTCATGCATTTTTTGCCACTGTAATTATGAATTGTAACCACTTTTTATGTATGAGGAAAACGCGGGCTTGTGTGGACAGGAAGACCGTTGTTACTGCTGTTACCTGCTTGCTAGGAGTGTAACCTGACAACATGTTTGAGCCTTGCCCAGACCTAGTAGGGGCTTGGGAGCTGCTGCTGCTTGGGAGCTAGCCAACATGTTCGGGCTTCCTTGGACGTGTACCCCAGCACAGTAGGCACGACACTGCCCAACAAGATACTGCGTATAAAAGGGTTGGTAGAGCGAAGACTTCCCTTGTCCCCAGCGCTGCCACCCGTTTCTTATCAACGGATTAATAAATTGCCATATTGATTTACCAGCTTGATTATGGCGAGTAATTTTAACAAGGCTGTGTTAAACCAACAACCCACCCCTCCCCAAACTCCAGGTTCCCCTGCAGCCCCCTGCCACCATCCCAGCTCTCACTGCAGCACCAAGCCCCGTCCCCAAACCCCCTGGGTGTCACTGCAAACCCACCAAACCCTGGGGCTCACTGCACCTCCCACCCCCTCCAAACCCGGGTTTCCAATCTCACTGCAGCCCCCAAAACCCCAGAACTCACTGCAGACCCTCACAGAACCCGGCCCGCCCTACAGCTTGCCGTCGCTCCCTTTAAATCTCGGGTTTCACCGCGGTCCCTCCCTACACCCCAAACCCCGGGACTCCCTCCACATCCCCTCTCCACACTCCGGCTCTCCCTACACCCCTCCGAAGATCCCACCCCGGCTCCCAGGCCCTGCTGGAGCCTCCCCTCCTCCACGCACCAACCTCCCCCAGCCGCCCCTCGCAGGCCCGGCCGCCCCTCAGCGCTCCCCTCACGGCGCCAGGCCCCGAGCGCGGCCCCCGTCAGCGCCGCTACCTTGTACTTGCTGAAGCCGGCGAGCTGCTCGGGGCTCACGTACTCCATGGTGCCGTTCCCGCTGTTCCCGGTGCCGCTATTCCCGCTGTTCCCGGTGTTCTCGGGGCCGTTCCCGCTGCTCCCGGCGCCGCCGCCGCCGCATCGGCCCACCCGGCGTGGCCGTGACGTCACCGCGCCCCGCCCCGCCCCGCCCCGCCGCGACGGCGCCGCCTGGCGGCCGGGAGGGCCGCACTCGTGAGGGGAGCAAAAAAGCGGGAAAAAAAGATCCCAAAAAACACATCTTAGCCCTGCCCTGGCTCAGCGTGCAGCGATTCCCCGTGTCCTGGCACTCCAGCTCTGCTAAGAAGTCTCTCTCCGTCTCTCTTGGATCTCCTTTAGGTACCAGGAAATGCTCAAAGGTTATCCCTGTACCATTCTCCTCTCCCTAAGTCCTCGTGGATTCCGTGTGGGAAGAGACCCTAACGCCCATCCAATTCCACACCCTGCCGTGGGCAGGGACTCTTTCCACTATCCCAATGTGCTCCAAGCCCCATCAAACCTGCCCTTGAACACTGCCAGGGATAGAGCAGCAACAGCAGCTCCCAGGCAGGCAGGGGGTCAGAGACTGGAAATGTCAATCAAATTCCTTGAATTTTTATCTTTAGCCACCAAAGTTCTGTGTAATTATGACCTCTTAGGAATATTAGCTCAATATTTCTCTTGTGTGCCAGCCAAGACTAAAGGAACTTTAGTTTAGCCCCTTACATTTCAATGTTGTGGGTTTTATACAGGATCACCGCACCCCAGTCCCAACTGGTGCGGCCTGGCAGAGCTGCTGCATTAGGTGTCACTGGAAGGCACCACAGCCAAAAATTGAGGTTTGTGTTGGAAAAGTCCTTTAAGCTGTTTGTGCTCCTCCCCACAGCAGGGCCTGCAAGGAAGGAGGTGCCAGACGATCCCGCTGAAGGAGACTTTGGCCAAGGAGTCCTGGCAGAGACAAGGAAAGGTGCAGAGAACAGCCTGGCTGAACTGGAGAGGGAGCTGGGACAGCTGGAACAGGTGAGGGGAGCAGGTGAGAGACCCTGCAGCCTGCTGATACCCCAGCCCAGGCCTGAGGCCACTGCCCTTTGCTGCACTGGGTCCTTTCCACTGCACTCATTTGTGGCACTGGGTCCCCCCACTCACTCCAGTAGCTGCACTGGGACATTCCCCACTCAGCCAGGACGTGACACCATGGCCAGGGGCACTTCCACTGCCAGTCTGGCTGGGGGAGCAGGCCCAAATCCCCTCCCAGCCCAGGTGTCCCCAGTCCCTGGCACTCAGCCCTTGCAGCACACGCTCATACAGCCCAGCTCTGGCTCCTGTCACTGGCTCTGGGTCTGCTTGGCCAGGTCTGGGCTTGGCAGAGTTTGAGCTCATTCGCCTTTTGTCCTGCAGGTTCCCAGTTGAGCAGCTCCAGAGGACAGAACCTGACTTGGATCAGCCTTTTAAGCCTTCTGTGTGTGAAAGACCAGGCTTGGTTCCCCAGTGCTGCCTCCTGTTGCACCTGCCACTGCCACTGGTTTCCCTGGATATCGTGGTTTAGGGCTTCCTGCCCTCTCTGCTGTACCTGCAGACAGTGAAGCCACTCCTGGAGCAGAAGACACCGAATGGAGCAGAGCCTCTGCTGCCACACCCCTTCCCGCAGTGCCACCAATCTGTCCCCTGCCTGTCTGCATCACAGAACTCAACTCATCCCCAGGTGTAGCGCCCCTTAACACAAAGGACACAGAGCAGCAGAGTCCAAATCAACTCCTTTATTAGCAGACCATGCAGGGGATGAAGCTGAAGCAGCCCTTCAGCCAGCTCTCCAGGAGGGTTGGCCCTGTCATTGCCAGCGGGGTTGCAGCACCTGCACAGCAAAAACCCCTCACACCTCCCTGGGGCAGAGCCAGCTGGTGCCACCTTCTCCAGAGCACGGCTCTGGTGCCACCAGCCTGCCTGGACAGCACCAGCACTGCCCCGAGGGCTGCTGAGGAAGGTGCTGGCACACAGGATTCTGCACATGGGGCATTCCAAAGGCTTTTGCACAGCAGTGAAGCCAAGGGCAGGAGCAGCTCCTGCAGGGGCTGAGGGCTGGAGGGAAGGGCAGCAGCCCCAGGCACCTGAGCAGGAGTGGCTGCCCTGGGCACAGACACAGCACCTTGGAGACAGGGAGTGAAAGCACTGCCTGAGCCCTGGGGCAGTCGTGTCACTGCTTTCCTGAGCCCTGAGACACAACAGCTCCTGCTGGGAGAACAGCCTCAGTTGATCCAGGACTGTGCAGTGAGGGAGGGAAGGGTGACGCCCATAAGCCAAGCAGCCCAGCTTGCAGCCAGCATGGAGCTGGCCTCAGGTCCCACAGCCCTTTCTCTGGGCAGGATAGCTCCTTACTGCAGGAAAACTCCTGCTGGGGCATTGTCCCTCCTTGTAACACAGCAGCTGAGCCAAGGGGTTTTTTGAGTGCTGCTTTTGCCCTTGTACTGGTCCTTGGACTCAGCTTGGCCACGAGGCTGATCGCCCTAAGGAGGGGGTTTGGTTTGGCTCTAGGAAAATGCAGAGGGAAATGTTTATGACAAAAGGGCAAGAGGATTCCGGCTTTCTCATGAAGCAAGGGAGTTGCCTAGAAATGACTGTAGTAATGCGCCTTATTTCACCAAATTTGTGAACAATTGGATACCATGGTCTTCATTGATCTTGAGAGAATTGTCATTGTAACTGCATTTTGTGGAGAGCATGGTACAAAATTCTCCTAAACTGCAAAGCCACTGTAGTTCTTCCTTCCCATGGATATGACCTAATGTCGCTCCAGCTCAGACAGTGCTTCCTGCTTGGTAATTCTCTGCCACGCCTCAGGGATTTCTCCTTTGCCCTGAAATTTCCCATTGTAAAAATCTTCCAGCTCTGTCCTGAAATGAGACACAATCCATTTCCAGTACGCCTGCATAGATGAATCTGGAAGAATATTCCAAGTGGAAACAGGAGGTCCTGCATTGCGGTATGTCTTGTAGTGGATCCATTTGCTGTCATCAAACTTGAATTTGAGATTAGTTGCAACAAGGCTGGAACAAATATCAATGACCAGGTGGTCTGTGTCACGCCACGTGGTTCCTGTCAAAGCTCGTGGGCGATGGAAGACCAGCTGATGGTCTCCATCGTGATCCCGCATGGTGTTTGTGCAGACAGCCCCACAAAAGGGACACTGCTCCCAGCACCCTGAAAAATGCTCTGCCAGGATGGTGTGGGGCTGCCTTGAAAATGAGCTCAAATCAGCATCAGCAAATTCCGCCTCGATACTCTCTTTCATGGCAGCCAGAGCTTTTGCCATGACACTGCTCAGGAACTCCATGTCTGTGACCTCCTGGTGCTCGATACCCTTCAGGTCACTTCTGGGCAAGTTGATAAATTCTGTCAGTTCCCGGCAAAATTCATCCAGCCAGAGAGAGATTTTGTCTTCTCTGTCTTTTCTGTCTTTGACAATTTTGGTTGATAAAGACACAGCTGACAGGATTTTGCGGAAGAGATAATCAAGTGAGGACTTTAAAAATTTCTCCAGCATCTTGCTCCCATTTAAACAGTAAGTCTGAACTTGTATCCCAATGTATTTTTGGAAACATTCCTCTGGGTGCTTAAGGTAACATTTTAAATACTCAAAATTTTCTTGTTCTGCCAGGTATCTCAGGATGCAGACTTCCAGATTGGCTCTGTTGCCTCTGAAGTCAGGGAATTTGCTCTTCATTTCATCAGCAATGTTCTTAGCTGTCCTCTCATAGACCGCCTTGCTAAGAGCTGGTCCAATCTTGTCACAAAGAAAAGCAGCAAAAGTTGTGATTGAAGTGGCTCCTTGGTAGGAAATCTGGAAACATTGGAAGAAATCTTTTCTTTTGCTGCTCAGGTACACAACTGGGTCATTTGCCTTTTGGAATGCTTCGTGCATGGCTTTAAACCTTTCTGCTGCCATTTTGCACAGATACAGAGACAAATCTATGATGTACTTTCGGTTAAAATTACATTTTGCATTTCTGGGGACAGTGTTCACACCTTTTCGTACTTCACTCAGTATTTCATGGAAAAAATTTCGACTGTAATCCCGCTTCTCCTGTTCCTTCTTATCGATATTTGCCTTCACACTCTTTATGATATTGTCTGTGATGCGTTGCAAGTTGTTCACATGAGCACTGGAAATGGTCCTGGGATCTGGGATAATGTGTAAATACTTTTTCTTCATGATGTGTTTCTCTGAAACAAAAGAAAATTTTTTGTCATTGGTAAATGAAGTGATCTGCTCACAGATATCCAGCTCCTTAAAATGCTCTAGAAAGACATGTTGAATTTCCACATCCATATTCACCCCTTCTGGAGGATGAGCCGAATGGGAGACTTCAATAATCCACTGGCTCCAAACAGAATCAAAGGTGTCTTCCAGTGAAACAGACTTGTGTCTCATCCCTATTAGATTCAGAGCCAACTCCCTACTCCTTTTGAGGAGCGTGGCTTCATAATCCAACTTCCTTGCATCCAGTTTCCTTTGTTCCGTCTGTAGCTCAATCAGATTCTCACATTTCTTTTTTGTTTCAAGAAGAAGAGTCTCTTTCACTTCTTTCAGCTTCAGCTTTGTGCTGTCTTTCCACTGGACCAGGGTCTCATGGTCTTCATCTTCCCTGAAATACTTTTCCACTTCTTTCTCAATGGCATCACTTTTCTCTTGCACCAGCCCTTCAAGGTGTTCTCTGGTGACATTCTGCAAGTCCCCATTCTGAATTCTGTTGTTCAGTCTCATCTGGACATCCAACAAGTGACTCCTCAGCCACCAGGTCCACTCACTAAAGGCACTTTCCAGTTTCCTGTACGCAGCAATCTCCAGGGAATTCCTGAAGCTGAAAACAAAGTTTTCATTCAGCAAAGCATTCCACAGGTCACCAATACGATCTTTCAGGCTCGAGAGCTTCAAAATGCTGCGCCACGGCTGCTGCTTGGCAGCCTGGAGGATTTTTCTCTTGAGCTGCTGAACGTTCTGGCTGTAGGTGGGGTTGGGTGGAGCCATTGGGGGGTTTCCTTCCCACAAGTGAGCAAAGTAGTGAATGTGGGTGTTCACATCAAAGCCAATGACATCGCTGAAGAAGGAAATGTCACAGGATTCCTGCTCAGCAGCTAACACAGTCATTTCATCCAGCTTTTTCTGCAAACACCTTTGTCCTTCCATGTTCTGCTCCTTGGCAGTTGCTTCTCCCACATTTTGGTGGACAAAGAGGCAGCTTGGGGAAAGATTGACTTTCTTCATCCTCAGGAAAGCCTGCACAGCAATCTGGAGAACATCTTGCATTTCTGATGGATTTTCTCCAAAGATATTGATCACAGTCAAGTTGCCAACACCAATGACAAAGGTGGCCAGCTTGTTGTCATGGTTCAAGAATTGTTTATTGGCCATCTTGATGGCACGAAGTCCCTCTGTGTCAATCACCAGTACAAAATCACAGCCCAAATCTTGCTGCAGCTCCTCGCCCAGTGGGATGAGCTGCATGAAGGCTCCGCGGGTGCATCTCCCCGCGCTGACGTTGAACTGCAGACCAAACATGGCATTCAGCAGGGTGGACTTGCCTGTGCTCTGGATGCCGAGCACGGAGAGCACAAACACTCGTTTGTCCCCCAGCCTCTCAATTAAGCTGTCAAAGATTGCTCCCACCCAGCGTAAGGGCAGGTAAGAAGTGTCCCCATCCATCAGCTCCACAGGATACCCCAAAACCATCAGCTCTGCTGCAATTTCTGGCAGTTTGGCAAAATTGTCTTTCTTGGACTTCATTAATTCCAGAGCTTCATAAATCTGCCCTACTTCT
This sequence comes from Oenanthe melanoleuca, assembly GCF_029582105.1. NCBI lineage: Eukaryota > Metazoa > Chordata > Aves > Passeriformes > Muscicapidae > Oenanthe > Oenanthe melanoleuca. The sequence continues at coordinate 881,066 of NC_079336.1, forward strand.
CTCAGAAGGTGCTCCAGGCCGATGGATGAATTGTTGATTTCATCAGAGAGCGCTTCCAATTGACTCAGCATAATACTGTTCTCACTGTGTTTTTCGTATTTTTCCTGTCTTGACAGGATTTCAGTCCATAACCTGTGATAGTCTCTCCTCAGTTCTTCAAGGCGACCACAGGACAGCTCATCCATAAAGACCTTCAGCCACTGCAAGAAGTATTTCTTGGTATCTGCTGGGTGGGCTTGGAGAAAGCCAAGGAATGATTTCATCAGCGGGTTGAGAGGGAAAGCTTGCTCAAGTTGCTTTTGTCTCATTTCTTTCTTATCATATTCAATTTGGCTGCGATGATGCTCAATGCTCTTGTTCCCCTTCTCCTCCAGGCGAGTGAGTTCTTTGTCCTTTTTGCACCACTGGTACCACAGTTTTCCTTGAAGAGGCAGCAGCTGGGATTTGATCTCAGACAGCTTCTCTTTCTTCAGAAGGTCCACCAGCTCCTTTGCCTTTCCTTTGGCTGTCACACACGCAGGTTGATCTGCATCCACCATGAATCCGTGCTGGCGAGCTTTGTCCGTGCAGGCATCCAGGCTGAAACCTGGATTAGACCATTCCAGGAGATTCCCAATTGCCTGGGTCAGCTGGTCCATCAGTTCTGCTTCATTTCTGTTCTTCATCCCTATTTTTATATTTTGGCTGGATTGTCCAGGTGATATGTTCTCTTTTTCTGTGAGAAGACAAATCAAAGGCCTTTGTGACTGCCAAAGTCCCTGAAGAAGTTTTTTCCCCCTGTTGTCCATGTGCTCCAACTCAGACACAAGAGCCACATTGACAGCAGATATGTCCTGCAGGAACTGCAGCTGTGCTCCGTGATCCCTGGCATCTCCATGCAGGTTACAGAAAGCCACGCAGCTCTCAAAGGTGTCATCAGGGCTTCCACGGGGGCAGTACCAGGCGATCTCCACCACCCCTTTCATCAGCAAACGCTCTCTGGTGCTGCCTCTGCAGTTGCGGTGGAAGAAAGTGTCGTGTTTGCGTTTGCTCAGCAGAGCGTTCAGGAGCTGAGACTTGGAAGAGGAGGCCGAGCTGCCAATGCGGATGAAGGACACGATTGGAGTCTGTGCCTGGAAGATGAGTTTGTTGTTGTAACTCTTTGTTTGGGCCTGATTTCTTGACTTCTGTGTCTCTTTCCAGCTCCTTTGGATTTGGCTGAGAGCGTAGAGTGGGAACTCGATGTGTGAAGTGCAGGGGTTGGGCAGCAGCAGAGGCAGTGCCAGTTGGCAGAAGGCCAGCTTGGTTGCAAGGGTCTGTCTCAGGAAGTCATCAGCACAATGGAAAATGGCCATCTGCAGGTCCATGGGGTGCACATGGCCCTCCCTGCTTGCTTGTTCAGGGGCTGCTTCCTTCAAATCATAAAAAAACTGTTCAAAGGACTCTGAGTGCAGGCGATCTTTTGCTGTGGTTTGTTCTATGGGTGCAGATTTTGTGTTGCTGTCACCTCTGCAAGTCAGGTCCCTCACCTGGTAATCCACAGTTAACAGCTTTTGCAAGAAGTGTAATGGCAATTCCTCATCCTTGCTGGGTTGGCTGTCCTGCAGAGATGTCTTGCAGATGGTGTGGAAGTCTCCCATCCCCATTTTTCTTGGGTAGTGTCTTTCGAGTCCAAGGCACTTGAGCAACTGGAGGAACTCAGGGTTTGCAATATCTTCATTTGCTTTGGATTGGCTGCTGTCTGGCTTGGATTGGGACTCACTGGGAGCCTCAGGTGTTGCAAAAGTGTCTTCCAGGTCTCTGATTATGTTTTGCATCCTCTGTTCATCCCATTTGTCATCCAAGCAGCCACTGATCAAGGAATGCAAGTCCTGTTCCAGCCTCGCCCAGTCTGTGTCTGCACTGTGCTTTTGGAGGAGATTCTTTATCCGTGGGGACCACAATCCTTTCATGTGATCTTGCATGAAAACTAAACGCTCCCTCTTCTGCTCAGGGGACAACTTTTGACTTTCTGGTGTCACAGTCAGACCTGTCAGCAGAAGGGAGGCCTCAGCTCTGTCGGCATCTTGCTCCTTCAGTTTCAAGAACTTCTCATATGCTTCTTGCATTTCCTGGGCCATGTACTGAATTTCTGGGTGGCCAAGGAGGTGCTGAAAAGTGCAGCTTTCCACTTGGTACCCTGTGCTGGTCACAGTCAAGAGCACCAAGAGTTCCATGTCCTTCTCAGCTCGTTCCTGGAGAGACTGGAGTAAGGAATAAATGGCGAGGCGGCTGGTCAGGGTGGCTTCTGTCTTTGCTTCGTGAACTTCAGAAGCAGAGCTTCCTGGTGCATACGTGACAGCATAGATGTGCTCCTTCATTTGCTGCAGTGTTTTGATGAGTTCTTCAAGCTCAGAGATTTTGGGTGATCTGGGAAATGGGTGCTCAGTCTGGAAGATCCATTGCATAACGGAGGAAGCCTCAGGAAAGTCCTCGACAGAGTAGATATGAGGATCCAGGAGGCTTCTCAAAATTACCTTTATAAAGGTGATGTTTTCTGGAGGTGACTCCTGGCACCTCCGCACGGTGTTCACCAGGAAGTCCTGCAGGGCTTTGTCTGACAGGCACTCTTTGTTCCACACAGTGTGGTTCCTGATTTTTGCATAAAGATCATGTTTGAACTCCATCAGCATAAGCAGCTTCTGTTCATCTACTGTCACCTCCCAGGCCTTCACAGTCTCCATGAAATCTCTGGCCTCCTGCACTGCACTGCCCAGATCCTCTCCAAAAATGGTGCAAACACTCTCATTCGTCAGCGCTTTGTACGCATCCCTGAGGGCTCTGCTCATCTGACCAACAGACTTAAAATCTCCACAATGATTGCACAGGATGACATCCCACACTGGGATCAGCTCAGCGCCGCGGTCGATAACGCACCACGTTGTGTTATCAGACACAAGTCCCGTTTTCCACTGAGGAAGAGAAGTTGTGTCTGCTGGGCCCCCTGTGTTGACCATGTAGAGCTGAATGGCTGTATGGGAACTAGCACTGGCTCTTCCCAGGACAGAAGCTTGTGAGATGGGTGTAGAAATATCCGCAGCCCCTGCAGCACTTTCCAAAAAGTCCCCATAGCTCTTCCTGACCAAGCAGTTCAGCGCTTCAGATGTTTGTCGCTTCATCTCTTCCCTATGCTGGGCTCGGAATCCTTCTGTGGACGCCTTCCACCAGAATATCCCCCCAAAATGGAGGGGACCCTGGCTTATGTGGGACCCAAACCTGCTGAAGAAGCTCTCACACATGTTCACAAAGGTAGGGTTGTCTTCTTTCCCAGTGACCCCTAAAATCTTTTCCATGTCTTGCAGCTCCCGCAGAGCCGCATCCGAGAGGCGAAGCTGATGCCTTTGGAAGTAGCAGGAGGCCAGGGGGATGTACTGGAACTTGGTGGTGCAAAAGTAGCTCTGCTCAGAGTGGGACTCGTGGGTTTCCTGGGACCGTGAGGAGCTGTTGTAATTTACATCCACTCCCAGATTAATCCTCCAGAATGCAAATTTAGTTGAAAAGCTGATGCTGAACCCCAGCTGCTCCATGCACTTGGTGAAATTGTTTTCTGCTTCCGAGGAGGAGAACTCCCGTCTCTCATGCTGCGATCCTTGTTCTGGACCGGCAAGCTGGAATCCCTCAGGAACCCTGAGGAGCTGCTCTCGTGTTGCCAGCACATCTCCAGCTCTGCTGGTTCTGTAGATGCCCTGCAGGGCCAGTCCCCCCGACGCCCGCCTCAGCACCTCAGTGTCAGGGATGTTCTCCCTCCTGCCTGCTGACAGCTCCTGCTGCTGCTCCAGCTGCTTATGGATGCTCTCCAGCATTTCTGCCAAGGGTTTCTTTGGAGATGGCCAGAACTCTTTGGGAATCTCCATGGCTTGCCACAGAGTCTCTGCTTTGTTCCTCAGTGCATCCTGGCTGTGGCTGCTGCTGTTGATCATTTCTGTCAGATCTTTCAGGGCTTGTTTGGCCACTTCTTGTCTTTGCTTTGTCTTCTCCAAGTGCTCCTTCTGCACCTCTTTAGAGGCTGATTTGTCATCTGTTATTTTCAGGAGTTTCTGGAGTGCCTTTTTCTCCCAGGGGTGCCGTACCTCACACTCCAGCTTGAGGTAGTCTTCATATTCCAGATGTTGCAGGGCTTCTCTGCACTTGATTCCCAGGATCTGTGACATTTTTGGCAGCCAGTATCCAGCATCCAGTCCTTCCTTCTGAAATGCCTCTGCTAGGAGCTGGGCCTTTGCATCTCCCTCTGGAGTGTCCTCTGGCGAGGCCATGGCTGTGGAGGAAGCAAAGAGACTTTCCCTAAGGTGTTGTCAGAGGCCCCAGCCTCCTGGCAGAGGCTCTGCAGCAGCTGCAACCCTGGGGTTGCTCCCACCCGGCTGGGTTGCCCGGCCTGGGCTGGCACAAGAGCCAGGGTGTCCTTTCCAGCAGCCTGGATGTGATATATATATGTACCATATTGTAATTCGTGTTTTGTATAAAATAAGTCTGCAAAATAAATGAGCCACAGGTAAAGGCAGTGATTGCCTCAGAACTAGGTAAATTAACATATCTACAGGCCGGACTGCTACCGATAAGCACCTATCTCCTGGGGAAGCCTGGAAACTCACAGGAGAGCAGCATTTCCCAAAAAACCCATCACCAGAACTGCATTCCCCGAATCCGGTTCCCATAAAGATGAAATCAACCACCTAAAAGCAATACACAACGGACACAAAATCTCGTCAAAGAGCAGGAAGGACTTTGTCTTGTGTGAACACCAGAGCTGAATTTGAAAGAAACAAAGGACTGTCCCGCTCCAGGCTATGAAAAACAGTATAAAAAGGGGCCAACCAAGACGGCGACGTGAACACCAGGGGAACCCAGTGCGATAGAGGCTGGGTAACATCGTGTGTTCACCCAACTCCGAACCCGGGCTCGGTGTTGTTTTTTCCGGTTGTGGCTTTCCAGGACCGTATTTTCGGTCACGAAAATAAAATTTGTCAATTTAACCTTTTAATTCGGTTTGATTCATTTATTACCTACAACAATCTTGGTGACCCCGACGTGATCCTGATTTTGGGTTCGGGGGGTCCCCCTTTTCTACCAGGAGGTGCCTCGCTGATTTCAGCAGCCTGGTGGAATTGGGGAGTTCCCCGAAGCCAGTCCGGATCTCGAATTAAAAATCCGAAAAGCCACAATCGGAAAGGGAAAGTTGGGCCCCGAGCTCTCAGATAACAGCAGCAACATTTTTCACTCATAAAACTCGACGTGCACAAAGAATCCACCCAGGAAAAGGAGCCGTAAGTATTGCGTGGTTGAGTGAGGTGTGACTGTGCGCGTGATTGAAATGTGATTTTATCACGAAGCAAGTGCGGACCCCAAAATCGCAGTTCCATTATCCTGCGAGGGGTGTGATCGGTTGCGAGGGAAGCAAACGTAACGTGGTATTAACTCTCTCTCTCTCGGTTCAAGCCTAAAACTTGGGAAGTTTTGTGGGTCGGTCACGGGGAGGATTGGGAGGGAAGGTACGTTGTCCGGAATTGGGAATTGGTAAACCTCTCAGATCCTAGGGCAGGACAAGCCCAGGAAAAGGAAAAGAGAGCTCGCCTCCTTTCGAAAAACTCCATGGAACGATTCTCCGTGTGAGGTGAGTAGATTAGAAATATTGAAATAAAGTTTAAACTTCAGTACGGTCGTACCCAGACCCGGCGGTGGTCCCGGCGTCAAACACGGTAAGTAGGCATAACAAAGGTAGCTTGGGGAGGAAACGTTTTAGAGAAAATGGGATAGAAAAAGAGCAAACCTCAGGGAAAAACCCCAGAGAAGTCAGCTAAGATAAGAAAAGCTAAGTTACCCTAAATCCCCAGGGATAGTCCGCTGGGTTGGATGTTGGAATACTGGGAGCAAGGTCCAGATAAAACAACCAAGTCTAAGGAAAAATTGATACATTATTGCATAGAGGTTTGGGGGGGGAAGGAGATCAAGGAACATGTAGTGTGGCCCATCTTCGGTACATTCGAAAGATGGGTCTGTCAGGCCCTGATTAACCACGTGAATGAGAGAAACCCACAGGTAAAGGAGGAGAGGGATTATGCTAAATTATGGAAACACACTAGCACTGGGTTATACCCGGTTAGAACTGTAAGGACATTACATCTGTAAGCGAAACATGGGAACCCCTGGACAATCTCCCACCCCCGTACCTAAATCCCACTCCTCAACCTCTTCCTGTACCACCCCCACTTCCCGCACCTACGAACCCCTCATACCAACCTATGCCTCACCCTTCCCCCACCCCAATTCCCCAGGCACCGGCTGCAGCGGCGCCTCACCCACCCCCTGCTCCCCCCCTCCTGGGACATAAAGTAACAATTCCTGCTGCTGGAAAAATTGGATCCCCGCCAGCAAGCAGGACTTGACACAAAACAAAAGGAGTATATAATGACGATAGTGGGGATAACATGGATGGACATTAACTCCTTCCTTTAAGGGAAATGCCCATTGCCCCAGGGGTCATCGGATTTGTACACATACCAATTAACACCGCAGAGGTAAGAGCATTTAAGAAAGAAATGGGCAATCTAATGAATGACCCGATAGGAGTCGCAAACCGGTTAGATGAAAAAAAAAGATGAATTAAAAGGGAAAAGGGGAACAATCTTTACAGATTCAAAATATGCCTTTGGGGTGGTCCACATTTTTGGGAAAATTTGGGAGGAAAGGGGGTTAATAAACACTCGAGGACGAGGATTAATTAATGGGGAATTAATAAAGCAAATCTTAGAAGCTATCTGAGAGCCAGAGGCAATCTCAGTAGTACATGTAAAAGGACACTAAACAGGAATACAATTTCGGATCCGGGGAAACAATTTGGCCGATAAGGAAGCCAAAAGTGCTGCACTAATGACAGTAAGTACCTCAGAAGTTGGGGGGAGCAGTACTTGGGAATATCCCCCTTGTCCCTCTCCGAAAGAGGTTGAGGAATATAAGAAGATAGGAGGGACATTAGAAGATGGTAAGTGGAAGTTACCAGACGGGAGGGAATTAATATCAAAGGACTACACCAGAAAAATTCTGAGGAGATTGCATATGCAAACTAATTGGGGATCCCAGGCTCTGGCAGAACAGTTCCTGAGATTCTTTCGGTGTAAAGGGATTTATGAGCTGGCTAAACAAGAGGTGCAAGGGTGCCTAACATGCAAGAAAGTAAACAAAGCCAGGACACGACAGGTAATCTGGGGTAGTCGCTCTATAGCCTATCGTCCCTTTGAAAGAATTCAAGTGGATTTCACTGAATTACCCAAGGTTGGGAGGTATAAGTTTTTACTAGTATTAGTGGACAAATTAACTCATTGGATGGAAGCTTACCCAATCTCTAGGGCTACCGCCCAGACAGTATCTAAATTCCTTCTGGAAGAACTCATCCCTCGATATGGTATAATCAATCATATAGACTCGGACCAAGGAACACACTTCACCTCAAAAATTATTAAACAATTAGCGGAGGCTCTGGGAATTCGGTGGGAATACCATACCCCATGGCATCCTCAGAGTTCTAGACAAGTTGAAAGGATGAATCAGACATTGAAGGCCCAGTTATCAAAATTAATGATAGAAACTAAAATGTCCTGGCCAAAATGCCTCCCCTTAGCATTAAATATCAGGACTATGCCTCATTCTGAGACAGGGTTATCTCCTTTTGAAATGTTATACGGTATGCCCTATGATCATGGGATGCCCATGGGACACCCAAAAATAGAAGATGGACAAATACAACCATACCTAATAACCATAAATAAAAATTTACAGGATCTTCGAAAGCAGGGAATTGTCACACAAAATGTTTCTCTAGGGTTCGCCATACACAAAATCCAACCTGGGGATCACGTTCTCATAAAAACCTGGAAAGAGGTTTCTCTCTCTCCTCACTGGGAGGGTCCTTTTCTTGTCCTTTTGACCACAGACACAGCAGTCCGGACAGCAGAAAAGGGCTGGACACACGCCTCCAGAGTGAAAAAGATCGAGACAAGAGAAGAGACACCCGAGTGGAAAGTGATCTCCCACCCTGGAAACCTCAAGCTAAAATTGCGTCGGACAAGTAAATGAGCACCTTAGATCAGATAAAGTGTTCAGTTCCTGAGTGCAGGTGTTTTTCCTTTTGTTCATTTCAGGTGCCAGATTTGTCGTGAGGTTTGGGTCACACATTGTATATGGGGAACCAGGCCTAGAGGTCTCTGTACTAAGTGCCTTGAGAAAGAGCTGTCTCTGACTGACCGAATTCTAATACTTGCAACCGAATTAGGATTGACCAACTGCTGGATTTGCGGAGGACTTAAATCAGCAGAAAAATGGCCCTGGAAGGGTGAGAGCTTAACTCCAGAGCAACTCCTAAGGGAGGATAAAACCCAAATTTCAAAGACACTTCAAAGACCTGAGGGCAGGGTCTTAGATAAAAGAGTAATTGGATCAATTTGTATCAGTCGGGAGGGAAGAGAATATACTGAGGTAGTGGGATACACCCCGTGTGTTTCCACCTTAGCAGTAAATTCAGATAACAAAAGTAAAATTTGGCAGCCAGAGTCCCCTGCTGGGTACTGGAGCCTAGAAAAGAAAGGCAATTGTGAGTGGAGTGACAAGGTTGGACTTTGCTGGAATAAAGGCTCTGGAGCTAACCCTTACCAGTCACTAGGAGAATTAAGTACTTACTGGGCTGAACCAGGGAGAACAAAAAGTACATGGAAAGCTCCTGATGGGATATACTGGGTATGTGGGAAGAAAGCATACAGTGAATTACCACAAAAATGAAAGGGGTCATGCACTCTGGGGATCATTCAGCCGGTCTTCTTTACTTTACCAAGGTCCGGCAGTACTTTCCTGGGGGCACCTCTCTACGAGACACTGAATAGAGAAAAAAGGGAATTAAGGAAGAAGCTCCCCGATGTGGGTGGCAGCCAAGTTTGGGGAGGGGAAGAGTGGCCAGCTGAAAGAATAATAGAATACTATGGTCCTGCAACATGGGCACAAGATGGAAGTTGGGGGTACCGGACTCCAGTTTACCTGTTGAATAGGTTGATAAGGCTGCAGGCCGTGGTAGAGATTGTGTCGAATCACACCTCAGATGCCCTCGAATTGTTGGCTAAACAGCACTCCCAGATGCGAGCTTTTGTATACCAAAATAGAATAGCATTAGACTATTTGTTAGCTGAAGAAGGGGGAGTCTGTGGGAAATTTAACGAATCTGAATGCTGTGTCAAAATTGATGATTACAGAGAAACTATAAAGGGTCTTGCAGCAGAGATAAAGAGGGTAGCACACGTTCCAGTCCAAAAATGGAATTCCATTCTCCAGGCATCTTGGTGGGACCAGTTATTATCAGGAGCTTGGTGGAAAAAGGTAGTGTTCTTTATTGTGTGTTCATTGGCAGGAATAATATTCATATCATGTTTAATACCTTGTTTTATTAGACTAGTACATTCGATGGTACAGGGCATGCAAATTGCAGCTATGCCCATGGATCCTGAACTTGCATCAGGAAGGGTGAATGGAAGAGCCCCCAAAATAATGAAATTAGGGAGAGGGGAGATGAACACCAGGGCAATACAGGCGCTGACAAAATTTGAAGAACAGATAGAAAGAAATCAGCTCCCCTATACAGATTATCAAAAAGAGTCAGTAGAAAATGGCAGTGAAGAATCTGAAGAGGATTAAAAAGGGGAACACGAATTAATGTATTTATATAGAAGGGGAGGGATTGTGATATATATATATACCATATTGTAATTCGTGTTTTGTATAAAATAAGTCTGCAAAATAAATGAGCCACAGGTAAAGGCAGTGATTGCCTCAGAACTAGGTAAATTAACATATCTACAGGCCGGACTGCTACCGATAAGCACCTATCTCCTGGGGAAGCCTGGAAACTCACAGGAGAGCAGCATTTCCCGAAAAACCCATCACCAGGACTGCATTCCCCGACTCTGGTTCCCATAAAGATGAAATCAACCACCTAAAAGCAATACACAACGGACACAAAATCTCGTCAAAGAGCAGGAAGGACTTTGTCTTGTGTGGACACCAGAGCTGAATTTGAAAGAAACAAAGGACTGTCCCGCTCCAGGCTATGAAAAACAGTATAAAAAGGGGCCAACCAAGACGGCGACGTGAACACCAGGGGAACCCAGTGCGATAGAGGCTGGGTAACATCGTGTGTTCACCCAACTCCGAACCCGGGCTCGGTGTTGTTTTTTCCGGTTAATTTGTCAATTTAACCTTTTAATTTGGTTTGATTCGTTTATTACCTACAACGCTGGATGTGCCTGCTGCTTTCCTGTGTGCAGGATCAACTGTCAAGCTGAATGTGTATCCCAGAGACAACATGGACACACAGACACAGAGACAGCTACAGAGACACACATGGACACAGAGACAGGAACACACAGACCCATACACACACACAGACTCACTCAGCCTGGACAAGGTGCTGCCTTCATCATCACCCACATCCTCCCAGCTGAACTCCTCAATCCACAGCTGCAGACACCCAGGGACATTCCTGTCTCCCTGGAGCACTGGCACAGCCCCTCTGCCCACCCAACAGCCCTGACTGCATCCTGCACCCTCTGCCCAGCCCCACGGCTGCCCTGCTCTCTGTCTGGCCCAGCCTGCTGCTCCCACCACCCAGAGGCAGTGCTGACACACTCCACTCCCCCCATGGCACCCCACACTCCCCAGACACAGTCCCCCCATGCCCAGCACGGCCACAGGGACTCTGACCTTTGCTCCTGCTCCAGCTGCCAGCACAGCCCCTCCCTCACCCTACTCACACCTCTTCCCAGGAGCTGCTTCCTGGCACACTCGGCGGGGAAATCCACCTTGTCCCTGCCCACAGCTGTGCCTGGAGCATCCTGATGGTCTTTCAGGGGAGACTGGAGACTTTGGGAACTGACTCAGAGAGGTGCCCTCTGTGATCTGCTGATCGTTACCACAGAGGGTCTCATCAGCAAAGTAACCATTGGTGGCCATCTCAGCCACAGCCACTGTGGAGCCACTGCGCTTAAAATGTCTGGTGAAAGGAGGAAACGTGCCTGCAAACTTTCAGCCCTGAGAGGAGCAGACTTCAGACTGCTCAGGAGCGAGTTACAGAGGGCCTAAGGGAAACGGCTCTGGAAGATGCTGGTGTCCTGTCTTGGGGGCGGTTCTTATCTCATAACCAAGTTGATTTTGGTTTTGTTTTGTGTCTGGAGTTGTCACTCTTTCCCGACTGACTGAAGAATATGACAATGGATGAACAGTGGCTGAGGATTCTGTGTGTGGTTGGAGACCAGGGGCTGCTCTTCCCTCCAGCCGGGGTGATCAGTACAGGAACCGTGCACCACAGTGGGTCTGACCTGAGATCCTCTTGCCCTATGGTTTTTTCTTTTGTTCCCCTCCTGGATTTTTTTTTTTGTCCCTTCACCGCAGTGACCAGGGCTTGCAGCTTACTTCTCTGCTAGTCTGCTGCTTGGGAGCCCAGAGCCAGGAGCACCCCCAGCCCCACCAGGCCTGACATCAGGACCAGCCATTGCCAGTGAGCTGTGCAAAGCAGCGATTCCCAGGCCAGTTCCCACTTCCTTTTGCTACACTCCAATTCGCCATCCCAGGTCTGCAGTGGCACTGAGAGCGGTGCTCTCTGTGGGCTGTGCAGGGGAAGCCAGCTCTCCTCTCCCCTGTGCCAGAGGCGCCATTGTCAGTGGAGAGGCGCAACAGCACCCCCTGGAGGCGTGGAGGAATCATCACACCCACCCTGCCCAGCCAGGAGCCACCAGCACCCCTGCTGGCTGTGCCTGGAACTGCACCAAGGGGCACCTGATGGGTGAGACAAGGGTGGGATTGGGTTTCTGGCTTTGTTTGTTACTGCTGCTGTTGTTTTTTGCTCTGCATACATACATATATATATATATATATATATATATATGTATACTAGTAAATACCTGCTATTCTTTTTCCCATGTCTTTGCCTGAAATAATTTCAAAGTTACAAAAATATGGAGAGAAGGGGGTCATATTCTCCATTCCACGAAGGTTCCCACCTTCCTTGGCAGACACCTGAGTTTTAAACTAGTACAGGTCCATCACTGCCAGTCACTTTTTATGGAAAAACCCCTGAAGGACAAGGCAGTCATGGGTCAAAGCCACTATGGACTTAAGAGAGAGAGTGCTGCTCGTCACCTTAAATTTCTTTTCACAACATATTAACCTATGGAGCTGATCAAGGACAGCCAGTTAACTGGAGCTTTTTGGATTTCAGTAAAGATTTGATCCTGCGTCTCCTTGGACCCTACTGTGTCCCTTCAAACTGAGGCCATCCTATAATTCCATGATTCTCACACTAAAGGACCTGGCATTTTCAATGGACACTTCCTTTAAACGTTTGGGGTTTTGACAATGTCACACAACCCTGAAAATTGTCCTACTCTCAGTTCATTTGGACATTAGGTACATTTATTCCTTGTAAAAAATCGTTCTGAACATTCAGCCTTCATCCCACCCAACACTCTTACCAGCACAAGTATTCATCCCAGGGGCTTGGGCTCAGATATAGATACAAGAGCTCCTGCTCTTTCAGAGCCTTCAGGTTAAGCTTTCCCTCAGGAATCCCTGCAGATTTGGGCAATCTGAGCAAGGGCTGTGCGCTCTGATTCCCCTCACCCACCTCACAGCAGATGGTCCTGTTCTCCCAGCTTGGCTTCCCAGTGAACACCAGCAGCCGAGGGCCCCAGCTCAGGGGACACAGCACAGCAGCAGTGGCAGGCCTGGGGCACACGGCAGGGTGTGGAGAAGAAGATGGGAACCACTCGAGAACTCAGGAGGAAGAACACCACAAAGGAAAGGCCCAAAATCCTAAAGGAGAAGAGCAGCCAGTCAGGAGAAGGCAACCCATGAGCACGGCAGATTCATTGCAGGGAGCACTGGAGGCCAACCCTTCTCCTCCACTGGGGACAGCAGGACAGGAGCAGCCACTGGCTCGAGAGAAGGGCAGTTCAGCAGCAGAGGAAAGCTGGGCGTGCTGGCAGAGCACAGCAGGGACTTTGGGCACCAAGTGCCCTCGGTGGGCACATGTCCAGCTGCTCCCTGGACAGCAGAGCCCCAGTGTGGGACAGCTGCTCAGGAAGGGAACTGCTGGCTCAGGGTCACTGCTGGAGCTTGTCCACTTGAGCCATTTTTCCCGGCCCTGGCCCCCTGGCACCTCCCAAATTCTCTCCCCCTGGAGCACTGCCAGGGCTGGTTCAGTCTCAGGTGCCAGAGACTGCCCTGGACAACATTACCTCCAGGCCAGCCATGCGCTGATCCTGCCTTCAGGCACCCTTGGCAGTCCCTGCACAGCTTCCCATTGCTGCAGGGACAGGGAAAAGCCCCAGTGAGGCACTAAGCACAATTAAGGGCTTAACTCGGGTTCCAATTCCTCCTTGGAAGCAAACGAGGGAAGCAGCAAGGCTGGCAGCAGGACTTGCCATGGGAATGCCCGCACCTCCTTTCATGGGAACAGCCTGTAAGAGTTGGTCCGAAATTTTCTCTGATCTGCCTCACGACCATCATCAGAGACTGGGACCTGAGATTGCACCAGTTGCCCTAAACTGGAGCTCTGGCCTGGCCAAGGTGGATGCTTGTGGGCCAAGGACTGTTTGTAGCTGTGCCTGGGGCTTGTTATGGTACACTGCAGGGTACTGGTTATCTCACCCTGTGTTGGTTTCACGTGCTTGGGGGGAGGGGTAGATTCACTTCAGAGCAAGCTCCATGAGGCTAGGAAGTGGGAGGGGCTCTCCTGTCTCTGAGAGCTTCCCCTGTGAGCTGCTGGCACCAATCAGAGAGCTGATTTGGTGATGGACAGCTCAGAAAACCAATGAAAAGTTATTTCGCTTTCACAAATCACAGTGGATCAGGTTTGCTGGCTCTCTTTCAGCTTCCGGTCTCTGGGGGTGGTGGTCCCTGGCTGGGGGCTACAGCTCGGCTCCAGGCTTGGCCTGGAGTCCGTGCCGGTGCCCCGGTTCTGCGGGGGGCCCAGCCCGCAACCCCGGCTCTGTGGGGGGCCCAGCTTGGGACCCTGGCCTCGGCTTGGTGGGGGGCCCAGCCCGGCCGCATGATCTCGGCTCCCCCCGCCTTCCTGACCGCATGGAGTTCCGGAGCTCCCCTCTGCACGTGGCATAGCCAAGCTGGGGGAGGGGGGGGGCGGATCGGGGAGCCACCAAAGGCTCTCCCTTCCCCCCTCCCCTCCTCGTTCTGAGAGAAGAGGCCTCTAGCTGCCCATGTTGTTCTTCACGATCTGGATACAATTGTAACTTCTTTATGCCTGGATAAGATCCTCGATTTTTTCTAAGCTCTCCTGAATGAGAAGAAATAAAGCCTGGAGACTACAGAAGTCAGCGGAATGAAGATAAAGTTCCTGGTGGGAAGAGATTGAAAAGATGCAAACTGATAAGTAGCTGAAAACCTTTTTTGTGGGCTAAGGGGATTGTGACTTCACTAAAATTCCTTTAAACTGTGAAATATACTTGGGGAGGTTTGGAGTGCTTGAAAAGAAGAATTTTTTGCATTGGAGGTTTGGAGCTCTCTCTGTTCTGGGACTGGAATAAGGACAGAGACATTTGATAGTGAAGGAGATGAAGAGAATCTTGTTTTTCAACAGCCTGCCTTTAAAAGTAATACCCCATGTGTGTAACATAACCCATTGCACAGCTCTGGAAGGACTGTGACAGAATGGGAGGAAAGTCATCATTTGCAATATTTTCCCGGGTGGATGTGGATTGTGAAGGTGAAGACGCCCCCTAAGCCATAACCAAAAAGGGACTTTTCTCTCTTAAGTGAACTGAACTGATTATTTGAATGTATCACTGACTGAAGTGCTCTCTGTATGTTTGTTGGTAAGAAATGTTGAATGAAGGGGAGGAGGGAACAATCTAGGGATCTTATTCTGAATATTTTTTTTTGTATTATTAATAAATTTCTTCTTGTACCTTTCTAAGTTTTAAGCCTGCCTTGTCTCTACTCCTGGGTCCCGTCTCTAAAAGAAATTAAATATATTAAGGTTGGCAAACCCAAATCACACCGTGACACACCCTGTCCCCGCACCTGCATCATGGGGCTACGATCTCCACATACAATAGTCCGTAAATCTCACCACCATTTGGCCAGAGGCCACTCACTTTGGAAAAGGACTATAAAAAGTGACTTTCTTAGAGAAGACTTGGAGATCTCTTTCTCCCCAACAGATTGAGGACACGTCTCGTTGGACAACCACGAGGATGCATCCCGTCTGTTGGTAGCTATATCCCATCCTTTCTCTCTCTCACCCTCTCTCTCTCTCTCTCTTTGGCACTCAATAAATTGCATTACTGCTTTCTGCTAAACAAACCTGAGTCTCTTGCTTTTGTCTTTTGCACCCTGGGGTTGAATGAACCATCACAACTCCCGCTTGGGTTGAGCGAATCGTGACATAAATTGGTGTCACGGACAGACAGAAGGGTTTCTGACAGACAGAAGGGCTGCTGGTTGTGTGTAGTCTGTAACAGGGGAAGGACGTCTTGCCTCAGCTGCACCTAGCTGGCCACCTCGACAGGGTGAGCCAGATTAGAAAGCAATGGGGGCATTTCAGATTTCCTGCAAACTGCACACACCTAGGTAAAAAGCATCCCTACACTCGTTTGAGGATTCTGTCTTCAGAAATTCACAAATGATCTCTTGGTGCAAAAGGCAGAACTGCGTTGTTCTTGTTCTTTATTACTGTATGAATGTGTACTGACCTCCCTGAGTTAGGGAGAATACTGCACAGGCTGAGGAGTGCGTGTGTAACTCTATTACTGTGTGTGAATGTGCACTGACCTCCCTGAGTTAGGGAGAATACTGTGCAGGCTGAGGAGTGCGTGTGTAACTCTAATCTATTACTGTATATATGTGAACTGACCTTTCCTAAAAATTAGGCGGGGGGGGGAAACCTGCACAGGTTATGTGTCTGCCTTTCTTGAAAATAGGGGAGGAAAACTGCATTGTGTGTATGCATATATACTAACCTTTCGTTAGAAGTTAGGAGGGGGTACTGTGCAGGCTGTGTGTCTACCCTGCCCTGGAGTAAGGGGGGGAAAACTGCGTAGGGTGTGTATACATGCATACTAACCTCTCCTAAAAAGTTGGAAGGGGTTACCGTGCAGGCTGTGTGTCTACCCTGCCCTGAATAAGGGTGAAAACTGCGTAGGCTGTGTATACATGTGTACTTACCTCTCCTAAAAAATTAGGAGGGGGTACTGTGCAGGCTGTGTGTCTACCCTGCCCTGAATAAGGGGGGGAAAACTGCGTGGGGTGTGTGTGCATGTGTACTTTTCCCTTTCCTAAAAAACTGTGCAGGCTGCGTGTCTACTCTTCCTGAAATAAGGGGAAAACTGCGTAGGGTGTGTGTGCATGTGTACTAACTTTTCCTAAGAAGTTAGGAAGGGGTACTGCACAGGCTGTGTGTCTGCCCTCCCTGAAATAAGGGGCTTGTAGACAGCTGTGTGTGTAATTAAGTGCTGATCTCCCTTGAGTGGCTTTACTTTCCTTCTTTCAAAATAACTGAAAATCATAATACTAAAGATAAAGCTGCATTTTTTGCTTTGCTAGTTAAGTATAATGCCAGATCCTCCCAACAGGGAGAAGATAAGCGCACAGTAACTGGTTTAATTTAGAAAATGTGATTGATAGGATACATTCTTTGCAACATGAAACAAAATTCAAACTGGGCAGAAATAAGACCATTCTCTGCTCAGTTTTGGGGGCCTGTCTTACGGCAGCTATAGAAACTCGCTTTACGCAAAGAAGTGAAGAAAGAGCAATTACTGACTCCCCACAAAATTTAGTGGAAATTTTGCAAAAACAATTAGATGAAGAAAGGAATCACAATCATGCTTTGAGAGATGAGATTCATTCTTTAAGAAATGAGAATCATTCTTTAAGAGCTGCCCTAAGACAAGAACACACCAACACTTTAAAAGACACTGATTTACCAAAAGAAACAGAAGAGAAAGAAACTAATCAAATATATCCTCAAAAGGAAGTAACTCTGGCCAAAAAATAATGGAGAATATTGCTACCCTAGCTTGAGACCTTTGGTTAAAACAGAATACAGCTTTATCAATGATGAGAATTTTAACCCACAAATAACCACTACAAAAATCCTGTACACTGCTACTGAATCATCAGAACAAGAAGCTAGTGAGCACTGAGGCCTTGGAGCTCTCTTAACAATGGGTGACAAATTTAACTTATGGCCTCCAACTCAGCATGCTGTTTTTTGGGCAGGGGAGCTAAACCCTTTGGAAAGGGGAGACCTTGTAACTTTAGTTGGTACTCCCGACCAATTCCTAGAAAACATTCAAAAAGCTGCTTGCATGCAAATTATACATGAAATAAAACTCACTGCTGGCTATAAATCACCTATGCAATCACCTGTAAATATAAAACAATACCCTCTTCCTTCTGGTGCCAATGAAGGGATCAAACTGGTTACACAGGGCTTGCGAAACTTTCCTGTATGGCCAATCCAAAAACCCAAACCTGACAATGTGGCTGTTTATCAATATATTGATGATACCCTTGTGGGAGGAGATGAAATAGAAGTAGGGGGGGATACCCAACAAAAAATAATCTCCCATTTGGAAAGCCCTAACTTGCAAATTGACTCAGAGAAAATTCAAAAACCTTCTCAGGAAGTGAAGTTTTTGAAGACAGCCACTACTGGGACTGCCCCCCCCGATGGGGTGGCCCAGAAATTCTCAGTAATAAAAGGAACTGTAAAAAATCTGACAATATCAGAAACTGAGAGCTTGGGTAGCAGCTACGACAAACCTGCCTCGGTAATTAAAGTAGCCTCTGCTTTCTCCCCCAAACAATTCTTTGTTCACAGTTGCTGGGGGACGGGGGGGCTCTTGGCTTGGGGCGTTGATGATTGTTTGGACTGTTTTTCCAGCTTGAATTGTGGAGTGCCTCCTTTGTTTGCAACTACACTGACCCTTATCCTGTGTTTAAAGGAGGTACAGTGTGGCTTCCTTTTTGGCAGCAAAATGATTGGGAAGTTAACAGAATTCCAGTCTGCATTACATGCTGAATAGTTCCATCATTTTAACCTCCTGCCTCTTTGTGGCAGATTCTGTTGTGTTAACTTTTCACAGAATAACGCCATGGAACATGAAGATTTATTGCTGAATCCTTCATCAAACCTGTATACAGTTATGGCACAGGACCTTACAGCTTTATTTTGTGAAAATTCAAGATCAAAATTGAGCTGTTGTACAGTTTTCCCATAAAATTATGTGTGGTAAAAACAATATAAAATGCTGAGGGGAACTTGATGTTAATGTTTTAACACCTACTACCCAACCGCTGGTTATACTGAGCCTGAAAATGTTTGAAATTGGACTCTAGGTAATTCGGAAAACTGGCCAAAAACAAATATTGTTTAATTCGGCATGGTCTTTTAGACAAGTCAAATTGCCAATGCAAAACAATGTCTCAGTAATTTAGCCGGCTTGTTCACCTTTTCTAGGGATGGACAACCTGGTTGCAAAACCAGGAGGATCCTTTCAAGAAACAAACAAGAGACATAACTGGTGTTGTGGGAACAAGATTGGGAATTTTGAATAGTATTGATTTAGAAGTATTAATGAATAAATTGGCTAACATTTCTTTAGCTCTCTGCTGTATCAAGACTCAATTGTGGATGCAGTCAGTTGCTGCCTCAATAATATGAGAAGTCGAAGAAACCACTTTTCCTTCTGAAATTCGGAGAATAATTTGGGATAATGCCCATGATTTTGAAAAATAATTCCAATCCTAGTGAAACTACTACCCCAGCATAAACACAGCCACAGCCTTTGCACTGACCATATGTAATGCTTTAGTACATTCAATATTCCCTCTCATTGCATCAGGGCTGAATCATGACGGAGCTATTCTCTATCCTTTTGAGCATAGAGAATGGGTCCGTCAAATTGGTGAAAAGTAACAAACTATTAATTTGGAAACTTACATTGTCGGGGAACAACAAGGGTTTATCTGTGAAAGTAATGCAATCAGAGCTCAAGTTATTTGCTTAGACATAGAACAGAATGTCTGTAACTTTGAAAGTTATCCAAAGGAGATTCTTGACACTACTGGGGTGTGCATGCGTTAGAACTGCCTGTGATAGTATTTTCATAGAAGATTTTGATAGTGAGTACTAAAAATCATTTAAATCTTTGTGTCTGTAACTTTACTAAAATTGCTGTTTTAAATTTGAAAATTGCTTGTTTAAAAATTGCTTATTTTAGTTGTGTTATATTTTTAAATGAAATTGATTATTTGATTTGTAATTTTAAAAACTGCTAGTTTTAAAATTGCTTATCTTTGTTGTATTGCATTATGAATATTGATTAAGATTGATTTTTAGTTATTATTTAATTATGTTGCATTTTTTAAAGTATTGATTAAAACTGATTATTATATTTTAACAAAGAAATTATTATTATTAAATCAAAATTGAAAATTGATTGTTAAATTGATTATTAGGTTCTAATCAAATAAAAAACTTGAAATTGAAAATTTATTAACATTGATTTAGATTGTTTATTTATCTTTTTGTAATCAGAAATTGAAATTAAAAATTGATTGTTAAATTGATTATTTGTTTTGTTTTCTCTCTACTTTTTCCTTTCCCTTATCTTTTTCTTACTTTCCTACTCCGTCCAACTTTCTATCTCTTTTCTGGGATATGCTATCAACTCGGACGAGTCCTGAAGACTTTGTAACAGCACCACGAAAGAAAGTGCTCTTGCCGATGATCGTGAGTCACAGGGTAGTGTAAAGTTTTCTCGTATCTGCCTCACGACCATCATCAGATGCTGGGACCTGAGATTGCACCACTTGCCCTGAACCGGAGCTCTGGCCTGGCCGAGGTGGATGCTTGCGGGCCAAGGACTGTTTGTAGCTGTGCCTGGTGCTTGTCATGGTGCGCTGCAGGGTACTGGTTATCGCACCCTGTCCCTGCACCTGCATCATGGGGCTACGATCTCCACATACAATAGTCCATAAATCTCACCACCTTTTGGCCAGCCGACCACGAGGATGCGTCCCGTCTGTTGGTAGCTATATCCCATCCTTTCTCTCTCTCACCCTCTCTCCCTTTCTCTCTCTCTCTCTCTCTCTCTCTCTCTCTCTTTGGCACTCAATAAACTGCATTACTGCTTTCTGCTAAACTAACCTGAGTCTCTTGCTTTTGTCTTTTGCACCCTGGGGTCGAACGAACCATCACGACTCCCGCTCGGGTTGAGCAGATAGTTACAGAGCCCCTGGAGAGTGTTTTCCCCAGCCCTGCCCCAGGGAAAGGGGCTCTGGGGACACTGACACCTTTGTGGGGCTGTCCCAGGGACCAGAGCGCTCTGGGTGGTGACGCTCAGACTGTGAGAGGGGAGAATCCCACCCTCCGTGCGTGGGGAGGAAAAGGAAGAAGGGACTCTGGGCTGGGGACAGAGCAGGATGTGCCGTGCGTGCCCCTCATCCCCACGGAGCTGCCCTGCTCCCGAAGGAGCGGCTCGGGGGCCAGGAGCCCCCCGGCATCAGTGCCACGGCTCCTGCCATGCGGGGAGCGCAGCCATCCGGCCCCAGCTCTGAGCCCGGCCCCCTCCCAGCTCAGCCCCCGCAGCGCACACGGCTCCCCCGAGCTGCCCCAAAGCGGCTCCAGCAAAGGCGGCTTCCTGCAGCCCCCGCTCGGAGCAGACACCGCCCGCCCGCTGCCCTCAGAGCCCTCTTCTCCTGCCCGCCCATCTCCGCAGCCGTGGCAAACACACGCAACAGGAGGCAGGAGAGCAACAAGATCCCGCTCGCTGCTGCTCCCGGCTCCCAGCCCACAGCTCATCCCCAGGGCCCGACCTTGTCCGTGCGTGTCCCGCAGCTCCTGCGATGGGACAAGTCCAGCACAGCCCCTCTTTATCCTGCCCTGGGTCTCCGGTGGGTGCGGCTTTACTCGTTCCTGAGGCAGCGGGGCAATTCCGGGAAATCAGGCAATTTAATGCAGCAGAAATTGAAAGTGGAACAACTCTTGGATTCAGATGATTATATTATTTTTCTGGAGGGATAAGACAAGGGGGAATGGCGTCCCACTGCCCACTGGCTGAGATAGATGTAATATTGGGAAGGAATTGTTCACTGGGACATGTGTGAGAATGGAATTTCCAGAGCACCAGCGGCTGCCCCATTCCAAGACAGGGACACCTTCCACTGTCCCAGGTTGCTCCAAGCACCGTCCAACCTGGCCTTCCTTGGACACCTCTCCAGCAGAGAAAGCAAAGCAGGAACAGTGCCTGGCTGCAGCTTTCTTGGCAGGGAATATCCCACACCTGACAGTAACAGAGCACTGGGAGTTGGCAGAGGACATTCAACACCCAACCAGAGCAGGATGCCTGGATTGCTTTTCCCTTAGGATGTGGACACACAAATTCTGCTCCATGGCCTCCAAACAAGCACTGGAGTTTGGATATGGAGACCTCCAGCCTGCCAGGAACAGCCACCCCCTGCCCCAGGCTGACAAGTCACAAGTGCTGGAGCAGACACAGGTGGCATTTGTCCGGCCTCAGGGGGAGCCTCAGCCCCTGCCAGGCAGGGCTGGGACACATCAGCTGCAGAGCATGGATTTGGTCCCTCCCTGCCCAGGTTAGCTTAGCCTGGCTCCAGAGGGATATTTCCTACACACAAAGAATTCCCTGCTGCAGGAATGTTACAGGCACAGAATCCCAGGACCACTGAGGTTGGGAAAGCTCTCCCCAAACACAGAGTACAAGCTGTGCCTGATCCTCACCTTGTCACCAGCCCAGAGCCCTGAGTGCCACATCCAGCCCTTCCCTGGACACCTCCAGGGATGGGCACTCCAAAGCTCCCTGGGCAGCCCCTGCCAAGGCCTGAGCTCCCTTTCCATGGAGAAATTGCTGCTGCTGTCCAACCTGAGCCTGCCCTGGCCCAGCCTGAGCCCATTTCCCCTTGTCCTGTCCCTGTTCCCTGGCAGCACAGCCCGACCCCCCCTGGCTGTCCCCTCCTGGCAGGGAGTTGTGCAGAGCCACAAGGTCCCCCTGAGGCTCCTTTTCTCCAGGCTGAGCCCCTTTCCCAGCTCCCTCAGCCTCTCCTGGGGCTCCAGCCCCTTCCCCAGCTCTGTTCTCTTCCCTGGACTCGCTGCAGCCCCTCCAGGGCTCTCCTGTCAGGAGGGGCCCAGAGCTGCCCCCAGCACTGGAGGTGTCCCAGCAGTGCCAGCACAGGGGACAGGCACTGCCCTGGCCCTGCTGCCACCCCAGAGCTGGCACAGCCCAGGGGCCACTGGCCTCTTGCCCACCAGGGCACACCTGGGCTCCTATGGCTTTAACTGGGGTCATGGTTGGAGACAAAGACAGGACCCTCTGTGATTCATGTAATGAAAGCCATTTTATTTTTCTGAACCCTTCTTAAATAGAGGGTTTAAATTTCCCGGCTCACGACAGATGATTGGTTTGGAGTTCAGGCTGCTCAGCTCTCTGACCAGTGAGGTGTGTGCAGTTTAGGATGGAATGTAGTTGGGTGAAATATCTGTTTGGGTTTGAATATATCTTATCAGTGTTCTCCTGGGTGCCTGTTTATTGAAGCAGGCTAATCAAATTGTGTTTCTTATCTATGGCTGAATTAATTGCCTAGCTACGGCAGCTTGTGCTGTGGCAATCACCAGTTTCTTTTTACCAAAATGTTTCAACTTGTTCTCTGTCTTTTTACTTGCAAGGGCCCTCTGCAGGTAAGATGACACAGTCACCAGAGTTTATTGTGAATGAGGCTTTTTACCTGTTGATTTATTCCTCCCATGTCACGTCTTTAAAGTATGGGCGTATTGCTACCACGATACATCTTCTTGTGAAATTTATTTCTTTCTTTTTTTTTTGAATGAAGAAGAGAGATGGGATTTTCAGGTTCCCTTAGAAAGTGTGGTTTATTTTTCTTATCTTCTACAGAGGCAGAAATTGTAAGTTCATGTTATAGATATTCACAGCATTGCTCAGAAGTCGCAAGATGTGGAGAGCAATAATGCCCCAGCACAGGAACTCCCTGTGCTCCCTGGAGCAGCAAGGCCTGAGGGCCAAAAGGAGGTGAGGGACATGTAGCTGTGCAAGGGGCAGATATGGTGAGAGGATGATGTGTGGGGGACTGTCAGGGTTAGGTGGCTGAGAACGGGCCAGCTTGGGGTGAGCCAGTGATGCAGAGTGGAAAGAAAGAGTCAGTGCTGTGTGGAGCTGCTGTAAGAGAAGGAATTTTTACTGTGTGAATCCCCTCCCAGCCCAGTTGTCTCCAGTCCCTGGCACTCAGCCCTTGCAGCACACACTCACACGGCCCAGCTCTGGCACAGAGCCTTGCTGGGATCAACTTTCTCAGCTCTCAGCGTGTGACAGGTCAGGCTTGGTTCCCTGTGCTGCCTTCCTTGGCTCCTCCCACTGCCACTGGCTTCCCTGCATGTTGTGGTTTGGGACTTCCTGCCCTCTCTGCTGTACCTGCAGGCAGTGAAGTTGCTCCTGGAGCAGAGACCCTGAATGGAGCAGAGCCTCTGCTGCCACACCCCCTCCCCCAGTGCCACCCCCCTGTCCCCTGCCTGTCTGCAGCACAGAGATGGTGTCATCCTCAGCTGTGTCTCCCCTGAGCACAAAGGAGACACAGAGCAGTACAGGCCAAATCAACTCCTTTATTAGCAGACCATGCAGAGGATGATGCTGAAGCAGCCCTTCAGCCAGCTCTCCAGGAGGGTTGGCCCTGGCATTTCCAGCGGAGTTGCAGCACCTGCACAGCAAAAACCCCTCACACTTCCCTGGGGCAGAGCCAGCTGGTGCCACCTTCTCCAGAGCACGGCTCTGGTGCCACCAGCCTGCCTGGACAGCACCAGCACTGCCCCGAGGGCTGCTGAGGAAGGTGCTGGCACACAGGATTCTGCACATGGGGCATTCCAAAGGCTTTTGCCAAGAGCAGGAGCAGCTCCTGCAGGGGCTGAGGGCTGGAGGGAAGGGCAGCAGCCCCAGGCACCTGAGCAGGAGCGGCTGCCCTGGGCACAGACACAGCACCTTGGAGACAGGGAGTGAAAGCACTGCCTGAGTCCTGGGGCGGTCGTGTCA
Source organism: Oenanthe melanoleuca (assembly GCF_029582105.1). Taxonomy (NCBI): domain Eukaryota; kingdom Metazoa; phylum Chordata; class Aves; order Passeriformes; family Muscicapidae; genus Oenanthe; species Oenanthe melanoleuca. Next base: position 905,191 of record NC_079336.1, read on the forward strand.
CTGCTTTCCTGAGCCCTGAGACACAACAGCTCCTGCTGGGAGAACAGCCTCAGTTGATCCAGGAGGCTGCAATGAGGGAGGGAAGGATGACACCCAAAAGCCAGGCAGCCCAGCTTGCAGCCAGCATGGAGCTGGTCTTGGGTCTTGCAGCCCTTTCTCTGGGCAGCACAGCTCCTTGCGGCAGGAAAACTGCCACTGAGGCACTTTCCCTTGTTGGGATTGTTATGGGTTTGTGTTTTCAAAAGAGCGGAGCAGTTGTTCGTTACTGTAAAGTTGTTTATTACAGGAGCACATCAGTCTCAAATACAAGAGTCTAAAGTTATAAAGTTCATGTTGCAGCTTTCAGCATTTTGTCTCTATGAAAGCAGAAGCAGCTCTCTGGTACGGAGTCCTGGGCAGAGGCAGGAGTAGCAGTTCTCTGGTACAGAATCCTGGGTAGAGGTAGAAGCTGTGGCCTGGTGCAGAGCCTCAAGCTGAGGCAGAAGCTGCAGTCTAATACAGAGTCTTGAGTAGAGGCAGATGCTCCAAAGTCCTTCTTCTTCTATTCTTTTCTTCTTGGTCTTCCTCTTCTTCTTCTTTCATGTGTTGGTAGTGGTGATGATGATGATGATGTTGGAGGAACAGAGAGAGGGAGAGAGCGAGCCTTTCCCCAATGCACAGATTTTTATTTACGAATTACCCAATGAGCTAAAAACACAAACATGAAGCATTTCTTCTAAACCTATTAGAATTGTGGTTCTATAATACGAAAGTTTACATTTAATTTGCCTATATGTCCTATCTGTTCTCTTTGAAAACGTAAGCCATATTGTTACTATGTTTTTATTATGTCTAAAAACTGTTTTTGAGCTCTCACATAAACTTGTTTTTGAAGCGTTTGTTTTTCTTTTTGAGCTCACACTGAAACTTGATTTTGAAGCTTGTTTTTTCCACCAGATTCAAAGGCTTTTGCTCTTTACGGCATTTAGAGCGTATTTTTACTTACTTAAAATTAAGATTTATGCTCCATATCTATGCAACATAATAATACTTCTACTTACTTAAAACTAAAGCTTACACCTTTGTTTCATGCATCTGTGGCTTAATATACTTTAAATACTCTAAAAATTTTAAGTCAGTTCCTACATACCATTCTCTCTTGTAGGACTCAGAAACTCCTGTCTTTCACACTCCAACAGTCCCTTCTTGTCTCACAGCAGCTGAGCCAAGGGGTGCTTTGAGTGCTGCCTTTGCCCTTGTCCTTGGGTCTTGGGCTCAGGCTTGGCCACAAGGCCAATCACCCCAAGGAGGGTGTTTGGTTTGTCTATAGGACAAAACAGAGGGAAATGTTCATGGCAAGGAATGTGGCTTTCTCATGAAGCAAGGGAATTGCAGAGAGATGGCCACTGTAATGATTCTTATTTCACCAAATTTGGGAACAATTGGATACCATTGTCTTCATTGGACTTGAGAGTGTTTTTCATTGTAACAGCATTTTGTGGAGACCCTGGCACAAAGTTCTCCTAACCTGCAAAGCCACTGTGGTTCTTCCTTCCCATGGATGTGACCTAAAGCCTGTCCAGATGGGACAGTGCTTCCTGCTTTGTAATTCTCCGCCACGCCTCAGGGATTTCTCCTTTGCCCTGAAATTTCCCATTGTACAAATCTTCCAGCTCTGTCCTGAAATGAGACACAATCCCTTTTCAGTACACCTTCATGGATGAATCAGGAAAAATTCTCCAAGTAGAAACCACAGGTTCTGATTCTTTGAATCTCTTATAGTGGATCCAGTTTCTGTTATAAAATGTGAATTTTAGATTAGCTGCAACAAGACTGGAACAAATATCAACGACCAGGTGGTCTGTGTCACGCCACGTGGTTCCTGTCAAAGCTCGTGGGCGATGGAAGACCAGCTGATGGTCTCCATCGTGATCCCGCATGGTGTTTGTGCAGACAGCCCCACAAAAGGGACACTGCTCCCAGCATCCAGAAAATGCTCTGACAGGATGGTGTGGGGCTGCCTTGAAAATGAGCTCATATCAGCATCAGCAAATTATGCCTTGAGCCTGTCCTTCGTGGCCATGGCACTGCTCAGGAACTCAACGTCTGTGACCGCTTGGTGCTCAATGCCCTTCAGGTCACTTCTGGGTAAGTTGATAACTTCCATCAGTTCCCTGCAAAATTCATCCAGACAGAGAGTGTCTTCTCTGTCTTTCCTGTCTTTGACAATTTGGGTCCATAAATAAACAGCTGACAGGATGTTGCGGTAGAGAAGACTAAGGGAGCAATCTAAAAACTTCTCCAGCATCCTGCTCCCATCTCAACAGTAACTCTGAACATGTTTCCCAATGTATTTTTGGAAACATTCCCCTGAGCACTTAAGGTAACATTTTAAATACTCAAAATTTTCTTGTTTTGCCAGGTATCTCAGGATGCAAACTTCCAGATTGGCTCTGTTGCCCCTGAAGTCTGGGAATTTGCCCTGCATGTCCTCAGCAATGTCTTTAGCCATCCTCTCAAAGACTGCCTTGCTAAGAGCTGGTTCAAGCTTGTCACAAAGGAAATCAGCAAAAGTTGTGATTGAAGTGGCTCCTCGACAGGAAATCCGGAAACATTGGAAGAAATATTTTCTTTTGCTGCTCAGGTACAGAACTGGGTCATTTGACTTTTGGAATGCTTCATGCATGGCTTTGAACCTTTCTGCTGCCATTCTGCACACATACAGAAACAAATCTATGATGTACTCTTTGTTAAAAGTACATTTTGCATTGCTGGGGGCTGAGTCCACACCTCTCTGTACTTCACTGAGTATTCCATGAATAAAATTTCGACTGTAATCCCGCTTCTCCTGTTCCTTCTTCTCAATGTTTGCCTTCACACACGCTATGATGTATTCTGTGGTGTGGTGAAAGTTGTCCACATCATCAGTGAAAATACTCCAGGGATTTGGGATGACGTGTAAGTACTTTTTATTCATGATGTGTTTCTCTGAATCAAAAGAAAATTTTGTGTCTTTGGGAAATGATGTGATCTTTTTACCCATATCCCTGTCCTTAAAGTGCTCTAGGAGGACATCTTCAATTTCTGCATTGATATCCACCCGTTCCGGTGGACGAGCAGCACAGGACACTTCAGCAATCCAGGTGTTCCAGACAAGAGTGAAGTTATCCTTCAGTTCTTTCTCACTGAGGCTCTTCCCTTTCAGACTCACAGACAGCTCCCTGCTCCATCTCAGGAGCTTGGCTTCATATTCCTGCTTCCTTGCATCCGGTTTACCCTGCTCCTCTGTAGCTCAATCAGATTCTCACATTTCTTTTTTGTTTCAAGAAGAAGAGTCTCTTTTAGTTCTTTCATCTTCAGCTCTGTGCTTGATTTCCACTGGACCAGTGTTTCACGGTCTTTGTCTTCCCTGAAATACTTTTCCACTTCTTTCTCAATGGCATCACTTGTCTCTTGCACCAGCCCTTCAAGGTGTTCTCTAGTGACATTCTGCAAGTCCCCATTCTGAATTCTGTTGTTCAGTCTCATCTGGACATCCAAAAAGTGACTCCTCAGCCACCAGGTCCACTCACTAAAGGCACTTTCCAGTTTCCTGTACGCAGCAATCTCCAGGGAATTCCTGAAGCTGAAAACAAAGTTTTCATTCAGCAAAGCATTCCACAGGTCACCAATACGATCTTTCAGGCTCGAGAGCTTCAAAATGCTGCGCTGTGACTGCTGCATGGCAGCCTGGAGGATTTTGCTCTTGAGTTGCTGAACGTTCTGGCTGTAGGTGGGGTTGGGTGGTGCCATTGGGGGGTTTCCTTCCCACAGGTGAGCAAAGTAGTGAATGTGGGTGTTCACATCAAAGCCAATGACATCGCTGAAGGAGAAAATGTCACAGAATTCCTGCTGGGCAGCTACCACGGTCATTTCATCCAGCTTTTTCTGCAAACACCTTTGTCCTTCCATGTTCTGTTCCTTGGCAGTTGCTTCTCCCACATTTTGGTGCACAAAGAGGCAGCTTGGGAAAAGATTGACTTTCTTCATCCTCAGGAAAGCCTGCACAGCGATCTGGAGAACATCTTGCATTTCTGATGGATTTTCTCCAAAGATATTGATTACAGTCAAGTTGCCAACACCAATGACAAAGGTGGCCAGCTCATTGTCATGGTTCAGGGACTGTTTGTTGGCCATCTCAATGGCACGAAGTCCCTCTGTGTCAACCACCAGTACAAAATCACAGCCCAAATCTTGCTGCAGCTCCTCGCCCAGTGGGATGAGCTGCATGAAGGCTCCGCAGGTGCATCTCCCCACGCTGACGTTGAACTGCAGACCAAACATGGCATTCAGCAGGGTGGACTTGCCTGTGCTCTGGATGCCAAGCATGGAGAGCACAAACACTCGTTTGTCCCCCAGCCTCTCAATTAAGCTGTCAAAGATTGCTCCCACCCAGCGTAAGGGCAGGTAAGAAGCGTCCCCATCCATCAGCTCCACAGGATAGCCCAAAACCATCAGCTCTGCTGCAATTTCTGGCAGTTTGGCAAAATTGTCTTTCTTGGACTTCATGAATTCCAGAGCTTCATAAATCTGCCCTACTTCCCTCAGAAGGTGCTCTAGGCCGAAAGAGGAATGGTTGATTTCCTCATAGATGGCATCCAAGCAACTCAGCAACTCAGACTTCACCTTGGGGTTTTTCTTGCTTTTCTTTCCTGGCTGGATTTCAGTCCATAACCTGTGATAGTCTCTTCTTAGATCTTCAAGGCAAACACAGCACAGCTCATCCCTAAAGACCCTCAGCCATTGCAGGAAATATTTCTTGGTATCTGCTGGGTGGGCCTGGAGAAAGCCAAGGAATGATTTCATCAGCGGGTTGAGAGGGAAAGCTTGGTCAAGTTGCTTTATTCTTACTGCTTTCTTCTCATATTCAATTTGGCTGCGATGATGCTCAATGCTCTTGTTCCCCTTCTCCTCCAGGTGAGTGAGTTCTTTATCCTTTATGCACCACTGGTACCACAGTTTTCCTTGAAGTGGCATCAGCTGGGATTTGATCTCAGACAGCTTCTCTTTCTTCAGAAGGTTCACTAGCTCCTTTGCCTTTGCTTCGACTGTCACACACGCGGGTTGATCTGCATCCACCACGAAACCATGCTGGCGAGCTTTGTCTGCGCAGGCATCCAGGCTGAAACCTGAATTAGACCCTTCCAGGAGATCCGTGATCATTTTGGTCAGCTGGTCCATCAGTTCTGCTTCGTTTTTGTTCTTCATCCCTATTTTTATTTGTTTTGCTGGATTGTCTAGCAGTAAGGTTCTCTTTTTCTGTGAGAAGACAAACCAAAGGCCTTTGTGACTGCCACAGGTCCTGCAGAAGTTTTTTCCCCCTGTTGTCCATGTGCTCCAACTCAGACACAAGAGCCACATTGACAGCAGATATGTCCTGCAGGAACTGCAGCTGTGCTCCGTGATCCCTGGCATCTCCATGCAGGTTACAGAAAGCCACGCAGCTCTCAAAGGTGTCATCAGGGCTTCCACAAGGGCAGTACCAGGCGATCTCCACCACCCCTTCCATCAGCAAACGCTCTCTGGTGCTGCCTCTGTAGTGGCGGTGGAAGAAAGTGTCGTGTTTGCGTTTGCTCAGCAGAGCGTTCAGGAGCTGAGACTTGGAAGAGGAGGCCGAGCTGCCAATGCAGATGAAGGACATGATGGGAGTCTGTGCCTGGAAGATGAGTTTGTTGTTGTAACTCTTTGTTTGGGCCTGGTTTCCTGACTTCTGTGTCTCTTTCCAGCTCCTTTGGATTTGGCTGAGGGCGTAGAGCGGGAACTCGATGCGTGAAGTGCCCGGGTTGGGCAGCAGCAGAGGCAGTGCCAGTTGGCAGAAGGTCAGCTTGGTTGCAAGGGTCTGTCTCAGGAAGTCATCAGCACAATGGAAAATGGCCATCTGCCGATCCATGGGATGAACAGGGTGATCCCTGCTTGCACCTTCAGGGGCTTGTCAGGGTCCACACCACATGCGGAGTCCTGATAGGTTCTTTTAGGGATCTCAAAGTGCAAAAGACACAGCAGGGGACAAAACCAGTTTACTTTTGCAAAAGATGCACTTTTATTTAGTGCCAACAAAATGCGATAGAGGGACGGAGAGAGACAGAGGGAGAGAAAAGGGTTTGGGATTATAGCTACCAAGACGGGCAGACGATCCTCGTGGAACCAGCCAATAGATGTCCGTTGCCGTCCGGGGAGATCTCGGGGGTCTTTAGTTTGAGGGTGTCTATTATGCTCTTTTCCAAGGCGTTGGGCGACTGGCCAAACAGGTGAGAACTTTCATGGACGCTTTGGGTTCCGTGGGGGGAACAAACCCACAACAAGCCCAAGCGAGTCCTTGTCAATGAAACAAACACAGGGCACTCCATCTCTGACCAGTTCATTGTTCTCGCACCTGTGGGAGCCTTGTCGACTAAACACAGTTCAGTGCACCGTGACTATCCATAAACCAGTCTCCTGAGAAACCAGTCCTGGTCCGATGGGCACCACCTGCGAACAATGGCTTGGTGTTCCTCCCATCCCTGGCCAGTGCCTTTAAACTGCAGTTTGAGGGGTCTTCTTAGGCCTCAGGCGAGGGTCGTTGGGCAGAGCAAACGAGAGGCTTTTAGATGGACTCTTACACGTTTACCAGCATTTTTCACAAGCCTTTTCTTATCTAGGTATCCCCCAAGAAGTCAAGACTGATAATGGTCCTTCTTATACCTCCCATGAATTGGTTGCATTTTTAAATGACTGGGTATTTGCCATATATTTGGCATTCCCCACTCGCCCACAGGTTAGGGAATAATAGAAAGGACACATCAAACTCTAAAATGCATTTTAGATCAACAGAAAGGGGGAGATACTCAGGCTTCACCTCAAAGGAGGCTAAATAAAGCATTATATGTCTACAATTTTCTGAACAGCTCTGCAGAAGAGCCAGATCCTCCTATTTATAGACACTTTTTAAATAACAAAAAAGCAAAACTGAAGGTGCACCCCCCAGTTTTGGTTAAAAACTTAGAAACAGGACAAATAGAGGGACCATACAACCTCATAACATGGGGAAAAGGGTTTGCGTGTGTTTCCACTGATGGAAGCCTCAAGGGTTCCAGCGAAGAATGTGAAGCCCTACTGCTCTGTGAAGCCTGCTGAAGCCTCCACATCAGCTGGTGATCCTGGAAGAAGCAGCCAGGAAGCAAGCACCCAGACCTGAACTGTGCAGAATCATCGAGAGAAAGTGATCTGCCAGAAGCAGTTCAAGAAAAGAATGGAGTTTCGTTGTTTGCATGAATACATGTTGTTTTTCTTCCTTTGCTTTAGTTTTTTTAGTGAAGCGTTACCAGTGAATCAACCCAAGACAAATGTCTGGGTTACTTTAGCCAAGTCAGCAGGCTCTGACACCATTTTCATATCTAACACAAGTCCTGACAAATCTTTTTCAACCTGCTTAGTAGGAGTACCTTTTCCAGAGGGTTTCAGCAATGTTACCCTTGAAAGGTATTGGCCATACGATGATCATCATGCATCTCCAACTCCCAGCCAAAAACATCAAACTTACTTTGACAATTTTAAAGTTGGTAAATCTGATCTCCAAGAGCTTGAAATCTTAGGTTCAGTAAATATGAACAGTTGCTGCTTCTTTCATCTCATGGAAGGAGACAGTCCTCATTTAAATGTTACCCCATATCACCCAGTTTATCGCAATGTGACTTTTTGGTGTAATCAAACTAAATTTATCACATATTTTGAGCCACACGCAAGTCGATTTAGCAAACTTCCAATATGATTTTCCAAGGGAATTTGGCTCATTTGTGGAGACAGAGCCTGGCAGGGCATACCTTCATATATAGAAGGTGGCCCCTGTGCGCTTGGACAACTTACCATAATAGCCCCCAGCGTTAAAGAGGTAGTCAAAAAGAAAAGTAGAAAAATCAGATCTTCCACAGGACATCAGTTTGAATGTGACTGTGACAGTAACTTTCACCCACGGAACTCTGGAACTTCAATTATCACAAGCATTTTTTTACCTCAGGTGAGCTCTTCATTTGCTCTGAAACAGTTAAACAAGTTGGGATGTTGGCTCAGTAAAGAAGTAAATGCAACATCAATTACAATTAGTGACTTGTTGACAGATGAAGACGCAGTCAAACATGCCACTTTACAAAACAGAGCTGCCCTTGATTTGCTTGTACTAGCTCATGGGCATGGCTGTGAGGATTTTCAAGGGTTGTGACGCATTAATTTATCAGATCATTCTGTTTCCATTCATAAACAGTTGCACAATTTAAAGAATTTAGCTAACCAAATTACTACAAGCAATCAAACGTGGCTGGACAGTTTGTTCGAAGGTTGGAGCTTTGCCTCTTGGCTAAAAGCACTCTGTAAAATAGGCTTGTTTATTCTATTAGTAGTAGTTGTGTTATTAGTGTTTTTACCCTGCATACTCCAGTGTATAAGGAAAATAATGAGTAAAACAGTTTCTAGCATTTTAGATGTTCAATGAAATGGGGGAGATGTTGGGGAGGGAATAGAAAAATCTTACGAGTGCCTAGCAAGTAGTTCTGAAATAGAGATGTTAGCATACTTTGACATAGACGCTGAAAACATACATGTGAAGGCTTGAGGCCTCTTCCTTTGTTTAGATAATACCAAATGCCACAAATACCAAAGAACCAACAGACATCCTGTCCCAAGCCTGGCAGGAAAGATCTGAAGATAAGGGTTACAGATAAGAAAGCCATAAAACATGGTAATTTAGTAGTTCCTAAAGGTTGCATGCAAATATTAGGAAATTAGTATATTGTATTAGATTGGTTATTGGATATTAGAATATTCACCATAGAAGAACACTTATTGTATTGTAAACGGGAAATCGCTCTCTTACCTCTAATCTCTTACCTCTCTCTTTAAGCTCTCTCTTACCCCCTTGCTCTTATCACTCTCCATGCTCAACACTCTCTCTTACACCCATGCCTTATAATAAAATACAAACCTGAAGAACAGAAAATAGTAAGCTCCTGAGTCTGTCCAGCGACTCTCACAAACCCTCACAAACCCTTCTCCTCCACTGGGGACAGCAGGACAGGAAAAGCCACTGGCTCGAGAGAAGGGCAGTTCAGCAGCAGAGGAAAGCTGGGCGTGCTGGCAGAGCACAGCAGGGACTTTGGGCACCAAGTGCCCTCGGTGGGCACATGTCCAGCTGCTCCCTGGACAGCAGAGCCCCAGTGTGGGACAGCTGCTCAGGAAGGGAACTGCTGGCTCGGGGTCACTGCTGGAGCTTGTCCACTTGAGCCTTTTGTCCCAGCCCTGTGCCCTCCCAAATTCTCTCCCACTGGAGCACTGCCAGCGCTGGTTCAGTCTCTGGAGCCAGAGCCTGCCCTGGACAACATTAACTTCAGCCCAGCCACACCCTGAACCTGCCCCCAGGCACCCTTGGCAGTCCCTGCACAGCTTCCCATTGCTGCAGGAATAGAGAAACAGCCCCAGTGCCCGCAAAGAGGCACTAAGCACGTTCAGGACTTAACTCCGGTTCCAGGTGCTCCTTGAATGTAAATGCTGGAATCAGCAAGGCTGGCAGCAGGACCTGCCATGGGAATGCCCGCACCCCGTTTCATGGGAACAGCCCCCCGAGAGCGTTTTCCCCAGCCCTGCCAAAGGGAAAGAGTCTCTGGGAACACTGACACCTTTGTGGGGCTGTCCCAGGGACCAGAGCGCTCTGGGTGGTGACGCTCAGACTGTGAGAGGGGAGAATCGCAGCCTCCCCGCGTGGGGAGGAAAAGGAAGAAGTGACTCTGGGCTGGGGACAGAGCAGCATGTGCTGTGCGTGCCCCTCATCCCCACGGAGCTCTGAGCCCGGCCCCCTCCCAGCTCAGCCCCCGCAGCGCACACGGCTCCCCCGAGCTGCCCCAAAGCGGCTCCAGCAAAGGCGGCTTCCTGCAGCCCCCGCTCGGAGCAGACACTGCCTGCCCACTCCCCACACAGCCTGTGATATATGATATAATGTAATTCGTGTAAAGTTGTACCATAATGTAGAATAAGCAATGTTTGTATGAACGAAATAATAAAGCTCAGAAACAAAAAAAAAAAGACCAGCCAAAAAGGACACAGATGACTTCATCACATCATTGGAACCTCCAAAAAAAACAGGGCAGCCCAGATTAAGAACTAAATGGTCCTAGCCGAAGTGGAGATGGCTCTTTCAGGGACCACCCAAGCAATCAGAAGTTGATAAGCACCCACTACCTAGATACCCAGAGACATGGGGAAAAATACATCTGAATGCCCTGTTTCCCATAAACTAAGACCGGCAAGTTACATCTCAATACCACCTTCCCGAAAGCCAGGACATGCCTCCATCAGAATTCATTGTCTCCCAGAATATAGTTTTGTCCAGCCCAACACAGTGAAAGAAAACCACATGAATATGCGAAACGAGGAAAGAAGACAAAGACCTCCACTCCGGGGAAGAAAAGATGTATAAAAACTGGGCTAACAAAAGCGGTTTTGTGAACATTAGGGGATCTGGTGCCATAGAGATCAGATCAGAGTGTGTTCACCTGGTGACGACCCCGGGCTCGGCGTCGTCCCTTACGATTGTGGATTTTGTGGACCATATCCTGGTCAAGAAATAAATTATCGTTTATTTTTGATTACACTTAATTCAGCTTAATCTCTTTATTATCTATAACGGAGCCCTCTTCTCCTGCCCGCCCATCTCCGCAGCCGTGGCAAACACACGCAACAGGAGGCAGGAGAGCAACAAGATCCCGCTCGCTGCTGCTCCCGGCTCCCAGCCCACAGCTCATCCCCAGGGCCCGACCTTGTCCGTGCGTGTCCCGCAGCTCCTGCGATGCCACAAGTCCAGCACAGCCCCGGCTCTTTATGCAGCCCTGGCTCTCCTGTGGGTGCGGCTTTTCCTGTTCAGAGGCAGCAGGATAATTCATGGAAATAAGGCATTTTACTGCAGCATAAAGGGAACGTGGAGACATCCCTGTGGAGTCAGATGATTGAATTATTTTCCTGGACAAACAGGAAAAGGGTGGATTGCTTCCCACTGCCCTCTGGTTGAGATAGATATAATATTGGGAAGGAAAACTTCCGTGGGTTATTTGGGAGAATAAAATTCCCACAGCAGCAGTGGCTGCCCCATTCCAAGACAGGGACACCCTCAACTGTCTCAGATTGCTCCAAGCACCGTCCAACCTGGCCTTCCTTGGACACCTCACCAGCAGAGAAAGCAAAGCAGGAACAGTGCCTGGCTGCAGCTTTCTTGGCAGGGGACATCCCACACCTGACAGTAACAGAGCACTGGGCTTTGGCAGAGGACATTCAACACCCAACCAGAGAAGGGTGCCTGAATTGGTTTTCCCTTAGGATGTGGACACACAAATTCTGCTCCACAGCCTCCAAACAAGCACTGGAGTTTGGATATCCTAGTTCATCCACTCCAAGCTGTGCCTGATCCCCACCTTATCCCCAGCCCAGAGCACTGAGTGCCACATCCAGCCCTTCCTTTGACACCCCCAGGGATGGGCACTCCAAACCTCCCTGGGCAGCCCCTGCCAAGGCCTGAGCACCCTTTCCGTGGAGAAATTGCTGATGCTGTCCAACCTGAGCCTGCCCTGGCCCAGCCTGAGCCCATTTCCCCTTGTCCTGTCCCTGTTCCCTGGCAGCACAGCCCGACCCCCCCTGGCTGTCCCCTCCTGGCAGGGAGTTGTGCAGAGCCACAAGGTCCCCCTGAGGCTCCTTTTCTCCAGGCTGAGCCCCTTTCCCAGCTCCCTCAGCCTCTCCTGGGGCTCCAGCCCCTTCCCCAGCTCCGTTCCCTTCCCTGGACTCGCTGCAGCCCCTCCAGGGCTCTCCTGTCAGGAGGGGCCCAGAGCTGCCCCCAGCACTGGAGGTGTCCCAGCAGTGCCAGCACAGGGGACAGGCACTGCCCTGGCCCTGCTGCCACCCCAGAGCTGGCACAGCCCAGAGGCTACTGGCCTCTTGCCCACCTGGGCACACCTGGGCTCCTATGGCTTTAACTGGGATCATGGTTGGAGACAAAGATAGGACCCTCTGTGATCTATATGACAAAAGCCATTTTATTTTTCTGAACCCTTCTTAAATAGGAGGTTGAAATTTCCCTGCTCATGAGAGGTGATTGGTTTGGAGTTCAGGCTGCTCAGCTCTCTGACCAGTGATGTGTGTGCAGTTTAGAATGGAATGTAGTTGGGTGAAATCTGTGTTTGGGTTTGAATATATCTTATCATTATTCACACAGGTGGCTGTTTTTGAACCAGGCTAATAAAATTGCATTTCTTATCTATGGCTGAATTAATTACCTAGCCACAAGCCTGCTTGTGCTGTGACAATTCCCAGTTTCTTTTTTGATTTAAAAGATGCAAGTTGTTCTGTCATTTTGATTGCAAGGCCCCTTTGCAGATGAGATGACACAGACAGCCTGTGTTTAATTTGGATGAAGGCTTTTTACCCGTGGATTTATTGCTCCCATGTGACATCTTTGAAGTGTGGGCTTGTTGCTCCCAAGATACCTCATCTTGCGGAAATTTTTTCTTTTATCTGAATGAAGCAGACAAGACTTCTGGGTTGCTTTAGAAAATGTGGTTTATTTTTCTTATTTTCTACGCAGGCAGAAAGGGTAAGTTCATCTTAGAGATGTTCATAGCATGGGTCAGAAGTCACAGGATGTGGAGGGCAATAGTCCCTCAGCAGAGAAACTCCCTGCGCTCTTGCGGAGGAGCAAGTGCTGAGGGGCAAAAGGGTTTATCACTCTCCCTAGAGACAGAGCTGCCAAGCGAGTCCCATTATAGTTGGTGGTGAGAAGGAAGTACCCCCCACCGTGCTCTGTTTCTTCATGTAAATAGCCTGTACCCCGTTGGTCTCTTTCCCTGGTTTTAGTTTTAAGCCGTCAGACTATTTGCCCTGTTGCTCTACCCCTTCCCCTGCCTTCCCCATATAAATCCCTGTTTCTCTCCAGTTTGGGGGAGCTCTCTGACTCTGTCACCCCCCACAGAGTGGCCTCCTGTAATAAGGGCTTTGCTCTCAGTGGAACACTATAGGAGGCTCCTGTCCTTTATCCCCGTGTCGCCCGAAGCATGACTCCACAGGAGAGCGAGAAATGCCTAGAGTTGAAGTCACTCGCCGCTAAGGGACGTGCCTGTGCCCCTTGGGACATCCCCTGCTGGACGCCTCTCCAGGAAGGTTGTGGCACCTCAGGATTGTCCAGGAAGAACAGCACCAAACCCCTGGACTGTGTCACAGAGCCCCAGTGTGGGACAGCTGCTCAGGAAAGGAACTGCTGGCTCAGGGTTACTCTGGAGCTTGTCCACTTTAGCCACTTTCCCCAGCCTTATCCACTCCTGAATTCTCTCCCACTGGATAATTGCCAGCGCTGGTTCAGTCTCAGGAGCCAGAGGCTGCCCTGGACAACATTAACTCCAGCCCAGCCACACCCTGAACCTGCCCCCAGGCACCCTTGGCAGTCCCTGCACAGCTTCCCATTGCTGCAGGAACAGGGAAAAAGCCCCAGCGACTGTGTCAGTTCCCGCAGAGAGGCACTAAGCACATTCAGGGCATAACTCGGGATCCTGGTTTGCAAGACAGGTATTTGCCAATGTCCTATTTTGAAGGACAGGTGTCTGCCAATAAAGGCAGAAGCTCCTCTTTGAAATAGAGAATGTAAATCCTCTCCCTCCCGAGTATTATAATTTTTGAATCAGGAACTCTCAGGCAGAGATAAGGGCGTAGGATAAACAGCTATTTACTAATATATCTAACTGGACAAACAGAAACAACAGCAGCTATGAAAATTAAAAACAAAACAGAACAAATAACTCAGTTCCAGTCCTTCTTCCAGCCGCAGCCACACTCTCCCCGCTCTCGGTCCCGGTGGTGGAAGGCGGGGCAGGGTCCGCGCTGCTGCGGAGGTGGAAGATGGTGTGCGGAAAGGCGGCAGCGGCAGCTGCGTCCCACATAGGAGAAAGGGTGGAGGAAGGGCTCTCTGCTCACTGTTTGGGTTTTTGGTGGTCAGCTGTGGTCTTAGAGGCAGTAGGCTGGATGCTGAAGAGATGCAGGGCAACGTCCCACCGCGGAGAACCTCGCTCCGCGGCGTTCGGACTGCGTGGGCTGGAGACAAGCAGTCCTGACCTCCCTCAAACCCCGCCGACGAGAGTGAAAAACCCCGGAAGCCAGCCCCCACCTACCCCTTTGTCTCAGGTCCTAAAAAGAACCTGGGCGTAACCCGGCAGGCTTCCTTAGCATAATAACGGGAAAAATTCTTTAAACTGGGACAGTAAGGGAACAAGCTCCAACCCCCAATAGCCAAGAAAGGCAGAAGCTTCTCCCTGAGATGGAGAGTACAGACCCCCCCATCCTTCCAAATTATCATAATTTTGGAATCAGGAGCTGTCAGGCAGGAATATCAGTTCTTTACTGATATATATATATATGTGTGTGTGTGTGTGTGTGTGTGTGTGTGTAAAACAAGGCAAACAAAATAACAACAGCTATGTGAGATACTACATCGTGATTCGTGTCATTATGAAAATACACCATGGGATAAATATTGTGAAAAACACGGTTCACTGTTTTGGGAGAATTAAAGGCTTTAATAAAAAAGACAATAGGAGACATACATAAAGCCAAGGGTTAAAATCGGCCAACACCGTTGGGTGTTGGAGAACACCCCTTTAAATACGTTTTACAATCCATCCATTTGTTACATATTCATAGACCTTCATGCATAGTCAACTGTTTCTGGGAACTGTTTAGCACGGCCACACCTCGGGTCCGCCTTTTTAGAGCGTGCGTGTTTCTTGGCTTGTGGTTTTATTCTTCTCCTTATCCCTTTTAATTTGGGTAGTGGTTCTAGCCGGTGAGTGTTGATAATTGTCTTGTCAGCTGCAGGGGTCCCCATCACATGTTCACGGGCTGTTATCTTTGACTAAGCGGGTAGTTTAAGCAGACTATCTCTAAAAAACTTATGTCTAACTTTTACTATTAACCAAGACTATATCCATAGAGAAATGTTATTTTAACATTATACATATAGCATTTATACCAATACTTGCAAAGAGCCAACAACATGTCATGCATTTATAACAATATAAACAAGAGTAATAAATCCGAAGTAAAGCATGGACATGAGACTCAGGAAAATCTAATGATTTCGTTATATTTGTTTAAATCACTTTGCTGTAAATTGTTGGTTTTTTGTTTACATGTATTTTTATTATTTTGTCACTATAATTATGAATTGTATCCACTTTTATGTATAAGGAAAACGTAGACTTGTGTAGACATGAGCAAACTTGTCACTGCTCTCACCTGCTTGCTAGGAGTGTAACCTGAGAACATGTTCAAGCCTTGTCCAGACCTGGTGGAGGCTTGTGGCCACTGCTACTTAAGCGCTGGCTAACATTTTAGGGCTTGCTCGGACGTGTACCCCAGCACAGTAGGCAAGACACAGCCCCACCAGAAACTGCCCATAAAAGGGGCAGTGACCAAAGGCGAGATAGAGGCGTTGGTGGAGCGCAGACTCTCCGTGTCCCCACTGCTGCTTATCTGTTCCTTATCAACAAACTAATAAATTGCTTTATTGATTGGCCTACTCGATTTTGGTGAGTAATTTATAACAGCTAGGAAATTGCCAGCAAACAGAACAGGAACCCAGTAACAGTTCTTTTGCTTGTGGACACCTTTCCCTCCGGAGCCGTTACCATCCCAGCTAGCAGGCAGCACCGGCCAGCTCCCGGTAGCAGGAGGAGGTGCGGTGATCCCACATGCCTGGAGGGCACTGGGGGTGATGGTCTCTCAAATGGGAAGGGTGGGGGAGAGACGCTGCTCACGGGTCTTGGGGCAGTGTCGGTTCTGGTGCCCAACACAATGAATGGAGTGGAGGTGGGAGGGCGTACGGGCAGGGGGTTGCGGGGTTCCACAGCCGAGGGAAGGCAGCTCTCGGTGTCGGTGTGGCAGAGCGGGGTTTTTCCAGCCACGGTTCTCCTCTGAGCCAAAAGAGCAAGAGCGCAAAGGGAGTCCAGCTACCTCCCACTTCCTTTACCTGCCCACAGCCCCCGCATCCCTGCTAGGGTGTAGCCAGAAAGTCCTTAGCATCACAATGGGAAAAATTAAATTTCACAGACAGAAAAAGAAAAGAAAAAAAAAAAAAAAAAAAAAAAAAAAAAAAAAAAAAAAAAAAAAAAAAAAAAAAAAAAAGAGCCAGCCACCAACACTTGAGATCGAATTCCACCTTGGAAGCAAATGAGGGAAGCAGCAAGGCTGACAGCAGGACCTGCCATGGGAATGCCCGCACCCCCTTTCATGGGAACAGCCCTCCGAGAGTGTTTTCCCCAGCCCTGCCCCAGGGAAAGGGGCTCTGGGGACACTGACACCTTTGTGGGGCTGTCCCAGGGACCAGAGCGCTCTGGGTGGTGACGCTCAGACTGTGAGAGAGGAGAATCCCACCCTCCGTGCGTGGGGAGGAAAAGGAAGAAGGGACTCTGGGCTGGGGACAGAGCAGGATGTGCCGTGCGTGCCCCTCATCCCCACGGAGCTGCCCTGCTCCCGAAGGAGCGGCTCGGGGGCCAGGAGCCCCCCGGCATCAGTGCCACGGCTCCTGCCATGCGGGGAGCGCAGCCATCCGGCCCCAGCTCTGAGCCCGGCCCCCTCCCAGCTCAGCCCCCGCAGCGCACACGGCTCCCCCGAGCTGCCCCAAAGCGGCTCCAGCAAAGGCGGCTTCCTGCAGCCCCCGCTCGGAGCAGACACCGCCCGCCCGCTGCCCTCAGAGCCCTCTTCTCCTGCCCGCCCATCTCCGCAGCCGTGGCAAACACACGCAACAGGAGGCAGGAGAGCAACAAGATCCCGCTCGCTGCTGCTCCCGGCTCCCAGCCCACAGCTCATCCCCAGGGCCCGACCTTGTCCGTGCGTGTCCCGCAGCTCCTGCGATGGGACAAGTCCAGCACAGCCCCGGCTCTTTATGCAGCCCTGGCTCTCCGGCGGGTGCGGCTTCACCCATTCCTGAGGCAGCGGGGTAATTCCAGGAAATAAGGCAATTTAATGCAGCACAATATTAAAGTGGAACCACTCTTTTGGAGTCAGATTATCGAATTATGGTCGAAATTCTACACCATCTCTGATTCAGGTGGCTCAAATCAACATGTGTCTATTGCAGACCTCTGACCCTTAATTACTGTGCTGATTGCGGGTTATAATATTGTAAAATGTGACAGTTGAATATGCATACATGTAAAAAAAGCAGGAGAGGGGCTTTGGACAAGGGCCTGGAGAGACAGGACAAGGGGGAATGTGCAGTGCCCTCTGGAGGGGATGAATGAGATATTAAGAAGTAATTGCTCCCTGGGAGGTCTGTGAAAATGGAATTCCCAGAGAAGCAGCCGCTGCCCCATTCCAAGACAGGGACACCTTCCACTGTCTCAGATTGCTCCAAGCACCATCCAACCTTCCTTTGGATATCCCAGCCCATCCAGTCCCAGCTGTGCCTAATCCTCTCCTTGTCCCCAGCCCAGTGCCCTGAGTGCCACATCCAGCCCTTCCTTTGACACCCCCAGGGATGGGCACTGCAAAGCTCCCTGGGCAGCCCCTGCCAAGGCCTGAGCACCCTTTCCATGGAGAAATTGCTGCTGCTGTCCAACCTGAGCCTGCCCTGGCCCAGCCTGAGCCCATTTCCCCTTGTCCTGTCCCTGTTCCCTGGCAGCACAGCCCGACCCCCCCTGGCTGTCCCCTCCTGGCAGGGAGTTGTGCAGAGCCACAAGGTCCCCCTGAGGCTCCTTTTCTCCAGGCTGAGCCCCTTTCCCAGCTCCCTCAGCCTCTCCTGGGGCTCCAGCCCCTTCCCCAGCTCCGTTCCCTTCCCTGGACTCGCTGCAGCCCCTCCAGGGCTCTCCTGTCAGGAGGGGCCCAGAGCTGCCCCCAGCACTGGAGGTGTCCCAGCAGTGCCAGCACAGGGGACAGGCACTGCCCTGGCCCTGCTGCCACCCCAGAGCTGGCACAGCCCAGGGGCCACTGGCCTCTTGCCCACCTGGGCACACCTGGGCTCCTATGTCATTATGTGGGGTCATGGTTGGAGACAAAAACAGGACCCTCTGTGATTCATGTAATGAAAGCCATTTTATTTTTCTGAACCCTTCTTAAATAGAGGGTTTAAATTTCCCGGCTCACGACAGATGATTGGTTTGGAGTTCAGGCTGCTCAGCTCTCTGACCAGTGAGGTGTGTGCAGTTTAGGATGGAATGTAGTTGGGTGAAATATCTGTTTGGGTTTGAATATATCTTATCATTGTACACCCAGGGGTGTGTTTATTGAACCAGGCTAATGGAATTGCATTTCTTATCTATGGCTGAATTAATTGCCTAGCTACAACTCAGCTTCTTCTGTGATAATCAGAGGTTTCTTTTAGATTAAAATGATTAAACTTGCTCTTTGTCATTTTGATTGCAAGGCCCCTTTGCAGATGAGATGACACAGACAGCCTGTGTTTAATTTGAGTAGGCTTTTTACCTGTGGGTTTCCTGCTCCCATGTCACATATTTTAACTGTGGTTTTATTGTTCCCACGAAGCAGATAGATGGGACTTCTGCGTCTTTAGAAAGTGTGGTTTATTTTTATGACCTTCTACACAGGCAGAAAGTGCCAGCTCGTCTTACAGACCTTCACAGCATGGCTCAGAAGTCACAAGATGTGGAGGGCAATAATCCCTCAGCACAGGAACTCTCTGTGCTCCCTGGTGCAGCAAGGCCTGAGGGCCCAAAGGAACTACAATCCTCTCCAGAGATTTACCTCCCAGAGAGTTCCCCAGGAGGCTGCAGAGAGATGAAAGTACCCCCCACCGTGCTCTGTTTCTTCATGTAAATAGCCTGTACCCCGTTGGTTCCTTGCCCTTGTTTTGGTTCCTGAGCCCTCAGACTATTTGCCCTGTTGCTCTTCCCCTCCCCCTGCCTATCCCATATAAATCTCTGTTTCCCCACAGTTTGGGTGAGGTGTCACCCTGGCACCGTTCACAGAGTGGCCTCTTGTCATAAAGGCTTTGCTGTGTGTGGAACCCTGTCGGAGGCTCCTGTCCTTTATCCCCGTGTCGCGGTAAGAGTGACTCCACAGGAGAGCTGGAAATGCCTAGAGCTGAAGTCACTCGCCGCTAAGGGACGTGCCTGTGCCCCTTGGGACATGCCCTGCTGGACGCCTCTCCAGGAAGGTGGCGGCAGCCCGGGAAGAAGAGCAGCGGAGCCCCGGAGTGCGGCAAGTGGCCCCCGAAGGCCTCGGGCTTGTAGCCAGGGAGTCCCTGGAGAAGCGTCTGCTGCAGTGGCTGCAGGACTCAGCCGCCTTTGGGACGCTGCTTGTGCCAGGAGAGCCCTGTGCGTTTTAGCAGAGGCGATGTGAGGAGAGCCCGGGAGCCTCGGCTGCCGTGGGAGAGCAGAAGAGGAGCTCTGAGGAGCGGCCGATGGGGCTGAGCACCTGCCAGCAGATTTCCTCTGAGCCTGTGGGCCCGGCCCTGCCTGAAGAAAGATTGTAAGTTGTTTAATTTGGGGTTTTCTGTGCACTGAATTTTGTTCGGGTCTTCTGCTTTTCTTTTCTGTTTTTGTGCTCGGTAAGCGAGCTGGTGCATGAGAGCGAGAGTTGCTGGAGTAAGAGAAGGAGTGTGCTGGCTGTGCTGTGAGGAGGTGAGGGACATGCGGCCGTGCAAGGGGCAGATATGGTGAGAGGATGATGTGTGGGGACTGTCAGGTGGCCGGGAGAGGGACAGCTTGAGATGAGCCAGATGCAGATGCAGATGCAGAGTGGAAAGAAGGAGTCAGTGCTATGTGGAGGTGCTGTAAGAGAAGGAATGTGTACTGTGTGAAGCTGCCTGTAAGAGAAGGAGATCTCAGACTTCCCAGCTGTCCGTTGTTGGATGCCTCTGCAAGAAGGTCATGGCAAACTGGAAAGAGCAGCACCAGGTCCCCTGCACCGTGACACTCAACACTTATGGTTGCTAAGCTTTTTAAAGATTTATCAGAAGCTTCTCTGAGGGAAATCACTTCTATGGATTGGCTTCAATAAAAAAACAGCGCACTTAACCACTTGCTATCCATTATTCCCTTTGCCAAGAACTTTATGGTGATAACAGGAAAAGACTTATTGCTAAGCCCAAACACAGGACTGGAACCCCTACACTACAGTGGCAACAAAGCGAACTCATGGAGTCCAGGAGGTGACACCATGGCCAGGGGCACCTCCACTCCCAGTCTGGCTGGGGGAGCCGTCCCAAATGCTCTCCCAGCCCAGGTGTCCCCAGTCCCTGGCACTCAGCCCTTGCAGCACACGCTCACATGGCCCAGCTCTGGCTCCTGTCACTGGCTCTGGGTCTGCTTGGTCAGGGCTGGGCTTTGCAAAGTTTGGGTTTGTTTCCATTTTGTTCCACAGGTCCCAGCTGAGCAGATCCAGAGCACAGAGCCTTGCTGGGATCAACCTTCTCAGCCCTCCTTGTGTGTGACAATCCAGGCTTGGTTCCCAGTGCTGCCTCCCTTGACCTCTGCCACTGCACTGGTTTCCCTGGATGTTGTGGATTGGGGCTTCCTGCCCTCTCTGCTGTACCTGCAGGCAGTGAAGTTGCTCCTGAATCAGAGACTCTGAATGGAGCAGAGCCTCTGCTGCCACACTCCCTCCTCCAGTGTCCACCCCCCTGTCCCCTGCCTTTCTGCAGCACAGAGCTGGTGTCATCCTCAGCTGTGGCTCCCCTGAGCACAAAGGAGACACAGAGCAGCAAAGTCCAAATCAACTCGTTTATCGGCAGAGCCTGCAGGGGATGATGCTGAAGCAGCCCTTCAGCCAGCTCTCCAGGAGGGTTGGCCCTGGCATTTCCAGCGGGGTTGCAGCACCTGCACAGCAAAAGCCCCTCACACCTCCCTGGGGCAGAGCCAGCTGGTGCCACCTTCTCCAGAGCACGGCTCTGGTGCCACCAGCCTGCCTGGACAGCACCAGCACTGCCCCGAGGGCTGCTGAGGAAGGTGCTGGCACACAGGTTTCTGCACATGGGGCATTCCAAAGGCTTTTGCACAGCAGTGAGGCCAAGGGCAGGAGCAGCTCCTGCAGGGGCTGAGGGCTGGAGGGAAGGGCAGCAGCCCCAGGCACCTGAGCAGGAGCGGCTGCCCTGGGCACAGACACAGCACCTTGGAGACAGGGAGTGAAAGCACTGCCTGAGCCCTGGGGCAGTCGTGTCACTGCTTTCCTGAGCCCTGAGACACAACAGCTTCTGCTGGGAGAACAGCCTCAGTTGATCCAGGAGGCTGCAATGAGGGAGGGAAGGATGACACCCAAAAGCGAAGCAGCCCAGCTTGCAGCCAGCATGGAGCTGGTCTTGGGTCCTGCAGCCTTTTCTCTGGGCAGGACAGCTCCTTGCTGCAGGAAAACTGCCTCTGGGGCACTTTCCCTTGTTGGGATTGTTATGGGTTTGTGTTTTCAAAAGAGCAGAGCAGTTGTTCGTTACTGTAAGTTGTTTATTACAGGAGCACATCAGACTCAATTACAAGAGTCTGAAGCTATAAAGTTTGTGGTAAAGCTTTCAGCATCGTGTCTCTTTGAAAGCAGAAGCAGCTCTCTGGTGCAAAGTCCTGGACAGAGGCAGGAGCAGCAGTTCTCTGGTACAGAATCCTGGGTAGAGGTAGAAGCTGTGGCCTGGTGCAGAGTCTCAAGCTGAGGCAGAAGCTGCAATCTAATACAGAGTCCTGAGTAGAGGCAGATGCTTCTGTCGTTCTTCTTCTATTCTTTTCTTCTTGTTCTTCGTCTTCTTCTTTCATGTGTTGGTAGTGGTGATGATGATGATGATGTTGGAGGAACAGAGAGAGCGAGAGAGCGAGCCTTCCCCCAATGCACAGATTTTTATTTACAAATTACCCAATTAGCTAAAAAACACAAACATGAAGCATTTCTTCTAAACCTATTAGAATTATGGTTCTATAATACCAAAGTTACATTTAATTTGCATATATATCCTATCAGTTCTATCTGTTAGCAATACCTTTTCTATGTTTTTTTAATGTCTAACACTATGTTTTTGAGCTCTCACAGAAACTTTTTTTTGAATCTTTTGTTTTTCTTTTTGAGCTCACAGTGAAGCTTGATTTTGAAGCTTGTTTTTTGCACCAGATTCAAAGGCTTTTGCTCTTTAAGGCGCTTAAAACATATTTTTACTTACTTAAAACTAAGATTTATATTTTTGCTTTGTATCTATGCAACGTAATAATACTTCTACTTACTTAAAACTAAAGCTTACACTTCTACTTTATGCCTGTGTGTCTTAAAATGCTTTAATTTCTCTAAAAACTTTAGTTCAATTCCTACATACCATTCTCTCCTTTAGCAACTAAGACAGGCCTCTGTTTCACACTCCAACAGTCCCTTCTTGTCTCACAGCAGCTGAGCCAAGGGGTGCTTTGAGTGCTGCCTTTGCCCTTGCCCTGGCCTGTCACTGTCTGTGTGGTCTTCTGATCCTGAGATCCCCACAGCAGGACATGTTGGTGGTTTTTAAAGTCTGTGTTCTTCCCAGCCCTAGGGCTGAAGAAAATGCTTTTATACTCCAAACCACATACCTAATAGTTACAATTATTTTCCAGTACACTACAATTTTATTGCACTGTCTAACTTTGTCCCCATGCAATCCAAGGACGCCAGCATGCCATCCAACATGGATGGCATGGAGAGGAAGAAGGAAGAGACATACCACGCCCCAAATCTTCCATGTTAGCTAAGAACCCTCTAATATAAACATTCCTAGAAATCCACCATTTCTATCTTCTAACAGTCTAATTTGTACTCTACTTATTTTTTGTGACTTGTAATTCTTCCTGCAATGTTGGCAAATTTCTCCAGGGACTCAAGTCCAGCCCCCAGGATCCCTGGGCTCCATGCCTGGGCCTCTGAGATCCCTGCCAGGATCAGGGAAGCAAGAGGAACACCCTGGACTCCAACACGGGCCCTTGGGCTCAGCTTGGCCACAAGGCCAATCGCCCCAATGAGGAGGTTTGGTTTGGCTCTCAGTCAAAGCAGAGGGAAATGTTTATGGCAAGAAGGCAGGAGGATTCTGGATTTTTACTGAAGCGGGGGATTTACTAAGTGATGGCTGCATAATGCGCCAAATTTGGGAAAAATTGGATACCATCCTCTTCATTGGGCTTGAGAGCGTTGTCATTGTAACCGCATTTTGTGGAGACCCAGGTACAAAGCTCTCCTAAACTCCAAAGTCATTGTGGTTCTTCCTCCCCATGGATGTGGCTTAAAGCCTGTCCAGCTCAGACAGTGCTTCCTGCTTGGTAATTCTCAGCCACGCCTTAGGGATTTCTCCTTTGCCCTGAAATTTCCAATCGTAGAAAGCTTCCAGCTCTGTCCTGAAATGAGACACAAACCATTTCCAGTACACCTGCATGGATGAATCAGGAAGAATGTTCCAATTGGAAACAGGAGGTCCTGCATCCCGGTATTTTTTGTAAGGGGTCAATGGGCAACCATGAGCTCTGAATAAGGCGTCACTTTTTACTAGGCTGGAACAAGTATCAGTGATCAGCGATAGTGGATTTTCCATGTTAGGAGATAAATATGTCCTATATGTAAGTCCTGTCAAAGCCTGTGGGCGATGGAAGACTGGCTGATGGTCTCCATCATGGTTCTCTATGGTGTTTGCACAGACAGCCCCACAAAATGGACACTGCTCCCAGCACCCTGAAAAATGCTCTGCCAGGATGGTGTGAGGCTTCCTTGCAAACGAGCTCATGTCAGCATCAGCCAGTGTTTTCATGAGCCTGTTCCTCATGTCATACAGAGCTTCTGCCATGGCACTGCTCAGGAACTCAATGTCTGTGACCTCCTGGTGCTCGATGCTCTTCAGCTCACTTCTGGGCAAGTTGATCACCTCTGCCAGCTCCCTGCAAAATTCATCCAGCCAAAGAGAGATTTTGTCTTGTCTGTCTTTTCTGTCTTTGACAATTTGAGTTGATAAATAAAAAGCTGACAGGATGTTTCGATAGAGAACAGTAAGGGAGGAATCTAAAAACATCCTCAGCCTCCTACTCCCATCTAAGTACTGACTCTTAACTTGCCTCTCAGTGTAACTTCGAAAAAAATGTTTTGGTGACGTAAGGTACTGCTTGAAATCCTCAAAATTTTCTTTTTCTGCCAGGTATCTCAGGATGCAGACTTCCAGATTGGCTCTGTTGCCCCTGAAGTCTGGGAATTTGCTCTTCATGTCCTCAGCAATGTCTTTAGCCGTCCTCTCAAAGACTGCCTTGCGAAGAGCTGGTTCAATCTTGTCACAAAGGAAAACAGCAAAAGTTGTGATGTAAGTGGCTCCTTGGCAGGAAATCAGGAAACATTGGAAGAAATCTTCTCTCTTGCTGCTCAGGTACATGACTGGGTCATTTGCCTTTTGGAATGCTTTGTGCATGGCTTTAAACCTTTCTGCTGCCATTTTGCACAGATAGAGGGACAAATCCATCCTGTACTCTCTGTTAAAAATACATTTTGCATTGCTGGGGACAGAGTTCACACCTCTCTGTACTTCATTGAGTATTTCATAAATGAAATTTCGACTGTAATCTTGCTTATCCTGTTCCTTTTTATCAATGTTTCCCTCCACACGCGCTATGATGTCATCTGAGATGTGCTGAAACTTGATCACATCAGCATCACAAATGCTCCTGAGATCTAGGAATAATAAGCCTAAATACTTTTTCTTTCTGGTGTGTTTCTCCATGTCAAAAGAAAATCCTCTGTCTTTAGGAAATGACCTGATTTCTGCATGGAAACCTGGCTCCTTAAAGTGCTCTAGAAGGACATGTTCAGTTTCTGCATCGATATCCACCCATTTTGTAGGACCAGTAGCACAGGAGACTTCAGCAATCCAGCAGTTCCAGACAAGAGTAAAGTAGCTCTTCAGTTGTCTCTCATTGAGGCATTTCCCTTTCAGAGTCACAGCCAGCTCCCTACTCCTTCTCAAGAGCTCGTCTTCATATTTCAACTTCCTTGCATCCAGTTCCCTCTGCTCCTCCTGTAGTTCAGTCTCTTTTAGTTCTTTCAGGTGGGGTTTGATCTCAGACAGCTTCTCTTTCGTTAGAAAATCCACTGGCTCATTTGCCTTTGCTTTCGCGGTCACCCACACGGGTTGATATGCATCCACCACAAATCCATGCTGGCGAGCTTTGTCCGCGCAGGCGTCCAGGCTGAAACATGGATTAGACCCTTCCAGGATTTCCCTGATAATTTTGGTCAGCTGGTCCATCAGTTCTGCTTCGTTTCTGTTCTTCATCCCTATTGTTATAGTTTTGCTGGATTGTCCACTTGCAGTATTCTCTTTTTCTGTAAAAAGACAAATCAAAGGTCTTTGTGACTGCCACAGGTCCTGCAGAAGCTTTTTCCCCCTGTTGTCCATGTGCTCCAACTCAGACACAAGAGCCACATTGACAGCAGATATGTCCTGCAGGAACTGCAGCTGTGCTCCGTGATCCCTGGCATCTCCATGCAGGTTACAGAAAGCCACGCAGCTCTCAAAGGTGTCATCAGGGCTTCCACGAGGGCAGTACCAGGCAATCTCCACCACCCCTTCCATCAGCAAACGCTCTCTGGTGCTGCCTCTGCAGTGGCGGTGGAAGAAAGTGTCGTGTTTGCGTTTGCTCAGCAGAGCGTTCAGGAGCTGAGACTTGGAAGAGGAGGCCGAGCTGCCAATGCGGATGAAGGACACGATGGGAGTCTGTGCCTGGAAGATGAGTTTATTGTTGTAACTCTGTGTTTGGGCCTGCTGTCCTGACTTCTGTGTCTCTTTCCAGCTCCTTTGGATTTGGCTGAGGGCGTAGAGCGGGAACTCGATGCGTGAAGTGCCTGGGTTGGGCAGCAGCAGAGGCAGTGCCAGTTGGCAGAAGGCCAGCTTGGTTGCAGGGGTCTCTGTCAGGAAGTCATCATTCACTTGTCGCCGTGTGTTAGTGAGTTCTTCAAGGTCAGAGATTTTGGGAGGTCTGGGAAGCGGCTGCGCAGTCTGGAAGATCCATTGCATAATGAAGGAAGCCTCAGTGAAGTCCTTGACAGAGTAGATGTGAGGATCCAGGAGGCTTCTCAACATTACCTTGATAAATGTGGTGTTTTCTGGAGGTGACTCCTGGCAGCTCCGCACGGTGTTCACCAGGAAGTCCTGCAGGGATTTGTGAGACAGGCACATGTTGATCCACACACTGTGGTTCCTGGTTTTTGCATTCAGATTGTCTTTTAACTCCATCAGCATGAACAGCTTTCTTTCAACCACCGTAGCTTCCCAGGCCTTCACATTCTCCATGAAATCTCTGGCCTCCTGCACTGCACTGCCCAATTCCTCTCCAAAAATGGTTCCAACACTCTGATTTTTCAGCGCTTTGTACGCATCCCTGAGGGCTCTGCTCATCTGACCAACAGACTTAAAATCTCCACAGTGATTGCACAGGATGATGTCCCACACTGGGATCAGCTCAAAGCCGCGGTCGATAACGCACCACGTTGTGTTATCAGACACAAGTCCCGTTTTCCACTGAGGAAGAGAAGCTGCGTCTGCTGGGCCCCCTGTGTTGACCACATAGAGCTGAATGGCTGTATGGGATCTCTCCCTTGCTCTTCCCAAGACAGAAACCTGTGAGCTGGATTTAGAAACATCCAGGGCCGCTGCAGCACTTGCCAGGAAGTCACCATAGCTCCTCCTGACAAAGCTGTTCAGTGCTTCTGTTGTTTGTTGCTTCACGTCTTCGCGCTGATCAGCTCGGAATCCTTCTGTGGACGCCTTCCACCAGAATATCCCCCCAAAGTGGAGGGGACCCTGGTTTATGTGGGACCCAAACCTGCTGAAAAAGCTCTCACACATTTTCACAAAGCTGGGGTTGTCTTCTTTCCCAGTGACCCCCAAAATCTGCTCCATGTCTTGCAGCTCCCGCAGAGCCGCATCCGAAAGACAAAGCTGATGCCTTTGGAAGTAGCAGGAGGCCAGGGGGATGTACTGGAACTTGGTGGTGCAGAAGTAGCTTTGCTCAGAGTGGGACTGGTGGGTGACCTGGGACTGTGAGGACTTGCTGTGATCTACACCCACTCCCAGATTCATGCCCAAGAATGCAAATTTGGCAGAAACACTCA
Organism: Oenanthe melanoleuca; assembly: GCF_029582105.1. NCBI lineage: Eukaryota > Metazoa > Chordata > Aves > Passeriformes > Muscicapidae > Oenanthe > Oenanthe melanoleuca. Next base: position 932,293 of record NC_079336.1, read on the forward strand.
TACTGAAGCCCAGCTGCTCCATGGACTTGGTGAAAGTGGATTCTTCTGCAGAGGAGGAGAACTCCCTCCTCTCAAGCAGCGATCCCTGCTCTGGACCAGCGAGCTGGAATCCCTCAGGAACCCTGAGAAGCTGCTCTCGTGTTGCCAGCACATCTCCAGCTCTGCTGGTTCTGTAGATGCCCTGCAGGGCCAGTCCCCCCGACGCCCGCCTCAGCACCTCGGTGTCAGGGATGTTCTCCCTCCTGCCTGCTGACAGCTCCTGCTGCTGCTCCAGCTGCTTATGGATGCTCTCCAGCATTTCTGCCAAGGGTTTCTTTGGAGATGGCCAGAACTCTTTGGGAATCTCCATGGCTTGCCACAGAGTCTCTGCTTTCTTCCTCAGCGCATCCTGGCTGTGGCTGCGACTGTTGAGCATTTCTGTCAAATCTTTCAGGGCTTGTTTGGCCACTTCTTGCCTTTGCTTTGTGTTCTCCACGTGCTCTTTCTGCAGCTCTTTAAAGGCTGTTTTGTCATCTGTTATGTTCAGGAGTTTCCGGAGCGCCTTTTTCTCCCAAGGCTTCCGTGCTTTACACGCCAGCTTGAGGTAGTCTTCATATTCCACATGTTGCAGGGCTTCTCTGCATTTGATTCCCAGGATCTCTGACATTTTGGGCAGCCAGAATCCAGCATCCAGTCCTTCCTTCTGAAATGCCTCTGCCAGGAGCTGGGCTTTTGCATCTTCCTCTTTTGTGTCCTTCTGCGAGGCCATGGCTGTGGAGGAAGCAAAGAGACTTTCCCTAAGGTGTTGTCAGAGGCCCCGGCCTCCTGGCAGAGGCTCTGCAGCAGCTGCAGCCCTGGGCTGGTTCTCACCCAGCTGCTGGAGCCTGGCCTGGGCTGGCACAAGAGCCAGGGTGTCCTTCCCAGCAGCCTGGATGTGCCTGCTGCTTTCCTGTTTGCAGGATCGACCCTGAAGCTGAGGGTGGATCCCAGAGGCAACAGAGACACACAGAGACACACAGACAGACAGACACACACAGAGCAGAGACACACATACACTGCCACTCAATCTCACAACCTGTGATGGAAAAGATGCTGCCTTCATCATCATCCACATCCTCCCAGCTGGACTCCTTAATTCACAAGAGCAGACACCTGGGGCATTCCTGGCTCCCTGGAGCACTGGCACAGCCCCTCTGCCCACCCAGCAGCCCTGCCTGCATCCTGCACCCTCTGCCCAGCCCCAAGGCTGCCCTGCTCTCTGTCTGGCCCAGCCTGCTGCTCCCAGCACCCAGGGGCAGTGCTGACACACTCCACTCCCCCCATGGCACCCCACACTCCCCAGACACACTCCCCCCCCCACTCAGCATGACCACAGGGGCTCTGACCTTTGCTCCTGCTCCAGCTGCCAGCACAGCCCCTCCCTCACCCCACTCACGCCTCTTCCCAGGAGCTGCTTCCTGGCACACTTGGGGGTGAAACCCACCTTGTCCCTCCCCACAGTTGTGCCTGGGGAAGCCTGGTGGCCCTTCAGGGGAGACTGGAGCCTTTGGCAACTGACTCAGAGAGGTGCCCTCTGTGATCTGCTGATCGTTACCACAGAGGGTCTCATCAGCAAAGTAACCATTGGTGGCCATCTCAGCCACAGCCACTGTGGAGCTAATGAGCTTAAAATGTCTGGTGACAGAAGGAAAAATGCCTCCAAACCTTCAACTGTGCACCTACAATGAAACACTTGAGGTTTTTGATAGCGTCACAAAACTGCAAGAATTGTCCCAGTCTCAGTTCATTGGATACTGGAGACATTAATTCCTTGCAAAAAATCCTTCTGAGCATTCAGCCTCCATCCCACCAAGGGCACCACCGTCTTACCTGCACAGGTATTGATTCCAGGGGCTTGGACTCAGCTAGAGATCTCAGGGCTCCTGAAACCTTCCAGAGACTTCAGAGTCAGCATTCCCTCGGGAATCCCTGCTGATTTGGGCAATCTGAGCAAGGGCTGTGCACTCTGATTCCCCTCACCCACCTCACAGCAGATGGTCCTGTTCTCCCAGCCTTGGCTTCCAGCAGACACCAGCAGCCGAGGGCCCCAGCTCAGGGGGACACAGCACAGCAGCAGTGGCAGGCCTGGGGCACACGGCAGGGTGTGGAGAAGAAGATGGGAACCACTCGAGAATTCAGGAGGAAGAGCACCACAAAGGAAAGGCCCAAAATCCTAAAGGAGAAGAGCAGCCAGTCAGGGGAAGGCAGCCCATGAGCACGGCAGATTCATTGCAGGGAGCACTGGAGGCCAACCCTTCTCCTCCACTGGGGACAGCAGGACAGGAACAGCCACTGGCTCGAGAGAAGGGCAGTTCAGCAGCAGAGGAAAGCTGGGCGTGCTGGCAGAGCACAGCAGGGACTTTGGGCACCAAGTGCCCTCGGTGGGCACATGTCCAGCTGCTCCCTGGACAGCAGAGCCCCAGTGTGGGGCAGCTGCTCAGGAAGGGAACTGCTGGCTCAGGGTCACTGCTGGAGCTTGTCCACCTGAGCCTTTTGTCCCAGCCCTGTTCACTCCCGAATTCTCTCCCACTGGAGAATTGCCAGCACTGGTTCAGTCTCAGGCGCCAGAGGCTGCCCTGGACAACATTAAATCCAACCCTGCCACACCCTGATCCTGCCCCCAGGCACCCTTGGCAGTCCCTGCACAGCTTCCCATTGCTGCAGGAACAGGGAAAAAGCCCGAGCGACTGTGTCAGTGCCCGCAGAGAGGCACTAAGCACATTCAGGGCATAACTCGGGATCCTGTTCCTCCTTGGAAGCAAACGAGGGAAGCCGCAAGGCTGACAGCAGGACCTGCCATGGGAATGCCCGCACCCCCTTTCATGGGAACAGCCCCCCGAGAGAGTTTTCCCCAGCCCTGCCCCAGGGAAAGGGGCTCTGGGAACACTGACACCTTTGTGGGGCTGTCCCAGGGACCAGAGCGCTCTGGGTGGTGACGCTCAGACTGTGAGAGAGGAGAATCCCACCCTCCGTGCGTGGGGAGGAAAAGGAAGAAGTGACTCTGGGCTGGGGACAGAGCAGGATGTGCCGTGCGTGCCCCTCATCCCCACGGAGCTGCCCTGCTCCCGAAGGAGCGGCTCGGGGGCCAGGAGCCCCCCGGCATCAGTGCCACGGCTCCTGCCATGCGGGGAGCGCAGCCATCCGGCCCCAGCTCTGAGCCCGGCCCCCTCCCAGCTCAGCCCCCCGCAGCGCACACGGCTCCCCCGAGCTGCCCCAAAGCGGCTCCAGCAAAGGCGGCTTCCTGCAGCCCCCGCTCGGAGCAGACACCGCCCGCCCGCTGCCCTCAGAGCCCTCTTCTCCTGCCCGCCCATCTCCGCAGCCGTGGCAAACACACGCAACAGGAGGCAGGAGAGCAACAAGATCCCGCTCGCTGCTGCTCCCGGCTCCCAGCCCACAGCTCATCCCCAGGGCCCGACCTTGTCCGTGCGTGTCCCGCAGCTCCTGCGATGCCACAAGTCCAGAACAGTTAACCCTGCCTGGCTATTTCAGAATGAGCTGTTTCCCCTTTTATTGGGGCATCGCAGAAGGAAATACTGATTTCCTGGAAATCACGTGTTTTCCTGCAGCAGTGTGAAAGTGAAACTTCTGCTGCCTGGTTTGGGGAGAAAAATATTTTGATGCGAGGTGGGCTTGATGGTGCTATATGTCTTTTCCAACGTTAATGATTCTTTGAGTCCATGAGAGACAGCAGAAGCAGTTACATTTTTCCTCTGTGTCCCGCAGCTCCTGCGATGGGACAAGTCCAGCAGAGCCCCTCTTTATGCAGCCCTGGCTCTCCGGTGGGTGCGGCTTCAATGGCTCCAGATCCAGCGGGGTAATTCCCGGCAATCAGGCTTTTGAACGCAGCAGAAATTGAAAGTGGAACCACTTTTCTGGAGTCAGATTATCGAAGTATGGTCCAAATTCTACGCCAGCTCTGATTCAGGTGCCTCACAGTCACCATTCGTCTATTGAAGACCTCTTTGCTGATTGCAGGTTATAATATTGTAAACTGTGATAATTGGATATGCATACATGTAAAAAAAAGTAGGAGCAGGGCTTTGGACAAGGGCCTCGTGAGATAGAACATGAAGGAATGTGCACTGCCCTTTGGAAGGGTGGAACGAGATATTATGAAGGAATTGTTCCCTGGGAGATCTGTGAGAATGGAATTCCCAGAGAAGCAGTGGCTGCCCTATTCCATAACAGGCACACCGTCCACTGTCCCAGGTGGCTCCCCACATCATCCACCTTGACCCTCCTTGGACAGCTCTCCAGCAGAGGATGAAAAACAGCAACAGTGCCTGGCTGCAGCTTTCTTGGCAGGGAACATCCCTCACCTGACAGTAACAGAGCACTGGGGTTTGGCAGAGGACATTCAACACCCAACCAGAGCAGTGCTTTTCCCTTGGGATGTGGACACACAAATCCTACTCCACAGCCTCCAAACAAGCTCTGGAGTTTGGATATGGAGACCTCCAGCCTGCCAGGACCAGCCACCCCCTGCCCCAGGCTGACAAGTCACAAGTGCTGGAGCAGACACAGGTGGCATTTGTCCGGCCTCAGGGGGAGCCTCAGCCCCTGCCAGGCAGGGCTGGGACACATCAGCTGCAGAGCATGGATTTGGTCCCTCCCTGCCCAGGTTAGCTTAGCCTGGCTCCAAAGGGATATTTCTTACACCCAGAGAATTCCCTGCTGCAGGCGGGTTCCAGGCACAGAATGCCAGGATCACTGAGATTGGAAAATGCCTCCTAGAACGTGGAGTTCAAGCTGTGCCTGGTCCCCACGTTGTCCCCAGCCCAGAGATTCTGAGTGCTACATCCAGCCCTTCCTTGGACACCTCCAGGAATGGGCACTCCAAACTTTCCTGGGCAGCCCCTGCCAAGGCCTGAGCACCCTTTCCCTGGAGAAATTGCTGCTGCTGTCCAACCTGAGCCTGCCCTGGCCCAGCCTCAGCCCATCTCCCCTTATCCTGTCCCTCTTCCCTGGGAGCAGCATGGCTCAGAACTCACAAGATGTGGAGGGTAATAAGCCCTGTACACAGGAACTCTGCACTCCCTTGGAGGAGCATGGCCTGAGCGGGAAAAGGTTCTATAAGTCTCCTCAGAGATACACCTTTGAAATGAGTCTCCTTACAGTTTGTGGCGAGGCTGACCTCTTCCTTGCTGATTTCTATTGACTCTATGGGCCCCAGCCTTTCCCAAAAAAGACTGTAAATTCTCAACTTGGGGTTTTCTGCGTGCTGATTTCTATTCTGGTCTTCTGCTTTTCTTTTCTATTTCTCTGGTGTGTAAGGCAGTGGGATTGCCAGTATGGGGAATAAGCCTGGGAAGCCCCATCAGGAGGCTTGCTCCTCCTGATAGGGACTTACATTACCAAGTTGTAGGAAGCTGTGGAGGCAGGTAAGCTTGCCCTAGCTGTGCCCTGGAGGGATGTCCCTTGAATGGGCTGTGATTGGTTTATCTCAAAGTTCCTGGAGAGATGCTCCTTAAGTAGGCACATCCTCTCTTATCATGGTGAGCTATCCCAAGGGTTTCAGTTATCCCACCATGCCTTAGTACAAATATTAATCTTTTGTAACCCAGTGGTCTTTCCCCCTTTGGTACCAGCCATGCTTTCCTCCATAAAAACCCCAGCCTCTGCCCTGGTCAGTAGGGAGCTGTCATCCCTGGACCCCTTCACGGAGCTGCTGGGTAATAAAGGAAGCTCTGTTGAATTTGCCATACGATGCCTCTCTCTCCCTGAGTTGGCCTGGGATAACCATACAAGCAGAGCTGAAATCACTGAGCTGATCTCACTGAGACCTGATGAGTAGCAGTCACGCGCTGCCCACTTGTTGAGGTTTATTTGGTGGCTAGGAGACCTGCCAGAAGACCGCCATTAGAAGACCGCCCCTTGCGGGACCCTCTCTCTGGGAAGGTTGTGGCTTTCTGGGATGAAGCAACAGCCCGCCACGGATCCCCTAGCCGCCTACAAGTGGCACCATAACAGGGGCGGGACTGAGTCACCATCAGATTGTCACTCCTCTGGAGACCCGCGGCATTGTAGCAGCAGCTATCCAAGAAGGCACTCCAAGACCCTCAGTTACCACCTGGGAGAAAAGCCTTGAGGATCGCACCAGAGGCCTGACCCCTGCCCCAGCAACTTTTCTTACGGCCCAACCAACCGAGGATTGTAAGTTACACTCAGTCTTTCTGTGCACTTGTTTTTGGGTATTTTTTGCTTTTTTTCTCTTTTTCTGTTGAGTTGGGAACAAGACACGAGTATGGGTAAGGGCCCCCATCATCCTATGGGGCAGGGACCTTCTATCCCAATGGGGTATCTCAGTCCCCAACTGGGATTTCTGATTGGGGTCACTGAGGAGTGCACACAACCATCTATTTCTTGGCTCGCCTGAAAACATGTGGACCCAGTGTGGGTTAAGCAGTGTCCCTTTTCAAAAGTAAAACTGTGAGAATTGGGAGACTTTGTGGAGGAAGATCTTGCCAAAGGCCACATAACACAAACCACCAGCCCTTGGAACTCCCCTGTCTTTGTGTTGGAAAGGTGGAGGCTCCTCCACGACCTTGGCAAGATCAATGAAACCATTGAGGGCATGGGTCCCCTCCAGCCCGGACTTCCCTCACCAGTGATGTTCCCCTGGGACCAGATGCTTGCCATCATAGACATCAAAGACTGTTTCTTCAATATCCTGCTCCACCCCCGGGATGCCCCTCTATTTGCTTTCACCATTCCCTCCCTTAACAGACAAGCCCCACTCAGAAGATACCATTGGCTTGTCCTTCCTCAAGGCATGAAGAACAACCCAACCATATGCCAAGGGTACGTCACCCACATCCTGTCCCCCATCAGAAGCCTGTTCCCAGATGCCGCAATCCATCGCTATATGCATGGCATCTTGGTCTGTGCGCTGGTGAAAACTTATCTTCAGATGACTATACCAAAAACCATTAAGGCCCTAGAGGACCCTGGGTTTGAGATTTGTGAAGACAAATTTCAGTACACCAGCCTCTGGACTTACCTCGGTCTCCAGATCCATGACAGAACCATTGTGCCCCAGCAGCTTACCCTTAAGGATGACCCCAGTACCCTCAGAGATCTTCACCAATTATGCACATCCATCAACTGGGTACATCCCCATGTATATGCATGTATATTCATGATGCAGACTGGAAAGAAGGAGTCAGTGCTATGTGGAGGTGCTGTAAGTGGAGGAATGTGTACTGTGTGGAGCTGCCTATAAGAGAAGGAGATCTCAGCCTTCCCAGCTGTCCCCTGCTGGATGCTTCTCCAGGACAGTCCCTGGACAGCCTGGGGAGACCGGCACTGGACTCCCTGCACAGCGGCAACAAGACTTAGGGTTACAAGGTCTTGTAAGGATTTATCAGCAGCTTCTTTCAGAAAAATCACTTCTGTGGTTTGGTTTCAATTCAAAACTAGCAAAATTAACAACTGGCTATCCATTATTCCCCCCCCCCCCACAAACAACTTTATGATGATACTAGGAAAAAATTCACTGAGAAGCCCAAAGACTGAACTGGGACCCCTATACTTCTATAGCAGCAAACTGATCCCATGGAGTCCAGGAGGTGACACCATGGCCAGGGATACCTCCACTGCCAGTCTGGCTGGGGGAGTCAGCCCAAATCCTCTGCCAGCCCAGGTGTCCCCAGTCCCTGGCACTCAGCCCTTGCAGCACACGCTCACATGGCCCAGCTCTGGCTCCTGTCACTGGCTCTGGGTCTGCTTGGCCAGGGCTGGGCTTGGCAGAGATTGGCCCTGTCCCCTTTGGTCCTGCAGGTTCCCAGCTGAGCAGCTCCAGAGCACAGAACCTCACTGGGGTCAACGTTCCCAGTCCTCTGTGAGTGTGACAGGCCAGGCTTGGTTCCCAGTGCTGCCTCCCTTGGCACCTGCCACTGCCACTGGTTTCCTTAGATGTTGTGGTTTAGGGCTTCCTGCCCTCTCTGCTGTCCCTGCACACAGTGAATCCATTCCTAGAGAAGCGACCCTGAATGCAGCAGAGCCTCTGCTGCCACACTCCCTGCTCCAGTACCACCACCCTGTCCCCTGCCTGTCTGCAGCACAAAGCTCAACTCAGCCCCAGCTGTAACTCCACTGAACACAAAGGAGACACAGAGCAGTACAGTCCAAATGAACTCCTTTATTAGCAGACCATGCAGGGGATGAAGCTGAAGCAGCCCTTCAGCAAGTTCTCCAGGAGGGTTGGCCCTGGCATTTCCAGCGGGGTTGCAGCACCTGCACAGAAAAAGCCCCTCACACCTCCCTGGGGCAGAGCCAGCTGGTGCCACCTTCTCCAGAGCACGGCTCTGGTGCCACCAGCCTGCCTGGACAGCACCAGCACTGCCCCGAGGGCTGCTGAGGAAGGTGCTGGCACACAGGATTCTGCACATGGGGCATTCCAAAGGCTTTTGCTCATCAGCAAGGCCAAGGGCAGGAACAGCTCCTGCAGGGGCTGAGGGCTGGAGGGAAGGGCAGCAGCCCCAGGCACCTGAGCAGGAGCGGCTGCCCTGGGCACAGACACAGCACCTTGGAGACAGGGAGTGAAAGCACTGCCTGAGCCCTGGGGCGGTCGTGTTACTGCTTTCCTGAGACCAGAGACACAACAGCTCCTGCTGGGAGAACAGCCTCAGTTGATCCAGGAGGCTGCAATGAGGGAGGGAAGGATGACACCCAAAAGCTAAGCAGTGCAACTTGCAGCTAGCATGAAGCTGGCCTCATGTCCCACAGCCCTTTCTCTTAGTAGGACAGCTCCTTGCTGCAGGAAAACTGTCTCTGGGACACTGTCCCTTGTCTCACAGCAGCTGAGCCAAGGGGTGCTTTCAGTGCTGCCTTTGCCTTTGCCCTGGCCCTTGTGCTCAGGCTTGGCCACAAGGTCAATCGCCGCAAGGAGGGATTTTGGTTTGGCTCTAGGACAAAGCAGAGGGAAATGTTTATGGCAAGAAGGCAGAAGGGTTCTGGTTTTCTCATGAAGCGAGGAGATTGCTGAGTGACTGCTGTAGCATTGTGCCTTGTTTCAACAAATTTGTGAACAATTGGATACCATTGTCTTCATTGAGCTTGAGAGCGTTGTCACTGTAACTGCATTATGTGGAGAGCATGGTTACAAAATTCTCCTAAACTGCAAAGCCACTGTGGTTCTTCCTTCCCATGGATGTGACCAAACTACGCTCCAGCTCAGACAGTGCTTCCTGCTTGGTAATTCTCCGGCAATCCTCAGGGATTTCTCCTTTGCCGTGAAATTTCCCATTGTACAAATCTTCCAGCTGTGTCCTGAAATGAGACACAAACCATTTCCAGTACACTTGCGTGGATGAATCAGGAAGAATGTTCCAAGTGGAAACGGGATGTCCTGTATCAGGGTATCTCTTGTAAGAGATCCATTTGCTGTCATCAAACTTGGACTTGAGCTTAGTTGCAAGAAGACTGGAACAATTTTCAATGACCAGGTGGTCTGTCCCATGCCATGTGGTTCCCATCAAAGCCTGTGGGAGATGAAAGAAAAGCTGATGGTCTCCTTTGTGATCCCGCATGGTGTTTGTGCAGACAGCTCCACAAAAGGGACACTGCTCCCAGCACCCTGAAAAATGCTCTGCTAGGATGGTGTGAGGCTGCCTTGAAAATGAGCTCAAGTCATTACCAGGAAATTCTGCCTTGAGCCTGTCCCTCATGTCAAGAAGAGCTTTTACCATGGTACTGCTCAGGAACTTAATGTCTGTGACCACCTGGTGCTCAATGACCTTCAGCTCCCTTCTGGGCAAGTTGATTACCTCTGTCAGTTCCCTGCAAAATTCATCCAGCCAAAGAGAGATTTTCTCTTGTCTTTCCTGTCTTTGACAATTTGGGTTGATAAAGAAACAGCTGACAGGATTTTTTGATACAGAAGATTAAGGGAGGAATCTAAAAACTTCTCCAGTCTCCTGCTCCCATGTGAACAATAAGTCTGAACTTGTATCGCAATGTATTTCTGAAAAAACTGTTTTGGAGACATAAGGTACTACTTGAAATCCTCAAAATTTTCTTGTTCTGCCAGGTATCTCAGAATGCAAACTTCCAGATTGGCTCTATTGCCCCTGAAGTCTGGGAATTTGCTCTCCATGTCCTCAGCAATGTCTTTAGCTGTCCTCTCAAAGACTGCCTTGCAAAGAGCTGGTTCAATTTTGTCACAAAGGAAACCAGCAAAAGTAGTGATTGAAGCAGCTCATTGGTAGGAAATCTGGAAACATTGGAAGAAATTATTTCTTTTGCTGCTCAGGTACACAACTGGATCATTTTCCCTTTGGAATGCTTCGTGCATGGCTTTGAACCTTTCAGCTGCCATTCTGCACAGATACAGGGACAAATCTATACTGTACTCTCTGTTAAAAGTCCATTATTCATTGCTGGGGACAGACTCCACACTTCTCTGCACTATATTGAGTATTTCATGAAAAAAATGTTGACTGTAATCCTGTTTATCCTGCTCCTTCTTATCAATATTTGCCTTCACACGCGCTATGATGTCATCTGTGATGTGCTGAAGGTTTATGATATCAGCATTCAAAATGCTCCTGGATTCTTCAGTCAAGTCTAGGAACTCCTTCAGTTTGAGGTGCTGAAATCTGTTCACATGAGAAGTGTAAATGCTCTTGTTATCTGGGATAAAGTCTAAATACTTTTTATGCATGATGTGTTTCTTCATGTCAAAAGAAAATCCTCTGTCTTTGGAAAATGACCTGATCCGTTCATGGAAACCTGGCTCCTTAAAGTGCTCTAGAAGGACATCTTCAATTTCTGCATCGATATCCACCCATTCAGGTGGACGAGCAGCACGGGAGACTTCAGCAATCCAGGTGTTCCAGACACGAGTGAAGTAGTTCTTCAGTTCTCTCTCACTGAGGCTCTTCCCGTTTGGACTCACAGCCAGCTCCCTACTCCTATTTAAAAGTTCATCTTCGTATTCCAACTTCCTTGCATCTAGTTTCCTCTGCTGCTACAGGAAGTCAATAAGATTCTCACATTTCTTTTTTGTTTCAAGAAGAAGAGTCTCTTTTAGTTCTTTCATCTTCAGCTCTGTGCTTGATTTCCACTGGACCAGTGTTTCACGGTCTTTGTCTTCCCTGAAATACTTTTCCACTTCTTTCTCAATGGCATCACTTGTCTCTTGCACCAGCCCTTCAAGGTGTTCTCTAGTGACATTCTGCAAGTCCCCATTCTGAATTTTGTTGTTCAGTCGCATCTGGACATCCAAAAAGTGGCTCCTCAGCCACCAGGTCCACTCACTAAAGGCACTTTCCAGTTTCCTGTACGCAGCAATCTCCAGGGAATTCCTGAAGCTGAAAACAAAGTTTTCATTCAGCAAAGCATTCCACAGGTCACCAATACGATCTTTCAGGCTCGAGAGCTTCAAAATGCTGCGCCACGGCTGCTGCTTGGCAGCCTGGAGAATTTTGCTCTTGAGTTGCTGAACGTTCTGGCTGTAAGTGGGGTTGGGTGGTGCCATTGGGGGGTTTCCTTCCCACAGGTGAGCAAAGTAGTGAATGTGGGTGTTCACATCAAAGCCAATGACATCGCTAAAGGAGGAGATGTCACAGAATTCCTGCTGAGCTGCTAACATGGTCATTTCATCCAGCTTTTCCTGCAAACGCCTTTGTCCTTCCATGTTCTGCTCCTTGGCAGTTGCATCTCCCACATTTTGGTGCACAAAGAGGCAGCTTGGGGAAAGATTGACTTTCTTCATCCTCAGGAAAGCCTGCACAGCGATCTGGAGAACATCTTGCATTTCTGATGGATTTTCTCCAAAGATATTGATCACAGTCAAGTTGCCGACACCAATGACAAAGGTGGCCAGCTCATTGTCATGGTTCAGGGACTGTTTGTTGGCCATCTCAATGGCACGAAGTCCCTCTGTGTCAACCACCAGCACAAAATCAAAGCCCAAGTCCTGCTGCAGCTCCTCGCCCAGTGGGATGAGCTGCATGAAGGCTCCGCGGGTGCATCTCCCCGCGCTGACGTTGAACTGCAGACCAAACATGGCATTCAGCAGGGTGGACTTGCCTGTGCTCTGGAGGCCTAGTACAGAGAGCACAAACACTCGTTTGTCCCCCAGCCTCTCAATTAAGCTGTCAAAGATTGCTCCCACCCAGCGCAAGGGCAGGTAAGAAGTGTCCCCATCCATCAGCTCCACAGGATACCCCAAAACCATCAGCTCTGCTGCAATTTCCGGCAGTTTGGCAAATTTGTCTTTCTTGGACTTCATTAATTCCAGAGCTTCATAAATCTGCCCTGTTTCCCTCAGGAGGTGCTCCAGTCCGATGGATGAATCATTGATTTCGTCAGAGATGGCAGCCAAGCTGCTCAGAAACACAGCATTCACCTTAGGTTTTTTCTTGCTTTTCTTTTCTGTCACGATTTCAGTCCATAACCTGTGATAGTCTCTCCTCAGTTCTTCAAGGCGACCACAGGACAGCTCATCCATAAAGACCTTCATCCAATGCAGGAAGTATTTCTTGGTATCTGCTGGCTGGGCATGGAGAAAGCCAAGGAATGATTTCATCAGCGGGTTGAGAGGGAAAGCTTGGTCAAGTTGCTTTCTTCTTATTGCTTTCTTCTCATTTTCAATTTGGCTGCGATGATGCTCAATGCTCTTGTTCCCCTTCTCCTCCAGGCGAGTGAGTTCTTTGTCCTTTTTGCACCACTGGTACCACAGTTTTCCTTGAAGTGGCAGCAGCTGGGATTTGATCTCAGACAGCTTCTCTTTCTTCAGAAGGTCCACCAGCTCCTTTGCCTTTGCTTTGGCTGTCACACACGCGGGTTGATCTGCATCCACCACGAATCCGTGCTGGCGAGCTTTGTCTGCGCAGGTGTCCAGGCTGAAACATGGGTTATACCCTTCCAAGAGATCCCTGATAATTTTGGTGATCTGGTCCATCAGTTCTGCTTCATTTCTGTTCTTGATCCCTATTGTTATGGTTTTGCTGAATTGTCCACTTGCAGCGTTCTCTTGTTCTGTAAGAAGACAAACCAAAGGCCTTTGTGACTGCTGAAGGTCCTCCAAAAGCTTTTTCCCCCTGTTGTCCATCTGTTCTGAATCAGACACAAGAGCCACATTGACAGCAGATATGTCCTGCAGGAACTGCAGCTGTGCTCCGTGATGCCTGGCATCTCCATGCAGGTTACAGAAAGCCACACAGCACTCAAAGGTGTCATCAGGGCTTCCACGAGGGCAGTACCAGGCGATCTCCACCACCCCTTCCATCAGCAAACGCTCTCTGGTGCTGCCTCTGCAGTGTCGGTGAAAGAAAGTGTCGTGTTTGCGTTTGCTCAGCAGAGCGTTCAGGAGCTGAGACTTGGAAGAGGAGGCCGAGCTGCCGATGCGGATGAAGGACACGATTGGAGTCTGTGCCTGGAAGATGAGTTTGTTGTTGTAACTCTTTGTTTGGGCCTGGTTTCCTGACTTCTGTGTCTCTTTCCAGCTCCTTTGGATTTGGCTGAGGGCGTAGAGCGGGAACTCGATGTGTGAAGTGCAGGGGTTGGGCAGCAGCAGAGGCAGTGCCAGTTGGCAGAAGGCCAGCTTGGTTGCAAGGGTCTGTCTCAGGAAGTCATCAGCACAATGGAAAATGGCCATCTGCAGGTCCATCGGGTGCACATGGCAGTCCCAGCTTGCACATTCTGAGGCTCCTCCCAACAGATTATGAAGGTCGTTTTCAAAGGCGTCTGATTGTTTGTCCTTTTGCTCCCTGATTTTTGGGAGGTGTGCAAGGCCTGGTTTGTTGTCGTCCCAACAAGTGAGGTACCTCACCTGGTAATCCACACTTAACAGCTTTTGCAAGAAGTAGAATGGCAGTTCCTTGTCCTTGCTGGGCTGGCTGTCCTGGAGAGAGATCTTGCAGATGGTGTGGAAATCACCCATACCCATTTTTCTTGGATAGTGATTTTCGAGTCCAAGGCGCTTGAGCAATTGGAGGAACTCCTGGTCCGCAATGGCTTCATTTGCTTTAGATTGGCTGCTGTCTGACTTGGATTGAGGCTGACTGGCTGGCTCATGGGTTGTAAAAATATCATCCAGATCTCTGAGTATATTTTGCATCCTCTGTTCATCCCATTTGTCATCCAAGCAGCCACTGATCAAGGAATTCAAGTCCTGTTCCAGCCTCTCCCAGTCTGTGCCAGCACGATGCTTTTGGAGGAGGTTCTTTATCTGTGTGGACCACAAACCTTTCGTGTCATCTTCCATGAAAACTAAACGCTCCCTCTTCTGCTCAGGGGACAGCTTTTGACTTTCTGGTGTCACAGTCAGACCTGTCAGCAGAAGGGAGGCCTCAGCTCTGTCAGCATCTTGCTCCTTCAGGTTCACGTACTCCTCATGTGCCGCTTCCATTTCCATGCCTTTTATAGTTGCATTGAAATCTCTGCCCTCTTGCACTGCACTGCCCAGATCCTCTCCAAAAATGGTGCCGACACTCTGATTCGTCAGCACTTCGTACGCATCCATGAGGGCTCTTCTCATCTTACCAACAGACTTAAAATCCCCACAGTGATTGTACTGGATGACATCCCACACTGGGATCAGCTGAAAGCCACGGTCGATAACGCACCACGTTGTGTTATCAGACACGAGCCCTGTTTTCCACTGAGGAAGAGAAGTTGTGTCTGCTGGGCCCCCTGTGTTGACCACATAGAGCTGAATGGCTGCAAGGGAATTCTCTGTGGCTCTTCCATGGACAGAAGGCTTTGACCTGGATTTGGAAACATCCAGGGTCCCTCCTCCACTGGCCCCGAAGCCACTGCAGCTGGCCCCAACAAACCCATTCAGCGCTTCAGACGTTTGTTGCTTCACCTCTTCCTGCTGCTCAGTTCGGAATCCTTCTGTGGATGCCTTCCACCAGAATATCCCCCCAAAGTGGAGGGGACCCTGATTTATGTGGGACCCAAACCTATTGAAGAAGCTCTCACACATCTTCACAAAGCTGGGGTTGTCTTCTTTCTGCTCCATGTCTTGCAGCTCCCGCAGAGCCGCATCCGAGAGGCGAAGCTGATGCCTTTGGAAGTAGCAGGAGGCCAGGGGGATGTACTGGAACTTGGTGGTGCAGAAGTAGCTCTGCTCAGAGTGGGACTGGTGGGTGTCCTGGGACTGTGAGGAGCTGCTCCTACCTGCATCCACTCCCAGATTCATGCGCCATAATGCAGAGTTGGCCGAAAAGCATATGCTGAAGCCCAGCTGCTCCATGGACTTGGTGAAAGTGGATTCTGCTGCAGAGGAGGAGAACTCCCTCCTCTCAAGCACTGATCCATGCTCTGGACCGGCAAGCTGGAATCCCTCAGGAACCCTGAGGAGCTGCTCTCGTGTTGCCAGCACATCTCCAGCTCTGCTGGTTCTGTAGATGCCCTGCAGGGCCAGTCCCCCCGACGCCCGCCTCAGCACCTCAGTGTCAGGGATGTTCTCCCTCCTGCCTGCTGACAACTCCTGCTGCTGCTCCAGCTGCTTATGGATGCTCTCCAGCATTTCTGCCAAGGGTTTCTTTGGTGATGGCCAGAACTCTTTGGGAATCTCCATGGTTTGCCACAGAGTCTCTGCTTGCTCCCTGAGTACATCCTTGTGGCTGTGACTGTTGCGCATTTCTGCCAGATCTTTCAGGACTTGTTTGGCCACTTCTTGCCTTTGCTTTGTCTTCTCCAAGTGCTCCTTCTGCAGCTCTTTCGAGGCTGTTTTGTCATCTGTTATTTTCAGGAGTTTCTGGAGTGCCTTTTTCTCCCAGGGGTGCCGTACCTCACACTCCAGCTTGAGGTAGTCTTTTTATTCCAGATGTTGCAGGGCTTCTCTGCACTTGACTCCCAAGATCTGGGACACTTTGGGCAGCCAGTATCCAGCATCCAGTCCTTCCTTCTGAAATGCCTCTGCCAGGAGCTGGGCCTTTGCATCTTCCTCTTGTGTGTCCTTCTGCGAGGCCATGGCTGTGGAGGAAGCAAAGAGACTTTCCCTAAGGTGTTGTCAGAGGCCCCAGCCTCCTGCCAGAGGCTCTGCAGCAGCTGCAACCCTGGGGTTGCTCCCACCCGGCTGCTGGAGCCCGGCCTGGGCTGGCACAAGAGCCAGGGTGTCCTTTCCAGCAGCCTGGATGTGCCTGCTGCTTTCCTGTGTGCAGGATCAACCCTGAAGGTGAGTGTGTATCCCAGAGACAACATAGACACACAGAGACACACAGATAGAAATAGAGACACAGACACACACACGCAGATATACACATACACACACACTGAGAGGTACACAAACAGACACACAAGCTCCCCTGGACAAGATGCTGCCTTCACCCTCACCCACATCCTCCCAGCTGAACTCCTGAATCCACAGCTGCAGACACCCAGGGACATTCCTGGCTCCCTGGAGCACTGGCACAGCCCCTCTGCCCACCCAACAGCCCTGACTGCATCCTGCACCCTCTGCCCAGCCCCACGGCTGCCCTGCTCTCTGTCTGGCCCAGCCTGCTGCTCCCAGCACCCAGAGGCAGTGCTCACACACTCCACTCCCCCTATGGCACCCCACACCCCACAGGCACATACCCCCCATGCTCAGCACGGCCACACGGGCTCTGACCTTTGCTCCTGCTCCAGCTGCCAGCACAGCCCCTCTCTCACCCCACTCACACCTCTTTCTAGGAGTGTAGGAATCCAGAGTATTCCTCTGGCTTCCCTGGGAGGTTTAAGACCCTCCCTGGCGGGGTCCCCAAGGACCCTCGAATGAGACCCTGGTGTCTCAGGGGCTGGATTTAGCTCCTTGGAACAATTTACCAACACTGAGAGAAGAAATGCAAGCTGCAAAAATAAATAGAGCGTAAATTAGGCTGTTTGAATGCAGAATAGGTAGATTTCTAGAGTGGTTATATTAAGGGGCTCATGGCCAAGATGGAGGATTTGGGGCGGGGTATACCTCTTTCTCCTTCTTCTCCGTGTCATCCATGCTGGGTGACATGCTGGCACTTTCAGATTGGATGGGGACAAAGCTGGACCATGTTATAAGATTGAAGTGCATTGGGAGTCAATTGTAAATGCCTAGTAAGTAATTTAGATTATAAAAGATAAGTCCTGCCTTTCTCAGGCAGATTCTGCCTTGGACATCTGGCGAGCAGACAGCTGTTCACTGGACAAAGCATTCCTGAGATAAGAAACAATAAACAACCATGAAAACCTCTAAGAACATCAGCGGGCATCAGAAAGAGCTTGGTTCCAGACCACATTTATGTCCTCCTGAGGTGATCTCAAGTCTAAGGAGACACCTGGGGCTGTGACACAGGAGCTGCTTCCTGGCACACTCGGGGGGAAAATCCACCTTGTCGCTGCCCACAGCTGTGCCTGGGGCATCCTGGTGGCCCTTCACGAGAGACTGGAGCCTTTGGGAACTCACTCAGAGAGGTGCCCTCTGTGATCTGCTGCTCATTAGCACAGAGGGTCTCGTCAGCCCAGTGACCATTGGTGGCCATCTCAGTCACAGCCAGCCCAGATCCAGTCAGCTTCAAATCTTAGGTGACAGGAGGAAAAGAGCCATCAAACCTTCAGCTGGGCACCTGCCTTGAAAGCTTTGGGTTTTCTGGTACTGTCATACAACGCTGAGAACTCTCCCAGTTTGAGTTCACTGGTATACTGGACAGATTTATTCCGTGAAAAAAATCCTTCTGAGCATTCAGACTCCATCTCACCAAGGCCGAAACACTCTTACCAGCACAGGTATTGATCCCAGGGGCTTGGACTCACCTAGAGATCTGAGGGCTCTTGCCCCTTCCAGAGACTTCAGGGGCAACTTTCCCTTGGAAATCCCTACAGATTTCGGCAACCTGAGCAGGGGCTGTGTGCTCTGATCTGCCTCACGACCATCATCAGATGCTGGGACCTGAGATTGCACCACTTGCCCTGAACTGGAGCTCTGGCCTGGCCAAGGTGGATGCTTGCGGGCCAAGGACTGTTTGTAGCTGTGCCTGGTGCTTGTCACGGTGCGCTGCAGGGTACTGGTTATCGCACCCTGTCCCCGCACCTGCATCATGGGGCTACGATCTCCACATACAATAGTCCATAAATCTCACCACCTTTTGGCCAGAAGCCACTCGCTTTGGAAAAGGACTATAAAAAGTGACTTTCTTAAAGAAGACTTTGAGATCTCTTTCTCCCCAACGGATTGAAGATGCGTCTTGTCTCATTGGACGGCTACGAGGATGTGTCCCGTCTGTTGGTAGCTATATCCCATTCTTTCTGCCTCTCTCTCCCCTTTTTACTTCATCTCTCTCTCTCTGTCTCTCTCTCTCTCTCACAAAACTTGATAACTTGATTGTTAGCACACAATAAACTGCATTACTGCTTTCTGCTAAACTAACCTGAGTCTCTTGCCTTTTGTCTTTTGCACCCTGGGGTTGAACGAACCATCACAACTCCTGCTTGGGTTGAGCGGATCGTGACATAAATTGGTGTCACGGACAGACAGAAGGGTTTCTGACAGACAGAAGGGCTGCTGGTTGTGTGTAGTCTGTAACAGGGGAAGGACATCTTGCCTCAGCTGCACCTAGCTGGCCACCTCGACAGGGTGAGCCAGATTAGAAAGCAATGGGGGCATTTCAGATTTCCTGCAAACTGCACACATCTAGGTGAAAAGCATTCCTATACTCGTTTGAGGATTCTGTCTTCAGAAATTCACAAATGATTTCTTGGTGCAAAAGGCAGAACTGCGCTGTTCTTGTTCTTTATTACTGTATGAATGTGTACTGACCTCCCTGAGTTAGGGAGAATACTGCACAGGCTGAGGAGTGCGTGTGTAACTCTATTACTGTGTGTGAATGTGCACTGACCTCCCTGAGTTAGGGAGAATACTGTGCAGGCTGAGGAGTGCGTGTGTAATTCTAATCTATTACTGTATATATATGAACTGGCCTTTGATAAAAATTAGTGGGGGGAAAACCTGCACAGGTTGTGTGTCTGCCTTTCTTGAAAATAGGGGAGGAAAACTGCATTGTGTGTATGCATATATACTAACCTTTCGTTAGAAGTTAGGAGGGGGTACCGTTCAGGCTGTGTGTCTACCCTGCTCTGAATAAGGGGTGAAAACTGCGTAGGGTGTGTATACATGTGTACTTACCTCTCCTAAAAAATTAGGAGGGGGTACTGTGCAGGCTGTGTGTCTACCCTGCCCTGAGTAAGGGGGGGGGGAAACTGCGTAGGGTGTGTGTGCATGTGTACTAACCTTTCCTAACAAGTTAGGAGGGGGTAGCGCGCAGGCTGTGTGTCTATCCTGCCTGAAAGAAGGGGGGGAAAACCGCATAGGGTGTGTGTGCATGTGTAGTAACCTTTCCTAAGAAGTTAAGAAGGGGTACCGCACAGGCTGTGTGTCTGCCCTCCCTGAAATAAGGGGCTTGTAGACAGCTGTGTGTGTAATTAAGTGCTGATCTCCCTTGAGTAGCTTTACTTTCCTTCTTTCAAAATGACTGAAAATCATAATGCTAAAGATAAAGCTGCATTTTTAGCTTTGCTGGCTAAGTATAATGCCAGACCCTCCCAACAGGGAGAAGATGAGCGCACAGTAACTGGTTTAATTTAGAAAATGTGATTGACAGGATACATTCTTTGCAACATGAAACAAAATTCAAACTGGGCAGAAATAAGACCATTCTCTGCTCAGTTTTGGGGGCCTGTCTTACGGCAGCTATAGAAACTCGCTTTACGCAAAGAAGTGAAGAAAGAGCAATTATTGACTCCCCACAAAATTTAGTGGAAATTTTGCAAAAACAATTAGATGAAGAAAGGAATGACAATCATGCTTTGAGAGATGAGATTCATTCTTTAAGAAATGAGAATCATTCTTTAAGAGCTGCCCTAAGACAAGAACACACCAACACTTTAAAAGACACTGATTTACCAAAAGAAACAGAAGAGAAAGAAACTAATCAAATATATCCTCAAAAGGAACTAACTCTGACCAAAAAATAATGGAGAATATTGCTACCCTAGCTTGAGACCTTTGGTTAAAATAGAATACAATTTTATCAATGATGAGAATTTTAACCCACAAATAACCACTACAAAAATCCTGTACACTGCTACTGAATCATCAGAACAAGAAGCTAGTGGGCACTGGGGCCTTGGAGCTCTCTTAACAATGGGTGACAAATTTAACTTATGGTCTCCAACTCAGCACGCTGTTTTTTGGGCAGGGAGGCTTAATCCTTTGGAATGGGGAGACCTTGTAGCTTTAGTTGGTACTCCCGACCAATTCCTAGAAAACATTCAAAAAGCTGCCTGCTTGCAAATTATACATGAAATAAAACTCACTGCTGGCTATAAATCACCTATGCAATCACCTGTAAATGTAAAACAATACCCTCCTCCTTCTGGTGCCAAAGAAGGGATCAAACTGGTTACACAGGGCTTGCGAAACTTTCCTGTATGGCCAATCCAAAAACCCAAACCTGACAATGGGGCTGTTTATCAATATATTGATGATACTCTTGTGGGAGGAGATGAAATAGAAGTAGTGGGGGATACCAAACAAAAAATAATCTCCCATTTGGAAAGCCCTAACTTGCAAATTGACTCAGAGAAAATGCAAAAACCTTCTCAGGAAGAGAAGTTTTTGAGAACAGCCACTACTGGGACTGCCCCCTCTGACAGGGTGGCCCAGAAACCCTCAGTTAGGAAGTGGTATTCTCCGATCAAGCAGTACTGTAACATCTTGTCAGTAACAGAAGGAACTGTAAAAAATCTGACAATAACAGAAACTGAGAGCTTGGTCAGCAGCTATGACAAACTTGCCTCGGTAGTTAAAGTAGCCTCTGCTTTCTCCCCCAAACAATTCTTTGTTCACAAATGCTTCTGCTGAACAAATTATTGCTGGGGGAGAGGGTGGCTGTTGGGTTGAGGTGCTGATGGTTTTTCGGAGTGTTTTCCAGCTTGAAGTGCAGAGTGCCTCCTTTTGTGTGCAACTACACTGACTCTTATCCTGTATTTAAAGGAGGTACAGTGAGGCTTTCTTTTTGGCAGCAAAATGATTGGGAAGTTAACAGAATTCTAGTCTGCATTAAATGCTGAATAGTTCCATCATTTTAACCTCCTGCCTCTTTATGGCAGATTCTGTTGTGTTAACTTTTCACAGAATAATGCCATGGAACAAGAAGATTTATTGCTGAATCTCTCATCGAACCTGTATACAGTTATGGCACAGGACCTTACAGCTGTGTTTTATTTTGTGAAGATTCAAAATCAAAATTGAACTGTTGTACAATTTTCCCATAAAATTATGTGTGGTAAAAACAATATAAAATACTGAGAGGAACTTGATGTTAATGTTTTATCACCTACTACCCAACCGCTGGTTATACTGAGCCTGAAAATGTTTGAAATTGGACTCTAGGTAATTCGGAAAACTGGCCAAAAACAAATATTGTTTAATTCGGCATGGTCTTTTAAACAAGTCAAATTGCCAATGCAAAACAATGTCTCAGTAATTCAGCCGGCTTGTTCACCTTTTCTAGGGATGGACAACCTGGTTGCAAAACCAGGAGGATCCTTTCAAGAAACAAACAAGAGACATAACCGGTGTTGTGGGAACAAGATTGGGAATTTTGAATAGTATTGATTTAGAAGTATTAATGAATAAATTGGCTAACATTTCTTTAGCTCTCTGCTGTATCAAGACTCAATTGTGGATGCAGTCAGTTGCTGCCTCAATTATATGAGAAGACGAGGAAGCCACTTTTCCTTCTGAAATTCGGAGAATAATTTGGGATAATGCCCATGATTTTGAAAAAGAATTCCAATCCTGGTGAAACTATTACCCCAGCATAAACACAGCCACAGCCTTACACTGACCATATGTACATTCAGTATTTCCTCTCATTGCATCAGGACTGAATCATGACGGAGCTATTCTCTATCCTTTTGAGCATAGAGAATGGGTCCGTCAAATTGGTGAAATGTAACAAACTATTAATTTGGAAACTTACATTGTCGGGGAACAACAAGGGTTTATCTGTGAAAGTAATGCAATCAGAGCTCATGATATTTGCTTAGACACAGAACAGAATGTCTGTAACTTTGGAAGTTATCCAAACTAGATTCCTGAAACACTACTGGGGTATATGAGCAAGGGGTGTGCATGCGTTAGAACTGCCTGTGATAGTATTTTCATAGAAGATTTTGGTAGTGAGTACTAAAAATAATTTAAATCTTTGTGTCCGTAACTTTACTAAAATTGCTGTTTTAATTTGAAAATTGCTTGTTTTAAAGTCGCTTATTTTAGCTGTGTTCCATTTTAAAATAAAATTAATTATTTGAAATAAATTTGGAAATTGCTTGATTTAAAATTGCTTATCTTTGTTGCATTGCATCGCAAAAATATTGATCAAGATTGATTTTTAGTTATTATTTTAATTATGCTGCATTTTCTTTAAGTATTAATTCAAAGCGCTTATTATGCCTTAACCAAGAAATTAGTATTAGTAAATCAAAAATTGAGGTTGAAAATTTATTGATTTAAATTGTTTAGTAATCCTTTTTTGCAATCAGAAATTGAAGTTGAAAATTGACTGTTAAATTGATTATTATATTTTAACCAAGAAATTAGTATTATTAAATCAAAAATTGAAATTGAAAATGTATTAACATTGATTTAAATTGTTTATCTTTTTGTAATCAGAAATTGAAAATTGATTGTTAAATTGATTACTTGTTTTGATTTCTCTCTCCTTTTTCCTTTCCCTTATCTTTTTCTACTTTCCTATTCTGTCCAACTTTCTATCTCTGTTTTCTGAGATATGCCATCAACACAGACGAGTTCTGAAGACTTCGCAACACCTCGAAGGAAGTGCTCCTGCCGATGATCGTGAGTCATGAGGTGCTGTAAGAGTCGGTCCGAAGTTTTCTCTGATCTGCCTCACGACCATCATCAGAGACTGAGACCTGAGATTGCACCACTTGCCCTGAACCGGAGCTCTGGCCTGGCCAAGGTGGAGGCTTGCGGGCCAAGGACTGTTTGTAGCTGTGCCTGGTGCTTGTCATGGTGCGCTGCAGGGTACTGGTTATCACACCCTGTCCCCGCACCTGCATCATGGGGCTACGATCTCCACATACAATAGTCCATAAATCTCACCACCTCTTGGCCAGAAGCCACTCGCTTTGGAAAAGGACTATAAAAAGTGACTTTCTTAAAGAAGACTTTGAGATCTCTTTCTCCCCAACGGATTGAAGACGCGTCTTGAATCATTGGACGGCTACGAGGATGTGTCCCGTCTGTTGGTAGCTATATCCCATTCTTTCTGCCTCTCTCTCCCCTTTTTACTTCATCTCTCTCTCTCTGTCTCTCTCTCTCTCTCACAAAACTCGATAACTTGATTGTTAGCACACAATAAACTGTATTACTGCTTTCTGCTAAACTAACCTGAGTCTCTTGCCTTTTGTCTTTTGCACCCTGGGGTTGAACGAACCATCATGACTCCCGTTCGGGTTGAGCGGATCGTGACAAACACCAACCACATAAATGGAAACAGGAGAGAAAATGTGCAGCACCAACCAAATTGGTGCAATAATTAATCACAAAACACTTTGCCTTTAAACTGAACTACAGCAATGCAGTACTGGGTGAATATCACCCTCAGAGCCCTGCTTTGCACAGGGTACTGTGTGGTTTAATTAATGAGCCTTTGTATTGTGGCTGGAGATCCTTAGATAAAAGCAATGGTTACACAAGTGGGAAAAACAAACAAATGGACAGAAAGCAAAGAGAAAAAAAAAATCTCTACACAAGCTTGCCAGAATTTAGACACTATTATTTCAGCTGTGATTAAAGGATACAAGATTTAAGAAGGCTTGGACAATGCTAGAGATCTGAGGGCTCCTGCCCCTTCCAGAGCCTTCAGGAGCAGCTTTCCCTCGGGAATCCCTGCAGATTTGGGCAATCTGAGCAAGGGCCATGTGCTCTGATTCCCCTCACCCACCTCACAGTAGATGCTCCTGTTCTCCCAGCTCGGCCTCCCAGTGAACACTGGCGGCTGAGGGCCCCAGCTCAGGGGACACAGCACAGCAGCAGTGGCAGGCCTGGGGCACACGGCAGGGTGTGGAGAAGAAGATGGGAACCACTCAAGAACTCAGGAGGAAGAGCACCACAAAGGCCCAAAATCCTAAAGGAGAAAAGCAGCCAGTCAGGAGAAGGCAACCCATGAGCACGGCAGATTCATTCCAGGGAGCACTGGAGGCCAACCCTTCTCCTCCACTGGGGACAGCAGGACAGGAACAGCCACTGGCTCGAGAGAAGGGCAGTTCAGCAGCAGAGGAAAGCTGGGCGTGCTGGCAGAGCACAGCAGGGACTTTGGGCACCAAGTGCCCTCGGTGGGCACATGGCCAGCTGCTCCCTGGACAGCAGAGCCCCAGTGTGGGACAGCTGTTCAGGAAGGGAACTGCTGGCTCAGGGTCACTGCTGGAGCTTGTCCAACTGTGACACAAGCCCCATCTCCTCCCACATTCTCTCCCCCTGGAGCACTGCCAGGGCTGGTTCAGTCTCAGGCGCCAGAGGCTGCCCTGGACAACATTAAATCCAGCCCAGCCACACCCTGATCCTGCCCCCAGGCACCCTTGGCAGTCCCTGCACAGCTTCCCATTGCTGCAGGAACAGGGAAAAAGCCCCAGCGACTGTGTCAGTGCCCGCAGAGAGGCACTAAGCACATTCAGGGCATAACTCCGGATCCAATTCCACCTTGGAAGCAAATGAAGGAAGCAGCGAGGCTGACAGCAGGACCTGCCATGGGAATGCCCGCACCCCCTTTCATGGGAACAGCCCCCCGAGAGTGTTTTCCCCAGCCCTGCCCCAGGGAAAGGGGCTCTGGGAACACTGACACCTTTGTGGGGCTGTCCCAGGGACCAGAGCGCTCTGGGTGGTGACGCTCAGACTGTGAGAGAGGAGAATCCCACCCTCCGTGCGTGGGGAGGAAAAGGAAGAAGTGACTCTGGGCTGGGGACAGAGCAGGATGTGCCGTGCGTGCCCCTCATCCCCACGGAGCTGCCCTGCTCCCGAAGGAGCGGCTCGGGGGCCAGGAGCCCCCCGGCATCAGTGCCACGGCTCCTGCCATGCGGGGAGCGCAGCCATCCGGCCCCAGCTCTGAGCCCGGCCCCCTCCCAGCTCAGCCCCCGCAGCGCACACGGCTCCCCCCGAGCTGCCCCAAAGCGGCTCCAGCAAAGGCGGCTTCCTGCAGCCCCCGCTCGGAGCAGACACCGCCCGCCCGCTGCCCTCAGAGCCCTCTTCTCCTGCCCGCCCATCTCCGCAGCCGTGGCAAACACACGCAACAGGAGGCAGGAGAGCAACAAGATCCCGCTCGCTGCTGCTCCCGGCTCCCAGCCCACAGCTCATCCCCAGGGCCCGACCTTGTCCGTGCGTGTCCCGCAGCTCCTGCGATGGGACAAGTCCAGCACAGCCCCGGCTCTTTATGCAGCCCTGGCTCTCCGGTGGGTGCGGCTTCACCCATTTCAGAGACAAAAGGTTAATTCTGGGAAATCAGGCAATTTACTGCAGCAGAAAGTGAAACTATTTTTTAGTGTATATTAATTGACTAGCAGTTGTTCAGAACTTGACCTCTGGCATCCAACTGCAAGTTTCCACTCAGAAATAGCAGTGCCTGGCTGCAGCTTTCTTGGCAGGGAACATCCCACACCTGACAGTAACAGAGCTCTGGGGTTTGGCAGAGGACATTCAACACCCAACCAGAGCAGGGTTCCTGGATTGCTTTTCCCTTGGGATGTGGACACAATAATCCTGCTCTATGACCTCCAAACAGGCACTGGAGTTTGGATATGGAGACCTCCAGCCTGCCAGGACCAGCCACCCCCTGCTCCAGGCTGACAAGTCACAAGTGCTGGAGCAGACACAGGTGGCATTTGTCCGGCCTCAGGGGGAGCCTCAGCCCCTGCCAGGCAGGGCTGGGACACATCAGCTGCAGAGCATGGATTTGGTCCCCCCCTGCCCAGGTTAGCTTAGCCTGGCTCCAGAGGGATATTTCCTACACCCAGAGAATTCCCTGCTGCAGGAGTGTTTCAGGCACAGAATCTCAGGACCACTGAGGTTGGAAAAGCTCTCCCAGAACACAGAGTACAAGCTGTGCCTGATCCTCTCCTTGTCCGAAACCCAAAGCACTGAATGCCACTGGCAGCACAGCCCGACCCCGCCTGGCTGTCTCCTCCTGGCAGGGAGTTGTGCAGAGCCACAAGGTCCCCCTGAGGCTCCTTTTCTCCAGGCTGAGCCCCTTTCCCAGCTCCCTCAGCCTCTCCTGGGGCTCCAGCCCCTTCCCCAGCTCCGTTCCCTTCCCTGGACTCGCTGCAGCCCCTCCAGGGCTCTCCTGTCAGGAGGGGCCCAGAGCTGCCCCCAGCACTGGAGGTGTCCCAGCAGTGCCAGCACAGGGGACAGGTACTGCCCTGGCCCTGCTGCCACCCCAGAGCTGGCACAGCCCAGGGGCCACTGGCCTCTTGCCCACCTGGGCACACCTGGGCTCCTATGGCTTTAACTGGGGTCATGGTTGGAGACCAAGTCAGGACCCTCTGTGATCCATGTGACAAAAGCCTCTTTATTGTTCTGAACCCTTCTTAAATAGAGGGTTGAAATTTCCCTGCTCATGAGAGATGGTTGTTTGGAGTTAAGGCTGCTGTCTGAAGAGTGTGGTGTCTGTACCTTTATATGGAACATCATTGGGTGAAATCTGTGTTTGGGTTTGAATATATCTTATCATTGTTGACACAGGTGTGTGTTTATTGAACCAGGCTAATCAAATTGCATTTCTTATTTATGACTGAATTAGTTGACTAGCTAGTGATATGCAGAAAAGCCTCTGGAACTGTGAGAAATGTGAGTTCCAATATAGGTATACATTTATTCAGTGCTGAGGTGCATAGGGGTTAGCTCCTCCCAAAGCATGCACACCGAAACTTCAAACTACTGCTCTATTTATTCCCAAAAAGCCTAGGATTACACAATATGCCTCATACATATTCATGTCCTAGCCCCCTCTAATCCCACCTATCCACGCTTTGTATTAAAACGAACCAGAAGTCCTCTTGTGCTTGCGCCTCTCCAATTCGGGTCTCATCAGGGGTCTCTGACACGGCTTCCAAACCCTTCATTGCAATTGCACTTTTCAACTTTGTCTCTAGAGCATGTGACATAGCCCTTTGGGCACATTCCAGGTCTTGTGATTAGTTCTCGCTGGTTTAGGGTTTT
The DNA here is from genome assembly GCF_029582105.1 of Oenanthe melanoleuca. Classification (NCBI taxonomy): domain Eukaryota; kingdom Metazoa; phylum Chordata; class Aves; order Passeriformes; family Muscicapidae; genus Oenanthe; species Oenanthe melanoleuca. The sequence goes on from NC_079336.1 coordinate 959,513, forward strand.
GTATTTATCATTTATCCCTGGTAGCCTTGCACCCCTCACCCTGTTTTCAAGTTCTGGCTCCGTTTATCACAAAGCGCTCTGCCTCTTCTCCTGTTATGCAAGCACAGTAAATGTCAGGCAATCCTCATTATCTTGGTTAGCTAATTTTGATGAACTTTTCCTTACTCTTCCATTCCCCATCTCACTACAAGCCAGCTTGTGCTGTGACAATTCCCAATTTCTTTTTGAATAAAAAGATGCAACTTGTTTTCTGTCATTTTACTTGCAAGGGCCCTTGGCAGATAAGATGACACAGAGAGCATGAGTTTAATTTGAATAAGCCCTTTTATGTGTGAAATTATATCTCCCATGTAACATATTTTAAGAGTGGGCTTATTGCTCCCAGCATACATATTCTCGCAGGGATTTTTTCTTTTTTTCTGAATGAAGCAGAGATACTGGACTTCAGGGTTGCCTTAGAAAGTGTGGTTTATTTTTCTTATTTTCTACACAGGCAGAAAGGGTAAGCTAGTCTTACAGACGTTCACAGCTGTCACGATCTGCTCAACCTGAGCGAGAGTCGTGATGGTTCGTTTGATCCCAGGGTGCAAAAGACAAAAAGCAAGAGACTCAGGTTTTTTGAAGCAGAAAGCAGTAATGCAGTTTATTGTGTGTAATAATTCAGTTTTGCGATAGAGAGAGAGAGACAGGAGGAGAGAGAGAGGGTGAGAGGGAGAAAGGATGTGATATAGCTACCAACAGACAGGATGCATCCTCATGGTCGTCTGACGAGACGCATCTTCAATCCGTTGGGGAGAAAGAGATCTCAAAGTCTCTTTAGGAAAGTCACTTTTTTTTAGTCCTTTTCCAAAGCGAGTCTGGCTAAAAGGTGGGATGATTTATGGACTATTGTGTGTGGAGATCATTGCTCCAAGAAACAGGTGGAACAGGGCACTACAGCCAGTACCCTGCTCACAGGAGCAGCATAGCATGGCAAGCTCCAAGCACAGCTACAAACAGTCCTTGGCAAGCATCCACCTTGTCCAGGCCAGAACTCAGGGAAGCGGCGTGATCCCCAGGGTCTTAGTCTCTGATGATGTTCGTAAGACAGATCAGAGAAAATTTGGGACCGACTCTTACAGCACCCCGTGACTCACGATCATCGGCCAGAGCACTCCTTCATGGTGCTGTTGAGAAGTCTTCAGGACTCGTCCGAGTTGGTAGAATTATCCCGGAAAACAGAGACAGAAATTAGGTCAGAAAAGAAAAGCAGGGAAAAAAGAGCACAAAAAAAAAAAAAGAGAGAGAGAAAACAAAACAAATAATCAATTAATCAAATAATCAACAGGAGGCAGGAGAGCAACAAGATCCCGGCTCCCAGCCCACAGCTCATCCCCAGGGCCCGACCTTGTCCGTGCGTGTCCCGCAGCTCCTGCGATGGGACAAGTCCAGCACAGCCCCGGCTCTTTATCCTGCCCTGGCTCTCCGGTGGGTGCGGCTTCACCCATTCCAGAGACAAAAGGGTAATTCTGGGAAATCAGGCAATTTACTGCAGCAGAAAGTGAAACTATTTTTTGGAGTTAAATAAGGGACTAACAGGTGATAAGAGCTTGACCTCTGGCATCCAACTGCAAGTTTCCACTCAGATATAGTAGTGCATGAATACCAGTGCCTGGCTGCAGCTTTCTTGGCAGGGGACATCCCACACCTGACCGTAACAGAGAGCACTGGGGTTAGGCAGATGACATTCAACACTCGACCAGAGCAGGGTGCCAGGATTGCTCCTCCTTTGGGATGTGGACACACAAATCCTGGTCCACGGCCTCCAAACAAGCACTGGTGTTTGGACATCCCAGCCCATCCACTCCAAGCTGTGCTTGAGACTCTCCTTGTCCCAAGCCCAGAGCACTGAGTGCCACATCCAGCCCTTCCCTGGACACCCCCAGGGATGGGCACTCCAAAGCTCCCTGGGCAGCCCCTGCCAAGGCCTGAGCACCCTTTCCATGGAGAAATTGCTGCTGCTGTCCAACCTGAGCCTGCCCTGGCCCAGCCTGAGCCCATTTCCCCTTCTCCTGTCCCTGTTCCCTGGCAGCACAGCCCGACCCCCCCTGGCTGTCCCCTCCTGGCAGGGAGTTGTGCAGAGCCACAAGGTCCCCCTGAGGCTCCTTTTCTCCAGGCTGAGCCCCTTTCCCAGCTCCCTCAGCCTCTCCTGGGGCTCCAGCCCTTCCCCAGCTCCGTTCCCTTCCCTGGACTCGCTGCAGCCCCTCCAGGGCTCTCCTGTCAGGAGGGGCCCAGAGCTGCCCCCAGCACTGGAGGTGTCCCAGCAGTGCCAGCAGAGGGGACAGGCACTGCCCTGGCCCTGCTGCCACCCCAGAGCTGGCACAGCCCAGGGGCCACTGGCCTCTTGCCCACCTGGGCACACCTGGGCTCCTGTGGCTTTAACTGGGGTCATGGTTGTAGACCAAGAGAGGACCCTCTGTGATCCATGTGACAAAAGCCATTTTATTTTTCTGAACCCTTCTTAAATAAAGGGTTGAAATTTCCCGGCTCATGAGAGATGATTGGTTTGGAGTTCAGGCTGCTCAGCTCTCTGACCAGTGAGGTGTGTGCAGCTTAGGATGCAAGCAGTTGGGTGAAATCTCTGTTTGGGTTTGATTATATCTTAGCATTGTATACTCAGAGGCCTGTTTATTGATGCAGGCTAATCAAATTGCATTTCTTATCTATGGCTGAATTAATTGCCTAGCAACAAGCCTACTTGTGCTGTGACAATTCCCTGTTTCTTTTAGATTAAAATGATTAAACTTGTTCTCTGTCATTTTAATTGCAAGGGACCTTTTCAGGTAAGACGAGACAGACACCAGAGTTTAATTTGGATGAGGCTTTTTACCTGTGGAATTATTTCTCCCATGTCACATCTTTTGAGTGTTAGCTTATTGCTCCCAGGATCTACCTATGGGGATTTTTTCTTTTTTCTGTATGAGGCAGAGAGACAGGACTTCTGGGTTGCTTTAGAAAGTGTGGTTAATTTTTCCTATTTTCTACACAGACAAAAAGAGTAAGTTTGTCTTACAGATGTTCACAGCATGGCTCAGAAGTCACAAATGACGAGGGCAATAATCCCTCAGCACGGGAATTCCATGCACTCCCTGGAGGAGCAAGGCCTGAGGGCCAAAATGAGTTAAAATCATCTCCAGAGACTTACCTCCCACCGAGTCTCCCAGGAGGTTGCGGTGAGAAGAAAGTCCCCCCCACCGTGCTCTGTTTCTTCATGAAAATAGCCTGTACCCGGTTGGTCTCTTTCCCTTGTTCTGGTTCCTGAGCTCTCAGATTATTTGCCCTGTTGCTCTACCCCTCCCCCTGCCTATCCCATATAAATCCCTGTTTCTGCGCAGCCCGGGGGAGGTGTTCACCTTTCACAAAGTTGCCTCTTATAATAAAGGCTTTGTTTTCTGTGGAACCCTGTCGGAGGCTCCTGTCCTTTATCCCTGCGCCGCCCGAACCGTGACTTCACAGGAGAGCGAGAAATGCCTAGAGCTGAAGTCACTCGCCGCTAAGGGACGTGCCTGTGCCCCTTGGGACATCCCCTGCTGGACGCCTCTCCAGGAAGGTGGCGGCAGCCCGGGAAGAAGAGCAGCGGAGCCCCGGAGGGCGGCAAGTGGCCCCCGAAGGCCTCGGGCTTGTAGCCAGGGAGTCCCTGGAGAAGCGTCTGCTGCAGTGGCTGCAGGACTCAGCCGCCTTTGGGACGCTGCTTGTGCCAGGAGAGCCCTGTGCGTTTTAGCAGAGGCGATGTGAGGAGAGCCCGGGAGCCTCGGCTGCCGTGGGAGAGCAGAAGAGGAGCTCTGAGGAGCGGCCGATGGGGCTGAGCACCTGCCAGCAGATTTCCTCTGAGCCTGCGGGCCCCACCCTGCCTGAAGAAAGATTGTAAGTTGTTTAATTTGGGGTTTTCTGCGCACTGAATTCTGTTCAGGTCTTGTGCTTTTCTTTTCGCTTTTTGTGCTCGGTAAGCGAATGGGATCGGCAGGATGGGAAGCGTAGGTTTACTCGTCCTGAGAGGGATCTTTATTATGAAGTGCTGGGAGCCCTTTTTCGGGGAGATTTTAAGTTTTCTGGGAGCAGTCTTTGAAGGGGGAATCTTAAGGTGTTTATTCATTGGATTTTTAAGCATTTTCCTGATTCCACCGGGGATTCTGTTCGATAAAATTCTTTCTGGGACCGACTGGAAAACTTTATTCTTTCCAAGCTCCAGGGGATTATTCTGTTTTTAAGTTTATTGCTTTGTTTGACATTACTGTTAAATTAGTAGAAAAATGGGGCACTGTTTGGGGATCGGGTCCCCAGTTACAAACCCCTTTCCCTCCTTCCCCCCGTGTTCCTAAGCCCGCTTTCCCGGCTGAGGGAAGATGGGCAGGCGGGCGCAGCCCTTTGGCACAGGGCGGCTCTGGATGCCCTGACTTCTCCCGACCTCCTCTGTCCCTCTGCCACAGCGGTTCTGGCCAAAGCGCCCTGGATCTGGCCCTGATCTTCAAAGCTGCACCCCTGTAGCCAGTTCCAGCTGCGGCTGTTGCTGCACAAGGCGGCACAGCCGATGTGTCCGGACTCACCATTCGGTGTCCCCCGGTTCCCAGTTTCCCTGGGCTCTCTTTTCAATATCGCCACCCCCTGCTGCTCCTCCGCCCGCGCAATCCATCGCGCCCGGCCCTCGTGTGGAGAGCTGGCCTGAAAGGATGGTGCAGGAGGGAATCCTTCCCGATGGCTTGCAGCTGTGCTGATTGCCAAGGAGTGCAAACACCTGGGTGTGCCCGGTCAGTGTGGGGGCTAGAAAAGCGTGGGCTAGGTGCCCAGCAGGTGCAGGTACTTACAGTTGGGGTTGGAGCATGAGAGCGAGAGTTGCTGGAGTAAGAGAAGGAGTGTGCTGGCTGTGCTGTGAGGAGGGGAGGGACATGTAGCTGTGCAAGGGGCAGATATGGTGAGAGGATGATGTGTGGGGGACTGTCAGGGTTGGGCAGCTGGGAAAGGGACAGCTTGGGGTGAGCCAGTGATGCAGAGTGGAAAGAAGGAGTCAGTGCTGTGTGGAGGTGCTGTAAGAGAAGGAATCCTTACTGTGTGAAGCTGCCTCTAAGAGAAGGAGTCAGAGTTGCATGATAGAGAGGCGTGTGAATAAAGGATGTAGAATTTGCAAGTAAAGCACTGGTGGGGATGGCAGTTAAAGGTCTGGAGGTGACAGCAGCCGTGTCCGTGTCACCGTATGATCTGTGACCCCAGGCAGCCGAGCAGCAGCGGTGCCAAGCCTTTCAGCAGCGGCACCCAGAGCTCCCCCAGTGCCGAGACCTGCGGCCGCAGCGCGGCCGGACTGTGCCCCCACAGCACCCCCGGTCCCTGCCGCTCCGCTCCAGGCAGCTCCGGTGCGCTGGAACACACCCCGCGCAGCGATCCGGCGCCCTAAATCCTGTGCTGAGGCCAACAAGAGCGATAACTTCGGATTGTGACTCCGAGTGCAAGCTCCACTGGGCGCAGACGCGGAGGGAGGTCACTCGGGAGGGGGACTGGGAGCTGGCCCGAAAGATCTCAGCCTTGCCAGCTGTCCCCCGCTGGACGCCCTCCAGGAAGGTTGCAGCACCCCGGGCAGATCAGCACTGGACCCCCTGGACCTCGGCAACAAGGTTTAGGGTTACAAGGTCTTTCCAGGATTTATCAACAGCTTCTCTCAGAAAAATAATATTCTTGTGTTGGCTTCAGTGAAAACCAGCACACTTATCCCGTATCTATCCATTATTCTTTTCTCCAAAAACTTTATGATGGTAACAGGAAAAGGTTTTCTGATAAGCCCAAACTCATAACTGGGACCCTACACTCCAGTAGAAGCACAGTAATCTCTCTGCAGCCAAGAGTTGACACCATGGCCAGGGGCTCCTCCACTCCCAGTCTGGCTGGGGGAGCCCTTCTAAATCCTCTTTCAGCCCAGGTGTTCCCCCTTCCCTGGCACTCAGCCCTTGCAGCACACAGTCACATGGCCCAGCTCTGGCTCCTCTCACTGGCTACGGGGCTGCTTGGCCAGGGCTGTGCTTGGCAGAGTTTGGGTTTGTTCCTCTTTTGTCCTGCAGGTTCCCAGCTGAGATGCTTCAGTGTACGGAACCTCACTGGGATCAACTTTCTCAGCCCTCCTTGTGTGTGACAGGCCAGGCTTGGTTCCCAGTACTGCCTCCCTTGGCCCTGCCACTTACTCTGGCTTCCCTGGATGTTGTGGAGGGCTTCCTGCCCTCTCTGCTGTCCCTGCAGACAGTGAAGCCACTCCTGGAGCAGAGCCTCTGCTGCTACACCCCTCCCCCAGTGCCACTCCCCTGTCCCCTGCCTGTCTGCAGCACACGCAGAGCTCGAGTCAGCAGCCCCAGGTGTAACTCCCCTGAACACCAAGGAGACACAGAGCAGTGTGGTCCAAATCAACTCCTTTATTAGAAGAGCTTGCTAATTATTTCACCAAATCATAGAACAATTGGATACCACTGTCTTCATTGGGCTTGAGAACGTCATCATTGCAACCGAATTTTGTGTAGACCCTAATTCAAAATTCTCCTAAACTGCAAAGCCACCACGTTTCTTCCTTCCCATGGATGTGACCTAACGCCGCTCCAGCTCAGAGAGTGCTTCCTGCTTGGTAATTCTCTGCCACGCCTCAGGGATTTCTCCTTTGCCCTGAAATTTCTTATTGAACAAATCTTCCAGGTGTGTCCTGAAACGAGACACAAACCATTTCCAGTACGCCTGCATGGATGAATCAGGAAGAATGTTCCAAGTGGAAACAGGAGGTCCTGCATCACGGTATGTTTTGTAAGGGAACCATGGGCCACCATGAAATCTGAATCGGCAATTACTTGCAACAAGGTTGGAACAAATATCAATGACCAGATGGTCTGTCCCTTCCCATTTGAATCCCGTCAAAGCCTGTGGGCGATGGAAGACCAGCTGATGGTCTCCATCATGATTCAACATGGTGTTTGAGCAGACAGCCCCACAAAAGGGACACTGCTCCCAGCACCCCGAAAAATGCTCTGCCAGAATGGTATGGGGCTGTCTAGAAAATGAGCTCATATTAGCATCAGCTAGTTCTTTCATGAGCCTGTCCCTCAGGTCAAACAGAGATTCTGCCATGGCACTGCTCAGGAACTCAATGTCTGTAACCTCCTGGTGCTCGATGCCCTTCAGCTCACTTCTGGGCAGGTTGATCACCTCTGCCAGCTCCCTGCAAAATTCATCCAGCCAAAGAGAGATTTTGTCTTGTCTGTCTTTTCTGTCTTTGACAATTTGGGATGAAAAAGAAACAGCTGACAGGATGTTTCTGTAGAGAAGATTAAGGGAGGAGTCTAAAAACTTCTGCAGCCTCCTGCTCTCATCTAAACAATGACTCTCCACTCGTCTCTCAATGTAACTCTGAAAAAACTGTTTTGGAGATGTAAGGTACTGCTTGAAATACTCAAAATTTTCTTGTTCTGCCAGGTATCTCAGGATGCAGACTTCCAGATTGGCTCTGTTGCCCCTGAAGTCTGGGAATTTGCCCTGCATGTCCTCAGCAATGTCTTTAGCCGTCCTCTCAAAGACTGCCTTGCGAAGAGCTGGTTCAATCTTGTCACAAAGGAAAACAGCAAAAGTTGTGATTGAAGTGGCTCCTTGGCAGGAAATCTGGAAACATTGGAAGAAATCTTCTCTCTTGCTGCTCAGGTACACAGCTGGGTCATTTGCCTTTTGGAATGCTTTGTGCATGGCTTTAAATCTTTCTGCTGCCATTTTGCACAGATAGAGGGACAAATCCATCCTGTACTCTCTGTTAAAAGTACATTTTGCATTGCTGGGGACAGAGTTCACACCTTTCTGTACTTCATTGAGTATTTCATGAATAAAATTTCGACTGTAATCCCGTTTCTCCTGTTCCTTCTTGTCAATGTTTGCCCTCACACGCGCTATGATGTCATCCGTTATGCACTGAAATGTTTTCACATCAGCATTGGTAATGTACCTTAGATCTGGGATGATGCGAAAATACTTTTTCTTCATGATATGTTTCTCTGAATCAAAAGAAAATATTCTGCCTTTGGAAAATGACGTGATCTTTTCAGAGATATTCGGCTCCTTAAAGTGCTCTAGGAGGACATCTTCGATTTCTGCATCGATATCCACCCGTTCCAGTGGACGAGCAGCACGGGAGACTTCAGCAATCCAGGTGTTCCAGACAAGAGTGAAGTTATCCTTCAGTTCTTTCTCACTGAGGCTTTTCCCTTTCAGAGTCACAGCCAGCTCCCTACTCCTTCTCAGAAGCTCACCTTCATATTCCTGCTTCCTTGCATCCAGTTTATTCTGTTCCTTCTGTAGCTCAATAAGATTCTCACATTTCTTTTTTATTTCATGAAGAAGAGTCTCTTTTAGTTCTTTCAACTTCAGCTCTGTGCTTGATTTCCACTGGACTAGTGTCTCATGGTCTTTTTCTTCCCTGAAATACTTTTCCACTTCTATCCCAATGGCATCACTTGTCTCTTGCACCAGCCCTTCAAGGTGTTCTCTGGTGACATTCTGCAAGTCCCCATTCTGAATTTTGTTGTTCAGTCTCATCTGGACATCTAAGACTTGACTTCTCAGCTTCCAGGTCCACTGACTAAAGGCACTTTCCAGTTTCCTGTACGCAGCAATCTCCAGGGAATTCTTGAAGCTGAAAACAAAGTTTTCATTCAGCAAAGCATTCCAGAGGTCACCAATACGATCTTTCAGGCTCGAGAGCTTCAAAATGCTGCGCTGTGACTGCTGCATGGCAGCCTGGAGGATTTTGCTCTTGAGTTGCTTAGCGTTCTGGCTGTAGGTGGGGTTGGGTGCTGCCATTGGGGGGTTTCCTTCCCACAGGTGAGCAAAGTAGTGAATGTGGGTGTTCACATCAAAGCCAATGACATCGCTGAAGGAGGAGACATCACAGCATTCCTGCTGGGCAGCTAACACGGTCATTTCATCCAGCTTTTCCTGCAAACGCCTTTGTCCTTCCATGTTCTGCTCCTTGGCAGTTGCTTCTCCCACATTTTGGTGCACAAAGAGGCAGCTTGGGGAAAGATTGACTTTCTTCATCCTCAGGAAAGCCTGCACAGCGATCTGGAGAACATCTTGCATTTCTGATGGATTTTCTCCAAAGATATTGATCACAGTCAAATTGCCGACACCAATGACAAAGGTGGCCAGCTCGTTGTCATGGTTCAGGGACTGTTTATTTGCCATCTCAATGGCACGAAGTCCCTCTGTGTCAATCACCAGCACAAAATCAAAGCCCAAGTCCTGCTGCAGCTCCTCGCCCAGTGGGATGAGCTGCATGAAGGCTCCGCGGGTGCATCTCCCCGCGCTGACGTTGAACTGCAGACCGAACATGGCATTCAGCAGGGTGGACTTGCCTGTGCTCTGGAGGCCTAGTACAGAGAGCACAAACACTCGTTTGTCCCCCAGCCTCTCAATTAAGCTGTCAAAGATTGCTCCCACCCAGCGTAAGGGCAGGTAAGAAGCGTCCCCATCCATCAGCTCCACAGGATAGCCCGAAATCATCAGCTCTGCTGCAATTTCCGGCAGTTTGGCAAAATTGTCTTTCTTGGACTTCATTAATTCCAGAGCTTCATAAATCTGCCCTATTTCCCTCAGGAGGTGCTCCAGGCCGATGGATGAGTCATTGATTTCTTCAGAGATGGTATCCAGGCGACTCACTAATGGATCCTTCACCTTGGGGTTTTTCTTGGTTTTCTTTACTGACAGGATTTCAGTCCATAATTTGTGATAGTCTCTCCTCAGTTCTTCAAGGCGACCACAGGACAGCTCGTCCATAAAGACCTTCATCCACTGCAGGAAGTATTTCCTGGTAGCTGCTGGCTGGGCCTGGAGAAAGCCAAGGAATGATTTCATTAGCAGGTTGAGAGGGAAAGCTTGCTCAAGTTGCTTTTGTCTTATTGCTTTCTTCTCATTTTCAATTTGACTGCGATGATGCTCAATGCTCTTGTTCCTCTTCTCCTGCAATCGAGTGAGTTCTTTGTCCTTTCTGCACCACTGGTACCACAGTTTTCCTTGAAGCGGCAGCAGCTTGGATTTGATCTCAGACAGCTTCTCTTTCTTCAGAAGGTCCACCAGCTCCTTTGCCTTTGCTTTGGCTGTCACACACGCAGGTTGATCTGCATCCACCATGAATCCGTGCTGGCGAGCTTTGTCCGCGCAGGCGTCCAGGCTGAAACGTGGATTAGACCCTTCCAGGAGATCCCTGATCATACTGGTCAGCTGGTCCATCAGTTCTGCTTCGTTTCTGTTCTTCATCCCTATTGTTATGTTTTTGGTGGATTGTCCACTTGCAATGTTCTCTTTTTCCGTAAGAAGACAAACCAAAGGCCTTTGTGACTGCCACAGGTCCTGCAGAAGTTTTTTCCCCCTGTTGTCCATGTGCTCCGAATCAGACACAAGAGCCACATTGACAGCAGATATGTCCTGCAGGAACTGCAGCTGTGCTCCATGATCCCTGGCGTCTCCATGCAGATTACAGAAAGCCACGCAGGACTCAAATGTGTCATCAGGGCTTCCACGGGGGCAGTACCAGGCGATCTCCACCACCCCTTCCATCAGCAAACGCTCTCTGGTGCTGCCTCTGCAGTTGCGGTGGAAGAAAGTGTCGTGTTTGCGTTTGCTCAGCAGAGCGTTCAGGAGCTGAGACTTGGAAAAGGAGGCCGAGCTGCCAATGCGGATGAAGGACACGATGAGAGTCTGTGCCTGGAAGATGAGTTTGTTGTTGTAACTCTTTGTTTGGGCCTGCTTTCCTGACTTCTGTGTCTCTTTCCAGCTCCTTTGGATTTGGCTGAGGGCGTAGAGCGGGAACTCGATGTGTGAAGTGCAGGGGTTGGGCAGCAGCAGAGGCAGTGCCAGTTGGCAGAAGGCCAGCTTGGTTGCAAGGGTCTGTCTCAGGAAGTCATCAGCACAATGGAAAATGGCCATCTGCAGGTCCATGGGGTGTACATGGCCATCCCTGCTTGCATGTTCAGAGGCTGCTCCCATCAGATTATCAAGGAAGTTTTCAAAGGAGTTTGATTGTTGGTCCTTTTGCTCTCGGTTTTCTGGCATGGGTGCAAGGCCTGGGTTGTTCTCTTCCAAGCAAGTCAAGTACCTCACCTGGTAATCCACACTTAACAGCTTTTGCAAGAAGTAGAATGGCAGTTCCTTGTCCTTGCTGGGCTGGCTGTCCTGCAGAGACATCTTGCAAATGGTGCGAAAATCTCCCATCCCCATATTTCTTGGATAGTGATTTTCGAGTCCAAGGCGCTTGAGCAATTGGAGGAACTCCTGGTCCGCAATGGCTTCATTTGCATTAGATTGGCTGCTGTCTGACTTGGATTGAGGCTGACTGGGTGGCTCATGGGTTGTAAAAATATCATCCAGATCTCTGAGTATATTTTGCATCCTCTGTTCATCCCATTTGTCATCCAAGCACCCACTGATCAAAGAATTTAAGTCCTGTTCCAGCCTCTCCCAATCTGTGCCTGCACTGTGCTTTAGGAGGAGATTCTTTATCCGTGTGGACCACAAGCCTTTCATGTGATCTTCCATGAAAACTAAACGCTCCCTCTTCTGCTCTGGGGACAGCTTTTGACTTCCTGCTGTCACTGTCAGACCTGTCAGCAGAAGGGAGGCCTCAGCTCTATCGGCATCTTGCTCCTTCAAGTTCACATACTCCTCATGTGCATCTTGGATTTCCTTGGCCATGTACTGAATTTCTGGGTGTCCAAGGAGGTGCTGAAAAGTGCAGCTTTCCACCTGGTACCCTGTGCTGGTCACAATCAAGAGCACCAAGAGTTCCATGTCCTTCTCAGCGCGTTCCTGGAGAGACTGGAGTAAGGAATAAATGGTGAGGCTGGTGGTCAGGGTGGCTTCTATCTTTGCTTCGTGAACAGCAGAAGCAGAGCTTCCTCGTGCGTAAGTGACGGCATAGATGTGCTCCTTCATTTGCTGCAGTGTTTTGATGAGTTCTTCAAGCTCAGAGATTTTGGGAGATCTGTGAAATGGCTGCTCATTCTGGAAGATCCATTGCATAATGAAGGAAGCCTCAGGGAAGTCCTTGACAGAGTAGATATGAGGATCCAGGAGGGTTTTCAACATTACCTTGACAGAGGTGGTGTTTTCTGGAGGTGACTCCTGGCAGCTCCGCACGGTGTTCATCAGGAAGTCCTGCAGGGCTTTGTGTGACAGGCACACATTGATCCACACACTGTGGTTCCTGGTTTTTGCATTCAGATCATCTTTGAGTTCCATCAGCTTGAGCAACTTCCTTTCATGCACTGTCACGTCCCAGGCCTTCACAGTCTCCATGAAATCTCTGGCCTCTTGCAATGCACTGCCCACTTCCTCTCCAAAAATGGTGCCGACGCTCTCATTCGTCAGCGCTTTGTACGCATCCCTGAGGGCTCTGCTCATCTTCTTGATGGACTTAAAATCCTCACAGTGATTGTACTGGATGACATCCCACACTGGGATCAGCTCAAAGCCACGGTCGATAACGCACCACGTTGTGTTATCAGACACGAGCCCTGTTTTCCACTGAGGAAGAGAAGTTGTGTCTGCTGGGCCCCCTGTGTTGACCATGTAGAGCTGAATGGCTGTATAGGAACTTTCTTCTGCTCTTCCCCGGTCAGAAGCCTTTGAGTTCCATTTAGAAACATCCACGGTACCTTCTACACTGGCCCCGAAGCCACTCCAGCTGGCCCCAACAAAGCAGTTCAGTGCTTCAGACGTTTGTCGCTTCACCTCTTCCCGCTGCTCAGCTCGGAATCCTTCTGTGGACGCCTTCCACCAGAATATCCCCCCAAAGTGGAGGGGACCCTGGTTTATGTGGGACCCAAACCTGCTGAAGAAGCTCTCACACATCTTCACAAAGCTGGGGTTGTCTTCTTTCCCAGTGACCCCCAAAATCTGCTCCATGTCTTGCAGCTCCCGCAGAGCCGCATCCGAGAGGCGAAGCTGATGCCTTTGGAAGTAGCAGGAGGCCAGGGGGATGTACTGGAACTTGGTGGTGCAGAAGTAGCTCTGCTCAGAGTGGGACTGGTGGGTGTCCTGGGACTGTGAGGACTTGCTGTGATCTACACCCGCTCCCACCTTAATCTTCCAGAATGCAAATTTGGCAGAAACACTCAGGCTGAACCCCAGCTGCTCCATGGACTTGGTGAAAGTGGATTCTGCTGCAGAGGAGGAGAACTCTCTCTTCTCAAGCAGCGATCCTTGCTCTGCACCAGCGAGCTGGAATCCCTCAGGAACCCTGAGGAGCTGCTCTCTTGTTGCCAGCACATCTCCATCTCTGCTGGTTGTGTAGATGCCCTGCAGGGCCAGTCCCCCCGACGCCCGCCTCAGCACCTCGGTGTCAGGGATGTTCTCCCTCCTGCCTGCTGACAGCTCCTGCTGCTGCTCCAGCTGCTTATGGATGCTCTCCAGCATTTCTGCCAAGGGTTTCTTTGGAGATGGCCAGAACTCTTTGGGAATCTCCATGGCTTGCCACAGAGTCTCTGCTTTCTCCCTCAGTGCATCCTGGCTGTGGCTGCGACAGTTGAGCATTTCTGTCAGATCTTTTAGGGCTTGTTTGGCCACTTCTTGCTTTTGCTTTGTCATTTCCAAGTGCTCCTTCTGCAGCTCTTTAGAGGCTGATTTGTCATCTGTTATGTTCAGGAGTTTCTGGAGTGCCTTTTTCTCCCAGGGGTGCCGTACCTCACACTCCAGCTTGAGGTAGTCTTCATATTCCAGATGTTGCAGGGCTTCTTTGCACTTGACTCCCAGGATCTGTGACACTTTGGGCAGCCAGTACCCAGCATCCAGTCCTTCCTTCTGAAATGCCTCTGCCAGGAGCTGGGCCTTTGCATTTCCCTCTGGAGTGTCCTCTGGCGAGGCCATGGCTGTGGAAGAAGCAATGAGACTTTCCCTAAGGTGTTGTCAGAGGCCCCGGCCTCCTGGCAGAGGCTCTGCAGCAGCTGCAGCCCTGGGGTTGTTCTCACCCAGCTGCTGGAGCCCGGCCTGGTCTGGCACAAGAGCCAGGGTGTCCTTTCCAGCAGCCTGGATGTGCCTGCTGCTTTCCTGTGTGCAGGATCAGCCCTGAAGCTGAGTGTGTATCCCAGAGATAACACAGACACACAGACATACACACAAACACACAGACAGACATACAGAGAGACACACAGACACAGAGAGACACTGATGGGTTTGAGAGATGCCTTTTGTCACCTACTGCTTGTTAGCAGAGAGGGTCTTGTTAGGCAAGTGACCATTGGTGGCCATCTCAGCCTCAGCCTCTGTGGAACACCTGGGCTTTAAATCTCTGCTTATAGGAGGAAAAGTTCCTGCAAACCTTCAACCATTTCCTTGAGGGGAGCAGACGTCAGGCTAGTCAGGGCCTAGTTTCAGAGAGCCCCTGGGATATGGCTCTACAAAGGTGCTGCTGCTGCCACCACTGCCACCCCAAGGCCAGGAGCTTCCTCTTCTGTTGTTGGACCCCACAACCCTGCTAGGATGCCCTCTCACTGCAGTTTGCTATCTATTGTTGGAACTCTAGGACTGATGCTGCTGCAATGGCTTATGAGCAAGATTTCTTCTCCATCCCCTTCCCATCTGGGACACCATTGCCATTCACCCCAGCACCCTGCAGCTGCATGGGATTGTCACACCTGCCCTGTCCACAGGAATCTGCCTGCACTCTCTGCCAGTGATGATGGTAACTGCACAACAGGGGAAAAGTGTCTGTGGCTGAGAAGGTTGGGAACTCGGTCATTATTCTGTTTCTCATTAATTCCATAGTTGCTGTTGTTTTGTTTGTCTTGTTAGATATGCTAGTAAAGATTTGTTAATCCTATCCCCCTGTCTTTCCCTGAGAGCATCTTAATTTCAAAATTATACTAATTCAGAGGGAGGAATGTATTGTCTCCATTTCAAGGGAAGGCCCTGTTTTTCCTTAGGGGACTCCTGCCTTTTAAACCGGGACATACATGGGGCCTGAGGGCATTGAAGGGAATGAGTGAAAAAGGAGTAACAGTTCTTAAGCGACCTAAGTTTTTGTGTTAGGTGGCACCATGTGGCTAGCTTACCCTGGTTTGAGTTGCACCTGGTCACAGCTATATCTCTTCCATTTGCAGGCCCTTGTCTAAACATGGGTCCTATAACTAAGGCTACTGTGGCTGTTATCCAGTTCATTTTGGGGGTTGATAAGGTGAGGAATTAATGAATTTTTTGCTTCCTCTGGAAGGCGGGTTCATGGATTCAGAGCTATCACACACTAACTGTATTTTTTTGAGGTTACTTCAATAATGGTACTTTCTGTGAGGAAGTGACAGCAGCAGAAATTTTCTCCCAACCCTTCACTCAGTTTTTAGGTCCACCCCACCAGTTTTTGAAGGGTCAAAATCCTCTCTAAATGCTAATGATATCATACAGTGGCTGGTGCAGCTGATATGCCTGTTAAACCTGTTCTATTTAACATACAGAGATAAGGGGATATTGGCTTGGATAACCACTCCGATGCCTACCCCAGGAAATAGGAGTGCTGCCCCACAGTTCACCTCAGAAATGAACCACCCAGATTGGGTAGAGGTGCTACTGAGGGAGAAGCATGAGATGGGCCAGATACTGTAAAATCTCCCCAGCTCTTGAGAAACCCTCCCTCTACCCTAAAGAGGGAGAGTCTGATGGTGCAGCAGTGAAACCCACAAACATTTAATCTGTCCAGCTGTTCCAGCTCAACCGCAAGGGCAGTCACAGCCAGAAGCAGTTGCCCCTGTGGAAACTAGAAAGTCTAAGATGAAAACAAAGCACCTAGTTAATAAGGATAAGAAAGGAGTGTCCTCACAACCAGCAGGGGAGCCAGAGGTTGAGATCGTCACTGAGTCCCTCTGGTACGAAAGTCTCTGTAATCTGCAAAAAGACGTTGTGTGACAGGGGTGTGAAGCTTATACAACCTGGTTATTTCAGGTCTGGGACCTTATGGGTACAGGAGTGCAACTGGATGATACTGAGACAAGGAATTTGGGACCCTTGACCTAGGACTCAGGTGTGGACCAGGCATTCATAGGGGAACCAGGGCCCTTTTCTCTCTGGGGGCAGCTTTTAATGAGTGTAAGAAAGAGGTTTGTCCACAGAGAGAATGCCGTGTGGACACCACTGAAGGCCCAGGCAAAATCTGCCAGGCCTTTTTCTCAAGTTCTGAGTCTTTTTCTCAGGCCGTGAAACTTTCTCAGCTCCAGCCAGGATTTTTCCCCGGCTAGAGACTTTTCTTTACTGTAAACACAAGACAAAGAATCGTAACAGAGATAAACACCTTCTAGATCCATGGGAAAGCAAGGGAGAAGAGGTGTCTCTTTCTCTGACCAATGAGCTGTCTGTATTTTGTTTTTCATGAACTATCTTATTTAAGCCATGGCTTCCTTCAATAAATTGCTCTTTCTTGCACCAAGTAAGAGAGTGCCTTGTTGCTGTATTCTCTTGCCGCTCCGTAACCCTTCGTACGGCAACAATGCCGGAGTACCATCATAGAATGTGCTGGAAGACCTTTGAGGAAGGGATCCAACAGCTGGGAGAAGTGGCAGTATTGCAGGTACTCTTTGGGAAGGATGGATAGCATGACGATGACCCCAACAAGGTCAGGTGCACAGGGCAGATGTTGTGGAATATGGCAAACCTGAGGCCATCTCAATATACCGCCTTCATTGCAACAATTAATGCTGGTAACAACCAAGAGACAGTGGGTTCTGTCACCAACAAGCTTAGGAACTAGGAGAGTATGATCAATGGCCCGATTTAGGCTCATGTGTCTGCTGTAATTAAGAACCTCCCAGAGGAGATGAGGGAGGAGGTGACGAGGAACAGTTCCCATACGGCACCTGTGCAAGTCACAGGCCCTAAAGACAGAGGCCAGCGTCCCCCAGCTAGGGAGAGAAGGTACACCCCATGAGCTGATCTGTGTTTTTTTCTCTGTAACCACGGAAAAATCAGATGGGAAACCCACTTCTGTCCAGGCAGCATGGCTGTGTCAACTCAGGGAAAGAAATGCTAACCGAGGGAGCTCCACTAAAGTGAAGGTGGTTTCAACACCCATGACCAAGCTGCCAGGTATTACAGAAGGGAGGATGACCTGTTGGATACCCTGGAAGGAACCTCCCCTATGTGTTGTAACACAAAACCAGGGGTAGAAGGAATGCTATAGCTCTTTCTAGGGTCCTATATCATTGGCAAGAAAGTCATAAGGGCCTCTTTCCTCCCTAATCACTCCTGTTACCCTAACCCCGTGTCCACATCCTATTAGCTTCTTTCCAAGTCCCCTCCCTAACCTTTTCCCTAAAAAAGTCTGTTAGCTGAGACCCTAACCCTCTTTGTCCGCTGGAGTCATCATGCAATAAACAAGATCCCTAAGAAAGACAAAAAGCCTCTTTTAAATTCCTTCATTTTTCTAATGTAGCACACTAGCTCCCTCAAAGTAAGTAACTAAGAGGGAGTTACAGGGTGTTACACCTATGTATGCCCAGGAAGGAAATAATAACCAGGTATGTAGGGTTGCAGTACAGGATGTGGCCAGAAATGTGTATTCTTTCACCATCTGTTGAAGCTGGTTGGGGCAGGGATCCTTATCTCGGTGGCACATACTATCTGCTAATGGGCCATCTTTAAGACCAGATGGGGCAGTCATCTTTATTCTTTCCTCAACCCATCTCCCTCCAGGAAGATATTATCTACTGTTGGGCCATGAAGTCCTACTGTATAACAGATAAAATTACATCATCCCATTGGGATGCTCCAGCCAGGGGGAGGAGCCAAGCCTTTCCTACCTAGATAAAAACTGAGATTTTGGACACCAAGATATCTTCTTTTTCCTGGATTCTGGAGGAAAGCCGAATCTTTCCCCATCATCCCTGGACCTTCAGAGGAAAACTGCACCCTTCTGCAGGAGCACTGCTTCAGCTGAACCACATCTGCCACTGCAGGAGGACTGTGGCCACCATTTAATCAGACTGCTACCAACACTGACTGATGAGGTGTCAGGTTGTATTCTGACTCTGTCAGTGTTTTGGATTGTTCTTTGTAATACTGTACTTCTATTTTAGTTTTTCTAGTAAAGAACTGTTATTCCTAATTCACATATCTTTGCCTGAGAGCCCCTTAATTTCAAATTTATAATAATTTGGGAGGAGGAGGTTTACATTCTCCATTTCAAAGGGAAGCTTCTGCCTTTATTAGCAGACACTTGTCCTTCAAACCAGGATACCAGGGCTGGAGGGGCCCTGCCTCTAGCCAGGGAGAGGCAAGGCCTGACAGGATCTCTTGGACAGTGTGGATCCGATGGCCTGGCACATCAGAGACCAGAAATACAGGGCATTAGTAGATACAGGTGCACAGTGTACCCTAATACCATCAGGACATTTAGGGTCAGAACCTGTTTCCATTGCTGGAGTGGCGGGAGGATCACAGCAATTGACTTTTAGAAGCTGAGGTGAGCCTGACTGGGAAGGAGTGGCAGAAACATCCTATTGTGACCAGCCCAGTGGCTCTGTGTATTTTGGGCATAGATTTCCTCTGGAATGGCTATTACAAAGACCCAAAGGGACTCAGATGGGCCTTTGGAATAGCTGCTGTAGAGGCAGAGGTCATTAAGCAGTTGAACACCTTGCCTGGACTATCAGAAAACCCATCTGCAGTGGAACTCCTGAAGGTAGAAGAGCAACAGGTACCAATTGCCACCTCGACAGTGCACCACCGGCAGTACCGGATGAATCAAGATGCTGTGATCCCCATCCACAAGATGATCCGTGAGCTGGAGAGCCAAGGAGTGTTCAGCAAAACCCATTAACCCTTCAACAGCCCCATCTGGCCTGTGTGCAAATCTGATGGAGAATGGAGATTGACTGTGGACTATCGTGCATTGAATGAAGTGACTCCACTGCTAAACGCTGCTGTGCCGGACATGCTGGAACTCCAGTATGAGCTGGAGTCCAAGGCAGCAAGGTGGTATGCCACCATTGACATTGCCAGTGCATTTTTCTCCATTCCTCTGGCAGCAGAGTGCAGGTCTCGGTTTGCTTTCACCTGGAGGGGCGTGCAGTACACCTGGAACCAACTGCCCCAAGTGTGGAAACACAGCCCCACCATCTGCCATGGACTGATCCAGGCTGCACTGAAAAAGGGTGAAGCTCCAGAACATTTGCAGTACACCGATGACCATTGTGTGGGGGAACACAGCAATGGAGGTATTTGAGAAGGGAGAGAAGATCATCCAAATTCTGCTGCTTCACCATTTAGAAGAGCAAAGTCAAAGGACCTGCTCGAGAGATCCAGTACCTCGGAGTGAAGTGGCAAGATGGACAGCATCAGAATCCCAATGATGTTATCAATAAGATCACTGCAATGTCACCACCAACAAGCAAGAAGGAAACACCAGCTTTCCTAGATGCCACATGCTTTTGGAGAATGCACATCCCTGAGTACAGCCAGATTGTGAGCCCTCTCTACCTGGTCACCCGCAAGAAGAATGATTTCCACTGGGGCACTGAGCAGCAGCAAGACTTCGCCCAGATCAAACAGGAGATGGGTCATGCAAGTAGCCCTTGGCCCAGTCAGGATGGGACCAGAGGTAAAGAATGTGCTCTACTCTGCAGCTGGGTACTATGGCCTGTCCTGGTGCCTTTGGCAGAAGGTGCCTTGTGAGACCCAAGGCTGACCCCTGGGATTCTGGAGCCGAAGTTACAAAGGATCTGAAGCCAATTACACTCTCACAGAGAAGGAAATCTTGGCTGCCTATGAAGGAGTTCAAGCTGCCTCAGAGGTAATTGGCACGGAAGCACAGCTTCTCCTGGCACCCCGACTGCCAGTGCTGGGGTGGATGTTCAAAGGAAAGGTTCCCTCTACCCACCACGCCACCGACGCCACATGGAGCAAGTGGATTGCCCTCATCACGCAGCGCGCCCGTATTGGCAACCCGAATCGCCCTGGAATTTTGGAGATAATTACAAACTGGTCAGAAGGTGAAGTTTTTGGTCTTGCTGAGGAAGAGGAGCAGAAACCAGTGACCTGGGCTGAAGAAGCCCCACCATACAACCAACTGCCAGCAGATGAAACATGTTATGCTCTTTTCACCGACGGCTCCTACTGCATTGTGGGGTTGAACCAGAAGTGGAAAGCAGCCGTATGGAGCCCCACACGACAGGCTGCACAAGCTACCAAAGGAGAAGGTGGATCAAATCAACTTGCTGAACTCAAAGCTGTTCAGCTGGCCTTGGACATTGCTGAGAGAGAGAAATGGCCTAAGCTCTACCTTTACACTGATTCCTGGATGGTAGCCAATGCTCTGTGGAGTTGGCTGGAAAGGTGGAAAAAGGTTAACTGGCAACATAGAGGAAAACCAAGCTGGGCTGCTGATGAGTGGAAAGACATTGTCACTCGGGTAGAAAAGCTACCTGTGAAAGTCCATCATGTGGATGCCCATGTTCCCAAGAGTCGGGCTAATGAAGAACATCGGCCCAACGAGCAGGTAGATCAGGCTGCACAGATAGAGGTGTCAAAGATAGACTTAGATTGGGAACACAAGGGAGAATTGTTCCTGGCTCGATGGGTCCACGATGCCTCAGGTCATTAGGGCAGAGATGCCACCTGTAAGTGGGCATGAGACCGAGGGGTGGATCTGACTGTTGGAGTCAGTGGGTCAGGGGTCTCTCTGAATTCTTCAGAGAGAAATCAGAGTACAGGAATTGAATTAAATCCTTTGGATGGATTGAAGTATATTAGGGCACTCACACATAAAGTAGACATTTAAGCGAATACACGGTCACAGTCACAGGACTTGAAGGGAAAACAGCAACCATCTGTCCCTTTGTGGTGCAGAAACCTCTCACGGTGTGGGGAAGAGACCTGCTGTCCTAGTATGGAGTGAGACTGGAAGTGGATTTTTGAAGGGGGCCATGACGACACTTGTCACCCTGTAGTTGTCCTGGAAAACTAACAATGCTCTCTGGGCGAGTCAATGGCCTCTGAAAAAGGAGAAATTGAGTGCCCTCAAAGAACTGGTCCAAAAACAACTGCAGAAAGGCCACATTAAAGAGACCAACAGTCCCTGGAATTCACCAGTGCTTGTCATATGCAAGAAAGCATCTGATTCCTGGAGGCTGCTGAAGGATCTCAGGAAAATCAATGAAGTGATGGAGGACATGGGACCTATGCAACTGGGACTGCCTTCTCTTTCAGCAATTCCAAGAGACTGGCCTCCTGTCATCATAGATTTAAAGGATATTTTTTCAATATTCCACTTCATCCGGAAGATGCTCCACGGTTTGTCTTTTCTGTTCTAAGCATCAACAGGCAGGAACCTCTGAGAGGCACCACTGGACTGTTCTGCCACAGGGAATGAAAAATTCACCGACCATCTGCCAACGGTTTGTGGCTCGAGCTCTGGCTCCTGCTCGGCAGAAGCACCCTCAAGCAATGATTCTACATTACATGGACGATTTACTTATTTTGGCTTCAACTCAAAAGGAGGTGAGAGAAGTTAGTGACAGTGTTGTCACAGCAGTTCAGGAAGCTGGACTTGAAACTTCTACTTAGAAGACTCAAGAAGTTTCACCATGGAAGTACCTTGGGTGAAGAATGACAACAGTCCATGAAACCTCAGAAGATTCAGCTTCAAACCAAAGTCAATACCTTGCAAGACCTGCAGCAACTTTTAGGAAAATTAACTGCATCAGAGCCACTTTGGGAATTACCAACAATTAACTTGTTCCAGTTTTTGATTTGCTCAGAGGGAACTGTGATATTACCTCTCCAAGATCTTTAACACTTGAAGCTCAAAAAGCCCTTGAGAAAGTTACTGAAGCCCTTCAATCGAGACAAGCTCATCAATGTGTACCATCACTGCCGTTTTTTCTTGCAATTCTGGGGAAAAACATGCAACTGTATGGACTTACATTTCAGTGGGATGTTTCCAAAAGTGACCTCTTGGTGATAACAGAATGCCTTATAGATCCCCAAAGTCAATATTTACCACCATGGAAATGTTGGCTCAGATTGTAATTAGAGCCAGGGAAAGGTTGTTAGCCATTTCAGGTTGGGATTTCACTATAATTTATTTGTCTTTAAGGAAAGAGTATTTTGATTGGGCTTTGCAAAAAATCAGAGGATTTTCAAATTGCATTGTTAAATTTGTCAGGTGTCTGTTCTATTCATTTTCCAGGTCATAAGCTGTTGCAAGCAAAATTAAGTTTTAAAGAAAAACCCATTTTAAGTGAAGTGCCCCTTGGGGCTGTCACTGTGTTTACTGATGGTTCAGGGAGAACACACAGATCAGTAATCACACGGCAGAAGAAGAAAACTAAGGAATGGAAGTCTGATATTCAGACAGTGGAAGGTTCAAATCAGGCTGTGGAACTGGCAACTGTTGTTAGAGCATTTCAGCTTTTCTCAGAACCTTTTAATTTGATCACAGATTCTGCATATGTAGCTAACTTAGTTCGAAGAATTCAGAGAGACCCCTGAATCACTGACTCCAACATCTGACCATGGACAGTATTTTTCAGGTTATCCACGACTGTGAGACGTTTGCTGCCATCAAGCAAGCCAAGCGGGTGAAGCCTCTGTGCTATGGAGGGCGATGGTCCAAATATAAGTACAGAGAGGCCTGGCAGATTGACTATATCACAGTGACTCAAACCCGCCAAGGCAAGCGCTACGTGCCGACCGTGGTGGAAGCCACCACTGGGTTGTTGGAGACCTACCCAGTGCCTCCTGCCACTGCTCAGAACACCATCCTGGGCCTTGAAAAGCAAGTTTGGAGGCATGGTATCCCTGAGAGAATTGAGTCAGACAAGATGACTCATTTCAAGGATAGCCTTATAAGCACCTGGGCTAGAGAACACGGCATTGAGTGGGTGTATCCTATCCCCTACCACGCACTAGCAGCTGGGAAAGTCAAACGGTGCAATGGTCTGCTTAAAACCACCTTAAAAGCATCTGGTGGGGGGACTTTCAAGAACTGGGGGATGAATTTACCAAAGACCACATGGTTAATGAACACCTGAGGTTCCACTAACTGAGCTGGCCCTGGCTAATCTGAGCCCTTGGGAACACCAGGTGGAGACAAGGTTCCAGTGGTACATGTGAAAGGTATGCTAGGAAAAACTGTTTGGGTGAATTCTGCCTCCAGCAAAGACAGTTCCATCTGTGGGGTTGTCTTCACTCAGAAACCAGGTTGCACGCGGTGGGTGATGAAAACGGATGGAGACACCCAATGCATACCCCAAGGAAACCTTGTTTTAGGGCGAACTACCCATGACATTATGCCTGTATTTGTACCTGCATGTATATATGTGTATTAATAAGGTACTGCATGTATGTATATAATTTAAAGGTAAATTTGGTGTAACATGTTGGAGTGGAAAAAAATGTGAGATGGATAATGTTGGGGCTGGTTTCTTCTTTCCTCTCTGCATGTGGAATTGTTTTCCCATTGACATGCTAAGAAGCACTGATGGCTAGATCCTTGACACAGAGCTGGGGGAGGGCAGGGGGGGAGCACCGCAAAATTTAGAAGCAGGAAAAGTGGCTGGAGGGGGCAGTTGCAGCCTCACTCTTGGCTCTCGGAGGAGGAAGGTTGCTGCTGCTACCACTAGTGTGCCAACGCCAGGAGCTGACTCTTCTGTTGTTGGACCCCGCAACGCTGCTAGAATGCCCTCTCACTGCAGTTTGCTATCTCCAAGCATCCTGTCGGAGCACCAGGACTGATGCTGCCCCAAAGGCTTGTAAGCTAAGTTTTTTCTGCATCCCCTTCCTATCTGGGACACCGCCGCCATAAAACCCAGCACCCTGCAGCTGCATGGGATCATCACACCTGCCCTGCTCACTGGGAATCTGCCTGCACTCCCTTCCAGTGATGACGGTAACTGCACAACAGGGGAAAAGTGTCTGTGGCTGAGAAGGTTGGGAAGTCGGTCATTATTCTGTTTGTTGTTAATTCCATAGTTGCTGTTGTTTTGTTTGTCTTGTTAGATATACTAGTAAAGATCTGTTAATCCTATCCCCCTGTCTTTCCCTGAGAGCATCTTAATTTCAAAATTATACTAATTCAGAGGGAGGGATTTATTGTCTTCATTTCATAGGAAGGCCCTGTTTTTCCTTAGGAGATCCCTGCCCTTCAAACCAGGACACACATTAACCCATGGAGTTGATCAAGGACAGCCAGTTAATCTGAGTTTTTTGATCTCAGTAAAGCTTTCCATCCTGCCTCTCCCAGGACCCTGGTGTGTCCCTTCCAACTCAGGCTATTCCATCATTCCACAATTATCACCCTAACAGATCTGGTGCTTTCACAAGACACTGCCTTTTAATCTTTGGGGGTTTTCACTCTGCCACACAACCCTGAAAATTTTGTCCGAGTCTCACTTCACTTGGATACAGGAGACATTTCTTCCTTGCAAAAAAGTCCTTCTGAACATTCAGCCTCCATCCCACCAAGGCCACAACACTCTTACCAAAACAGTTATCGATCCCAGGGGCTTGGACTCAGCTAGAAATCTGAGGGCTCCTGAACCCTTCCAGAGCATTCAAGGGCAGCTTTCCCTCGGGAATCCCTGCAGATTTGGGCAATCTGAGCAAGGGCTGTGCACTCTGATTCCCCTCACCCACCTCACAGCAGATGCTCCTGTTCTCCCAGCCTTGGCTTCCAGCAGACACCAGCAGCCGAGGGCCCCAGCTCAGGGGACACAGCACAGCAGCAGGGCACACGGCAGGGTGTGGAGAAGAAGATGGGAACCACTCGAGAATTCAGGAGGAAGAGCACCATGAAGGCCCAAAATCCTAAAGGAGAAGAGCAGCCAGTCAGGAGAAGGCAACCCATGAGCACGGCAGATTCATTGCAGGGAGCACTGGAGGCCAACCCTTCTCCTCCACTGGGGACAGCAGGACAGGAACAGCCACTGGCTCGAGAGAAGGGCAGTTCAGCAGCAGAGGAAAGCTGGGCGTGCTGGCAGAGCACAGCAGGGACTTTGGGCACCAAGTGCCCTCGGTGGGCACATGTCCAGCTGCTCCCTGGACAGCAGAGCCCCAGTGTGGGACAGCTGCTCAGGAAGGGAACTGCTGGCTCAGGGTCACTGCAGGAGCTTGTCCACTTGAGCCTTTTGCCCCAGCCCTGTCCTCTCCCAAATTCTCTCCCACTGGAGCAATGTCAGCGCCGGAGGCTGCCCTGGACAACATTAACTCCAGCCCAGCCACAGCCTGAACCTGCCCCCAGGCACCCTTGGCACTCCTTGCACAGCTTCCCATTGCTGCAGGAATAAGGGAAAAGCCCCAGCGACTGTGTCAGTGCCCGCAGAGAGGCACTAAGCACATTCAGGGCATAACTCGTGTTCCAATTCCTCCTTGGCAGCCCCTCATCCCCACGGAGCTGCCCTGCTCCCGAAGGAGCGGCTCGGGGGCCAGGAGCCCCCCGGCATCAGTGCCACGGCTCCTGCCATGCGGGGAGCGCAGCCATCCGGCCCCAGCTCTGAGCCCGGCCCCCTCCCAGCTCAGCCCCCGCAGCGCACACGGCTCCCCCGAGCTGCCCCAAAGCGGCTCCAGCAAAGGCGGCTTCCTGCAGCCCCCGCTCGGAGCAGACACCGCCCGCCCGCTGCCCTCAGAGCCCTCTTCTCCTGCCCGCCCATCTCCGCAGCCGTGGCAAACACACGCAACAGGAGGCAGGAGAGCAACAAGATCCCGCTCGCTGCTGCTCCCGGCTCCCAGCCCACAGCTCATCCCCCAGGGCCCGACCTTGTCCGTGCGTGTCCCGCAGCTCCTGCGATGGGACAAGTCCAGCACAGCCCCTCTTTATGTAGTCCTGGCTCTCCTGTGGGTGCGGCTTCACCCATTTCAGAGGAAGCGGGGTAATTCCTGGGAAAGGCATTTTACTGCAGTACAGTGTGAAAGTGGAACAACTCTTTTGGAGTCAGATTATCAAATTATGGTCCTAGTTTCACTCCAGTTCTGATTCAGGTGGCTCACAGGAAGCAATTTCCCTAAAGACCTCTAACCCTTAATTATTCTGCTGATTGCTGGTAATAATGTTGGACACTGTGTCAGTTGGATATGCATACCTGTAAAGAAAGCATTACAGGGACTTTGGACAAGGGCTTGGAGGAAGAGGATAATGGTGAATGGCTTCCCAGTGCCCTCTCGCAGGGGTAGATGAGATATTGGAACGGAATTGTTTCCTGTGAGGTTTGTGAGAATGGAATTTCCAGAGAATTAGTGGCTGCCCCATTCCAGGAAAGGGACGCCTTCCACTGTCCCAGGTTGCTCCAAGCACCGTCCAACCTGGCCTTCCTTGGACACCTCTCCAGCAGAGAAAGCAAAGCAGGAACAGTGCCTGGCTGCAGCTTTCTTGGCAGGGGACATCCCACACCTGACAGTAACAGAGCACTGGGAGTTGGCAGAGGACATTCAACACCCAACCAGAGCAGGATGCCTGGATTGCTTTTCCCTTGGGATGTGGATACATAAATCCTACTCCACAGCCTCCAAACAAGCATTGGAGTTTGGATATGGAGACCTCCAGCCTGCCAGGACCAGCCACCCCCTGCCCCAGGCTGACAAGTCACAAGTGCTGGAGCAGACACAGGTGGCATTTGTCCGGCCTCAGGGGGAGCCTCAGCCCCTGCCAGGCAGGGCTGGGACACATCAGCTGCAGAGCATGGATTTGGTCCCTCCCTGCCCAGGTTAGCTTAGCCTGGCTCCAGAGGGATATTTCCTACACCCAAAGAATTCCCTTCTGCAGGAGTGTTCCAGGCACAGAATCCTAGGAACACTGATGTTAGAAATGCTCTCCCAGACCATGGAGTCCAAACTGTGCCTGATCCTCACCTTGTCCCCAGCCCAGAGCCCTGAGTGCCACATCCAGGTGACACCCCCAGGGATGGGCACTCCAAAGCTCCCTGGGCAGCCCCTGCCAAGGCCTGAGCACCCTTTCCATGGAGAAATTGCTGCTGCTGTCCAACCTGAGCCTGCCCCGGCCCAGCCTGAGCCCATTTCCCCTTGTCCTGTCCCTGTTCTCTGGGAGCGGAGCCTGACTCCCCACATCCTCTTTTCTTTCCCTCTGACAACGTACCGAAATCATTCAGTCAGTTTATCACCTCTAAAATAGTCTTTCTCCAATTTACTTAACGCAAGGTGTATCGCTTGCCGTGCCATGGAGACTTCTCCCAAAAAACCAGTTCTCTCGTGGCTTTTAATTGCCACAAACAGCTGCTGCCTGGAAATCTGCAATTGTGAAGTCCCTCTCCATGTCCTGCAGCATTCCCACAGCTGTGTTCATGGGCCATGTCAAACTTACAGGGTACTATTTTAAGGATGAGCTGTTCAAAAGCAGAGGTTCTCTTCATCTATCTCTGAGATCATCTCCATTTCTGGGAACAGAGATTTTCTTCTTCTTCCCTTGGAGCAAAGGGTCTTCATCACTCTTCTTTCTTTCTGTTCAAACTTCTTATGGGATCATAGCTATTTCAACATCTGCTTGCTTAGTACTGGTGCTGCTGCTCATGGCTGTGGTTAGAACGCTTCATCCCCCCAAAATGCATTCCATGAGTTACAGGGAATAAAAGAGTTTGATGTATGGATCATATCTTCATTGTAGCTTGCAGGAGAATTCAGGAGGGGCCCGGTGAGAAGCAGTGGTGGTTGCTCTGGCTACATGGCTGTTTTCTGGCTTTTGGTGCATTCAATTCCAGCTGTGGGCTAATGGTCTTCCATCCTCCTGTCTACCCATACCCGACTGAAGGGGCCAAGGCAGAGGAGCCTGTCCTGGCCCGTACCAGCCAGAGGGCCCAGTGGTTTCTGGTTAAACTCAGCAGCAGCAGCATTTCAGCCGTGCCTTGGGCCCGCCTGGCCACGCTGGGGTTGGGGAGAGCCCAGCCTGGCCAGCACTGCAGCAGAGGCAGGGTCCAGGCCTGCCAGGATGGGGTCCAGAGGGCTTCCTCCAGAGGGGCCCAGCCCCATGGCCCAAAGAGTCCAGACCCTACTACCTGTATTGAGGCTG
Source organism: Oenanthe melanoleuca (assembly GCF_029582105.1). NCBI lineage: Eukaryota > Metazoa > Chordata > Aves > Passeriformes > Muscicapidae > Oenanthe > Oenanthe melanoleuca. The sequence continues at coordinate 987,546 of NC_079336.1, forward strand.
TAAGGGAAAGAAAGATTCCCGGGGCATTTTGGTCTTTACATGTGTGTTCACAAAGGTGCATCTAACTTTTTCATTGGTGTAACATTGTGTCAGTATTAAAAAGTCAGCCACTGATTGGTTTTTGTCAGGTCTAAAGGAAGCTGCCAAGGTCCTTACAGGGAATTACTTCCATAACTGATTCCTTTCCTTCCTTACCAAAAAATAAATTAATACAAACCTGTACAGTCTCTTTCTGCAGGCAGCAACTGGCAGAACGAGAGGACATGGTCTTCAGCTGTGCCAAGGGAAATATGGGTTGGATATTAGGAAAAAAGTTTTTTACTGAAAGAGTAAAGTACTGTAACTGTCTGCCTGGGGAGGTGATGGAGTCACCATCCCTGGATGTGTTTAAAAAAAGACTGGATGTGGCACTCATGGTTTAGTTGAGGTGTTAGGTCTGGGTTGGATTCGATGACCTTAAAGGTCTCTTCCAACCCAATGATTCTGTCATTCTGTGATTCTGTGATTCAGAGGAGTCCCTCAACTTTATTTGAATAAAAGCAGAGAGTCCTGTGTGGCACTTACCTGGCTGGGTTTTCTCTCTCAGCATTTCCTTTTATCCTAACTCCTGGCCACATGTTGCCCTCTTCCTTTCCCCATTGCCCTCTTCCTTTCTCCGTTGGCGGAGACGCCAGGAAGGTGCAGCCTTCCCGAACCTTCTACTACATTTTCCGCCTTGAACCTACTATTTTACTCTGTAGTTCAGAAGTTCAGCCTTGTGCAGGCCCTTGTCTGTTTCAGAAGCCAAAATGTCTTGGCTCTGCAACAAACCTGCTGCCCAAAGTTAGCAGAGGCATTAGGACCCATTTCAAAGACATGAACACCCATACCTTCACCCATCAAATGATTTGTAAAGACATTAGCACACATCTTTCCCCTCAATCCCTTCTTTTTTCTCAATTTGTCTTTACAAACTGTGGGGGTGCATGCCCTCATAACTTTACCATAGTTTGTTTGGGACACAAACTCTAGTTACTATTAACTTAATCCTTTTAAACATTCTAGAACATTTGTAATATCCCCACCCCACTTTTCTACATCTGGTCCCTGCACCAGGTGTGGCAAGTTGTGTTGGTTTTGCAAAGCTGGAAGGCCACACATGGGTGGCTTCTATAAAAAACTGCTGGAAGCTTCCACCATGTCCAGCAGAGCCAATCCCTGATGGCTCTGAAGATGAGCATGCTGCTGGCCAGAGCTGGGCCCTTTAGAGAGGTTGGTTACACCTCTATGATAACAAGTTTAAGAAGACAAACAAAAGAAAATGGGATACATGCATTTTTCTCTAGCCAGAGAGGAGGAGAGAATATGTGAGGGAAAACAGCATGGTGACACCAAGGTCCGTGAAGAAGGAGGGGGAGAAGGTGCTCCAGGAACCAGAGCCAGAATTCCTCTGCAGGCTGCAGTGAAGCAGCTGTGCCCCTGCAGCCCATGGGGATCCAGAGGGGGTGCAGAGATCCACCCACAGCCCATGGGGATCCATGGGGAATGCTGAGATCCACTCACAGCCCATGGGGATCCATGGGGGATGCTGAGATCCACTCACAACCCATAAGGGTCCACAGGAGGTGCAGAGATCCACCCATAGCCTATGGGATCCATGGGGGATGCTGAGATCCACTCACAACCCATAAGGGTCCACAGGAGGTGCAGAGATCCACCCATAGCCTATGGGATCCATGGGGGATGCTGAGATCCACTCACAGCCCATGGGATGCATGGGGGATGCTGAGATCCACTCACAACCCATAAGGGTCCACAGGAGGTGCAGAGATCCACCCACAGCCCATGGGGATCCACAGGGGGTGCAGAGATCCACTCACAGCCCATGAGGATCCATGGGGATGCTGAGATCCACCCACAGCCCATGGGGATCCATGGGGATGCAGAGATCCACCCACAGCCCATGGGGATCCATGGGGAATGCTGAGATCCACCCGCAGGCTGTGGGGGAGCTGCTCACGCTGGTGCAAGGGGATGCCTGGAGGCTGTGGCCCAGTGGAAGACCCGGAAGAGACAGGGAGCCCCTGCTTCTGAATCCTAAGTGGTAGGTAACAAAAGGTTATCCACAAGTAATATTGAAACACGATGCATAGGTTAAGCAAACAAGATAGCAGAGCAAACAAGATAGCAGAGCAAACAAGATATTGAAGGAAGCAAGATAGCAGGTCAAGGGAGATAACATGCATCATGAGCAAGATAGCAAGTTTCAATGGAACTTGCCAACAGCAACTTGCCAAAATTAGCTGAAAACAAGTTAGACTGAAAATGAAGCACCAGGCGTGCTCTGATGATGCCTGGAAAGGCTGACCTGGAACAGAAACTAGACAGAGCAGAAGAGATAAAATAGGAATTTATTGAAAGGATCCACCTTGGGCAGTGCAAGAGCTGGGCCAGGGCTACACCCAAATCAAATCCAAGATGGATTCTGGTCACCAGTTTTTACACTTTTATAAGTTTGGGTTCATCTACATATTGGTGTCAATTGTCCAACCACAGCCCCAGGTCCTTAAGTCTCAGCCCCCTGGCTTGCCCCCTTTCCCTCGCTGTTGTTTCTGCTTTTTGGGTACTGGTTATCCTTAAGTGTCTAGCTAGACATGGATTGTTTTGTCTAACTCCCCTGTGAAAAGAACTTACAGCTAACATGAAGTTTCAGAGTTACGCACTAAGCAGCAGAGATTCTGAAAAATATAAAAGCTAAAATCCAAGGTATCAGTGAAGATAGAGGTGAAAGGATCAAAGGAAAACTACAGGAGTGCTCAAAAAACCACCAGAAGACTGACAACCCCCACAGAAGGAACTAATGCATGCGCGAAAGCAACAAACTGTTGTAAAATCATGACCCAGCTTTATGCAAATATGAATATGCTAACCATTTGCTGTAATTGTGACATTGAGGGGAAGAACTTTTGAAATGGAACTGTAGGCTAAAGAAGGTTGAGGGAGTTTTGGTGGAGAGATCCCCCTTACACCCAGTGCTAAATGAACCAATGCCTGCTCTGTAGCTGTTTGGCTATGGACTTTTATTTGCTTGCCCAGGTGTGGGCTTCACAAGCAATGATAGAAAATCCAGGTACCAGTTTTCTCCAGGATCTTGAAGTGCCCATTAACTACTGTAATTTTTTCTGAGCTAATCATGACTCCACATGCATGATTCCACCATTCAGACTGAATGAATTCTTAATTCTTAAATTCTGAATTCTTCAGACTGAAGACATTGGTGTGGAGCAGCTTCGGGGCCAGACTGGGAGGGCTGTGGAGAGCAGGGAACTGAGGTGCCATAGACAGGGAGCAGCTGCTGCTTTCCCAGCTGTGCTGTGAGGTGGACATGCTCCTCCTCATCCTGGAAGAGCTCCAGGAGCAACGGAGCCCCAGGAACCCTCCCCTGTCTGTGACAGACACCAGAGGGCCCAACAAGGGAGTCCCTGCTTTTATAAATTCACAAGAAATTATGGTATCTCCAGTGATTATTTATTAATAGAAAAAGCAGCAGGCAAACAGTGCTGGGTGTGCCGGGGAGTCACCAGCGACACACACTGCTCAGCATTAGTTCCACCTTTTTATTCAGTCTGCATTTCGTTTTCCTGGTGTATCCTGCTCCTTCTTTTGTTTCCTTGATTCCATATCGATGGTTGTCTTCTGCGCAGGCTTTGGCTGTTGCTAGGGGGTCGTTTGCCCTCTTTCGGTGGTCTTTTGGATGAAGGCTCATCATCTTCCTCAGTGTCTTTTTGCTGACCTTTCTGCATGTGTATTTATCAGCTGTTTATATAACTACAGTCATTTGCTTAATATACTTTTCACAATTTATTTTCATTCTGTGCAAGCAAATATAACCACAAGTTCCTTATTTTTATGCAAGCAGACAAAACCACAAGTAAACCACAAATCTTCTTAAGCAAACATTTCTCCTAAGCAAGCATTTCTACAATTTACCTTTTGTTCCATGTCTTATTTGATTTTCTTAAAATTGATTTTTATAATCATCCCAAGCAGTTATTCCACTCATCATACAACATTCACATGGCCTTATTTTTACTATCACTTTGTTACACGATTCACACATATATTTTTCACACCTGCACAGCTGCCCCCCTGGCCCAGGGTGTCCTAGGGTAACTATTTAATCCTTGCATCCTCAATCACCTATTCTGCTAATGCTACATATTAAGTTCTGTGACTTCAAAACTAGTTATGAGAGGGAAGAGAGAGAGAAGCGTAAAATTTGTTATCAGAAACAATACTTGCTCCCCCATATCCTTCTCACAGACAGTATTGTTGTCTGTAGTAGACAACAAGAGAGAGTTCTCCTTTGCTTTTCAGTTAGCTTTTTGCTGGATGAAGCAAAAAAGTTCCTTAGACTATAGTTTTTTTTGGAGTGTGTGAAACACAGACCTCTCTGAATTCTTCAGAGAGAGATCACAGTGCAGGATTTGAAGTAAAACTTTTGGATGGATTGAAGTATATTAAGCCAATCATACATGAAATAGAGGTGTAAGTTTAAGTTTTAGGTAGGTAAGTAAGTAAGTTTAAATAAGTAATAAGAATACGTTTTAAGCGCCTTGAAAAGTAAAAGTCCTCGATGTCAGTGTAGAAATCAAGTCTAAAAAAAAGTCTCAGTGAGAGCTCAAAAACATAGACCTAGATATCAGTGTAAAAAACAAATCTCAAAAAGAAGTCTCAGTGAGAGCTCCAAAACATAATTTTAGGCATAATAAAAATATAGTAAGAATATTGCTTACATTTTTCAGATAGAACAGAATATGCAGATATTATACAAAAACGTTCATAATAAACAAAAACTAGAATTCTAATAGGTTTTGAAGAAATGCTTCAGATTAGTGTTTTTAGCTCATTGGGCAGTTTATAAATAAGAATCTGTATTGCAGTGAGAGTTCTCTCTCTTTCTCCTTTCACCACCACCATCATCACTACCACCACATGAAGAAGAAGAGGAAGAAAAAGAAGAAAAGAACAAAAGAAGGAAAGACAGGGGAGCATCTTCCTCTCGAGACTGTACCAGCCCGCAGCCTCTGCCTCTGCTCAGACTCTGTACTAGGCTGCAACTTCGGCCCTCCCGGGGCCTTGCCCCAGGGGCTGCTTCTGCTTCTAATTACAACTTTACTTCTATTTAGGACTCGATACTGAAAGCTTCTTACATGGATTTTAACACTTGGGACTCTTTGCCTTTTGAGACCGATGTGCCTTTACAATAAACAACTTCATAGCAACTAACAACTACTCAGCTTTTTTAAAGAGAACAACAATCCCAATAGTTTTTTTCCTTTTTTTTTTAAATTGTTTAAACCTACTGTGCACTAAAATCTCAGAAGAGCACCTAGAGCTCACACTTATTGCCCACTGGGGCCTTGCCTAGACCACAGCAGTTTCCAAGGCCAAAAAGGCTGGTAACAAACTGAGTGAGCCAAGCTACCACCCACAAAAGGGACTTTTCTGAATTTGTCATCTCTTCAGAGCAGCGAAATGTTTTGTTACTTAGTATTGTTCATTTGTCCTGCTAAAGAGTGCTTTGCTTGTTAAATAAACAATTAGTTTCCACTTCTTTCCAAAAAAAATCTTTTGCCAAACCAGTTGGGAGAGGGGCTACTTAAGTCTTCTTTTCTGAAAGGGCCCCTTTAGAAGTTTTCTCCCAAATTTACTCTAAAACAAGACACAGGGCAAAGGGAGAGGCAGCACCAATTCATGCCCAGGAAGCAGCAGGACAGAGCAGAGAAGGACAAAAGTGGCCAGTGCCGAGTGCGTTCCCCACTTTATTGGGTTTTACATGGCCTGGTTTTAGGTAGCAAGGGAGCCACAGAGGTAGTTTCTGTGAGAAGCTGCTGGAAGCTTCCACCACATCCAACAGAGCCAGTCTCTGATGGCTCTGAAGATGGACACGCTGTGGCCCAGTTTCAGAGGCTGGTAATGCCTCTGTGATGACATATTTCAGAAGAAAATCAAAACAGCACAAGCGTGGTTTTTTCCAGGGTTTTTCCCCAGCTGCCACTGCTGGGGCCATCCCAGCACAGTGCTCAACGATGCATCACCTCTGCTGCCACTATTTTGGCCTGGACTGTGATGAGCTTTGTCTTCCTGGCCTTAGCCAGCCACACCGTGGGCAGAAGGGCAGGGGAAGCGCCAGCAACCGCCACCACCCATGCAGAGGCAGCAGGGGCCATGTGGCCAGCAGTAGAAATAATGGTGAGCGATTGCCCTATGCAGAACCCGAATGAAATCAAATCTCTCGGTGCTGCGGGATACTGCAAGAATCTTTGAATTAGTGGAGCTTGTTGGCAGTGGTACCTACGTGTAAGGAAAATTAATCCACAAACACCAGAGGTTTATGTCCAAAAAGGAGACAGAGGAGTCCTTTTTGCTTTATTCGAATAAAAGGAGAGGCCATGGGGCATTCCCCTGGGATCTCTCCAATTTTTGGAGGACGCAGCCTCCCTTTTTATCCTAATTTCCCGGCCGCTTTTCCCTCTCTCTTTCCCCATTGGCTGAGGTACTCGAGAGGCACAGACTTCCCGGAACGCCTGACACCTGACATTCCCCTCTAATGTATAACCCTCCCTTTTAATTTTTAATTCTTGTAGAATTCATAGTTTCCCCCCCTGTTGCTTCTTTCATCTTCTGTTACCCGATTTCATTTACCAGCAAACCTACAGTTTGTTTGCAAAGGCAAATCTCTTTTTCCATTCACCAATCAGTGTAATCCCTCCCATTGTTTCTTTTATCTCTAGGTGCTAACTTTATCTACCAACAGATTTACAATTTATTTGTAAAGACAAATGTAACATTCCTCTCAATCCCTCCTCTTCTATTTTTAGTAATTGTCTTTACAAACTTTAGCTATCATTGTCTTAATTTCTTGTTCTTGTGTCTTTTTTGGTTTTGCAATTATTTGCAATGACATCAATTTCTGTCCTTTCATAGCCATCTGTGGGTCAGTAGGCATGGCTATAACCTGCATTCCCTTGATCACATGTTGAATAAGTTGTATTAAGCAAGGGATCATGCATGGTAAAAAGATTAGAATTGCTACAGCACATAAGAGAAAAAAAGCAATTGTTTTAACCCACAGTTTACCAGGTAGGCACGAAAACATGTCCCATTCCCATTCTTTCCATGTTTGGACCGGTACATGAGCTAACTTACTTATTCTTTTTGCTGTTTGTTTCACTACTTTTCTATTGTCATTTATTTGCAAACAGCAGTTTGAGTCATTTAGTTTGCCACACATGCCCCCTTCTTCTGCTAATAAATAGTTCAATACCATCTGGTGTTGAAATATTGCATTTCTCATCTGAGTAGACTGGTCGGCAAAAAGGTTAAGAGCTGTAGCTGTCTGCTTACTTACTAATTTAAAGACAGCTTGCAACTTAACTATTTGATTTAAATTATAAATGGGTTCTCTGGCACCTGATATTAATTCATTAGGATTTTAAGTGGCTGGTCCATAGTGTTGTATGGTTTGTTCAGGTGGCCACTCATTATCACCCACTTTTGGATGCTACCCCCAGCCAGGGATACATCAATTGACCGCTTTTCCCTAATTAGATTATCATATACCTTGATTTCTAATTGGTTTCCCTGAACCTGTGGTAGCAGAAAGAACAGAGGTCTGATATACCCCACATAACACATCCCCAACCAGTTTGGGGGTAACCTGCGATAGGCATGTTGGCCACAAATCCAGTAATGCCCCTTTAAAGCCCAGCTCCTGTTGGCAAAGAGACCTTCCCAATTTTCATGATCCACTGGGGGGTCAAAATAGAGCTTGCTTCCTGGGCCTAGTGGTCCCCCAACAATAGTTGCCCCACCATAGGAACCACAGTATTTGCACTTCCACACTCCACATGAGGTTTCCAGCTGCAGTTACATCCCAGATCTGTCTTATTAGATTTGGATCAGAACCTGCTTAAAAGAGTTCGAGTTCCATTCCAGTGTTGCCAGTTCCACTGATAAAGTCCAGTCACAAACACTTTTTCCCACGGATATGCTTCCTGTTCTATTTAGACAATAAGTGCCTCTTTCAGAAGAATGAAGCCGCCATGGAATTATTTTTTTATCCCAAAATTCTGTTCCATTATGGACCTCACTCAGGGTGCTAACCCACCATTTAGGTTCGACTGGGCTGGCCACCCAAGGCCAGTTTTCAGATTCTCCTGGCTCCCCACAGACCCTGCAATTGCTAAGGTTAAAGGTTTTTTGCTGCTTCTTCTCTTAAAGTTATAAACTTATTTTTTCCTATTCCTGGCCCCACCCTAACTGACAGTATAAAGGTAAGATTATTAAGAGAAATATTCTGATGGTGTTATGTAATTCCCTAACTTAATTTTTACTTTCACGTTGTCTTTTGCACCTGTGGTGAGTGAAGGCACAGAAACAGCTTAGCACAAAGAAAACAGTGACAGCAAAGGGCTGGCCCCCAGCCAGACTGGAGATCCGAGAGGAGGGATGCCCACACAAACTTTCAGCAGGCAGTCTGTGGGTGAGCACACGAGGCTTCCCTCGAAGTCAACACACTTGCTACTGCTCCAGTCCGCCCCTGCGGAGTGTCAGTCGTGGCTTCCCGTCCCTCTCCTCCAGCTGAGATGTCCAAATCTCTGGGGCCTCAGGGACCTTGACCTGAGTGTGATGGGTCCACTCATGTTCAGCTGTCTTGATGGCTGTTTCTGTGGTCAGCAACACCTGGAACGGTCCACGCCACTTCACCACCAGCGGTGCTTCTTTCCACTCCTTAACTAGGATCCTATCTCCTGGCTGGATGTTGTGAACAGCAAAGTCCAAAGGCAGGGTCTGTGCTAGCTGAGCCTCCTGTCAAAGAGATTTCACAACAGACAGCATCCAAGCCACACAATGTCTCAAATACACATTAGTTATCTCTACCCCCCCCCCCACTAGGCTGAGAATTACAAGGGTAAGGAATTCTAAACATTAATTCAAAGGGAGATAATTGAATATCTTTCCTGCATCTGGCCCTTATTCTTGCCAAAGCCAGGGGCAGGAGCCGTACCCACGGCATCTTGGTTTTTATCACCAGCTTCAGAAGGTGTTTATTTTTCCATTCATTCTTTTAACCCGACCCGAACTCTGGGGGTGCCAGGGGGTATGCAGGTTCCATTGTATCCCTAAAGCACTCATAACTTCTTGAATATTTTTTTTTTTTCTGTAAAATGAGTTCCCCTGAGTCTCTTGCTTCCACAATTCCATATTTTGGAATTGTTTGTTCCAAAAATACTTTAACAACTGATCCTGTAGTTGCTGAAAAAGTAGGGAATGCTTCTGGCCACCCTGTTAATTGACATACTATCACCAGAAAATATTTAAACCTTGCCACTCGGGGCACTTTAGTAAAATCCACCTGACATCTCTGGAAAGGACGTACAGCCCAAGGCCTCCCTCCCCTGGCAAGTTTCCTTGTAATTTTGTTATTGGTTTTAGCACAAGTCAAACAACCCTCAATAGCTCCTTTTGCCAAGCCAAAAAGACCCACAGCAGCATACATTTTTAGGAAGACTTCTGCCAGCCCTCGAGAGCCCCAATGACTCCATGAAGTTGTTTTAACAATTGTAAGGCCAGAGCTTTTGGGATCCACTGCCTCCCATCCCTTGTAAACCAATTATTTCCTCTTTCTTCTGCCCCACTTTTTAAATTATCTTAAGTTCCTCTGGTGGGAAAGACAGTTTTTCTGACAGCGGTGCAGTTACTGGGAGTAAGGGGAGGATTTTAGAGATTTCTGGCAACAATGCGGCTTTCCGAGCTTCTTTATCCGCCAGTCGGTTTTCTATTGCCTCCTCTGAGTACCCTGCCTGATGCCCCTTAATGTGGATTATTGCCACCCTTTTTGGTAAATTCACCACCTCTAATAGGTGAGAGACTAAGTTCTCATGGGCTAACATCTTTCCCCTACAATTTAATAAACCTCGTTCTTCCCACAGTTTCCCGAATGCATATATCACCCCATATGCATATTTAGAATCAGTAAAAATATTCACCGTCTTATCCCGGTATAACTCACAGGCTCTGATCAGCGCATACAGCTCAGCTGTCTGGGCTGACCAGGTGGGGGTAACCTCCCCCCTTCCTTTAATTGTTTCCCACTCATGATAGAATATCCTGTAAAACGCTTCCCGTTTATCACTCTTGACGACCCATCAGTGAACACATTCTCTCCCTCAGGCCAGGGACTATCTCTCAAATCTTTCCTAGCTCTAGTTTGAAGATCTATAGCCTGGATACAATCACGGCTTTTCTCCTGTCTCCCCCTTGGCCATTTAAACAGGAGGCTGGATAAAAATTTTCCCCATTTTTAAATTCTAAATCTTCCTGTTCCATTAAACAAGATTCATACTGTAATAATCGAGCGCTTGTCATCCACTTAGAGGCTCTCTCAGTTAACAAAGCTTTAATTTGATGTGAAACCTTTACGATCAGATACCTTCCCCTTGTCAGCTTTCCCGCCTCAGCCACCATCAGAGCTGTGGCTGCACAGTTCTGTAGACAGTGGGGCCAGCCTCTGGCCACTGGGTCTAACCATTTAGAGAAATAGGCGACAGGTCTTTGTGTCCCTCCATGTTCTTGTACCAAAATTCCTTTAGCATGTCCCAGTTTAACATCCACATGTAGTTGAAATTCTTTTTCTACATCTGGAAGAGCTAAGACTGGGGCATTAACTAATTTGTCTTTTAATTTTCTGAAGCTTTGCTCTACTTCCGGTGTCCATACCATTAGGACTGTTTTGGGTTAAGAAGTTATATAAAGGTCTAGCTATGACAGAAAAATCCTCGATCCAGGCTCTACAGTACCCAACCAACCCTAAAAATTGCCGTAGCTCCTTTTTAGTTTGGGGAAATGGTATTTGCAAAATCCCTATTATTCTTTCTGGATCAATACATCGTAACCCCTCAGTCAGAATGTGTCCCAAATATTTGACCTTTTTTCTACTAACTGAGCTTTTTTTTTTTTTTTTTTTTTTTTGGCAAGGAAATTAAGCAGTTTTACAGTAGCCTCTTTAACCACCTTTTCTTGCTCTCCCAATAACAGCAAATTATCTACATACTGCAACAGCTTAACTCCTGAGGGTGGAGTAAACTCTCTTAACATTTTCTGCAAAGCTTGTCCAAACAAAACCGGTGACTCTGTATTTCCCTGGGGAAGGACTGTCCATATCAACTGTTGTTTTATCATCTTCCCTCCTTCCTCCTGTTCCCATTTAAAGGCAAAATACTGTTTACTATCTTCTGTAATCGGACACTCCCAGAAAGCATCCTTCAAATCCAGTACAGAATAATACCGATGTGAAGAAGGGATCTGATTTAGGATTGTATATGGATCCGGAACTGTGGGATGCCTGGGTTTGACAATTTCAGTTATTATTCTTAAATTTTGCGCCATTTTATATGTTCCATCTGGTTTCTTAACCGGCAGGATAGGGGTATTATAAGGAGACATACATGGCTCCAATAGACCTGCTTTTAGAAGGGACTCAATAACAGGCTGTAACCCCTTCTTTCCCTCCCTTGAAATAGGATATTGCTTTTTAGACACCACTTGTCCCGGTTACTTTAAAGTAATTTGGAGAGGTTTTATATCTAGTTTTCCATATTTCCCTGGGGCTGCCCACACTTCCAGATTAATTTCAGTATAAGCTTTCTCAGATATTTTACACAAAAATACTACAGTTTTGGACTCCGTGTCACTTCTTACACTACTAATTTGCATTCCCATTCTAGCCATCAGATCTCTTCCCAGTAAATTACAATCACAATTAAGAACAGGAATTCATGCAGTTCAAACATGTCCCCCACATCGATTAACAGTGGTTGAATAAAATACACTCGCTCATCCTTTCCGCTCACTTCTTGAATAACCACAGATCTTTTTGACAATTTTCTCCCCCTAGGTATAAAATTTAAGGTGGATCGAGAGGCCCCTGCCACACCTCCTCTTTATTCAGACTCACCTTAAAAGTTATCAAGGGCTCCTGAATGGTGGGTCCTTGATATAATAGGAGCCCCTGACACCCCTAACAATCCATTTCCATTATCCTCTGGACTTCCTCCTCCTGAGGGTCCAGCTGTTTCTGCGGACACTCATTTTTCCAATGCCCTTCTGCCCTGCAGATAGCACACTGGTTCCTCCCCAGCCGCGGTTTGGGTTGGCTTTCCCCTGCCGAAGAGGGGATGCCTCTGCCACTTCCCTGTGGCCGACCCCGTCCCCTCTGTCCCGGGGGACCCCTTGGACCCTGTGGTTTATTCCTCTGGGGCTGCAAAAACTCTGCCATCATCTTTTCCTTAGCCTTTGCCTTTTTCTCATCCCTTCTCACATATATCTGCTGTGCTTTTCTAACCAATTCTTTCCGAGGCTTATTTTGCCACTTTTCATCTTTTTGTACTCCTTTTCTTATATTAGGCCAAGCCTTAGTAACAAATTGCACTTTCAGCAATGTGTCAAAGGCTGGCCCCTCAGGATCCATCCCCCCATGTTTCCTCAAGGCATCCCTAATCCTCTCCAACCAATGAGAGGGACTTTTCTGTTTCTCCTCTTCTAACGACATAGCCTTAGATACGTTGTAAGCTTTGGGAGCAGCTGACTTGATTGCCCTGATTAGATAAGCACGGTAATCACGGAGGCGAGCCAAACTAGCCTGGTTATTTGGGTCCCACTGGGGGTCCGCCTGGGGGATAGCATCATTCACCGTAGGTGCATTGGGTCCAGCCCCACCGCTGCCCGCGGACGCCCATCCCCTCACAGCTGCTGAGCCCCCCGCAAAACCATTAGTCTCCCGGATGACCCAAACAAAACTCCCAAAAGAAAATCCCAATCCTTCCACGTATAATCCGCATTTCCCAAATATTCCTTTATTTTTGTTCTCCTTATCTTTATCACACACCCTATACCAGAGCCTGTGCCTGTCCTGTCACAGTCCAAACACTTCTCCCCCACCAGTGCTCCCAGCAAGCACGGCCCGCAGCATCACAGGCGGCTGGGAGTCCCGCAGCCTCACGGGGGCCAGCAGACACTGCCGGCCCTGACCGGGGGTGGTGGGGTCAGGCACAGCAGACCCACAGTCCCCAGCCCGTGTTCTCGGTCCCACAGCTCTGTGCCCGGCCCTGCCGCTCATTGCCTCATCCATATCTATCACAAACTCCTCTTCAATTCTGTTCCAACGCACAAACACTCTCCATCCAGCCGCCGCTGTCGAGACCCTCTCTTGACTCCCGTTTTTGCCCCTCAGGCCATGGACTATCAAGACCCCTTCTCGATTTCCCTTAATGCCCCCCCAGGGCATCTATATAACATGGCCTTAATAAGCCCTTTTGACAACTTATACTCTGGCCACACAAAATAACAATATTTTACCATAATTTTCATAGTTACCTCTGAGTGAATATACAATCTGTCCCAAGACCCCAGCACTTTCCCCAAGGGACTCTCCGAGGGCCCTTTCCCGGCTTCACCCTTCCAACCCTCCATGGGTGTCCTGTTTCACCTGTGCAACCAACCCTCCATGGACGCCCTCCCAGGTGTACCTGTGCTGCCCTCCATGGCTGCCCTCCCAGGTGTACCTGTGCTGCCCTCCATGGGCGCCCTCCCAGGTTTGCTCCCCGAGGATCCCATTTTACTCACCGGTGAGATTTTCACTGGTCCTTCCCTGTGGACTCTTCACGGACCCCTGGTCCACCACTCGTCTGTCTCCTGGACAGTCTCGGGAACCCAATCAATCGCCCGGGGCCAGCTGGCACCCAGGGGAGCTGATCACCGAAACTGGGTGAGGCGCGCCTTCAGCTCCACCCGCTGCCTGCTGCCCTGGACGGTGGAAATATCCCGGACGAGCCCCCAAATTGTAAGGGAAATTAATCCACAAACACCAGCGATTTATGTCCAAAAAGGAGACAGAGGAGTCCTTTTTGCTTTATTCGAATAAAAGGAGAGGCCATGGGGCATTCCCGTGGGTTCTCTCAAATTTTTGGAGGATGCAGCCTCCCTTTTTATCCTAATTTCCCGGCCGCTTTTCCCTCTCTCTTTCCCCATTGGCTGAGGTACTCGAGAGGCACAGACTTCCTGGAATGCCTGACACCTGACATTCCCATCTAATGTATAACCCTCCCTTTTAATCTTTAATTCTTGTAGAATTCATAGTTTTCCCCCCTGTTGCTTCTTTCATCTTCTGTTACCCGATTTCATTTACCAGCAAACCTACAGTTTGTTTGTAAAGGCAAATCTCTTTTTCCATTCACCAATCAGTGTAATCCCTCCCATTGTTTCTTTTATCTCTAGGTGCTTACTTTATCTACCAACAGATTTACAATTTATTTGTAAAGACAAATGTAACATTCCTCTCATACGGATGGCAGTTTTTCTTTTAGATGGAGAAGAGAAAGAAGTGAGGATGTGTAAGAGAAAACACCTTGGCAACACCAAGATCAGGGGAGAAAGAGGGGGAGGAGGTGATCGAACACGGGCTACTGGAGCCCAGGCTAACTCTTTGGAACAAACCAGCACTGTGCCAGATGTGAGGATCTGCCCCAGGGTGAGATTTCCTGGAAGTAGAACCTTAAGAGCCAGTAGCTCTTTGGTGTGGCCCACATCGAGGACTGGGTAAAGGAGGTGAGGGAGGCTCTCTGCTTCTGTGGTTCTAAATGGCTTATTCAGTTTGGAGGGTTCAGGGCCAAAAAGCCCAGAGCACTGCCGTGCCCAGGATTAAACATGGGTGCAGATCAGGGGGTGGGTACAAACAATTGACCAATAAGGGATCCTTAGGGGAGGAGTGGAGGGCAGGGTTTCACGGGGTTACAACCAATGAAGGGGGCAGGGGGAGGAGAAAGGGTCACATGGGCCAATGGGACCTCGAGTAATAGGGGATTACCAATGGGGTGGAACAATTAGGGATTGGCCCAGGGTTAGACTGACAAGGAACGTGCTGGAAAAAGGGGCAGGGTCACAATGATGGCAAATGAAGGGGTTGGAACAAAGGGCAGGGTTACAATGATGGACAAGGGGCGGGGAATGGCAAAGAAGGTAGCTTCAGGGGTGGATACAACTTGGGGACAGACCAACTGGGGAAAACATTGGGGAATGTAGGAAGAAACCATTATAACAATAAACTGAATAAAATAAAATAAACATACACTGCAACAGTGCTCCGATAGTCAGAGATTAAATTCTTCTGCAAGTTGTGGTAAGGACTCCAATGAAAAAAACTGTCCCCCTGTAATCCATGAAGTCCATGGGGGATGCAGAGATCCAGTGGCAGCCCATAAGAAAAGTGTTCATGCTGGATGCCAAAGGAAGCTGTAATCCAGTGGGAGACCCAAAGAGAGAGAGGGGGGGGCCTTTGATTCCACACTAGAGTCTATCCTTAATAGACTGCAGCCTTGGATTAGTGACCCACGCCACAACAGTTCTGGGAAAACTGTATTGCCCATGGGAAGTGTTACAGCACAAGCTGGCTTGTAGCTAGGCAAATAATTTGACCATGGATAAGAAACTCAGTTCGATTAGCCTGATTCTATAAACAGGCCTCTGGGAGAACAATGATAAGATATATTCAAACACAGACATTTCACCCAACTACGTTCCATCCTAAACTGCAGACACCTCACTTGTCAGAGGGCTGAGCAGCCTGAACTCCCAACCAATCATCTGTCATGAGCTGGAAAATTCCAACCCTCTATTTAAGAAGGGTTCAGAAGAATAAAGAGGCTTTTGTCACATGGATCACAGAGGTTTGTGTCTTTGTCTCCAACCACAACCCCAGTTAACACTACAGGGAGGGCCCCACGGCATAGCAGAGGAAAACCTCCTCACCCTGAGTGAACTGAACAAGATCTCAAGTAATGAACTGACCATATCCCGTGATGCCCTGTCTCCTTGTGCAGTCAGTGGGAAAGTGCAGAGAGAGAGAAGATGAAATTGGGCTACAGGTGGTGGGATGTGCCCGCAGAATATCACGGCATCACAGATCAGCTTGTTGCACCCTGGCCTTGAGGGGAAGAAATGCGATGTGGCAGATGCCCTGCAGGTGATGCCTTGGGTAAAAAAAAAAAAAAATAACCCAAACAACAGCGGATTGAGGAGAGGAATCTGGGAGGATGAGACTGCAGAACATGGAGCTGGAATTGGACAGTTAACCCCAACATGGAAATGGACCAAAACTTATAAAAGTGTGAAAACTCATGGCTCGGGGTCCATCTTGGGTGTAGCCCTGGCCAGGCTCTTGTACTGCCCAAGGTGAATCCTTTAAAGGCCTTTTAATAAATTCCTACTTTATCGGATTTATTTTTATGGGAGCCTCTCAAGGCATCAGAGAGAAGAGCCTGCCAGAGCCTGAAGACAATGAACAGCACGTGCTCACCCATTTATAAGGACATTAAAGTATTGCTGACGTGGCAATGTGTCATAGGTTACTCAGTGAAGAAATACCTTGTAAGGAAATACTGTGCCTTTGAGAATTGTACAGAACCAGTTTGTTTCTCACAATAAATGTGTCAGTATCCCCACTGATCTGAGTCTGTGCATTAGACGTTCACAGGAAAGAGGGAGGGGCTGAGGGGGGGAAAAAGAGTGATTTAAAAGCTTCTATTGTTTCTCGTTATCCTCCCTTGACTATGTTAATAAATTTGCTTTCTACCTTTAAATTTGAACCTGTTTTGTCCTTAGAGTGTTTTTCTCCAAGTCCTCAGCTCATGAACCCTTTGTTAAGTTTTTTTTCCTGAAGGAACACCTTTAATAGATGCCTGGCATTTTGCCAGAGTCAAACCACGACACCCATAACGACAAGAACCCAGACGTGAAAGCTGGCTTTTATTGACTGATTGGAAGAATAATATCCTCATTAAAACATCTCTGATATGTCCTCAGTTCTTCAGTGGGGGCCTTTGCATACCGGGAGCTGAGAAAGGCGGCTCTGCAGCAGCTGGTTATCACAGAGAGCCGAGGAAAGAGCCCTTCCTGAGGACACAAGGCCAGAAGGACTCCAGCCACAGGAATTACCAAGCCAAACAAAATACACAAGAATCCAGAAGGACACTGGGAGCTCACGCTGTGCCACAGGAGCTGTGAGCCCCGGGGATGTGCAGCCACAGCCACCTCTGGGTGGGTGATCTTGGGAAGACGTTCGAGCTGTGGGACACGTCCAGAGCCATGGGAGGAGAGGGCAGGGTCTGCCCCTGGCCCACCCCAGGGCTCTCTGCCAGCATTCCTGAGGTGGGACAGATCCCTGTGCCAGGGAATGTGAGCTCTGAGTGGAGCAGGGATGGTGCTGGCAGCGGGGATGGGCACGGGGGATGCTCTGTGCCCTCACTCTGGTGGGGCTGGCACGTCCCCAGCTGCTCCATCCCACCTCCCTGCTCTGTCCTGGATTCTGAACATCTCTCTGAGCAGCCTTTCAGGAGCACTCCCACAGCTCCAGTGATGTATCCCCCACTCCCCTCTCCTTTGCCTGATTACCAGGAAGGCGCCAGCCACGACCCCAGTGGGCAGAGGCCTTGGAGGCTCCCACAGGAGCCAGCTGGGCACCTCTCCCAGCCCCTGGTGTGGGATGCAGAGTCTGGGGATCTGTGCCCTGCTCCTACCCCATTTCCCTGGGACTAAAGCCAGAATAGGACCCACAGAGAAGGAATGCAAAGAGGAGACCCAGCAGCAGCAGAGAGGAGATGCCCCAGGGCTGCCCAGAGGTCATGGGGAGGAGAAGGACATGGAGCTGAGAAGGTTGTGCAGGGGGCTGGTGACACGGGAGAGGCTCCTGCACTTCATGCTCCCAGCAGCTTCTTGACCATGTATCCCGGCATGCTGTAGAGGAACAGGGCCACCATGATGAGGAGCAGCAGGGCCAGCACAATCTTGATGATGAGCCACTTGTAGCGGGTGCAGATGAGGTATTTGATGGACTTGAGCGGGTTCAGGAACCAGATGAACGACGTGTCTGGGCGGCTGTGGGGAACCAAACACCCGTTGTTAATCCATGACTGTGTAGAAGGGATTCATGGACCTTAAAGTTCATTTTGTTCCAACCTCTTCCATGTCAAGGACACCTCCCACTGTCCCATTGCTCCAGCCCCAGTGTCCAGCCTGGCCTTGGCACTGCCAGGGATCCAGGGGCAGCCACAGCTGCTCTGTCACCCTGTGCCAGCCCTGCCCACCCTGCCAGGGAACAATTCCTGCCCAGGATCCCACCCAGCCCTGCCCTCTGGCAGTGGGAGGCATTCCCTATGTCCTTTTCCTCTATGCCTTGCCCCTAGTCCCTCTGCAACTCTTCTGGAGCCCCCTTAAGCCCTGCAAGGGGCTCTGAGATCTCCCTGGATCCTTCTCCTCTCCATGTGAGCACCCCCAGCTCTCCCAGCCTGCCTCCAGACTTGGAACATCTCCACAGTCTCTTCTGGCCACTTTCCAACCAGTCCATGTGTTTCCTGTTTTGGGGCTCAGAGCTGGATGCAGCACTCCAGATGGGAGTAGAAGCCCCTAACCCCAGGTCCCTGCTGCATGGAGGCTTCTCTTACTCACTTGGGTTTCTCCAGGGGATCAGGCTCATTTCGAGCCAGCCCAGCGGGGGATTTCTCCGCTTCCTCCGCTGTCAGAAGGTGCAGCTCAGCCTCGACTTTGCCCTGCAGGGAGCAGAGAGCTGTGCTGAGGGCTGGGATGTGCTCCCACCTCCACTCCCCCAGGCCAGAAGGGTCCCGAGGGAACAAAGCCGTGTGGGGGATGCAGAGTGTCCTCAAAGAGTCCCCAGGAGACAAACCCTCCCTTTCCCCCATCCTTACAGTGATCTCCAGCTCATCGTTCTCGTCTCTGGCCACGAACGGCCACCAGCCCTTGACCCGCTTCTGCTTGAAGATGGAGATCATGGGCAGCTCAGCCTCGTTGGTCACCATCTCCAGGCTGCACTGCTTGGACGTCTTGGCTCCCCGGGGGAAGCGGTTCAGATCCAGCTCGATGGCCCCTGGCAGGACAAAGGGGAGAACAGGGGTTGGGCAAGACGTTCAACCCCTTGGCTGGAGATGGGCTTGACCAGCATCTCCTGCCCTGGGAAGAAGTTTGAGACAGCTCTGGGAAGGAAAATGGGGTATCTTGGCTACAAGAGCAACGGGGAAAATGCATTTCAGAATCATGGAAACATGAACGTTGGAAAAGCCCTCCCAGACCATGGAGTCCAAACTGTGCCTGATCCCCAGCCCAGAGCCCTGAGTGCCACATCCAGCCCTTCCCTGGACACCCCCAGGGATGGGCACTGCAAAGCTCCCTGGGCAGCCCCTGCCAAGGCCTGAGCACCCTTTCCATGGAGAAATTGCTGCTGCTGTCCAACCTGAGCCTGCCCTGACCCAGCCTGAGCCCATTTCCCCTTGTCCTGTCCCTGTTCCCTGGCAGCAAAGCCCGACCCCCCCTGGCTGTCCCCTCCTGGCAGGGAGTTGTTGCAGAGCCACAAGGTCCCCCTGAGGCTCCTTTTCTCCAGGCTGAGCCCCTTTCCCAGCTCCCTCAGTCTCTCCTGGGGCTCCAGCCCCTTCCCCAGCTCCGTTCCCTTCCCTGGACTCGCTGCAGCCCCTCCAGGGCTCTCCTGTCAGGAGGGGCCCAGAGCTGCCCCCAGCACTGGAGGTGTCCCAGCAGTGCCAGCACAGGGGACAGACACTGTCCTGGCTCTGCTGCCACCCCAGAGCTGGCACAGCCCAGGGGCCACCGGCCTCTTGCCCACCTGGCCACTGGCACAGCACCCCCAGGGCCTTTCCCAGCCCCTCTTTCCTAACCTGGAGCACTCTGTGGGGTTGGTGTGACACCAGTTCAGGACCTGGCACTTGGCCTTGCCCCATGGATCCAGCCCATCCAGAACCCTCTGCAGACCCTTCCTGCCCTTTCATCCCTCCTGTTCCCATCTGGCAGCAGCCTGAGGTGTTTGTAGGATGCTCTGGACCCTCCACATACCCAGGAAATCATCGGCTGAGAAGTGGTCGGCATCCCAGACCTGCAGGGTGAGACGGGCTGGGATCTTGTACTCTGTCTCATCCCAGGAAAACATGGACTCCTTCTTGGAGATGACAATCTTCTCCTCGGCCATCAGGTAGTCAAAGGGGAAGATGTAGCGCCAGTTGAAGTTGCCCTCACCAGTGAGGGAGTGGTAATGGACATCCGTGTCCTGCTTATCTTCCTGCTGCCCCTTCAGCCACCTGCAGTGCCCGGGGAGGTGAGAGGAGGGGCACAGGTTTACATGGGGCAGAAGAGGGGACAGGACCACCCTGGTGTCTCCAGGACTGGAAGGACCCAAACGTTATCAACAAGGGTCTGGAGACAAACACTGCAGCAGCAAATCCAAGGGGCAGGAGGATCCAAGGAGGAGCAGAGAACTTCAGGAGAAAGAGCTTCTGGAAAAGGGATCAGAACAGACCTGGAGAGGGGCTTTTGGCAAGGGCTAGAGATACAGGACAATGGGAATGGCTTCCCACTGGAAAACAGGAGATTTGGGTGGGATATTGGGAAAGAGTTGTTCCCTGTGAGGGTAGGGAGCCCTGGCACAGGTTGCCCAAAGAAGCTGTGGCTGCCCCTGTGATGTCTTAAGTTTTAGCTTTCATATTTTCCAGATTCTGTAGTGCCTTACTGTGTGACTCTGAACTTCATATAAAGTGTTACAAGTTCTCCTCACAGCTCAGTCACACAAAACAATCCTTTTCCAGCTCCAGAACCAAGGACAGCGCTGCAGCTTCAGGCCTAAAAAGTGCAAACAGCAGCGAATTGAGGAGAGAATCTGGGAGGATGGGACTGAAGAACCTGGAGCTGGAATTGGACAATTAACCCAATTTAGAAATGGACCAAAACTTATAAAATATGAAAACTCATGACTCGGAGTACATCTTGGGTGCAGCCTTGGCCAGATTCTAGTACTGCCCAAGGTGAATCCTTTAAAGGCCTTTTAATAAATCCCTGCTTTATTCCTTTAACACTGTCCAGCCTCTCTTCCAGGGAGCCTCTCCAGACATCAGTGGGAGAGAGAAATTCAAGGCAAGAACAAACATGAAGATGAAGAAACCACATCCGGTCACTCTGACTTCTCTGATGAGAGGAGATGTAGTGAGGACATCACTGGCGCAAGAGGATGTAACAGGGACTTGATAACCAAAAATATTGTGTTGCTACGGGAGCAGGGGCAAGGGGATCCGAGTGGAAATTTTGTGTGAAAGTTAGGGAACTATAAGTACGAGTGATTACAGAATTCACAGAATCACAGAATCATTGGGTTGGAAGAGACCTCCAAGATCATCAAGTCCAACCCACTCCCCAACACCTCAACTAAACCATGGCACCAAGTGGCACATCCAGTCTTTTTTTAAACACACCCAGGGATGGCGACTCCACCACGTCCCCAGGCAAAATACTTCAATACTTTATTATTCTTTCCATAAAAAACCTTTTTCTAATATCCAGCCTAAATCTCCCTTAAGGCTGTGTCCTCTGGTTCTGCCGTTGCTGCCTGGAGAAGAGACCAACCCAACTGACCACAACCACCTTTCAGGGAGCTGCAGAGAGTAATAAGGTCACCTCTGAGTCTCCTTTTCTCCAGGCTGAGCAACCCCAGCTCCCTCAGCTGTTCCTCACAGGGTTTGTGTGTTGTATTGTACTAAGTTACGGTTCATATCGTACTCAAAATGGTTTGTACTGTACTCCCCTGGGGCTTGTAAAGATGGTTCAGCCCTTCCTTAGCCCCTCCTCTGCCACAATCTCATTGGCTGCAGCTCAGTTTCCTCCCCTCACCCAAGGTTTGAAATTCCCCTCCATTCCTTTGTTTCCCTCTCTTTTTCCCTGGACATGCTTCGGGAATAAAGACATTCTCCCAGGACAGAGAGCCTCCTTTGGTCTTTTGTCCATGCTGAATTTCCTCCATCTCTGACCTGGAGCTAGCCAGAGGCAGGACTGGATAGAGGAGGGAATTACGGCAGTTGGCGCCCAACGTGGGGCCTCATTTGTGTTCCAAGCCCCTCACCAGCCTTGTTGCCCTCCTCTGGATGTACTCAAGCATCCCAACCTCCTTCCTAAAAGACGAAGCACCGATGGAATTCCAGGCCGTACCTACCCCCTGACAAAAATGTCGCTGGATTTCTCGCCAGTGAAGTAGTCGTCGTCCTCCAGGATGACCTCGTCGGTGTTCCACACGATCACCCTGAGCTCGTACCTGCCCGAGGAGGGAAAGGGAGGTGAGGCACAGGAACAGGGAATGGGATAGGAGGGGATGGGGTGGTGCTGCCAGGAACAGGGAACTGCTCACAGGGATCTGTCCCAGAGATCAGGAGGGCAAGAGCAGGAAAGGATCTCAGACATGGAGATGATTACAGGGATCTTCCTGTGGGGACAGGCTGGGAGAGCTGGGAATGTTCATGTGGAGAAGGGAAGGATCCAGGGAGACTCCAGAGCTTCTTCCAGGGCCTAAAGGGGCTCCAGGAGAGCTGGAGAGGGACTGGGGACAAGGGATGGAGGGACAGGACACAAGGAGTGGCTTCCCACTGCCAGAGGGCAGGGATAGATGAGATATTGAGAAGGAATTCCAGGCTGGGAGGGTGGGGAGGGGCTGGGCTGGAATTCTCAGAGCAGCTGTGGCTGCCCCTGGATCCCTGGCAGTGCCCAAAGCCAGGCTGGACACTGGGGCTTGGAGCAACCTGGGACAGTGGGAGGTGTCCCTACCCATGGCAAGTGTGACACTGGATGAGCTTTAAGGTCTCTTCTAGTCCAAACCATTCCACGATTTCCATGTGAGCTCAGATCAGCCTCACCAGGGTGAGCCAAGCACCAGGGGAGCTTTCCCTCCTCTGCTCCCAACCTCTCCAAGGAGCTTGCCAAAGGCTCAATGGGGCAGCCCAGGCTTGGATTTTGGGAGATTTCTGACCAAAACTGGGTCTGCAAAACAACCAGAGCCCAGCTGTGTTCCTGCTCTCCCCACTTTACTCAACAGGGCTGTGATCTCCCCCAGAACAAGCTCAGAGTCCTCCTCAGCGCTCCAGGAGGTTTGGGATCTCCAGGGAATTCCCAGCACTGTGCAGCAGTCTGGGCAACTTCCCATCACTTCTGCTTGGCTGGGAATTTTGGTGACAGAGGAAGTGGCTCCCACAGTGGGAGTGGCTGGAGGAAGAACAGAATCCCAGCTCCTGCAGCGAGGAGAGGCTGGAGGGAGGCTCACAGCACCTCACTGGAAGTGCCAGGGAGTCTACAGGTAAGAGAAGCGGATTTACAGCTTCCTTAACTCCCCTCCTTTGGGATCCCCCTCTGGAAGTGCCCTGGCTGAGCCCATCCGTGGGATTCCTTCACCTTTTCCATCCCCTCCTGCCTCTCCCAGCTGGGATCCAGGGATGTTCTCTCGTCCCAACGCATCAGCTGCCTGGGATGCACAAGAGGCTCCCATTAGGATTCCCAGCGCCACCCCTGTATCCCAGCCCTGGGGGTAGGGAAATGAGCCCAAGGACCAAGTCCAGCAAGGTGAGAAAGGACTAGAAGGGATACTGAGGGAAGAAATGTCTTTTTCCTGCTCCACACACTGTCTGTGCCTGCTCTTTCCTGCTTGGAATGATCGGCTGTCCCATCCAGCAGTCTCCACCACCCATCCTGCTATCCATCACCTCCTGGAAAAACCCCATCCAAACTGGGATAACCCTGCCCCTGCCCAGGAGGGGATCAGGGCTGGGCACTCTGCTTTGCCCTGGTCCTGCACCAAGGCCTGGGAACGACGAAATTTCCCAGTTCACACAGGCAGGAAAGATCGGGAGGTGCAGAGGGTGGAAGATGTGGGATACCACCCTCAGGAGCTGCTCTGGAGCAGTGTTGGGATCTCTGGGAATGCCAGTGTGGCTGAGGAACTCAAGCAAAGGGCTGGGCTGGCCATGGAGAAGCAGCAGAAGACAGGAGAAGCCGAGCTTCATCCCAAACCTCCTGTTTTCCCTAGGATTGGTTGGCTGGGCTGTTCCTTACTTCTTTGGTTTCCTGGGAGAAATATCGATGGCAGGGCCAGGCGCTGGCATATCCATGGGGAACATGTCCACCCACATCTCCAGGCGGCCCTGTGGGGTGGCAGAGGCACAGTCAGCTCCCCTTGTCACTCCTGTCCCCTCCCCACCCGTGTCCCCCTCTTCCCACAGCCGCCACTCCGGCCATGCCAGATGTGGAGGGGGACACGCTTTTCCCATGCCATGAATCCTTCTCCACCCCTGCAGACGAGTCTCATGAAGGGGGTGAAACTAAATGGGTTTTAAGCCCCCTCCAGCCTAAACCATTCCATGATTCCATGATCTCCACATGAGCTCGGATCAGCCTCACCAGGGTGAGCCAAGCACCAAGGGGAGCTTTCCCTCCTCTGCTCCCAACCTCTGCAAGGAGCTTGCCAAAGGCGCAACAGAGCAGCCCAGGCTTGGATTTTGGGAGATTTCAGACCAAAACTGGGTCTGCAAAACAACCAGAGCCCAGCTGTGTTCCTGCTCTCCCCACTTTACTCCACAAGGCTGTGATGTCCCCCCCAAAACAGACTCAGAGTCCTCCTCAGGACTCCAGGAAGTTCGGGGTCCCCAGGGAATTCCCAGCACTGTGCAGCAGCCTGGAGCATTCCCAGTCCCTTCTGCTTGGGAATCCGTTGGGAATTTTGCCCCCAGGTGCCCAGATGTGGAGAATCATGCGGGACTGTGGGATGTGAAATGGATGCGGGTGGAGCTTTTCTCTGCTGGCATCCCGGGGTGACCTGCCCACCCCGAGGCAGGTTAGGGCTGCTTGGCCCCCTTGGGCTGCCCCCATCCCCGTTGGAACGTGAGACCTGCTCGATGCCTGGCTTGTCAGGGTTGAGCAGTGGCCGTGTCTCCACGTGCTCGGGGACCAGGTGGCAGCCGGCCCGCGGGATGTCCTCCCAGTGCCGCAGCACCGCCAGCGCCAGGTGCTCGTCCGTCGGCTTCTTCTGGCCTGGAGGACAAAGGAGAGCTTGGAAAACTGGGACACAGGGACAGCAAAGCACCCAGGGTCTCCACCAGTGCTCCAAGGTGCAGAACTGCCTCATCCTCTGCATCCCTCGGGAACACTTTGTCCCTCAGCTGGCTCTCCCTAACTCTTCTTATCTCTCTCCAGTCCCTGTAGAAGGTTTGGATCCCCACTCAGTTTTCCCTGTCTGAACCAGTCCCATGTCTGCTGTCCCTGTTTTCCTTCTCTCCTTCACCTCTCTTGGCCTGTCCCACTCTTTCTCGGACACATGTGAGTGTGATGGGGCACAAACCCTCATCTCCCATTGTTTGGGAATGCATTCCCATGGATAACAATTTCCTAAACGTTGGGAAATTTCCTAAAAGCTGGAAAAGCTGTGAGGTGCCTCCATGGCTCTTTGGACATGCACTGTTAGAAGCGCATTTCCAGAGGCATCTTTGGCTGTCCATAGATGTCCTGGAATGATTCCAAGGGGAGCTTGCTGGTCTGGAGGGTGTGTAGGGGTCTGTAACCAGCCCCATACTGGGATGGCCACTGCAGGGCTGGGTATGGGACATCTCCCTGGGGGGGTTGGACTCGACAACCTTCAAAGGCCAATTTCAAGCTACTCCATGATTCAAACTACTCTGAGATTCCAAACCTGGATGATGAGGAGACCCCCCCAGACCCCTGCTCCCCTCCAGAGCCTCCATCCCATGGGATGATCCCACAGCACCATACCATTTTCATCCTCGATCTCTGTGGGGCCGGTGAAGACTCTGTTGGCAACTTTCACTCTTCCCCCTGGCCCAAAGTGTGGCCCATCCACTTTTCCCTCTTTGCACAGCTTGGACAGGATTTGGGAAGGCTTCATGGGGTCACGCCAGGTGTTGTACCCATGGCTGGGAACAGGAGGGCAAGATCAGCCAAAAAAGGTTGGGAGGAACAAGAAATTTTTTTCCCACTTTTGCCAGAAAAAGCCCCAGTGCACCACACAGCACCCAGAATTCCCAGGGAAAGGATTTGAGGCAGCAAAGGTGAAACTTCAGAGCAGACTTGATCCACAAAAACCTTCCACCCAACTTTGGCTCAGACCTGGAATTCCCAGTGAATCCCACTTGATTCCTGATGCTCAGCACCACCCTGTTTGCTCTGCTCATATTTCAGCCCTGGCCTCACCCCTCTTTCCAGTCCCACCAGTCCCACCAGTTCCTCCCTCCTGCCCTGGGTTCCTGACAACCCATTCCGCTGCTCCCTAATGCTTGCCACAAAACCAGGGATAGCACAGACTACTCCATTTATCCCTGCCCTTGGTGGGATTGAGGCTTTTTCCCAAAACAAATCATTCCAGGATCAGCAGGCAGTGAAGGGGGCAGATTCCTGTGGGAGCTGCGGGTGGGAGGTGACGCAGAGGAGGCTCCAGGTGGGAAGTGGGGCAGGGAAAGCTTTCCCCGTACATGGAGTAGGTCTGGGACACCCCGCAGGTCGCCCGGTGCTTGCTGTAGAAGCGATTCTCCAGGTCGATCTTGGTCTCCCCGATGAGGTCGTCGGTGCCCACCAAGTCCCAGTCGTACACAGCCACGGTCAGCATGGACTCCATGGGGAAGGTGGCCTCGATGTCAAAGGATCTGGGGTTGGGGCAAGCAGAGAGAAGCTGCTGCAGGGTCTGGCTGCCACTCAGGACAGACCCCTGGGGAAGGTGTGTCTGCTCAATCTATGGATGGTTTTTCCATTTGTGTCCATCACTGCAGGATGGCTGAGGTGGGGTTTAACTCAACCAACAGCTCTGCCAGCCCTCGACAGGAGGGTCAAATCCTTGACCTGGATGTCCCAACAGCCCTGAAAATGAGTTTGTTACCTATTCTCACTCAAATATAGGTCTAATGGTTCCTAAGGGGGTGTTTCATCTTGATGAGATGAATTTCAGGTTCATCTCCTAAACATCCAGTACTAAAGTGACCACATGCTGGAAAAGAAGGACATCCTGGAAGGACATCCAGGCTGTGGGATAAATCCCATCATTTAAGGACTGGGACACCTCAGTTGCAGGTCTGAGGGCTGGCAAGCTCAGCTCAGCAGCTCCAGGCACAGACTCACTTCCCAAAGACGGGGTTCAGCTGCTTGGAGATGTAGTTCTCCTTGTCCTTGATGTCCGTCTTGCCCAGCTTGATGGCGATGTAGGGGTCGGCTTTCCCGTTGATGTCAGCTGGGTGGAGGTCCGTGGCCTGGAGGGGACAGATGGGATTGGTCAGTGCTGTCCACAGCAGCCAAGGATTCAGGGATGGGCCCATTTTCCAACCCTGAGAACACCCAGCCACTTCAGTCCCTAAACAGAGTGTCTTGGATTGAAATGAGGATGAAGTGGTGTCTTGGATTAAACTGGGGATATCCCTGCCTTGTGTGAATCCGTGTCCTAGTTTAGAGAGAGGTTGAAACTGGCTTTGTCCTGAGATGTCACCACAGTGACCTTTGGAATCTCGTCAGAGGCAATAAATAGACTCTAAGGAAACTCTCCCAGCAAGAACCCGGCCAAGATGCCAAGAAATCAATCCCCTTCCCCTTGTGTCCTCTCCATGCTAGATTCTCCCCAGAGTAAGGGGTTGTAAGGGTTGGTCCAAAGTTTCTCTGATCTGCCTCACGACCATCATCAGAGACTGAGACCCTGGACCCCACCACTCACTCTGGACCTGAGTTCTGGCCTGACCAAGGTGGATGCTTGCCAAGGGACTGTTTGTAGGTGTGCCTGGTGCTGCCATGGCACGCTGCTCTCGAGCAGGGTGCTGGTTATAGCGCCCTGTTCCAGCACCTGTTTCTTGGAGCGACGATCTCCACATACAATAGTCCATAAACCTCCCCACCTTTTGGCCAGAGGCCACTCGCTTTGGAAAAGGACTATAAAAAGTTACTTTCTTCAAGATACTCCGAGATCTCTTTCTCCGTAACAGATAGAAGACACGTCTATCATCGGATGACTCAAGGGACGTCCCGTCTATTGGTAGCTATATCCCCCATCCTTTCTCTCCCTCTCCTTTTACTTAGTTTCCTTTACCTCTTTTTCTCTCTCTCTTTTCTATCACAAAATTGAATTGTTTTCATGCAATAAACTGCATTGCCGCTTGCTGCTGAGTAGAACTTGAGTCACTTGCTGTTTGTATTTTGCACCCTGGGGTCGAACGAACCATCACCACTCCCGCTCGAGTTGAGCAGATCATGACATGGGTGAGGACCCCCAAACTCTCCAGCTCCACCTCCAAGCGTGGCACAGCAGCAGCTGCTCACGTGAGAACACATCCACCTAGTCCTGGCTGGTTTTGGGGTTGACCAACCTGGTGTCTGCTATTCCAGCCTGGTGATGGATGGGAGACTCCATATCCCAGTGGGAACGGAGATGGACAGCCAGGCTGGTGGGAAACAGAGCCAAAGTAGGTTCCATTTGTAAAACACTGGGACAAGGTGGTGGCACAGGGCAGCCCAGGTGCTTCCAGCAGGATGGAGATCCCTCCCAAGAGCCTGGCTGCAAAACCCCACACTTGGGGATGGGGGGATTGCTGGAACCTTGAAGCCTGGGAGTTTTGAACTTTTTGTGCTTTTTGACACTGACTCTTAAAATAACACTGCTTTTGACTTGAGGCCTTGGAGAAGGCTTCCAAAATTGAGTGATGGAGTTAGAATCACTGGTGTGTAGTTGAATAGAAGTGTGCAATTTCACATGGTGAAGGGTTTGGAATTTGGGGTTTTATAATATAGTAATAGGTATGGGACAAGATGGACGTTCTTGGGTGGTGGCTCTTTTTTTTTTTCCCCTTGGCTTTAGGTAGTAGTTTTTGGTTGGATGGAAAATACTGCACTGCGGGTCAGAGGTGTACTTTATTCAGTCAAAAGTACAAAAATATAGATGCTAGTTTTTAATTGGATAGTTGGGCTTTAAAAGACCTTGTAACTATCAAGATTTACCGACATTTTCTTGCTTTTAGCTTGTTGGCTAGAAGTGCTGTAGAACTCACTGTACTATAGACAAAAAAAAAATAAACAACTGAGTCTGAACACGAAAATTCCGTGTCTTGTCCTTCAATTTTGATTCTGACAGAAGGCAGGAGAAAAAAGAAGATGTGCCACTAATACTTGGTGATCCCTTGTGATGAAAAACAGGGATGACCAGCCAGGGGTCAGGAAGTGACTTTTGCCAGATCACATTCCATATATAAAGGAAAACTGTGCACGGATCACGTCTCTGATCACGGAATGCGTGTTCAAGGAGGTGCCGTGTCCTTCAGAGGGATCTCCTCAATCCTGTCAGATCCCATTCCATGCAGCCCTGGAGACACTGTTCAGGAGCTGGATATCCTGGGATATCCCTGAACAACTTGGGATAGTGGGAAGTGTCCCTGCCCACAGCAGGGGGTGGAGCGGGAAGGGCTTTAAGGTCCCTTTCTAACCCAAACCATTCCATGACCAAGGAGCTGCTTTGTTGAAGTGTATAAAATAGAAACCTCTCTGAGTCCCTCATACAGAGAAAAGAATGCAGGGATTGAATTAAAGGCTTTAGAGAAATTAGAATATATTAAACCACACAGACATTAAGTAGAAGTGTAAGTCTTAAGTAAGTAGGAATATATTTTAAGTGCCTTAAGAGAGTAAAAAGCCCTAAAGTCTAGTTTAAAGTTCAGTAGCCCTAATGCCTAGGTTAAAGTTCAGTAACTTAACCCCAGACATCATGAAAACACAGCAGAACATTTTTTGCATTTCTAGGTAGAACAGATAGAACCATTTACGTGAATAGACAGAAATATGTGTAAAATATGTGTAAGAACTGACTCTACTTTCATACTTTAAAATTAAGATTCTAATGGGTGTGGAAAGAATGTTTTAAATTTGTGGGTTTTAGTTCACTGAATGATTTATGAATAAAAGCACCCTGTATTGGGGTCAGACAGCACACTTAGGAGAAGAAATAGGAGAAGGAGAAGAAGGAGGAGAAGGAGGAGAAGAAGGACAAGAAGGACAAGAAGGACAAGAAGGACAAGAAATGCCATGGAGCTGATGCTTCTGCTGGGGACTCTATGCCAGAAAGCTTTAGCATGGATTTTAATATTCTGAACTCTTTGCCTTCAAGACTGATGCATTCACGCAAAAAAACCAACTTTACAGCAACCAACAATTGCTCCTGTGTCTTTGAAGACACAGACCCATGAAAAACTCATTACTGCTTCAGTCCCCAAGCTGCACCCTGGGTCTGGATGCACCGGAGCAGAATCCCACCATGGCTGTGGTACTGGGACCAGCTCCAGGTGGGAAGCAGTGCCAGGTCCCGCCTGTCACACCCCAAATTCCCGTCGTACTCACCCTCACGATGTAGACCCGGACCAGCACATTGATGGGGTCGTTGCTGGGGATGCCCTGGAACATCCCGAAGGTGGGGTCATATCCCGCCTCCTTGGTGATGTCATCGGGGAGCGGCACTTTGTAGACGCACATGGAGCCCTGGTGAGAGGGAAGGCACGGCCCGACTGAGGCTGCCCAGGGCCTCTGGGGAAGCAAACCCATCCCAAAACACCCTCCCCAAAGTCCCAGCCAGCATTCCCAACTGTTGGAACCCTGGCCACTGAGAATTTTAGACTTTCTGTGCTGACAGGCACTGACCCCCAGGAGAGCACTGCATTTGACCTGCTTCCAGAATTGAAAAACAGAACTGGGATTATGGGTGTGTAGTTCGAATAGAAGTGTGTAATATCACATGGTGGAAAATTTAGAGTTTAAGGTTTTAGAATATAGCAATATATGAAAGCAAGATGGAGGTTTTAGGGTGGAGGTTTTGTCCTTCTTCACCTTCTTCTTCATGGGTCTAGGTGGTATTGTATGATTGGACAGAAAAGTCCACATTGCGGGCCACAGGTGGTTGGTTATTGGGTTAAAAATAAAAATAATTTAAGTGTCATTTCTTAATTGGACAGATAATCCTTAATAGGCCTTGAAGGGAGAGAGATACGGCTCCATTTTTTGTTTGTTAGCTTGAAATGCTGTAGAACTCACGTTTTGTGAGACTGCAATAGAGATAAAAAGTAATAAACATCTGAGCCTGAACAAGAAATACCATCTCGTGCAGTTAATCCCGACCCAGGCAAAAAGAAGATAAACTGCAACACAGTGGTGCCCCGTGTGAGGATCAACCTCATGACCTGCAGATGATGAGGCTGCATTGCCACCACTCACCTTGAACCTCCCCACTATCCGCTCCTCCTCCGTGGCATTGTCGTCGTTGTCCCCAATCTTCCCCCGGAGCAGGTTGAAGGTGTGCAGCCAGTCCTCAAAGTTGTCAAACTCTGCTTCCAGCTCTTTGTTGTAGACCTGAGGTGGCAGCAAGTTAAAAGGAGGGAATTCAGGATAAAAACAAAGGTGAGCAAAAGATGTGGTGAGTTCTCAATCAGCTCACAAGGAACGAGGGATGGGACAAGGGGAAATGGCCTCAAGCTGTGCCAGGGAGGTTCAAATTGGATATTGGGAATAATTTCTCCATGGAAAGGGTGCTCAGGCCTTGGCAGGGGCTGCCCAGGAAAGTTTGGAGTGCCCATCCCTGGAGGTGTCCAAGGAAGGGCTGGATGTGGCACTCAGGGCTCTGGGGGAGGGGATCAGGCACAGCTTGGACTGGATGGGCTGGAAGGGCTTTTCCAATCCCAGGGATTCTGGAATTTTGTGAACATGGACACCTCAGCTCCCAGTGCCTAGTTCTTCTAGGAAGGAGAAGGATCTCCAGCATTACTGGGTTGGAAAAAGGGAATCTTGGAACAATGGGTGGGGCCATTGATCCCACTCTGTGCAAGATCCAGGTCTACCCCAGAACCACAGACAACATGAATCCTGAGAAATCCTTGGGATCACTGAACCAGAACCCACCCCTGTCCTGAATCCTGGCTGGGCCAACCATATTCAGGCTGGAAAACTCTCCCTTGGAGCTGGGACACCTCCAGGGATGAGCCTATCCCAGGATAATCCCTTTTCTCATGACCTCAGACTTCTTCCAGCTATGGAGAGAGGCTGGGATGCCTTGTCCCAGGATATATCCCCAGGAGAGATATCCCAAGGCACATCATCCCTACTTCCATGGAAGCACCCCCTGGTACCTTGAGTTCATCGATCTTCTGCTTGGTCTTCTTCTCAGGGAGCTCAGGGCCAGGCTGCTGCTTCTTTTTCTTGTCATCTTTGGGTGCCTTGGACTTGTCCTTGTCCTTGTTCTTTGCCTGAGCCTTGGAGCCTTTAGTGGGAGAAGGTTTGGCATCACTCTGAGGCCAAGTGGAGGGGATTGGAGGGAGGAGATGGAAAGGAGGGAGGGAATGGAAATCAGGATGAGGAGAGGTGAAGGAGAGTGGCAGGGCTTGGACATGGTCCTTCAAAGAAGAGGAGCATGAAAGCTGCCAGCTGCCACTGCCTGCAAGTCCCATCCCAGCCCTGTCCTGTCTTTGCTCAGCTCTGGATCACAGCGTCTCCAGGAGCCTGGAGATCTCTGTGCAGGGAATTCCAGTGCTGGCCTGAGCAGGGATCACTTGGAGCACTACAAAACATGGACAGAGCACTTTGACATCAGTGAGAAAACCTGGTCCTGCCCACAGCAGCTCCTTTTCTTCCTCCTAGCAAAGATTTCTCCTGCTTTATGGAGCCTGGGGAGTGGAACCCCAGCCTGGGAATGCAGAGGGGACAGTGCTTGATGCTGCTGCCCTCGGATAGCCCAGGACCAGCTGCAACCACAGATCACCAGAGTCTCATTTGGAGGAACAACAGAGAGCTGGGAGAGACTGCTGGGAAAGGTGGATTCAAAGGAAACTCCTCCCTCCTTTGCAGTCCCTGTCCCTTGGTGCCTCTTCCAGTTTTCATGAGGGCTGGACACTATCCAGGGATGGGGGAGATGGAAAAATGAGGGAAGGGGGAAGGACTGGGAGAGCCAAGGGAAATGGATCATTCTAAAGAGATAGACAGAAAACCACGGGGGACACCAATGCAAGCCCAGAAGAACCTGCTCAGAGTTGTCTCCAAGCTCAGCAAGATGAGATCTCATTCTCCCTGGGATATAAAGATTAACCTTCCAAAAGAAACCAGAATTTTACTCAGCTGAAGGATTTTGCCTCACCTGGGCACAACAACCCTGTCATGGGGACATTGGGACATTTGGAGAGCAAGACTGGAATTCCTCAGGGATCCCCCTCCCAGCCCTGACGGGGCCATGGCCATATGGACAAAGTTACCCTTGACTAACTAGTCCCAAGATTCTTGGCCAGTATAAATTTTGGGACAAAATTAGCCTCCCCCAAATTTAGGCAAGGTCAGAACCCCACCTGACCTGCAGACCTGACTTCCTTCAGAGAAAAACATGTTTAGGGCATCATTCATGTCTTAAGTTTATAAAATGATAATAAGTGAAAAATAATATATAAAATTATAGAAACTGATAAATTGGGTAAGAGAACTTGCCCTAAATTGTGTATTTGTCTTCACTGCCCACATTAGGACAGCAGACAAAGAGTTCAACATGCAGGGGAAAACACCCACAAAAATCGACCCTTTTTTGGGAAAACATAACACTGGAGTGCCTGGTTTGGCTGGAGACCTGCAGCAGATTCCCAAAGGGATGTCCAAGCACCAAGAGGAATCCTGGTCCCACCTATCCCTGCCTGTTCCCTCTCTCACTCCCACCTTACCCTCTCCAATCTCCATCTCTTCCTTCTCCTCTGCCTCTGCTGCAGCTGCTTCCTGCTGCCGGAGTTGCTGGGGGAGAAGGGAACACACTGGATGTTATGAAAAATGTTTTCCTGGAAAAGCTGCCCAGGGCAGAGGTGAAGTTTGAACCTGGAGGGATTTGAAGCCCTGTGGATGTGGCACTTGGGGACATTGGACAGTGGTGGCCTGTGCCAGGGAATGTTTGGACTCGATGTTCTCCGAGGGCTTTTGCAGCCTGAACAATTTCGGGATTCCACAACACTCACGGGATGAAGCACAGCCCCAAGGCTTTGGGTGGAGCTGGAATTAGGGGAGGCCTGCAGGAAGGGAACAATCTCCCCTGGATACCCCTGACTGCTGCTCCTCACCCACCTCCTTCATGGTCTCAATGGAGGCGAAGTACTTGGACCACCAGTCCAACATGCTCTCGTCCGGCTCCTCCTCCTCCACTTCCTCCCCACCTCCTCCTCCTCCTCCTCCTCCTCCTTTCTTCTTCTTCTTCTTTTTCTCCTTCTCTTCCTCAGTCTGAAGGGACAAGGGAAGCACAGAGAGGGAAGGGGAGGGATCAGGTGAAAGGGAATCGTTTATGGAAGTACAAAGGTGGGGGTGAAGCACCTGAGGAGGGAGAACCCCCCGGGCTTGGGGGCCTCATGAACTTTCTCCCTTTTACAGCCACGCACACTGAGACAGAGAACAGCCAAGGATGACCAAGGCTATGGAGACAGTGCTGGAATCATGGAATGGTTTGGTGGGAAGGGACCTTGACGCTCATCCAGTTCCAATCCTGACACCTTCCACCATTCCAGGCTGTTCCAAGCCCCATCTAACTGGCCTTGGATACTTCCAGAGATGGGGCAGTCCCACAGCACCCCCACATTTCCACCATCCTATTTATCCATACATTTCCCAGGCTACAGCTCTGGAATCTTCCATGCCATGAGTCACACTGTGCCCAGCAAGGCACCTTGGGTCCACTTGGTGGGGCAAGGAAATCTTCCCCAGCTGGCACCTGGTTTTGGTGGGAATACAGAGCCTCCCTTCCACATCCCTGTCCTGCTCCTCCTGGGACAGCTGGGATGAAAAATTCTGGCCCAAAAGAGCTTCCCAAACTGCAGGAATGAAGCCACTGCCACATCCCTTGAGGGGACAGAGCTGCTGTGTCCCTGTTGTGGCACAGAGGGGTGATGTCCCTGCCAGGCTTGGGCTGGGGATGGTGCCTGGTTGAAAGTGGCCTGGAAGGGCTGGAGAGGGAGCAGAGAGTTGGGAGCAGGAATGAGGAGAAGATCCATCACTTACCACATCCACCTTCACCACAGCATCGGAATTCTGCCGCCCGGGATGGAAGGGAACAGGGAGAGGGAGAGCAGGTTAAGGACACACCCTCATCTGAGTGCAAATTGTCAGTCCCAGGATGGTTTAAAGCTTAAAGCTCATCTCATTCCATCCCCTGCCATGAGCAGGGACACCTCCCACTATCCCAGGCTGCTCCAAGCCCTGCCCAGTCTGACCTGGGACACTCCCAGGGATCCAGGGGCAGCCACAGCTTCTCTGGGAAATCCAGCCCAGCATCTTCCCACCCTCACAATCAGGAATTTCTTCCCAATATCCCATCTAAATCTATCCTTTTCCAGGTTAAAGCCATTCCCTGTGTCCTATCCCTCCATGCCTTGTCTCCAGTCCCTCTCCAGCTCTCCTGGAGCCCCTCTAGGCCCTGCAAGGGGCTCTGAGCTTTCCCTGGATCCTTCCCTTCTCCAG
Organism: Oenanthe melanoleuca; assembly: GCF_029582105.1. NCBI lineage: Eukaryota > Metazoa > Chordata > Aves > Passeriformes > Muscicapidae > Oenanthe > Oenanthe melanoleuca. Next base: position 1,022,952 of record NC_079336.1, read on the forward strand.
TTGGACATTCCCAGCTCTCCCAGCCTGGCTCCAGAGCAGAGCACCTTGGCAGGAATCTGTTTTTTTGGAGAAAGCTCTGGAGCAGAAGAGCAGGAGGTGGAGCTGAAATTCCCATTTTGGGCACAAAAATGGGCACAGGCCCATTCAGTATGTCACAGGCTGACAGCCCTGGGACAGGCTGCCTACCCAATTCAGGCTGAAATCCCTCAGAAATGGGCAATTCCATGAGGAAAGAGGTGCTGCAGGGATACTCACAGCTTCCAGCTTCACCATCGTGTCCATCTTCTTGATGGGAACCTCGGGCTCCATGTTGACAACGATCTCCCCTGTGGGGCGAGAGCGATGGGCCCTGCTGGGCATGGCCAGGCAGCCGTTGAGGTGTTTGGCTGGACAGAGGACAGAAAAGGAGGAAGAACGAGGGAGAGGGACAGTGGAGAGGAGAAACAGACAGTTCAGGTGAGATCCTACAGGATTCAGGCCAGAAACTGAGAGTTCAGGTAAGATCCTACAGGATTCAGACAAGAAACTGAGAATTCAGGTGAGATCCTGGCCAAGATTCAGGCCAGAAACAGAGTTCAGATGAGATCCTACAGAATTCAGGACAGAAACTGAGTGTTCAGGTGAGATCCTACAGGATTTAGGCCAGAAACTCAAATTTCAAGTGAGATCCCACAGGATTTAGGCCAGAAGCTGAACTCAGGTGACATCCTACAGAAATCAGGCCAGAAACTGAGTGTTCAGATGAGATCCTACAGGATTTAGGCCAGAAACTGAACTCAGGTGAGATCCTACAGAAATCAGACCAGAAACTGAGTGTTCAGGTGAGATCCTACAGGATTCAGGCCAGAAACGCAAATTTTAAGTTAAATCTTACAGGATTCAGACCAGAAACTGAGAGTTCAGGTGAGATCATACAGGATTCTGGCCAGCAAATGAGCTCAGGTGAGATACAGGCCAGAAACTCAAATTTCAAGTGAGATCCTACAGGATTCAGGCCAGAAACTGAGCTCAGGTGATATTCCACAGGATTTAGGCTGGAGCACTGTGTGACCACCTTGTTGGAGCAGTGGAAATGAGCACAGAGCCTTCAGCATTTTGGGACCAAAATCCCACCCAGAGCAAAGGAAGGTGGAGGATAAGCAGGAAGTGTCCAGAGGAGAAGAGGCAGAGAAGATTGTCCTGAAAGTCTCAGTTGGTTTGGACACAAACCCTGGCCCAGGTGGATGGAACCTTGGGAATCTTGCCCATCCTCCAGCTCCAAAACTGGGAGGAGAGGAATAATTCCCATGGCTCCCAAGCCCTTGGCTGCTGGGATGTGTGGGAAGTGGCTCTGGGATGGATTTTGCTGTGGGTGCTGATGGATTGGGGTGGATGGGGTTGGGAGGGGCCTGGATCTCTGCTCTTCATGGCCACCACAGGCACTGAGTGTGGCCAAATCCTGTCCCAGTCCTGAGGAACATTTGGGGACTTGGGTCCTGAAGCTGCAGAGATGTTGAAGCTTTCTTGCCTTACAGGAACTGGGGAGCAGGCAAGACTTGCAAACCACAGAGTCAAGAAGAAATTATGGATTTTACCCTGTGGCTCCTCACACCTGTGAGGAAACCACAGCAAAGGGCTCAGAGCCATGATTTGGGCTCAGAATTCTGTGTTCCAGCCAAGGGCTTGGAGGGAAGAGGAGATTCACCACTTGGAACCATCAAAGTGCTGAAGTTGCTGTTTTTCTTGGGATTCTAAATAAGGCTGGACACAAATCCAGAGGTTCTGTGGGTTAGCCAACCATCTCATGGTCCTCACAGCCTGTCCCACCTCCCTCTTCTCCCCAGGGTTCACAGAATCACAGAATCATTGGGTTGGAAATGACTTCCAAGATCATCAAGTCCAACCCACGCCCTAACACCTCAACTAAACCACAGCACCGAGTGCCACATCCAGTCTCTTTTTAAACACACCCAGGGCTGGTGACTTCACCACCTCCCCAGGCGAAGCATTCCAATACTTTAATATTCTTTCTGTGAAAAACTTCTTCCTAATATCCAACCCAAATCTCCCTTGAGACTATATCCTCTTGCTCTGTCAGTGCTGCCTGGAGAAAGAGACCAACCCCAGCTGACCACAGCCACTTTTCAAGGAGTTTTAGAGAGTGATAAGGTCACCCCTGAGTCTCCTTTTCTCCAGGCTGAACAACTCCAGCTCCCTCAGCCGTTCCTCACAGGGTTTGTGTTCCAAACCCCTCACCAGCACTCTGGAAGCACTCAAACACCTCAACGTCCTTCCTAAACTGAGGGGCCCCGAACTGGACACAGCACTCGAGGTCCCCCTGTCCCAGCCCTGGTACCTGCCATGTTCCACTGCTGGGCTTTCCTGTCGGGCGGGCGGTAGATGAATTTCCGCAGGGAGCTGACGGTGTGGGAGCCCACCAGGGTGTAGCGGCCGAAGGCTCGGCAGTCCACCACCCGAATGTTCAGGGGAGGGTGCAGCAGCTCGTTCTCTGGGAGGTCCTGGGGAGCAGAGGAGGGATGGGGTTCAAGGGCTGGGAGTGACTGGTTTGGTGGTTGGGAAGGGCAGAAGGGATTAGGAATGGGATGATGGTGGGAAGGGCAGAAGGGATTTGGAATGGGATGATGCTGGGAAGGGCAGTAGGATTAGGAATGGGATCATACTGGGAAGGACTGTAGGATTAGGAATAGGATCATGCTGGGAATGCTGGTAGGAATTAGGAATGGGATTGTGCTGGGAAGGGCAGTAGAGACCAGAACTGGGATCATGGTGGGAAAGGCAGTAAGGATTAGGAATGGGATCATGCTGGAAGGACTGTAGGATTAGAAATGGGATCATGCTGGGAATGCTGGTAGGGATTAGGAATGGGATCATGCTGGGAAGGACCGTAGGATTAGGAATAGGATCATGCTGGGAAGGACTGTAGGATTCGGAAGGGGATCATACTGGAAAGAGCAGCAGGGATTAGGAATAGGATCATGCTGGGAAGGGCAGAAGGAATTAGAAATGGGATCATACTGGGAAAGGCAGAAGGGATTAGGAAGGGGATCATGCTGGGAAGGGTAGTAGGGTTAGGAATGGGATTATACTAGGAAGCGCAGTAGGGACCAGAACTGGGATCATGCTGGAGGAAGAAGTCCAGAGCTGCTCCCCCAAAATGTGGCTTGGGAGCCCTCAGGTGAAGGAATGGTGTCCATGTGCTCTATTGCTTTGGGAAAACTGGAGTAAAGGGCTGGGAGCCATGGTGGGTTCCAGAAATTCCAGGTTCCAGATGAGGGATCAGAGGGAAGGGGCCGCACTCACCACCTCAAACCACTTGACCAAAGTGCTGAAGTTGGGGTTTTTCTTGTAGTTCTGGATCAGGGCAGACTGGACGCCCTTCCCGGCACACTCGATGTCCACACGGGGCCGGTCCACCTGGGCCAGGTTCACTCTCTTCAGGTCCCTGAGCCCCCAGAACAAGATCTAGGGCAGGAGGAGGAGGAGGAGGGAGCATGTGAATGTGAGAGGGATGATCCCTGGGAGCTGGTTCTCCATGGAGAGGGACCCCTCTGCTGATGTCATCACAGGGCAGTGGTGGATCCTTGAGGTATCTCCTCCTGACACCCTGCAGCCCAAGGTCTGCTGCCCTCGACATCCATTTTCCTACTTTTCTCCTTTCATGGCCTTTTCCTGCCCTGGGAACCCACAGAGCAGCTCTGTCCCCCTGTGGTGGCTCTGGATCCAGCACTGCCATCGCTTTATCCCAGTGGAATCAGTGTCACTGGGGAAACTTCCCTGTCCCTACCTGGCATGACAGATTGCCACCACCCAAAATTCCCCAAAATGGAGACTTTCCCCACCTCCTCATTCCCCACGGCTATACTAAAATTGTGAGGAACACAGCTCATTTATCACAACGCAAATATGTGGAGAAACTGGAGCCAAAATCCCTCTGGAGACCTGGCCAGCAGCACCTCACCTGAGCACAGACACCTTCACCCGGGGCTGAGACGTGCCCTGAACATCCCTGTGGGCATTGCCTGGGTCATGGATGTCCACCAGGACTTCCAAGGGACAGAGGCCCTCTTGGACACATCACGAACCATGGAATCATTTGGAAAAGTCCTCCAGGATCGAGTCCAACCTGTCACCAGTCCCCACATTGTCCCCAGCCCAGAGCACTGAGTGCCACGTCCAGAGCCCGACCCCCCTGGCTGTCCCCTCCTGGCAGGGAGTTGTGCAGAGCCACAAGGTCCCCCTGAGGCTCCTTTTCTCCAGGCTGAGCCCCTTTCCCAGCTCCCTCAGCCTCTCCTGGGGCTCCAGCCCCTTCCCCAGCTCTGTTCCCTTCCCTGGACACGCTGCAGCCCCTCCAGGGCTCTCCTGTCAGGAGGGGCCCAGAGCTGCCCCCAGCACTGGAGGTGTCCCAGCAGTGCCAGCACAGGGGACAGGCACTGCCCTGGGTTGTGCCTACAATATTTTGGATACAAAATCCCCCTTTAGACATCCATGGATACATGAGACGCATCCCATCCTCTTCGCCTGAGGTTGATGAGATACAGAACACCTGAGCTATGGGATTGCTCTGGGAGCAGATGATCCAGCTTTATGTCATCCCTAACATTCCCTGAGCTGCATCTCAGCCTGGGTGCTGCTCACTCACTGTCCTGCCCAAATTTGACAGCAAGGAATGATCCATTTCCCTGGTTTTTTAAGGATGCTGCAGGCTGGTTCCCAGTCCAGCCACCATGGACAGATCCTTGAGTCCCGGTTTCCTCCTGCCCTTCCAACACCCCCTGAGATGCTCTCCTGCCCCAGGGCAGGGACACACATGGACATTGGTTACCTCCACTCTGTATCTGCTCAGCACTGGCCGAATTCCCAGGGGCACGGGCAGGATGGGACCTCGGTCCATGTCCGTGGGGCCGTCGATTGGGGGCAGGTCTGATTTACCCCCAGGGCCGATCTGGAAGAGATGGATCACGGATTAGGATCTGCTCCTCTGAGCTGCTGGGAAGCAATTTTCGGTCCTCACAGTATTGTGGAACCCCAGACTGGTTTGGTTTTCAAAGATCAACTCATTCCAACTGCTGCCATGGGCAGGGATGAACTCCAGAAGGGGCTGGGCTGTGTCTCAGCTGGAGCTGGTCCCAGTTTTTGGATCAGGGCTGTCTCAAAGGGCTGAAAGCCATGGGCAGGTGCTTTGAAAAGAGGAAAACACAGGAGGCAGAAGATGCTGGGAATTCCTGTCCTTCCACACAGAACAGTGACTGGAGCAATCCAAACTTCTCATCCCACCAATGATTCCCATCCCAGGGCTGCTCCATCCTGGAACTGCATCTGCTGGGCTGTGTGTGAGGGAACGGAGATGTGGTCCCAGAGCTCAGCCCAGGAGCAGGTTTAAGGACCCATTTCCAGCCCAGGGCTTGGGAAAGATCAAGTACCCCATGTGAGCTATTCCCTTGGATGAGCACCTGCCCCGGCAGAAAAAGGAGATTGGAAAATGTTGGAACTCAAAATGCAGAGAAATCTCAAAACATTAGGCCTGTAAGCCAAAACTCAAAATTAATCGCAGGATTTGATTTGAAACCTTGCAGAAGCCTTCCAAACTTAGATGCTAGAAGCAAGAATGTGGATTTATAGTCAAAAGCAGAGACATGATAAATTGAGCAGAGAAAAGTTTAGTGTTTAGGGTTTAAGATATATTAAAAAAAAAAAAGTATTTACAAAAGTAACCAGAAGTTTTATAGTGCAGCACTGTAGGTTTGTGTGTGTGTCATGATGTAATTGGTTAAGAAGGCTCACAGTGGAGTATGAATCAATAAGATTAAATATCTTAGTATTGGGTTAGAAATATAAATATTCTTGCTGGCAGTGTATTGTTGGCTAATAAATCCTTAAAAGGTCCTGTAATCAGAAGTGCTGTGACTTCTGAGCCACGTGGTGAAGATCTGTGAGACAAACTCACTGTTCCTGCCTGTGTAGAAGACAAATAAACTGCACTTTCTAAAGCAACCCAGAGGTCCCGTCTCTGCTCCATGGGAAAAAATTCCCACCAAGGAAATGTGGTGTGGGAACAATAAACCCAATCAGAAAAACATTTCAGTGGATGGAATGTGAGGTGCAAAAGTGGAAAAATTTAACTCAGGTATTGCCCCGGACTGTGAATCATGGAATGGTTTGGGCTGGGAAGGACTTTAAAAACCATGGAATTCCAACCCTTTGCCGTGGGCAGGGACACCTTCCACCTTTCCAGGCCCCTCCAACCCAGCCATGGACCCTTCCAGGCATCGTTGATGAACAACAAGCGGTTGAACCATCCAAGAGAAACTACAAGGGTTCAGCAGACCAACGACCCGGTGAAGGGGCAGTTATTCCTGGTTATTCCCAGTTACCCAATTCTCCATAAATTAATCCCCTCTCCCTTCCAGCTTCCCTTCCAATTCTTCCCATCCCTTTGTCCAGCCGGCACCTGGAGCAGCTCGAAGGCGGCCAGCAGGTCCCCGGCTGTGGCGTTGCCGCGGTAGATCTGGTAATATTCCAGCTGTGGTGGGAAGCGCGGGGGGCAGTACTGCTCATCCGACATCTTCACCACAGGCTTGGCAAATGTCCGGCCCATGAAGTCGGCTTTTCCCTACAGAAAGAGCCCTTGGGATTCAAGATCCAACACAGGAATTCCAAAATTAGCCCCATGGTTCTCCCCAAGAGTACTTGGGGCTAGGAATCCAATATGAGAATTCCGAACTCAGCCCCGTGACTCTCCCCAGGATCCAACATGGGAATTCCAAATTTAGCCCCATGGTTCTCTCCAGGAACATTTGAGGTTGGGGATCCCACACAGGAATTCCAAAATTAGCTCCATGGTTCTCCCCAGGAGCACTTGGAGTTGGGCATCCAACATGGGAATTCCTAAATGAACCCTGCAGTTCTCCCCAGGAGCCCTTGGGATTAGGGATACAACATGGGAATTCCAAAATTAGCCCCGTGGTTCTCCTTGGGAGCACTTGGAGTGGAGGATCCAACATGGGAATTCCAAGATAAGCCCTGCGATTCTCCCCATTGTGGTCGGAATAGGAATGAGATCAGTGCTCTGGTCTTGGGATGCCAAAGCTCAGAGAAAACTTTCAGTCATGACTCCCTGAAGGAGGTCTGGGACAGCTGAAAGCTGGGACAGTGAGGAGGCCAGGGATGAGCAGTTTTCCCAAGTGGAAAGACTCCTTGGCCACAGCCTCTTTCTTCCCTCTCCCAAAATAAGATACATTGAGTCGGAGATTTAGAGTGGCAGAAGCTCCATGGGAGATGCAGAGGGACCATTTTCCAAGGATCAAGAAAAGAAACCTTCCCAAATCCTCCTCCTCCGAATCTGGAGAGATTCCAACATCCAAAACACACACAATTCCATGTGGGGTTTTCTCACCACGGTGTCCTGGTCGTAGATCTCGATGACGATGATGGGGGGGTCATCCCGCATCTCGTGAGCTTCCCCGTACAGCTCCACGTTGTCAAACACCAGGAGCTGGTCCCAGGTCGGGCAAAGGGTCTCGTTGAGAACCTGGGAAAATGGGAGAGATTCCTACTGCTCCAGGATCCTGGGAAAGGGTGGCAGGTGGGGCTGCTGTGCATTTTTGGGATCAGGGAGGTATTGGGAATCTCCCAGGGATTCCTCTGAGGAAAAATCCAACAGCAGAGGAGCAGAGCTGGATTATTCCCAGTGTCCTGGCTTCCTAAAGCTTGGGAACCGTAAGACAGGGAAGGGAAGACTTAAAAATCACTTTAATGTGACCCGGTTCTGCCTAAACCAGCAGAGAATCGCAAGGAATCCCAGAGAATCGAGGGGAATCACAGCCACCGGGGTGTGGGACATATTTTGGGAATGAGCTCCTCGGGAGAGATCTGGAAAAGTCAATGCCCAGTTCCAGAGCTGCTCTCCCACCACAGGAGACCAGGATCAGCCTAATCCTTGTTCATGGGATCTGTGCCATGGGAGAATGTGGAGCCTGTGGGGTCTGCCATCCCTGCATCCCTCCATCCCTGCATCCCGGGAATGCTCACCTCAGTGCACTGGCTCTGGGAGATGAAGAAGACCCGTGCGAAGGGATCCGAGAGGCCGCTGCTGTCGGCTGCGAACAAACTCCTGGCCTGGTACATGTGGGCTCGCAGCTGGAACACCTGTTTCTCTGGAAGAGGGAGGGAATGGGATGGGAATGGCTTGGGATGATCTCTGGGAGCCTGCCTTGGCTTGCAGAGCAGGATGTGACCAAAAGTTAAAACCAGGTGGGGCGGGGATAATTATCTCCGTGGGAGATATCTTCTGTTAATGGGCCATCTGTTAAAAACCAGCTGGGGCAGTGCTCTTTATCTTTTCCACAACCCATCCTTCCTCCAGGAGATATCTCCTGTTAATGGCCATTGAGTCCCAGGGCATGACTGATAAAATTCCATCATCCCACTGGGAGATGCTCCAGCCAGGGGAGGAGCCAAGCCTTTCCTACCCAGAGAAAAACTGAGATTTTGGACACCAAGGAACCTTCTTTCCACTGGATTCCAGAGGAAAACTGGACCTTTCCACATCATCCCTGGAGCTTCAGAGGAAACTGCACCTTCTCCAGGAGCACTGCTCCAGCTGAACCACATCTGCCCCTGCAGGAGGATGCAGCCACCATTGAATGGGACTGTGCCAACACCCTGACTGACTGACGGGTGTCAGCTTGGATTCTGACTCTGGCAGGGTTTTGTTGTTTTGGTTTTACTGTATTTTATTTTAATTTTTCCTAGTAAAAACTGTTATTCCAATTCCCAAATCTTTGCCTGAGAGCCCCTTAATTTCAAAATTATAATAATTTGGAGGGAGTGGTGTTACATTTTTCATTTCAAGAGAGGCTCCTGCCTTCCTTAGCAGTCTTTCAAACTGAGACAGAGACAATCCAAGGGACATCTCAGGAACCTGTTTTTGCTCATGGGTGAAGGATCTCAACTCAAAGCACGAATCCCAAATAGATAAGGATTTTCTTGGCATCCTGCTCGTTGTGTGAACAACGACAACTCTGAATAAGGCTGGGATGTGAGGGGACACAATTCCTACCCCCCAGCTCTCCTGGGACAACCAGAACAATTCCCCCTTAGCTCCTGGAAGTGCTTGGACGAGGGGGTTTCCAGCCAGGCCCTCTCTCCCTCCCGCCCTCTCCGTGCCCCATCCCATGGGAACTCCTTACTGGTGTACAGGAGGCTGATGGGTGGGAAGGAGGGCAGGTTTTGGCCTCGGGGGACTTTCTTCTCCTCGAACCCACAGGGGAGGCCGCTCAGGAAGTCCTTGCGCTGCTTGTTGAGGCCCAGCCACAGGTAGATCTCCATCTTGGCCTGGACTGTCCAGCCAGCAGGGCCAAACCCCCTCTTCCCAGGGAGCTGAGGAATGGAAGAGTCCACATGGATATCGGGAATATGGACAGAGCCCTCTTGGAGCACCCGACCCCTTTGGGACACTGTGCTGCTGTTCCTTAAACCCAAGGATCCTTTGGGACCGTGACACTGCTCTGGCTCATGCATTGTCCTCTCCCCACTGTGGTTTCCTTTTCCTAAGCCAGAAATTCTCTGGATTTCCAGCTGGATCAAACATCTCTTTCCAAAAACTTCCCAGTTACGGGACTGGATAAGGTCAGTCCAGTCTGTTCCTCCCTACAAACAGATTTCCACCCCTACTAGCAGAGTACGGATCATGTTTTTCCAATATTCAAGCCCCAGAAAAAAATGGATACAAAACTCTCATCCTCATCTCCCAAATTCCCTCCATTTCCCACCTCTTGGCTGCAGCTCCCCTGGGACAGAGGGATCCTCACCTTGAGGAAAACCGTCTTCACTTTGGCGCAGTCCTTGCCCATCTCCTCATCCACGATGGAGTACAGGAGGTCCTTGGAAGGGATGCGGGCGTAGGCGATGCGCTTGTTGTTGCTCATCATCCAGATGAAAACGTCGGGAATCGTGTGCTGGGGCTGGGAATGCCACAGGAGAGCCCTGTCAGTGCCCCAGCCCCGCCCACTGAGGCTGGTGGGGCTGGAGATCTGCTGGAGGCAAATCCAGCAGATTCCATGGAAGATGGATGTGCCTGTGGCCAAATTGGGGGCACTGGAATTGTTTGAGAGATTACCACTCTGAAAAAGCTGCTCAAAGCTAAGCCCATCAGAAAAGGATCTAGGAGTTATGTTGGTTAAAATTTAAAAAAAAATATAAGTTTGGGCATAGAAGAGACTGAAAGTTTTCCTTCTCTGCTCCTTCAGTGGTCTTGGGGCGGGGAGGGCAGTGTCCATTCCTTCATCCCTTTCTAGGGAAGAGGATCCCAATCTGGACAGGGACTGGGTTGGGTCAGGGCCAAGGAAGGCCTGGCTATAACCAGGGATGGATCTGGGAGCCTTCCATGGGGACTGGAAGCAGGAGGAGGAAGAGCTGCAGCTCCAGGGAGAGCAAAGAGCCCCCTGTGAGCCAGTCCTAAACTGGAAAAATGTCATGGAATCATTCTGGAGCCTTAAGGGCCTCCAAGAGAGCTGGAGAGGGACTGGGGACAAGGGACGGAGGGACAGGAGCCAGGGAATGGCTCCCACTGCCAGAGGGCAGGGCTGGGTGGGATCCTGGGCAGGAATTGTTCCCTGGCAGGGTGAGGAGGGTCTGGGCTGGAATCCCCAGAGCAGCTGTGGCTGCCCCTGGATCCCTGGCAGTGCCCAAGGCCAGGCTGGACACTGGGGCTTGGAGCACTCTGGGATGATAGAAGGTGCTGCGGTTGGAACTGGATGGTTTTAAAATCCCTTCCTGCCCAAACCAGTCTGGGATTTGATGTGTCACCTTCCAATTCTTGATTTCCCAGGGATCCACAGGATCCTTCCATGGCTGGGATTGGCTGAAACATCTCCAGCTCTGCTGCAGGAGGGCCCAGCTCTGTCCCTGCCTGGGAAACTCTTGAATTTCTTTTACATTGGCTCATTCCCACCCAGGAGTGCACAGGGAGTGCACAGGGATCATGGGCTTGGAATGGCTCCTTGCAGAGGGACCTCTCCTGCCCTTGGAGGTCTTCATCCATCCATCCATCCATCCTTGCATCCATCCATCCATCCATCCATGGATCCATGCATCATGCATCTGTCCATGGATCCATCCACCCATCCACAGACCCATCCATCTATGGGTACATCCCTCCATCCATCCATGGATACATCCATCTATCCATGGATCCCTCCATCCATCCCACCCTCCATGGATCCATCCCTCCACCCAACCATGCATCCATCCATGCATCCATCCATGCATCCATCCATCCCTCCATCCATCCCAGCCTTCAGTCTCCACGAGCTGCCCCAGCCGGAGCCCCCTCTGCCCGCCAGGGACCCACCTCATCCGCCAGGAACCGCAGCTTCTGCAGGAAGTTCTGCACCAGCTTCAGCTTGTCCTTCATGGTGTTCCTCTTGACCTGGGAGCGCAGGGCCGTGGCCTGCTGGGCCATGTTCTCCTGTGGGGACAGCCAGGACATTGGGACACAGCTCGGACACAGGAAAGGCTCCTCGACCCCACCAGGCTGGGGTGGAACCCTTCAGACACCCTTTGTTGACCTTGGCACGGGAGAGCCCCTGGGAGGGCTGAGACAGCCCAGGAGACGATGGCACCGCAAAGGTGTCACCTGAGAGTGGAGAATTTTGGGGTGGCTTCAGGAAGGAGCCTCTCCTGCTGTCACCAGCACCTGACCCTTGGGGCTTCCAGGTGAATGTGTGGAATTTAACAATTCCTGGCTCTTGAGGATGCAGCTGGACACTGAAGTTGGTGTCCTTGGCTGTGCCAGCTGGACAAGCCACTGGCTACTTGTCCATCTGCACTGCACATCCTTGGCAAGGAGCAGGGCCACCACCCCCAAACCTCTGTCCCTGGAGCAGCTCTGCTTTGCAGGGTTCCCAAAATCACCCCAAACCTCTGTCCCTGGAGCAGCTCTGCCTTGAGGAGTTCCCAAAATCACCCCTAACCTCTGTCCCTGGAAAAGCTCTGCCTTGAGGGGTTCCCAAAATCACCCCAAACCTCTGTCCCTGGTAAAGCTCTGCTCTGTGAGGTTCCCAAAATCACCCCCAAACCTCTGTCCCGGGACAGCTCTGCCCTGTGGGGTTTCCAAAATTCCCCTTTCCAGCTCCTCTGTGTTCCCAAATGTCTTTCCAGAGTCTGGTGGAGGGGACACAGCAGAGGTTTGTGACAAGCGACCCAAGTGACACCAGGGACTCGGGTGAGACCCGAGCAGGCTTTGGGCTCCTCTGCTCAGAATTAAACCCCAAACCCTCGACCCACAGGGAAACCAGCCTGTCCATGGACCAAATTCCAGCCCCTGCTCAGGAATCCTCGTCCACTCTTCCCAAGGCTTCCCTGAACAACCCGTGCCATCCTCCCAGGGAGCAATTCCTGCCCAGGATCCCACCCAGCCCTGCCCTCTGGCAGTGGGAGCCATTCCCTGTGTCCTGTCCCTCCATCCTTGTTCCCAGTCCCTCCCAGCTCTCCCGGAGCCCCTTCAGACCCGATCCCGCTCACCAGCTCCCGCATGCAGGATTTGAGCCTCTCCCGGTCCAGCCTCGTGCGGGACGAGTGGTGCTGGTCCTTGTCAGCCAAGGTCAGGAAGCGCCTGCGGGAAAAGGGTGATTCCCATGGGAACACTTCCCAGGGAGCTCCCTGGAGGAAATTTCCAAAAATTTTCAACAAAACCGTGGGCCAGATGCCGGTTCACACTGCGGGCTCAGAGCAAGGAAGGGACAGGAGGTGTCATCAGGTGCCACCAGCCTGCGGTGGCCACAGGACTGAGGTTTTCACCCCTGCTTTGGGGTGTTCGGGGTGCAGATGGAAACATCCCGAACTCCCAACCCAAGGCAAAAGATCCAGCATTGTGCCAGTGTCATGGAATGTTGTCCCATTAAAGTACATATTATATTATTGGCTTTTCACAAATACTGAAATGAATGCTATATTCATAATGTTGGGAAACTTTGAATATAGTTTCTTTTAGTTCTGCTATTAACAAAACTCAGAAATAGTAGTGTGATAAATATATGTTTTTCTTGGACTACAGCATGGTGATGTAAAAAGCTTTTGTTCATGTAACTTATTCAGAGAATGGTAAAGAAAAAAATAAAATAAATAAAATAATAAAAAAAAAAAAAATCAGGAAATTCTCCATATTTTTGGATCATTGGTGACAGACACCAGAACCCCAGGGAAGGAATTTATTGATCTTCAGTTGTCAGGGAGTCCCGACAGGATGCAGAGGTTGGGGTGTTTGCGATTTTGAATAATGCACGAAGATCTATGAATATGCAACATGTTGATGCATTTAACGAAGTGTTTTCTGAGCTAGTGTGTGCTTTGGCTGGATGTCAAGCATCCAGCCATTGTAACCTTTTGCTTTATTGTTTGTCTCTTATTGTCTCTCTCTCTTTTTTTTTTTTTTTTTTTTTTTTTTTTTGATTAAACCTTTTTAAATTCCGAGGAAGGCGAGCCCCGTTTTGGCGGTGCCGCCCTGCCCGAGGGTCACTCACAGGCAGCCGCTGCTCAGCTCCTCCAGGACCCCTCGGAGCCGCCGCTCCGGGTGCGGCTTCTCCGTCTTGATCATCTCCTGCACGTCGTTGAGCCCCTCCTCCTGCAGTGAAAATGGGACAGCGTGAGGGGTGGGGGGCTGGGGAACCCCCTAATCCAACCCCACACCCAGGGAATTCCGGCTGCTTCCCTGGAACACGTCCAGGGACCCAGCTCTGGGCGCTGGGAATGGCTCTGGTGCCCTCAAAGAACCAGCTGGAGTTTGGGAGATCCAAACCCTCTTGGAGGAACATTCCAGGGGGACCCTTCCCAGATCCTGCTGTGACCCTGCCAATGTGGAGCTCTCCTGAGGGCTCGCTGGGAGTGAGCTGAGACTTAATCGTAAAATCACGGAATGTTTTGGGTGGGAATCATTGAATTCCAACTCCACTGCCACGGGTGGGGACACATCCACTGCCCCAGGTTGATCCAAACCCCATCCCTTGGAGCCTGTGCACTTCCCCACCCTCACAGGGAAGAATTCCATCCCAATATCCTGCCTAAATCTCCTGTTTTCCAGTTTGCACCCATTCCCTGTGTCCTGTCCCTCCATTCCTTGTCCCCAGTCCCCCTCCAGCTCTCCTGGAGCTTCTTTAGGCTCTGGAAGGGGCTCTGAGCTCTCCCTGGAGCTTTCCTTTCCCTACATGAGTGCTTCACTCCTCTCTCTCAGGTGACAAAGCCTCTGCACCCCTGCTCCCTTTTGTGGGAACATCTGGATCTGACCCACAGAACTCTCAAGGAACTGCCGGAATTTGGGGAATTTCCCCCTTTCCAGGCACAGCTCTGCACCCCCTGGATGTGGCTGTGCCCCGTGCCCCAGCTGTGTCCCCCACCCCTCCCTGCCCGTCCCTTCCCCCCTGACCAGCTTGTCGGCGATCTTGTCCATGATGTTGGCGTTGTAGAGCCGGCGCCGCTGGTCCTGCCACCAGCTCCGGATGTAGATGCAGGGCTTCTTCTCCAGGTAGGGCAGGTGGAAGTAATTCCTGCAAGAGGAGGCAGGAGAGGTGCTCCGTGGGGGTGACAGTTCTGGCCTGGAACAGCCTCCATCCCATCCCATTGTCCCGTCCCATTGTCCCATCCCATCCCATCCCATCCCATTATCCCATCCCATCCCATTGTCCCATCCCATCGTCCCATCCCATCCCTCTCCTGGGAGGCAATGCCATGGTGGAAAGGGGGATGCAGGAGCTCAGGAGTGAGAGGGAGGCAGCTTCAGCTGCATCCTGCAGTGTCAGAATTCAAAATGCAGGGAAATCTCAAAACATCAGGCCTGTGAGCCAAAACTCAAACACAGGATTTGATTTGAGACGTTGGAGAAGACTCCCAGACTTCAGTGCTGGAAGCAAGAATAGTCTAAAGCATTTTGGGATGTATAGTCTAAAGCAGAGACATGTTAAATTGAGTAAAGTTTAGCATTTAGAAATTAAGATATAAAAAAATTAAAAGTGGTTACAAAGGTAACCAGAAGTTTTAGAGTGCAGCACTGTAGGTTTGTGTGCCATAACATGATTGGCTAAGAAAGCTCACACTGGAGTATGAGTCAATAAGATAAAATATTTTAGTATTGGGTTAGAAATATAAATATTCTTGCTGGCAGTGTTTTATTGGCTAATAAACCCTTAAAAGGTCCTGTAATCAGAAGTGCTGTGACTTCTGAGCCACGTGGTGAAGATCTGTGAGACAAATTCACCATTCCTGCCTATGTAGAAGATAAGAGAAATAAAAAGCACTTTCTAAAGCACCTCAGGTCTCTGCTTCATCAGGAAAAATCCCTGCCCAGGAAATGTGATGTGGGAGCAGCGATCTCACACTGCAGAACAGAGGCTCCGTTTCTCCCGAGGCCATTCCAGTGCCAGGCCTGGGATGGATGGGTGCATCCCATCCCTGGGAGTGCCCCGGGTTGGGCAGGGCTTGGAGCACCCTGGGACGGTGGAATGTGTCGGGCTTGGAACTGGATGATCTTTAAGATCCCACCAGAACCACCCTGGGATTCCAAAACCTCCCAGTTGTTCCAACCCCTGCCCAACCTGTCCATGAGGCGCCTGGAAAGGGGAATCCTGCTGCACCTGGAACCACCAGGAGCCAAATCCAGCTCCAGCCCTTCCCGGGTATTCCCACCAGGAGATGTCAGCAGAGCCCCGTGGATGAGCAGCAGCCTCCCAGAGGCGGGAGATTTTTGGAAAAACAGGGTGAGGGAGGCCCAAAACATCGGAATTTCTTGTCTTCCCTTGGGTTTCAGCTGGAAAAGGAGCTGAGGAACAGAGGAGGGAATTCCAGGAGGACTTAACTGTGCTGGATATTCATGGAAAAAAGGAAGGAAATCCAGGGGGACTTAACTGCACTGGATGTGCATGGAAAAAAGGAGGGAATTCCAGGGAAACTTACCTGTGCTGGATAGTCATGGAAACAGGGAGAAAATTCTTGTTTCCAGAAAAAGGGAATTCCAGGGGGATTTATCTGTGCTGGATATTCATAGAAACGAGGAGGGAATTCCAGGGAGATACTTATCTTCCCTGAATATTATTTTCCCAATTCATTTAATCCGACAGTGAATTCAATTAACACCAATCTACTGCTAAAACGTGATAAAAATCCACTTTAAACCAAATCTCGTAATCTTAAATCCAATTATCTTCCTTATCCCAGTCCTTGGTATGCAAATCCAGACCTCACCAGGCAGAGGATCTGAGCCTTTCTATCCCAATCTCCTGCCTGATGCATTGGCAGATTTTTCCAGCAGTTTTCCCATCTGGGATTTTGGAACTGCTGAGACCACCACTGACCATGTCCCCAAGTGCCAGACAAGGTGGACACACTGACCACAAAATCCAGGTGGACACACTGACCACAAAATCCAGGTGGACACAGTGATCCAGTGCCTAAGTGGACACTGTCCTGTCAGTGACCAGGTGGACACACTGACCTGTCTGTGACCAGGTGGACACACTGACCTGTCCGTGACTAGGGGGGGAACATTGACCAGTCTGTGACCAGAGGGACACACTGACCAGTGCCCAGATGGACACACTGACCACACAAATCCAGGGGGACACACTGACCTGTCTGTGACTGGGTGGACACACTGACCAGTGCCCAGGTGGACACACTGACCTGTCTGTGGCCAGGTGGACACACTGACCTGTCTGTGGCCAGGTGGACACACTGACCTGTCCATGACTAGGGGGGCACATTGACCAGCCTGTGACCAGAGGGACACACTGACCAGTGCCCAGATGGGCACACTGACCACACAAATCCAGGGGAACACACTGACCAGTCTGTGCCCACGGGGAACACAGGTGATCCTGCGCCCAAGTGGACACAGTGACCATACAAATCCAGGGAGACACACTGACCAGTCCATGCCCAAGTGGACACACTGACCTGTCTGTGCCCAGGTGGACACACTGACCACATAAATCCAGGTGGACACACTGACCTGTCCATGACTGAGGGGGGGCACACTGACCTGTCCATTACCAGGGGGATGCACTGACCAATGCCCAGGTGGACGCACTGACCAGTCCATGCCCAGGTGGACACACTGACCCGTCTGTGACCAGGAGGACACACTGACCACACAAATCCAGGTGGACGCTCTGACATGTCCATGACAGGAGGGGACACACTGACAAATCTGTGACAGGAGGACACACTGACCCAGTGCCCAGGTGGACACACCGACCACAAAAATCCAGGTGGACACACTGACCAGTCCGTGCCCAGGTGGACACGCTGACCTGTCCGTGCCCAGGTGGACACACTGACCTGTCCGTGCCCAGGTGGACACGCTGACCTGTCTGTGCCCAGGTGGACACACTGACCTGTCCGTGACCAGGGGCTTCATGGGCTGGGACGAAGAAACAGAGACCAGCTCTCCATCCTCACCACCTTCATCATCACTGGAGTTCTGGAGCAGCTCCGACTCCTCCTCATCCCCATCCCCTCCCTCCTTCTTCCTCCTCAGGAGGGGTTTGCTGGAGCCATCCACCTGGTTGCCATAGTTACCTCAAGGAAAAAAAAAAAAAAAAAGAGATGGAATCGATTCACAGGGTTCTAACTCCCAGCTCTGGGGCTGAATTCGGGTTGGCAGAAGTTTTTTCTGCTGGAATCACAGAGAACTTTGGGGTTTGATTTCCTAGAACCACGTCCAGGAGCTGGAATTTAGGGAGAGGTGTCTATGCCCTGCTTCTATCCCCTCTCAATCCCCTGGGAATGCATTCCCTCCTGGAGCGGGTGTCTCTGGAGCACCAAGCCAGGATGAGAGAGGGATCAGCTCCACTGGCCACAGCCCAGCAGCCACAAAATACAGAATGTGGGATCCCACATCCCTCATGCCCTTGGAGGAGCCATTCCCTGCTCCCCAAACCTGCTCTAGCAGGGGCTGGAATGGAAAACCGGGAATAAACCAGCTTTGGGTTCTGGTTTTCACAACCATCACACTCCCCAAAAAACAACCAACCTATGGTGACCTCAAAGTTAATGGGTTTGTCCCCAATCTTCCTGTCGATCATGGTGGCCTCCAGGAAGGCTCCGAAGAGGAAGAACTCCTCCATCTTCCCGCTGCAGTTCTGCAGGAGAAAGAGATCCCAGGGCTGAGGGCTGGGGCCAGAGGGAGGGGCAGGTCCATCCCTCAGGATGCCATTCCCAAAGGGACTGGGAGGGTTCTGTCTCCCATCTCTTGGCTCACTGTAGAGAGTGTTTAATTAAAGATTTAGTAATGATTTTTTGATGCTTAATGTAATCTCTTTTTTAATCTTTTTTAAATCTTTTTAAAAATATTTTTCTATTTTTTAATGTTTAATGTAAATCCTTAATAAGATTCTTTTAATCTTTAATTAAAGATTTCATATCTTTTAATTAAAGATAACCTTGAACTGTGTTGGGATCCATCACCCCTTGCCCCAAAGGGACTTTCAGGGACATTTAGGAATACAAACCTGAGTTCACCACCACTGAATTGATCAAACCACACAAATCCAGGAGCCTGGATGCTCCCATGGAATTTAAATTATTCTTTTTCCAGGTGGAAATTATATTATATCTCATTCCCCCTGGCTGGGGAATAAACAAGATCCCTGGCTTGTGATTGAAACCCATCAGGATAAGGGTGGGACAACTGGAATTAGGGGATGAGCCGCTGTCTGTGTGTATTTCCCACATGGAGAGACATCCCTAAGTTCAGGAGATTATAAAAATTTTTTAAAAATTGAATGTTTTGGGCGGGAAGGGACCTTAAAGATCATCTGGTTTCATGGGCAGGGTCACCCTCCTCTATCCAAGGGTGGTCCAAACCCTCTCCAGCCTGGCCTTGGACACTTGCAGGGATGGACCAGCCACAGCTTCTCTGGGAAAGTGACAGATAGAATCACTTTGACATTCCCAATGGAAATGAGCACTGGAACGACCCTAAAACCTGGAATCCTGCAAGATTTACTTCCATTGCTCTGTGAGATGAAAAACAAGCGGGACAACTCTTGAAACCCTCGAGTTATGAGACCAAAGGTAACAACCCAATATTCCTGACACCCCAAACTGCACCCTGGCTGCTGTGGGGTCACGGGGGGGACTTACATCGGCCACCGCCGTGGCCTGCTCCACCTGCACCTCGGTGGAGCTGTTGATCTCGGGGTTGGTGGTGTCCAGGATCTCCACGGCCAGCCCCAGCAGGAGCCGGGCGCGGAAGGAGACGCCCTCGCCCAGGCCCTCGTTGAGCTCCTGGTGCTCGTCCATCAGTGTGTAGTTCCGCGTGGAGCCGTACATGTTCACCCAGGCGGGGCCGAAGGTGGGCAGGAAACCTGAGGGGATGGAAAGGGCAGTGGGAAGGGGGTTGTGTTGGGTTGAGGTGACCAGAAATGTGAATTCTGTCACCATCTGTCAACCCAGGTGGGGCAGTGACCCTGGTCTCCATGGAGATATCCTCTGCTAATGGGCCATCTTTAAACCAGCTGGGCAATCACCTTTATCTTCCCACAGCCCATCCTCCCTCCAGGAGATATCTCCTGTTCATGGCCAGTGAGTCCCAGGGCATGACTGATAAAATTCCATCATCCCATGGGAGATGCTCCAGCCAGGGGAGGAGCCAAGCCTTTCCTACCCAGATAAAAACTGAGATTTGGAACAGCAGAGCAGCCTTTGCCACTGGATTCCAGAGGAAAACCAGACCTTTCCACATCATCCCTGGAGCTTCAGAGGAAACTGCACCTTCTCCAGGAGCACTGCTCCAGCTGAACCACATCTGCCCCTGCAGGAGGATGCAGCCACCATTGAATGGGACTGTGCCAACACCCTGACTGACTGACGGGTGTCAGCTTGGATTCTGACTCTGGCAGGGTTTGGGATTGTTCTGTGTAATACTGCATTTCTATTTTAATTTTCCTAGTAAAGAACTGTTATTCCTAATTCCCATATCTTTGCCTGAGAGCCCCTTAATGTCACAATTATTATTATAATTTGGAGGAGGGGAGTTTACATTCTCCATTGCAAAGAGAATCTCCTGCCTTTATTGGCAGACACCTGTCCTTCAAACCAGGACAGGGGTGGAAAGGGAAAAGGGAATGTCTTGGCACTCATGGCTGGCGTCGCTTTCCCAGTGTCTGTGTGGTGACACAGGCTGGGATATGTCCTGGTGTGTCCACGGAAATGTGGTTGCTGCCATCCATGGAGAATTTTTAGGGAATCCCAGGATCATTGAGGCTGGAAAAGCCCTCCCAGCCCATCAAATCCATCCTGTGCCTGATCCCTACTTGTCCCCAGCCCAGAGCACTGAGTGCCACATCCAGCCCTTCCTTGGACACCTTCAGGGATGGGCACTCCAAAGCTCCCTGGGCAGCCCCTGCCAAGGCCTGAGCACCCTTTCCATGGAGAAATTGCTGCTGCTGTCCAACCTGAGCCTGCCCTGGCACAACCAGGTGAGTGGAAGGATTTAAGTCTTTTACCTCAATGTCCTGCCTAATGCATTTGTAGATTTTTCCAGCAGTTTTTCTGTCAGATCCCAGCACTGCCAAGACCACCATTAAGCCATGTCCCCAGGTGCCACATCCAAATTGCTTTAAAATCCTTCCAGGGATGGAAATTCCACCCATGCCAGGGATGAACAGCCATTTCCAGGAGGGAATTTTCTCAATATCCAACCTGAGCCTGTCCTGGCCCAGCCTGAGCCCATTTTCCCTTGTCTTGTCCCTGTTTCCTGGCAGCAGAGCCCGACCCCCCCTGGCTGTCCCCTCCTGGCAGGGAGCTGTGCAGAGCCCAAAGGCCCCCTGGAGCCTCCAGTGGTTTTTTTTATCAGGGAAAATTTTCTGGGAAGGCAGTGATGGGAACTGGACAGGTCTTCAGCAATTCCCCATTTTGAGGGTCGAGGAAGGAGAACCCCCCTTTAGTCCCTTTCCAATCCCACATCTGGTTTCCCATTTTTCCCACGTGTGGGAATAGGGAGCCTGACGAATGCTCGTCTATCCATGGAATTTGTGGAAGAGCAAATTGTTCTATGGTGTCTTTGCTTTCAGATACTAACTGAAGGTTTGTGACAGGTCTTGGTTTTCAGGGTGTTGGTCCTCTCACATTTCAGGACACCAATGTCTCTCCAGATGAGCACCAAGGAATTCCAGGGCTGGGAAGGAGCCTGGAAACCTCTTTGGGAACTCTGCCAGAGGAATTCCCCCACTTCAACTTTACCTTTGTCCCCTTCATTGGAGACTTTCCTCAGATCGATGAAGTGGGTCCCGATGGCCACGTCGTTGACCTTGTCCGAGTCCCGGATCTGGATCTTGATCCGTCTGCACAGCGGGGGAAACATCTCCGTGAAGATGATTTGCTCGTTCCAGAGGGGCTCGTAGGAGCTCTTCTGTATGGATGTCTTTCCCTGGGGATTGAGATCAGACAAGGCTTGGATCTCCAGAAATATCATCCCTCACTGTTGGAGTGCATAAAATAGAAACCTGAGTCGCTCAGAGAGAGAAAAGAATGCAGGGATTGAATTAAAGACTTTAGAGAAATTAAAAATAAAAAATAAACCACATAGACATGAAGTAGAAGTGTAAGTCTTAGTGTTAAGTAAGTAAGAATATACTTTAAGTGCCTTAAGAGAGTAAAAAGCCCTAAAGTCTAGTTTAAATTTCAGTAGTCCTACAGCCTAGTTTAAAGTTCAGTAAATTAGCCCCAGACATAACAGAACATTGCTTGTATTTCTCGATAGAACAGATAGAACCATTTACATTAATAGATAGAGATATATGCATAAATTATTTGTAAGGACAGACACTACTTCCGTATTCAGAATTGAGCTCTGGTAGGTGTAGGAAGAATGTTTTAGAATCATGTTTTTAGCCGATTGGATGATTTATGGATAAAATCCCCTGTATTGGGGGGAGAAAAGAAGGAAAAGAAGAAATTGAAGAAGAACAAAGGAAGAAGAAAAGAAGAATTGGAAGAAGAAGAAAGAAGGAAGAAGAAGAGATAGAAGAAGAAATGTCAGGGAGCTGCTGCTGCTGATTCTACTTGGGACTCTATGCCAGAAAACTTTAAAATTCTGAACTCTTTGACTTCAAGACTGCAATAAACAATTTTATTAATAAAGTAATATACAGCAATAAATTCCTGCAATAAACAACTTTACAGCAACCAACAACAGCTCCTGTCTCTTTGAAGACCCAGACCCATGAAAAGCTCAGCACCTCACCTGAGCTGCTGCCTTCCTCCCATTCCGCCCTCTCCTGAGCAAGGAATCCTCTTCCCCAACTGGAGAGGGCTCAAACCCATCCCAGAGAGTGAAAACAAGGTGACACCTTCATGTGCCCACCTTCATGAGCCAGGTGACACCACACCCACCCTGACCTGCAAGGATGACTGAGACCATCTATGGCCACCTGCTGGTGTCACCTCCTGTGGTCACCTATGGCTTTTTATCTTATTTTTTCCAGGGTCGGGATTAAATGCAGGAGAGATGGAATTTGTTGTTTGGACCCAGATGTTTATTAATTCTTATCCATGTTGAAGGGAGTTCCACAGCACTCCTAGCTAACAAGCTAAAAAATAGAGATATATCTCTCTCTCTACAAGGCCTTTTAAGGGAAAATTGTCCAATTAGGAAAACCCACCTAAATTATTTTTACTTTTAACCCAATGACTAATGACCTGTGGCCCACAATACAGAATTTTCTATCTGATCACATAGTGCTTCCCAAACCTATGAAGAAGGTGAAGAAGAACAAAACCTCTGCCCTAAAACCTCCGTCTTGCTTTCTATATATTACTACATTCTAAGACCTTAAACTCTTAAGTTTTTCACCATGTGATATTACAGACTTCTGTTCAAACTACACATCCATAATTCTAGTTCTATTTTTCAATTTTGGAAGCTTTCTCCATGGCCTCAGGTTGCAGGAAATAGATTTGTAGAGTTCTCAGGGCCTGGCAGAAGACTCACACAGTGTGCATCTGTATGCAAACTTGGGAATAAAAAATGCTGACTTAGAAATGCCTTGGAAGAAGACAAATATTGTTCAGAGAGAAATGGAGCTGAAAAAAGATTTAAAGGATGTCCTTGCAAATAAAGCTAAATACTTTAGAAAACTAGAACTATAAAAGATACGTTGTAATAGAACCCACGAAGAGTAATTTTAAATTATTGACTTTAAGGCATTTTGTGACAAAATGATGCATGATGTGACAAAAGCTAACAAGCCAAGAAACGTTTATAGTGCATTGTAATTAGGAAATAGTTGGCTTCTGATTGAGATGGCGTGAATTGTTTCATCTGTATTGTCTCACAGTTCATATAATTTATTTCATATTTCATATAATATAATAATATATATAACATATATAATATATATATAATCTATAATATATTATATAATATTATATATTATATATTATATATTATATATTATATATTATATATTATATATTATATATTATATATATTTCATATAATTTTATTTCATATTTATTTCATATAATATATTTCATATATTTCATATAATTTTATTCCTGAAAATGGAATAAAAGTTTCTTTAAAACACCTCTCAGTCGCCCCATCACTGGGTCAAAAAAAAAAGGCAAAATCCAACATCAGGTCAAAAGCAACGTTTCCCTGGGCGGTCAGCGCCCGCCAGCACAGAAAGTCTAAAATTCTCAATTTCCAGGGTGCCAACAGCCGCCCTGGCACCTCCCCGCTCACCTTCTGCCCCGCGAAGGCCACCTGCACGTAGGGGTCCACCAGGTCCTTGTTGTCGCCGATGAGCGCCTTCTTGACGTTGGCCATGATGCTGGTGTTCATCCGCGGCAGCCCCTCGGCGCGGTAGATCTTGACGTAGAACCGAGCCCACTGCCGCTCCGGCGGGACCCCGTCCGGGAGCAGCAGGTTCCTGGAATGTCAGAGCACGGAGATGGGAACGGCTGCTGGCGTGGGGAGAGCGAAGGTTGGGTGGGATTGATGCCTTAAGGTCTGAGTTTTCTGTTCTCGTTGTGTTTCAGGGTGATAAAGGCAAAATAGTCTGATTCCAGCTATGGGCTCAAGGACAGTTTCTTCAGACTCCAAGTCCTAAGTATAAACAACGTGAGAAGAGGAGGGCAGGCCAGCCAGGAGAAGAGGAGGAGGACACCTTACAGTTTGAGACTATTAATTGGATGGCTGACTCCTGTATGCAAATGGACTGAAGTCTATAAAAATGTGAAATCATGTGACCAAGCTCTCTTTTGCGTCCACCTTGGAGCCACTCAGGCAGGGCAGGGGCCACACTGTGGCACTGTTGCTGCCAGGGTGTGGCCTTAGAAGGCCTTTCAATAAATACCCATTTTATTTCCCCTAACTCTGTGTGATCTCTGTTCCAGCTCCTAAATGTTGGGGAGGGAATAGAGAAATTTTATAAGTGCCTAGCAACTAGTTTTGAAACAATAGATGAAATAGAGATGTTAGCATATTTTGATATAGATGCTGAAAACAGTCATGTTAAGGTTTGAGGCCTCTTCCTTTGTTTAGATGATACTAAATGCCACAAATACTAAAGAACTAACAGACATTTTGTCTCCAGCCTGGCAGGAAAGGTCTGAAGATAAGGGTTACAGATAAGAAAGCCATAAAACATGGTAATTTAGTAGTTCCCAAAAGTTGCATGCAAATATTAAAAAATTAGTATATTGTATTAAATTGGTTTTTGGAAAATTAGAATATTCATTGTAGAAGAATACTTATTGTATTGTGAACGGGAAATCGTTTTTCTTACCTCTCTTACCTCTCGTGCTCTCTCTCACCCCATTGCTCTTAGCTATTACTCTCCATGCTCTACACTCTTTCTTATACCCACACCCTCATAATAAACTGCAAACCTGAAGAACAGATAACAGTAAGCTCGTGAGTCTGTCCAGCAACCGTCCAACAACAAAACCCTCACACCTAAAGTCAACAGGATGATCTCAGAGGTCTTCCCCAACCTTTGTCGTTCCGTAAAACATCAAAGAGGAGCTGCTCCATTTTCCAAACACCGACTGCTTCCACTTCCACTCCATCCCATGAATTGGGATTTTGAAAGAGTTGGTTTTTCCTTATCAAGGGGAGCTCAGAGGATTATTTTGGGCATTAAATAAGCTCCATCCTTTTTTTTTTTTTTTTTTTTAAGATACGTGGCTTTCCTTCTCTGTAGAAATAGATGAGCCCATGGGAATACTGTGAACATAATATTTCTAGGGGAATTCTAGGAATTGCTGGAGCTGTCCATGTCTGGTGGAAAGTATCCCTGCCCATGGCAGAAAGGTTGGAACAAGGTGATCTTGAAGATCCCTTTCAAAACAAACCATTCCAGGATTTTAGGAATAAGTAGGAGAAATCCCCACTGCAGCATGGAGTGAAGCCCAGAGTACTGGAGGTGGTTCCTCAAACCCCAGCAAGTCAGGAGAGCTGTGCTGGTGGTTTCTGACTGTTAATGGCTGAACTCAACCCCAGAGGTCTTCTCCAACCTAAAGCACTCCATAATTCCATGTGGGCAGAGACTTAGAGGCAGATTTGAAATGGAAATATTAATTCAGATGGAAAAGTTCTGGGGCTGGAAACAAGCCTTAAAGCTCCCAGTTTTTTTTCCATGACGTTTGAAATGTTCTGGGCAGTCCAAGAGTCCTGTCCAACACACACAGACTGGGAAACCTCATTCAGACTTCGCTGCTCTACCTTGGGGTTATGAGATTGCATCCCATCCCAATCCCAATCCCATCAGGAGCGCCAGGTAAGGACTGGGGACATCAGTTCAGGTGACACCAGGCTGATGTTGCTGTGGAGTTCAACCACCAGCAGATGGTCTGACCCCACAGGAACGACAACTCTGTGCTGGAGAAGACCTGGAATTGCACCAGGACCTCACATTCCCTCTCAGAAAAGCACTGGATCGGTCCCTCTGCTGTCGTGGCTCCCAGGTTTGGATCCTGTTTTCCCATCCAAGGTAAAGAGAGGCGGAAAGCCATTCCCAAGGGAGCCAGGAAGAGGCGGATCCCAGTGGATCCCAGTGGATCCCAGTGGATCCCTACCCTTCGATGTCGTCCTCGTCCGTCTCGTTGGCCTTGTGCGGGGTCTTGATGTTGTCCCCTTTGCCCACCACGGCGATGTCACACTTGAGGTAGCCCTTGAGGCCGGCCGTGAGGTCCTCGGGGTCGGACAGGATGGCCCATTTGTGGTAGAACTGGTGCTCTGCGGCCCAGGGGACAGGAGGGACCTTTGTCACAACCAGACACGGCCAATGCCACCAGGACACGGCCATCCGTGGGGTGGGATGTGCCCTGTGTGTGAGGGATCCCAACAAACCCCTGGAAAATCCCACTGGGAAGGGGCATTGAATGTGGAGGAGCAACAGGATAAGCTGGAGGAGGGTGGAGTCTCAAGTCCCCATCCTGGAGGGATTTTAAAGGCCTGTGGATGTGGCACCTGGGGACATGGGGCAGTGGTGGTGGCCTTGGCAGGGCAGGGGATGGTTGGACTGGAGGATCAGCAGCATGAATCGACCTCTCTCTCTTTTCCAGGCTTGGATGAAATGTGGGGCAGGATCCATTCCTGTCTGGAATGTTGATGACCTGCCTGGAACTGCCACCTGAGAGCTTCCCCCTTGGCAGGGCAGGGATGGACACCAGCACACCCGGCAGGGATCTCAGTGACACCAGGGAAGGATCCAGGGAACCCTTGGAGCTGCTTCCCGAGCCTCAAGGGGCTCCAGGAGAGCTGGGATTTGGGAAAGGGCTGGAGGGGCAGGAGCCAGGGAATGGCTCCCACTGGGAAAGGGGAGCTTGGGCTGGGATCTTGGGAAGGAATTCCTGGCTGGGAGGGTGGGGAGGGGCTGGGCTGGAGTTCCCAGAGCAGCTGTGGCTGCTCCTGGATCCCTGGCAGTGTCCAAGGAAAGGTTGGATGGGTCTTGGAGACACCTGGGACAGTGGGAGGTGTCCCTGCCCATGGCAGGGGTGGGATTGAATTATCTTTCAAATCCCATCACACCCAAACCATCCTGTGATTCCACAATTCCCGGATGGGATATGGACCCTTCTCCAGAGGTGCCAGGTGCTCTTCCCTGACCTTCGAGCCAGCCCAGGTGACTTGTTTATATCTTGGATATTTACACTAAATTGGGAAAGCGTTTTCCAAGGAAACCAGCCCCTGCCTGACTCCTTTGCCAGGAATTTTACTCCAGTGAGCCCGGGAATGGTTAGAAATGATATTCACGTACCAGGCTGCGTATAAACAGTCCCAACATCCATCTTGAAGGATCCCACCAACGTCCCGCTCCGCAGGAGGTTTTTGGAGTGGATCACCTGGAAATCAAGAGGGGAAAACCACTCAGGAATTTCCCTGGGATCTGGGAACCACAAAGCCAATCCAGAGGTCTCCAGTGCCAAATGGGAAAAGAGCTGAGGAGTTTTCCTTTGTCTGGGGAGGATTCTAAGGACACCAAGAGGCCCTGTAGGGTTGGCAGCTCCTGGTTAGTGGAATTGCCAGGAAGTTCATATTTGGGATGAACAAAAGAAAATGCAAAGAAATAAATCTTTGGAGCAAGATCCCTTTTCCAGCCTCTACAGCAGCAAACACTATAAAATGGAAATAGAAATGGAAATAGAAATGGAAATAGAAATATGGGATATTTAACTGAGGGAAGAGCCTTCAGAATGCTCAGAATTTGAGGAAAAATGGGAGAAATTGTACAGCCAGTCTGTACAGTGTGATGGATATGGATGATCCTAATTAATGTGTACTAATTGGGCAAGGAATCTGGAAGCATCTTCCTGGTCTTGGGTAGACCGAAATCTCAGTTTTGCTCTCAGCATTCCAAGTCCTGGATTTCCATAGCAGCTCTGATGCCTCAGAAATTTCCCTGGCAGGTTCAGGAAGGTCTTTTTTCTCCACAAAAATAAATAAATAAATTCCAAAGTTTGGTTCTACCTGGCTCTGGAATACCAGAGATCACCCATGAAGGGGCACAGGGAATGCAGGAGCTGCATGGAGCCAGGAATGAAGGTTGGAAATGGACTGGGGCTCTGCAGAGGAGAATTCCTGTTGGGAATCTCAAATCAAGGACTTTAAATCCATCCCAAAAATGGGTTGTTTGCTTCCAAAACCCCCCAAAAAGGACAAGGACCAAACCATCGGGGCCACTTACGGAGAGCTTGATGATCTTGTCGAACATGACATCGGGGGGGACGTGGAAATCGAAGACGAAGTACTGGAAGGGAAAGAGGAATGGTGAGGGGTGGGATCCATCAGGATTGAGAAACCCCCTGGAGAAGCTGAGGCTGCCTGGGGGAGCTCCTGCAGCCCTTGGCCTGGCAGGGATGCATCCATGTGATTCCCAGCCCACGGATCACCGATCCCCGCTGAGCGTGCGGAGCCAAGGGAAACGCAGATTTCTCGTAAAACCTGGGAACCATTGATCACAAAATTCCAGAGGGCAAAGGCTTCGCTTCTCATGTGTGGTTTGAGATTTCACCTTATTCCAACAGGAATTTAACTCCCCCCAAAAAAACCACACGGATAAGAAAGGAATCAGGGGATCAAGGGCGGAGGAGCCTGGAGAGGGTGGAGCAGCACCGGGGCCGGACCCACCTCGTTGTAGTAAGGACAGTTGGTGGATTCCTTCATGGAGGTGTATTTCTTCTCCTCCCCCACCTCCACGCACACCACGGGGTCCATGTTGAGCCCCACGAGCTGCCGGGCCTCGATGATGGTGATGCTGACCTGGGGAGAGGAATTCCCAAACTTCCACAATCCCGGGAGCAGCTCCAGGCTGCCTTCACCCGTCCCCCCCAACCTCAGACCGAGTGGAATTCCCAGTGCAGTGGGGCCTGCTGGTCCCACTGGGACACAGAGGGTGGGCTGGGATGCAGGAGATCCCAGGAATCCTGGTTGTTCCAGTCCCAGTGTGTGGGCCATCACACAACATGGAAAATCCAAAGGATTTAACCAAGAAAGACCGATCCCGTTGGTTTCACTTGTGCTGGAAAACACAACGGGATCATGGATTGGAATTGGGAGGGAACTTAAAGTTCATTCCATCCCATTCTCTTCCAGGGGCAGGGACACATTCTGCTATCCCAGGTTGCTCCAAGGAGAAATTCCATGGAGACAACCTCAAGGAGAGCTTAATTTGGGCTTAATTTGGGCTTAATTTGGGCTTTCTGGGTTCCATGTGCTGGACAACAAACCCAGTCCATTGCTTAATCCTGAGTTTATGGCTCCACCAGTGAAATTCCAGCTTTTGGGATGTCCTGGTTCCAAGCCCAGTGAGTTCCACCAGGAACTCAGTCCCTGCCATTGGTGTCCCCAAGCCCAAGTTGTGACCCTGAGGGCTCAGGCTGGTGTCACCTACCTGGTAATCCATGGGCCTCCCAGCACTCGGCTCCATCCTGATGTCAGGCTTGGACCTTGGGAGGGGCAGAAGAAACCATGGTCAAAGTCAAACCACGGGTGGAATTCATGGAATCATGGAATGGTTTGGGTAGGAAGGCACCT
Source organism: Oenanthe melanoleuca (assembly GCF_029582105.1). Lineage (NCBI taxonomy): Eukaryota > Metazoa > Chordata > Aves > Passeriformes > Muscicapidae > Oenanthe > Oenanthe melanoleuca. Next base: position 1,052,485 of record NC_079336.1, read on the forward strand.
TAAAGATCATCCAGAGCCTGACACCATCCCAGGGTGCCCCAAGCCCTGTCCAACCTGTCCTGGGGACTTCCAAAGACAGGGCAGCTGCAGCTTCTTTGGGAATTCCATCCCAGTCCCTCCCAGGGAGGGATATTCCTTCCCAATATCACATCCCTGCCCTGTGGCAGTGGGAAGCCTTTCCCTGTGTCCTGTCCCTGCATGCCTTGTCCTTCACAAGAGCAGGGTCACCCTCAACCCTGGGAGCTGGGAATCTCTGATGATCACTGCTGCAGGTCAGATATCCCCAAAAAACCACCCCAAGGCTCCATGGGACAATGATTCCCAACATTCCCTGTGTCATGGGGTCACGAATTTTTGGGATATCTCTCCTCACCTCCTGCCGGCACAATCCCAGCCTTGGATCTCACCTTTTGTTGGAGACATTGGTGGTGACAGCGGTGACAGAGGCCAGGGAGATGGTGTCTGGCTCCAGGCCTGCCCCGTATCTCATGGCCTTCCTGTCCAGGTCTTCTGTTTCCAGAACAGCCGGATCGTCTGCGGGAAGGGGACAAAGGAATGGCTCCGGTTTTAATTTCCGTCAGTGAATAATTAAAGGCTGGGAGAAGGGAAACCAATCCATCCCCATGGCCGGGAGCACAAACACAATGGGAGCCAGGTCGGGTCTTGGACAGCCTGCTGGGAAAAGGGGTTATCAAAGGGGTGATAATTCCACCCGGGCAGAATTCCTGCAGAGGGTTTTGGGAGGGAAAAATGAGGAATAATGACAACACCCCGAATTCAGGGGGTGAAAGAGCATTTGAGGAAGAGCTGGAGATGTGGGAGATGTTGCAAAGACAAACAATTCCCTGGTTTTGAAGAGAGAGGGATGAAAAAACAGGAGAAATGGGTCATTCCCAAGAGGAAAAGCTGCTGCAAGAGCCTGGATCCCAGCAGCACATCCCCATGTCTGGGTTCCTATTAGAAGAAATTGCTGGAATGTTCCTTTCCTGAGGGAAAGGGAGTCCTTGACTCAGCCAGGAGATTAAGACTGAGCCAGAGTCACACAAGCTGGGAGCTGCTGACTCCAGCTCTGGGATCCTCGGCATAGGACAGACGTGGAGCTGCTGCAGAGAGCCCAGAGGAGCCCCAGAGCTGCTGCAGGGCTGGAGCCCCTCTGGAGCCAGCCTGGGAGAGCTGGGGGTGCTCAGTGGAGAGGAGAAGGGTCCAGGGAGAGCTCAGAGCCCCTGGCAGGGCCTGAAGGGGCTGCAGGAGAGCTGGAGAGGGACTGGGGACAAGGATGGAGGGACAGGAGCCAGGGAATGGCAGGGCTGGGTGGGATCCTGGGCAGGAATTGTTCCCTGGCAGGGTGGGCAGGGACTGGGCTGGAATTCCCAGAGAAGCTTTGGCTGCTCCATCCCTGGAAGTGTCCAAGGCCTGATCCCTGATCTAACCCAAAGGAGGGGTCTGGATGGGAGGGAAGCACCCATGGAACATTGGGAATGCTGGTTTGGCAGCAGGTACAGGGACATCCACCAGCCCCTTACCCAGTGGGATGGAATGGATTGATGGAATTCCAACCAAAGGGTCGGGATCACAACCCCAGCCTGGGGAAGCTGTGGGACAGCTGGAGGTCCCTGGGAAAGGTGGGATCAGGAGCCTCCTGTCCATGTAGCACTGCCCACACCCCACAGTGACCATTCCACGACCAGGGATAAATCCAGCCTGTGGAGGCACTTCCATGGGACCAACACTCTGCTCCTGCCCCTGCATCCTGGATGTTTTCCCATGGTCCTGCTGGAAGATTTACCCACAAGGGGAACACCCAGGTTCTGGGAAGAGCATCCATATTTCCATGCCAGCCTCCCAGGCAAAATTCCCTTTTCCTGTCACCAAACCTGGGACGTTTTCCCAGAACCACAATCCAAACTTTTCCCCACCTGTAAACGCACATCCCTGCCTTTCTTTGCCGTGGAAAACTGATCCTGGGCTCTGAATGGAAACAACAATGAATTTCCAATCGCTGCCCTCTCCTGCCTTTCCAGGGGTATCCAGTTCCAGCCCAGGTCTGTGCAGAGCCCGGGGAACAGGCAGCCCAGTTCCAGGAATCCACCAGCATCCCATGGCTGTACCTTGTTTCCGGTGCTCATCCTTGGACGGGCGTGTCTTTCCAAGCTTCATGGCTGAGAAAACTCCTTTTCCAGCTCTGGACCAAGAGAGGGAGAGCAGAAATTTCCCATTAATTGCTGTGTTTTAGTGTTTTCTAGGACGTGGGAGGTGGGAACAGGAGGTTTTTTCCAAAAGGAAAAGAGGGGTTGTCAACTGAAGAACAGAGCAGGAAATATTCCAGAGGCAGAGTGTGGAATTCACATTGCTATCCCATTTCCCACTCCAGATAATTTTTTATCTGTGAATTTTTATCCCAGGAATATATCTCCAGAATTTTTGTTCCCAAATCCCATTCCCAGATAAAAAACTGTATCCTGTTTTTTATCTAGGAGTGCCTCAGTTTGGGATAACTCTGCCTCTCCACGAGCAGAGTCCCTGCTGGGAGCCCTGGTTGTGTTCCCACTCCCCATCTTTCCCGACCAGTTCATGGAATTTCTTTCCAAAGCACCAGAAAAGGAAATTACTAAAAATTAAACACCCAAAAATTCAAACATCCCAAAATTCAGACACCCATGAGAGAGGGATGTTTTTAAATTGGAGAATTCCCATCATTGGAAGTGGAGGAACCTTTGCTGGAGATGTTCTTGGGAAGTTACAGAGCACCTCAGCTCCAGCCAGGACCACACCTCACCTGCAGGCTGGACCTTTCCTCACCTCCAGCCAGGATCTCACCTCCAAACTGGACCTTAATTCCAAACTGAGACCTCACCAAACTGGATTTCACCTCCAAGATGAGCCTCACCTCCTGCCTTGACCTCACCTTGAAACTGGACCTCAGTTCCAAACTGGGACCTCACCTCCAGGCTGGACCTTTCCTCACCTCCTTCCAGGACCTCACTTCCAAAATTTTCAGCTGGAACCTCACTTCCAGTAAGAACCTCACCTCCAGCCTGGGTCTCACCTCACCTCCAGCCTGGATCTAACTTCCAGCCTGGACCTCACTTCCAGCCTGGACCTCACCTCCAGCCCAGATCTGAGCTCCAAGATGAGCCTTGCCTCCAGCCTGGAACTCACCTCCAAACTCAGCTCCAGGCTGGGCCTTTCCTACAGCCCAGGTCTAACCTCCAAGATAATCCTCACCTCCAGCCTGGAACTCAGCTCCAACTGGGACCTCAACTCCTGCCTCGACCCCGCCTCCAAACTGGACCTTTCCTCACCTCCAGCCAGATCCAGATCTCACATCCAGGCTGGAGCTTTCCTTATCTTCAGTCTGCACTTCACCTCCAGGATGAGCCTTACCTCCAGCTGGGAACTCACCTCACCTCCAGCCTTGACACCTCCTCCAAGCTGGACCTCACTTCCAAACTGGGATCCCCTCCCAGCCAGGACAAAATGTCACCTCCAACCTGGACTTTTCCTCACCTCCAACCCAGATTTAATTTTCAGCCAGGACTTCAGCTCCACCCAGAACTTCACCTCCTGCCAGGACCTCACCTCCAGCCTGGATCTACCTTCCAGCCAGGATCTAACTTCCAGCCTGGATCACACCTCACCTCACTTCCAAACTGGGATCCACTTCCAGCCAGGACAAAATGTCACCTCCAACCTGGGCTTTTCCTCACCTCCATCCCAAATCTGATTTCCAGCCAGGATTCCAGCTCCAACCAGAACCTCACCTCCAGCCAGGACTTCATCTCCAGGGGATCCAGAGCTCCTGGATTCTGCACGACTGGGATGTGCTGCCCACAAGGAACCTGTGGGATTTCCCACTCCCACCTCTGCAAGTTTTACCCTTGGGAGTTTTTTGGGTTTTTTTTTCCCAAGGCCAAAGAAACCCTGGAATTGCCAGCCTGGCTTGTCCTGGTTGGAAATGACCCCCAGCAGTCTGCAGGGCACAGAGACAGCTGGAGCAAGCAGGAAGAAAATTAAGGAGAATGGGAAAAAAAATCTCACAGAGGGAAATCCAACAGGGATAGGATCCAGGAACTATTTAAACCTGGGACTAAAGCCACAATCCAGCCTCTGGGAGCTGTGCTTTATTCCCAGGGTGCTCCACGATGGTGCAGTTTTTCCATGGATAGGAGGAGAAAAAGTAAGGATAAAGATTCTGTATCTGGAATCCCACCAGGAAACACCCAGGGGATGGGGCCCTTTGGAGCTGTTTATGAATTTATTTATTGAAGGAGGAAATGTTGGAATCAGGGCTCAGGCTCTGGAATTCTGCTCCCAGACCGCTCTCTGCCATGGAGATTCCTCCATGGAATTCCATCCCATTCCTCCTCTGGTTGGTTGGATTGCATTCCTTTCTTTTCCATTAAATTCTTAAAAATGGAGAGCAAAAAAATCCCTCCAGAGATGCCATTTGCTCATGGCAAAATAAAATGGGATAAAATCCGTATTCCTGGAATTTCTGAGGCACTTGAGGGTGCTGGGGCAAGAGGAAAAAAAAGGAAAGAAAAAAAGAAAAAAAAAGAAGTGAGGAAAAAGGGAGAAAGAGGGCGGAAAACAGGAAAAAAAAGGGGGAAAATAAGAGGGGGGAAAAGGTTAAAAGAAAAAAAGAAAAATAAAGAAAAATTGGGAAAAACAACGAAAAAAGGGGAAATTAGAATTAAAGAAAGGAGGGGGAAAGGAAAAAGGGTAAAAAGGCAAAAGGGTAAAATGAGTAGAGGAACGGAAAAAGAAAGAAAATTTAAAACTAGAAAGGAAAAATAGGGAATAAAAGAAACAGGGGGAAAATGAGGTGAACTCTGAACGAGAAATGGGAAGGGAAAAATGGAGGGGAAAAACAGGGGGGAAAAGTGGGGGAAATAGGAAAGAAAAATGGAAAAAAGAGAAAAAAATAGAAAAATACCCTAGGAGGAATTAGCAGGGGGGAAAAAACAAAAAAAGCCAACAAACAAACAAACAAACAAATGAACAATGTAGAAGGAAAAAATAGACTGGGGAGAGGGAAGAAACCTGAGGGAAGAACAGGGTGAAAGTAGGAAAAAAAATGGAAAAATACCCAGAAAAATCTGGGAAAGAAACCCCAGGAGGAATCAGCGGGGGAAAAAATGGGGGAAAAATAGAAGAAAGAAAAAATATGGGGAAAGAAAACTGTTGAGATTAAAAAATACGTAGAGGATAAAGCAGGGGAAAAAAACTCCAAATAAACAGGGAAAAGTACCAGGAAAATTAAAGGGAGGAAAAAAAAGGGGGGAAAAAATAGAACAGGAAAAATGGAATAAGAGAAAAAAAGAGACAAAGAAATAAATTCTGAAGCAGCGGATTTTGGCGGATTTTGGCAGCGCTCAGCAGGAAGAAGGGAAGGGTGAGGATGAAGATGGAGCCATCCCAGAAGTCCTGGAGCAGCTTCCCGGCGGCTCATCCCAATCCCCAACCCCTTCCCAATCCCCATTTCCCTTTCCCAAGCTGGGCGAGCCCAACCCCAAACACCTCCCTTCCCATCCCGGCTTCTACCCTCACCCAGCCCGGCGGGAGAAGGTTCTGGAAGAGCCGAGGCGGGAATGGCGGAGCCTCTACGGTGGGACATCCATCCCAGCGCCGGAGGGACGGAGCAGGGATGGGGGATCCCTCCGGGTCTCCTCCGGGGGTTTTGTGGGATCCCGCCGGTCCCGCCGCGCTCCCGGTGGGAAGCGGCGCTGGCGGAGAGCTGACACCGTCTCCGCATGAATATTCCATGAGGATTCTGCGGAACCTGAGCCCTCCCGCGCCGACAGACGCCCTTCTCCCGCTTTCCCGAAGATCTGAGGCTCTGGAGGAGCCGTCACATCCCACCCGGGTTTTGGGGCAGAGGATGGGACATCGTGATGCCGACCCCAAGTTGGGATGGACTCCCAGCAAAGTTTAAAACCAGAGACTCCATCCAGCCTCTGGAAGTGCTCATCCCACGGATTTCCTGGGATTGAGCGTGGATCATCAGTCCCAGAAACCCTCCTGCTGCTTCTCTGGGCTTTGTCCTTTAGGGTTTTGCCCATTGGCATCTCCAGAATCCAACGGGATTTGGAGTGCAGGGAGTTGGGAGCGGCCTCTCTCCTGGCCAGCTTCCAGTTAAAGATCCCGTTACTGGTGAATTATCCATGGATAAAAGGGCATTCTAATCACTGCCTCTTACTGGGAGCAGGGAACAGAATTCCCATGGCTCATCTCCTTGCAGGAATTCCACCTGTCAGGAATTCTCCCAGCTCTTCCAGGGGCCAGATCCCACTATACTTACCATCCTTGGGGAGATCCCAACCCTTTGTGCCTCTTCCCAGAGGAAGGACCAGTGGTGGGAAATCTCTTCCCATTTTTCCTGACTCCACCCTCTCCTTGAGGACATTTTCCTCCTCCTCCACCTCATCCCCACCTCCTGCTTCATCCCATTATTTGGGAGGATCCATCCATGGGATGTGCCATGAATTGATCCTTAAACTACAAAACAAGGAATAGGGGCCAGGAGAGACCTCTTGGATGGAGAAATTCCAGGGGTGATTCCAGGATCATTCCCTGGAGCTGAGTTTAAATTTGAGCCGAGCTGCTCCAGCAGAGCTGGAAGATCTGGCTCTTGGGGTAACAGCCCAGTCCTGTATCCATGAGAACAGCTGGGAATAACAGAAAGGCAGGAGCTGAAGGAACCTGGCAGCCTAACACGGGCACAGGAGGTGTCGGATCATGGAATCACAGAATTCCCAAGTGGGAAGGGACCCACTGGGATCATTGATCCAACCCCAGCAGTCCCACCCTGCTCCTGTCCAAGCACTCCTGGAGCTCTGGTGGCCTTGGGAATGTCACCATTCCCTGGGGAGCCCAACCTTTTCCTGATATCCAAGGAAAAGCTGGATCTAAGTCCTGTCTGCACCCAGACTTCCCCTGCCCTGTCCATGTCCAGGCTGGAAACTCTCTCCATGCAATCCATACGGATCCAGGCTTCCCTCAAGACCTCTCAGTTCCCTTCAGGCTCTCCAAAGATTTTGCTGAATAAATATTCCTTGGTTTTTGGATAAATATTCCCTGCAGGCTCTAAAACCTGAGGCCACACATCCAAGACAGCCAAGTTTTTCCAGGGTGGACGGGTCTGGCTTTAGAGGAAAGGAGAGCACAGCAACCAGATCATCTGGGAAAAGTGGGAATGAAGAGGAGGAGGAGCAGGGAGAGCAAACCTACTTGTGCTCCTTGGTCTTCTCCTTGCCCTTGCTGGAGCCAGTGGTGGAATATCGAGGGAATAAAAGGCAAACAAACTTTCAGCGTGCTGAGGAATCAGGGAATCATGGAATGCTCTGGGTGGAAAAGATCTGTAATCCCACCCCTGCCATGGCAGGGACACCTCCCACTGTCCCAGGTGCTCCCAGCCCCAGTATCCAGCCTGGCCTTGGGCACTGCCAGGGATCCAGGGGCAGCCACAGTTTCTCTGGGAATTCCACCCCAGCACTTCCCCACCCTCCTAGCCAGGAATTCCATCCCCATATCCCATCCAAACCTCCTCTCTCTCAGCTTAAAATTGAGGTGGGAGCACGGCTCCCTGCGTGGCTTAAGCTGGATATTAATTTGGATATCCCAACTCCCGGCACTGGAGCTGGAATCGAGGGACATTCCCTGGATTTGTGTTTGGGGCCGTTAGTGCAGCAGCACTGTGCAGGATGTGCAGGATTCCTGGATTCCATTCCCGGGTTTGGGAACCTCCCAGGACCAGGACAAGGATTTTCCTTATCCCAAGGCAGAGATGCATCCATATCCCCCCTCCAGAGACGCCTGTGCTGAAGGGAATGGGCTGGACCTGGAAACGCTGATCCTTTCCTTCCCTTTTCCCTCCGAGATCCTGCTCTGCTCCCTGCCTTCTGTTTTGCTTCTTTCCCACATTTCTCTCTGCAGGTCCTGCCTCCTTGTTTTCCTCCCCGGATCCTTCTTCCCTGTTTTCCTCCTCTTTTTCCTCCCCGCTCCTGTTCACTGTTTTCCTCTCCGATCCTGCTTCTCTCAATTTTCCTCCCTGCAACCTCCTTCCTATTTTCCTCTCTCTTTTTCCACCCCAATCCTGCTTCCCTCTTTTCTCCCTGTTTTCCTCCGTATTTTCCTCCCCGGTCCTCCTTCCCTGTTTTCCTACGTATTTTCCTCCCATTTTTCCTCCCCGGTCCTCCTTCCCTGTTTTCCTCCGTATTTTCCTCCCATTTTTCCTCCCCGGTCCTCCTTCCCTGTTTTCCTCCCTACTTCTCTCCCTCTCCCCCGTTAATCGCCCTCATTGTCCTGCAGCAATTAGGGAGGAGAAAGCAATTTAGCAGCTCGGGAAGTAATTAAGGAGGCTGGAGTTAATTACAGCCATTTCTCCGTCGGGCTGGGGACAGGGGACTGATTTCAGAGCCTGAAATTCCAGCTCCTTGTGCCCGAGCTGCTGGAAAACCACCCGGGGAAAAAAAATAAATAGTGAAGTGTTGCTGGATGGATTTTGGGAGAATTCCAAAGGAGCTTCAGCATAAAATTGGACACGGGTGGGAAACTGGGAAGAGCAGCACGGGTAAGGATCAGCCCGCTCTGATCCAGGCATTCCTGCTTTCTCCCTGTCCCGAATCCTGCTGTGGGAGCAGAGAGGGAAAAATGATAAAAATTATTCCCCCGCCAGCTGAGCTCCTCCTGGGAGCGCCAAACCCCAGCTCGGCATTGGAAAAACTGCCAGGAGAGGAATTAAATCATTCCACGCCTCCTCCCGGAGCTCAGGGAGCTGGTCCGGTCCTGCTGGACACAGCGAGATGGATTGGCCGGGATTCAAGGCAGGATCCCTGTGGGATCACATCCCCCTGATCTCACCGGGTGGGATCCTTCCCTCCCACAGCCCGGCTGGAAATCTCCTTCCCTTCCTGGTCCAAACTGTCCTGGGTGGGAAGAGGGGCTGGAATGTTCCCTGGAGTCAGGATGGGATCCATCCCGGGGTGGGCAGAGGGTCGGGAATGTCCCATCCCCGGGTGGGAAGAGGGGCTGGAATGTTCCCTGGAGTCAGGATGGGATCCATCCCGGGGTGGGCAGAGGGTCGGGAATGCCCCATCCCCGGGTGGGAAGAGGGGCTGGAATGCCCCATCCCTGGATGGGAAGAGGGGCTGGAATGTTCCCTGGAGTCAGGATGGGATCCATCCCGGGGTGGGCAGAGGGTCGGGAATGCCCCATCCCCGGGTGGGAAGAGGGGCTGGAATGCCCCATCCCTGGATGGGAAGAGGGGCTGGAATGTTCCCTGGAGTCAGGATGGGATCCATCCCGGGATGGGCAGAGGGTCGGGAATGTCCCATCCCTGGGTGGGCAAAGGGGCTGGGATGTCCCATCCCTGGGCTCTGTCCTGGGGTGAGCAGAGGGACTGGGATGCTCCATCCCTGAGGATCCATCCCTGGGTGGGAAGAAGGGTTGGGATGTCCCATCCCTGGGCTCTGTCCTGGGTGGGCAGAGGGTCAGGAATGCCCCATCCCTGAGCATCCATTCTTGGATGGGAAGAGGGGCTGGAATGTTCCCTGGAGTCAGGATGGGATCCATCCTGGGATGGGCAAAGGATCAGGAATGTCCCATCCCTGGATGGAGAGAGGGGCTGGAATTTTCCCTGGAGTCAGGATACAATCCATCCTGGGGTGGGCAGAGGGTCGGGAATGTCCCATCCCTGGGTGGAAAGAAGGGCTGGGATGTCCCATCCCTGGATGGGAAGAGGGGCTGGAATGTTCCCTGGAGTCAGGATGGGATCCATCCCTGGGTGGGCAGCGGGTTTGGGATGCCCCATCCATAGGATCCATCCCAGGGAAGCACAGATCCTGTGTCCTTTCCCTCTTCCTGGAGGGAAAACACGGCCTGGATGAGGAATGAAGGAACACAGAGCATTCCAAGAGTTTTCCCTCTGTTTCCCTACTCCAAGTGTTTCCTTCACCTCTTCCCTCTCCTGATTCCTGCGCCTGCTCCATTCCTGGCACTTGGATCAGAATGTCTGGGTGGGTGACCACACTTCCTAAGGAATCCAGGATCCTTTTCCAAGGGCCTGGTGGAACAGCCAATGCCAAATTCCTCTTTCTCCCTCCTTCCCTTTTCCCTGGGCCCTTCCAGTCCAACTCTCCCTGCCCAAAGTTTCCGTGGGCAGTCCCAGCCTGGGCTCGGGGGGCCTGGAATGGGCACAGCTGGGAAAATCCCATTTTATCCCTCAAACAACTCAGTTTGGAGCACTTTCCTCGGGAAAATGGCCTCACACTCCTGCCCTGCTGCTGTTCCCAGGGGATTCTGCTGCCAGAGCTGGAAGGAATCAGGGATTGGGGAATTGGGATACCTGAACGGCAACACCAGGTGTTTTTTCTCTTTCCCTTTGGCCTTGGCTCTGCAATCCAAAGGAGCGATTCCATGAGTTGTGATCCAGGGATGGACTCTCATCCTTCACCTTCTCCCCCCAGACTCTTCCACATGCACGGAGCAATCCAACAAAGCCAAGCCGGGAAAAACTCCCTGTGCCAGGACTTCCCAAGGATCCCAGGGAACGGGGAACAGAGGTGGGACAGCACTGGTAGGGCTGGAATGAGGGGGGGATGGATGGATGGATGGATGGATGGATGGATGGATGGATGGATGGATGGATGGATGGATGGATGGATGGATGAAGGGATGGATGGATGGATGGATGGATGGATGGATGGATGGATGGATGGATGGATCCATGAATCCATGGATGGATGGATGGAGGGATGGATCCACGAATCCATGAACGGATGGATGGATGGATGGATGGATGGATGGATGGATGGATGGATGGATGGATGAATAGGGGGATGGATGGATGGATGGATCCATGGATCCATGGATCCTTGGATGGGTGAATGGATGGATGGGATGGATCCATGGATGGATAGACGGGTGGATAGAGGAATGGATGGATCCAGGGAGGAATGGGATGGATCCATGGATCCATGGATCCATGGATGGATGGATGGATCCATGGATGGATAGAGGGGTGGATAGAGGAATGGATGGATCCAGGGAGGAATGGGATGGATCCATGGATCCATGAATGAATAGAGGGATGGATGGATGGATGGATGGATGGATGGATCCTTGGATGGGTGGATGGATGGATGGATGGATCCATAGATCCTTGGATGGGTGGATGGATGGATGGATGGGATGGATCCATGGATGAATAGAGGGGTGGATAGAGGAATGGATGGATCCAAGGAGGGATGGGATGGATCCGTGGATGGATGGATTATTCCATGGATGGATGGATGGATCCATGCAAGGATAGAGGGGTGGATAGAGGAATGGATGGAAGGAAGGGTGGATCCATGGATTGCTTGGAATACAGACAAACATGACTCTGGGATCCCCTTCTGAAGTCCCTGACTGGAAGGAGATTTGTCCTCACTGGGATTAGGAAGGACAGAGGGAATCCCAGGGGTGGGTGATCCCAGAAAAGGCCCTTCCCAGGATCCAAACCCCATGCAGGGACTGCTCCCATCCATGCACACACCACTCCCAAAGGGAAGCAGGGACACCACGTCCCCTACCTGGGATCTTCCGGGTCCTCGCTGTTGGGAGGAGACGGAGCCAGGAGGAGGAACGTGAGGAATTAGAGAACATTCTCAACGGGACACAGCCTCCCCCAGCCCACGGGGAGAGCAGCACAGGGGGAGGGGCTGATCCCAAATCCCAGGAATGGTTTGAGTGGGAGGGACCTTAAGGATCATCCCATTCCAATCCCAACACCTTCCACTATCCCAGGGTGCTCCAGCCTGGCCTGGGACGTTCCCAGGGATCCAGGGGCAGCCACAGCTTCTCTGGGAATTTCATCCCAGCCCCTTCCCACCCTCCCAGCCAGGAATTCCTTCCCGATATCCCATCCATCCCTGCCCTCTGGCAGTGGGAAGCCATTCCCTGTGTCCTGGCACTGCAATTCCTGGTATCACCGTGTGGGATATGGTGCAGAGGGAGCACGGGATGAGGCTGACCTGTATCCCAAATCCTGCTTTTATGCCAGGATCAGCACCCCTCTGTAGGATGTGGGGACTGGGATGAGAGCAATCCCCCCAAAACTCCCAAAATCCCAGATCCCCACTCAAAATCTGGGATCCCTCCCACCAGGACATTTTTGGTACCTTGCCACTGCCTTGTATCCATCGTTAAACTTAATCCTGGATGAGGCACCGGAGAGAAAGAGAGGAAAGAATTCCAATCAAATCCCAATGTCAGAATTCCTGAGGGAGCAGGGACACCCCTTCCCAGGAGGATGGGGCTGTGTCCAAGCTCCGGGTGCTCCAGGGAGGGAATTCCAGCTGTGCCTCCAGCCCAGGGTGTTTTCCACTCCACCTATTCCCAGGAAAAACCCAGCAGGAGGAATGGGAGCTGCCTCCAGCACTTCCAGCACAATCCATCACTCCTGCTCCATCTGGGAATCTCCTCCACCGAGACCGGCTGGGGGCAATTTACATTCCCAGAATCCAGGAAAAATCTCCAGGTTCTGGAAGCTCTGCCCTGGGACTCACAACAGAACCTGCTCCCTTGGTTTGAACCCTTTCCTGATTTTCAGGACTCTTGGGATGCATTTCTTTTCCAAGGAATTTAATGGCACATTAAATTATTAACATAATTAAATTAAATTTAATGGAGGGGGTGGAAAATATATGGAAAACTTTGACTGGGTTTTTTTTCCCAGGATGGGAAGGATCCCAAATGTCCTATTCATCCTGGTGGTGGCACTGTGACATCCCAATGATCCGTGCCCAAATGCCACGTGGATTTGGGAATTTTGGACCCTTCTTATCTATTGGGACATGGGTGAATCACCCTCTGTCCCACATTCCAGCCATTCCCAGCACTGAGCCATGTCCCCAAGTGCCACATCCATACAGGAATGGGAATGGGAACGCCCTGGGGCAGCCTGTGGGGATTTTCATCCCAAGTTCTGCCACTCCTGGCGCAGATCCCAACTTTGGAGCAGGTGCCAGAGGGATAATTAGTGACAGGCAGTCGGACAAGGCTCGGATCCGCCGGGACACGCAAGAAAAGCTGCCATCAATAATTCACCGGGAGCAGATTCCTTTCGGCTCCGAGCTCTGTCCGAGCCATGAATATTTCAAGGACAGCCCCTATCGGATGGTGCTTCCCGGGATCTCGGTTTCCAGGGGGCTGGGAGCTGGGCTCAGCCGGGTTTTGGCAATTCCTGAACTGCCTCTGGAAGTGCCCACCTCTCTTGAGTTTTCCTGGGAATCTGGGGGTGAGACTCTATCGGTGAATAAATATCGGGATTGCAGAATCCCGGAATGGTTTGGGTGGGAAAGGGCTTTAAAGCTCATCCCATCCCGTGGCCAGGGACAACTCCCACTATCCCAGCTTCTCCAACCTGGCCTTGGACACTCCCAGGGATCCAGGGGCAGCCACAAATTCCCTGGGAATTCCATCCCAGCCCCTTCCCATCCTCACAGGGAAGAATTCCTTTCCAGTATTGGATTTTTCCCATTCTTTTCTGTTTTCCTCATTGGAACATGTCCAGCTTTTTGAAGAATCCTGTCCTGAGATTTTTTTTTTTAATCCAGGTTGGATTTCTTAGTTCTTTACTTCCCCATTCTGGATCCTTTCCTGCAATTCTTTTTCATGGATGTGTTTGGTTAAAATTCCCAGTGGATCAAGGAGCCAAAGCCATTCCAGGGACCTGGAACACGGGAAGGTTTCACCTCTGATTCCTGGCTCCTTCATCCCTGGATTCTGTGTGGGATGAGCAGATTCCAAACGTGGGATCCCCAGGGAAACACAAAAATGGAATTTAACAGATCCAAGTGTTGATGCGTTTTCCTGGATTCAAGGAATTTTCTTTGGAGAGCAAAACTTTGGAGGTGAATCAGCCCTGGAGAGGGGTGGGATCTGCTGTGGGAATTTACCTGGAATGCTGATCTTCTTCTGCTTCGTCTCCAAGGCTTGAGTATTTAGAGGGAGAGAGGAAAAATTCCAGCTGTGACGTGAGGATAAAGGGCTCTTCCATTGTTTTATAAACCAGGAGAAACTTGGGAACACTCTGGCACAGCAAAGCACTCCATGCATGGCTGGAATTCCAGGATCCACCCAGGCCACTTCCCGTTGTGTCCACAGGATCCAGACTGGATTTTGGGGAATATTTGACCAATATCCCACCTTTTCCAAGTGGTTCCCTCCTGCCTGATCTCTTTTTCCCACTCCTTATTTTTCTTTGGGATGGATTTGCTCAAATCCCAAAGGAAAAGTGGGAATGGGCGGGTACTGTACCCTGTGCCAGGATTCCTGGAAGGAGGAAAGGGGAATTCCCAGCCTTTGGAGAGCCCTGCCATCATCCCAGTGATGGAAAGCCCTTCCCATCCCTTGGAAAGCTGCAGGATTGTTTTGTGGGGGGGTCCTGTTCACACAGAAATTCCCCAATTTTTGGGAAATTCCCAAGCAGAGGTGTCCATGTGGACCTGCAGACACGGGAGGGTCACACATTCCCAGAGATATCCTGGAAAAGGAGGGAATGAAGGCAAAGAATTCCCTGTGTCAGACCAAGGGATCAGCCTGGATCCAGCAGAGGAAAAGATGGATCTGCTTCCCCTGGAACTGGCAGCTCCACAGCACAATTCCCAAAATCCTTCATGTGCTCTGCTCCATGGGAATGGGACGAGGCTTGTCCTGGAGGGATCTTCCTCTGCTTCCAGAGCTGCCAAAATCTGGGATCTCCAGGTAGATCCCCTCCAGGATGTCTGTGCCTGAATCCCAGGGGATTCTCCAGGTGGAAAAAGGAGCTGGGGGTGGGGTGGGAGAAAGGCAGAACAGGGAAGGGAATGCCTGGGATTGTGGGATCAGTGATTGGAAAAGATGGAAATTAAATCAGGTCCCTGTGTCCAGGAACAGATTTTGGATAAGGGATGGAATGCCAGGAAAAGTGAGAGGGGGGAAAAGGTTTAAACTGCAAAAGGCTGGATTTAGATGGGATTTTGGGAAGGAATTCTTCCCTGGGAGGGTGGGGAAGGGCTGGGATGGAATTCCTAGAGAAGCTGTGGCTGCCCCTGGATCCCTGGGAGTGTCCAAGGCCTGGCTGGACATTGGGATTGGAGCAGCCTGGGATCCTGGAAAGTGTCGGGACTGGAAAGGGATGAGCTCTAAGGTTCCTTCCCAGCCAGAACATTCCATGGTTTCACAATTCCCTGTCTCCAGGGCTGTGGATTGGCCTGGCCCACGATCCCTGAGGCTGCTCCTGTGACATTCCAGGGACAGGGAGTTCCCTGCCTTGTTTATCCCACTTTTCCTTGTGTATCCCACTCCCCTTTTCCCTCCCATCCTTCCCCCCTGTCCACAGACCTTCCATCCATGTGGGAAACAGGGAATCCAGAGAATCTGGGCTGCAGGAAGGATATGCTTGGGAGCTCAGAGGGAATGGGATTGGGAATGAGGATGAGGAAGGATGAGACAAGGTCCAACAGGAGCCCTCCCCCTCCCACCGAATTTCCTGTCAGAAATCCATCTCTGGAAACACCAGAATTCCTACTTTTTTTTTTACTTCCAATCCAAATTATTCCCAGATCTGGGATCTGTAAGTGGTGGAGAAGGAAAGGCCTCCCAAAGGAGCCGGGAGATTTTTGTTCCCAAAGGAATTTTAACGGAAGCCCTTCCTTGGATTCCAAAGGATGATTCACATCCGAGTGCCCTTGGATCCTTCCCAAAAGCTGGAATATGGAACCTCTCACCTTTCTTTCTTTATTCCCACCTTTTTTTGATTCCTGGTACATTCCAGCACATTTGCTACAGCCTGAGCCAGACATTCCTTGGAGCAAAATCCTCCAGGAATTCTCAGTGAAAACAGGGATAAAACCCCACAGGTGCTGAGACCTGGAAATTGTTTGGGATGGGGGATAACCTTTCCCATCCCAAGGAATTTTCTGTATTTCCAGTATTCCCTGCATCATCCCCTTCCATGCCTCTATTCCTGTTATCCCTAAAAATCCTCATTTAAGCAGCTTTGCTTTGGGAATCTCCCTTTCCCAAATTTATCTCCACATCCTCCCTCATCCCTGACTTCCATGAGAAAGAGCTGCAGGAATTCCTGCCCCTCCCAGCCAGAATTGATCCAGGATGACTGGGAATCCCGGGATGGATGATCCAGGTCCTGATATCCAACAGAATCCATGGGCCAGCCAGGGAAAAGGCGGGATGGGATGGGATGGGATGGGATACAGGGATGGGATACAGGGATGGGATGGGATAATGGGATGGGATACAGGGATGGGATACAGGGATGGGATACAGGGATGGGATGGGATGGGATGGGATGGGATGGGATGGGATGGGATGGGATGGGATGGGATGGGATGGGATGGGATACAGGGATGGGATACAGGGATGGGATACAGGGATGGGATACAGGGATGGGATACAGGGATGGGATACAGGGATGGGATACAGGGATGGGATGGGATGGGATATTTTCAATTGGAAGGGACCTACAGGGATCATCTGGTCCAACTCAGCCCCATCTGAGGCAGAGCCAGTGTTAAATCCCATTATTATGAGCCAGTCTGTGTCCTCCCTGCCATCCCTTATCCCACAGGAATTCAGGACCTTTTCCCTTCCTGTGGCTGAGCTCCCCTTGGGATGATCCTTGGGATTTCACCTGGAATTCCCTTTCTTTGGCTCCTTCCCAAACTCTTTTGTCACACCAAGAAAAAACACAGCAAACAAACCTTCATGCACACACAGGGAGCTCATTCCCATGGGAATGGCTGATCCCAGGATTTGGGGACAGGACATGGAGAGGGGAGGGCACCTCAAAGGCAAGGCAGTGTCCCAGCCCAGGTCTCCATCCGGGATCCCATTCCAAGGCTGCTTTTCTGGCTGATCCATGACTTCTCCTCCCCACCAGCAGCCCAGGAATGGGAATTCAGTGACAATTCCTGTGGGAGATCCATTGGGAAAAGGCAAGGAGCAGCACAGCACTGCAGAGCCCCTCCCTACCTCGTGTCCAGGGATCCCTGGCTCAGGGAATCCCCCTCTCCCAGGAGCTCATCCTCGCTGTGGAAATACAGCTCGTCCTCTTCCATCCTGGTGGGAATACCGCAGACATCAGCCCTGTCCTTCCTGGTGTTCATGATTCCAAAGTCATGGAATCTCTGAGTCCTTTGGGCTGGAAAATCTCTCTGAGTCCGACTATTCCCAGCACTGCCACCCCTGATCCGTGTCCCCAAGTGCCACATCCACAGGGATTTGGAATCCCTCCAGGGGTGGGGACTCCACCCCTGCCCTGGGCAGCCGTGCCAGGGATGGGCAGCCCTTTCCAGGAAGGAATTGTTCCCAATATCCAACCTGGAGCCTCCACCCAGGACACGGCTCTGCACGTCCCATGCTCAGTGTGGAGCCACAGCTCTTCCTAAAATGGGGCAGCTCCTGGGAATTCCAGCCCAGCCCCTCCCTGCCTTCCCAGCCAGGAATTCCTTCCCAGGATCCCACCCCAAGCTCTCCTTTCCCAGTGGGAAGCCATTCCCGGCTCCTGGCCCTCCATCCTTGTTCCCCAGTCCCTCTCCAGCTCTCCTGGAGCCCCTTCAGGCTCAGCAAGGAGCTCCAAGTTAGCCCTGGATCCTTAATTTTCTGTTTCAATCCCACAGAGCTGCATCCCACAGGATCCATCTGATGAGAAACCGGAAAACCCAGCCTGGAGCCATCCCAGCAGCATCCTCCAATTCCCTGGAATCCTGGAATCCCAGACTGGTTTGGGTGGGAAGCAACCTTAAATCCCACCCAGTCCCACCCCTACACCTCCCACTGTCCCAGGCTGCTCCAAATCCCATCCAACCTTTCCTTGGACACTTCCATGAGGGATGGAGCATCCATCGTGCTCCCTCATCCCCAAATTCCAGTGGCGCAGGCAGGACTGTGATATCCCACCCCAGACAGCCTCCCCCCCTCTTCCAGCCGTGCCATTCCTGGCTCCCTGCCCGGCATCCTCCTGTTTAATCCATCGCCACATTCCCGCTCTGCCCCGTCCCGGTTCGCTGAGCCGGGAAACGAAGCCGCGCTTCCAATTTGCTTGAAAATTCCCTGGATTCAGCCCAGTTCCCACAGTTAATGAACTGCCTTGGAGGGATGCGAGCAATTAGAGGGATATTCCCGGTCTTAATCAGTGGGGGAAAAGCCATTTTTCCCTTTTTTTTTGGCCACAATGAAGTGCTAATTCCCAATGGAATGTGGTCCAAACCGGGATAATCCCTAGGGGGAGAAATGGGATGGAAAAAGCAGCTGATTCCAAGGGCTCTGTTCGCATTCACAGCTCCAGGCTGGGCTGCCGTGTAGATTTAGGGATTTGACAGTGACCAGAGAATGTTTGGACTTGGTGCCCTCAGAGGAATTTTCAAGCCGAAATGGTTCTGGTACTCCACGATTCCATGATTTGGGAGTACAGGGATTCTCCTCCTTTACCCATCGCCATGGAAGTGTTTGATCCATGAGGAGCAGGCGGGGAATGTGGTGTTCCCGAGGGAGCTGTAGATGACACCAGGACCCAGCTCTGCCTTCACTGCCCACCTCTCCCAATTCCAGTTTCCCTTCCCTCCACCTCATTCCTTAAGAATTCCAGCAACCTCAGGGCTTTGACGTATCCCCTCTTCCAGCTGTTCCCTTTTCCAATGGATTCAAGAGTTGGACCCATTGACAAAGCCACCTTGGACAACACAACTCCAAAAACTGTGGGAAGCTGCCTGGAAAAGCCACCTTAGCATTCCATGAATCCCCTCGTGGCTGCAAATCCCGGATTTACAGAATCCCAGAAGTTGGAAAATCCCTCCAGGATCATGATTCCAAGCTGTGCCTGATCCCCACCTTATCACCAGCCCAGAGCACTGAGTGCCATACCCAGGAATTCCTTGGACACCTCCAGGGATGGGCACTCTGCTGAAATCCAAGGATTGTGCCCTGAGTATCCATAGGGTCATGGAGAAGGGGTCCCAGCTCAGACTCCATCCCAATGGATGCAGCATTCCCAGTCACTGGGCTGGGATTGCAGCTGGTTCCAGCAGCTTTGTGCCAAAGAATGTCGGGATTCAGTCCCTGGGGTTGTTCCCAGCCAGGGGCAGATCCCAGGAGCTCACAAAGACGCCCAAGGATCCCTAAACAAAGGGAAAACTGGAACTTCCCTTGGAAGAACTGGAGGTGTCCCACCTGCCACCTTGGGATTCCTCAGGAATTCACAGCAGGAACCACCTGGTGTGGGATTTCACTTATCCTGGGAGTGACTGAGATCCCAATGGCTGCTCTGGATCCTCCTCAATCCTGGGAGCACCATGGACACCTGAGATTGCACCTGGACCTAAATCCTACCAGTGAGGCCAGGAGCCAGATCTTTTATTCCCCATGGAATGACATTTTCCCTCCATGTGCTACAATTCTGGAAATTCTGTGTGTGGTGGAGCACCAGGAGCTTCCGGGGCCACCTGGACCCCAGCCTCACCTGGAGCTGTTCTGTGGATCCTCACCTGGATTCCATGGATCCACCAGTGAGCCCTGACCTGCATCCAGACCTTTTATCCACTCAGGATCTGCATGGAATCACATTTTCCCTCCAAGTGCTACAATCCTGGAAGTTCAGCTCTGTCCTGGAGCACCACGACCTGCTGGAGGCCACCTGGATCCCACCCTCACCTGGAGCTGTTCCATGGATCCTCACTTGGAGCTGTTCCATGGATCCACCTGTTAGCCCTGACCTGCATCCAGACCTTTTATCTCCTTGGGATCAGGATGGAATGACATTTTCCCTCCATGTGCTACAATCCTGGAAGTTCAGCTCTCTCCAGGTGTGCTGGAGCACCAGGAGCTTCCGGGGCCACCTGGACCCCAGCCTCACCTGGAGCTGTTCCATGGATCCTCACCTGGATTCCATGGATCCACCAGTGAGCCCTGACCTGCATCCAGACCTTTTATCCACTCAGGATCTGCATGGAATCACATTTTCCCTCCAAGTGCTACAATCCTGGAAGTTCAGCTGTGTCCTGGATCACCAGGACCTGCTGGAACAACCTGGATCCCACCCTCACCTGGAGCTGTTCCATGGATCCTCACCTGGAGCTGTTCCATGGATCCACCTGTTAGCCCTGACCCCCATCCAGACCTTTTATCCCCTCGGGATCAGGATGGAATCACATTTTCCCTCCATGTGCTACAATCCTGGAAGTTCAGCTGTGTCCTGGATCACCAGGACCTGCTGGAACCACCTGGATCCCACCCTCACCTGGAGCTGTTCCATGGATCTTCCGAGGGCAGGAGACGCGCTTGGAGCAGCGCTGGGATGACGTTGCCCTTTCCCAACAGTCCAAGCCCTCCCAATTCCCCCACGATCCCACATCCAGGAGCCCCTCATCCCGTTACCTCCGGAAGCTCCTCTCCGTGGATTGCTGGTTGGATTTCCCGGGAGAGGCGTCGGAGCCGTGCCGGTGGCCGGACAGGAGGCTGTCGGTCTCCAGGGAATACCTTCCATCCCCCTCCGAGTGCACGCTGGGCGTCTCCAGGAATTCCTTGTCATTCCAGGTGCTGCCCACCGTCCCATCCAGGGCCTGGTAGCGGATCTCGATGGAGATGCTGGTCTGGAAGACAGGGAGATGCAATCAGCGCCCGCGGAATATCCCAGGAAACCCAAAAAAGTGGGAAGAGCATCGGCTGTTGGATGTTTTAGCCTCGCTGATCCCAAAATTTCTCCGTTCCTGAACACTTGGAGAGCAGCTCTTGGCTGGAGAGGGATCTGACCATGGTGCTGAATCATCAGGAATTCCCGGTGTATCCCAGACCTGTCAAATCCCCAGGAGAGCTGCAAACCCTGGGAGCAGCTGGAGGCACCAGGAGCAGAGCCGTGTATCCTGGTCCATCACTTTGTTGGGAATTTTACCCTGGGATACTGCTAATCCATGGATTTGTGGTGCTTTACTCCAGCCTGGTCCCATCTCCGGGCAGGGCAGGGATTTTTTTAGGAATGGGAGTCTTGGATTGGTCCTGGTTTGGATCTCTCATTCCGGCCATGATCAGTCCGGGTGGGACCTGGGGACACGGAGGGAGCTGGTGGACCATGGAATCCTGGAATGCTTTGGGTGGGAAGGGACCTTAAAACTCATCCCGTTCCCATTCCACCTCCCCCTATCCCAGGCTGCTCCAAGCTCATCCAACCTTTCCTTGGACACTTCCAGGGATCCAGGGACAGACACAGCTTCTCTGGGAATTCCATCCCAGCCCCTCCTCGCCAGGAATTCCTTCCCAATATCCCATATCCCATCTCTAATCTGGACCTCCTTGGATTAACCAACTCTGAGTAAATTCCTCTCCCTTTTCCATGAGATCATTCCCATCTTACTCCAGGTTTCAGCAAATTCAGGTCTGGAGCTTTCAAGTCTTTTTCTCCCTAAAATCTTTCATTTTTTTCTCCCTAAAATCTTTCCCCCGATTCCAAATGGAATTGAGTCTGTGGGATTTCACCCTGCTGGCTTTGCTGCCATGGCCAAAATCCTTCTAAAAGCTCAGATTCGGACAAAGCAAATTGAGGGGAAAAAGCCAAAAACCAATTCCCTCTCCTTAAAAAAAATATCTTTTTTGAAAAGCTGACAGCTGCTGCTGAGATTAAAGTACAAGGAAAAAGCACTTTTCCACCTCCACTCTGCTTCCATGGAGAAATTATCTGTTATTTTAGGTTCAAAAACAACGAATTTTAGATAAAAACACAAAAAAAGAGGTTAAAAAGATGGGAACATTTCTTACAGAAATCCTCCTTTCCCCATGTTTATGTTTAAGAGGAGGAGCAGCCTCCTCATTTTCTCCGAACAAGGGGATGATGGAAGGCTGTAAAATCCAAGATTTGGGAAGATAACAGCGATTCCACGGGGATTCTGTACATTCCGAACGTGACAGCCAAAGGGTGACTCAGTCCCAGCTGGGAATGGAGCTCTGGGGGCAGGTTTTGATTGATTTCTCTTTTTCTTTTTTTTTTTTTTTTTTTTTTTTTTTTGGCAAAACTCAAATTTGAGTCAATCAGACCTAATTTCCCCTCTGTTACCCCCACAAAGCTGTTGGAGAATGTAAAAAAAAAAAAAAAAACAAAAACGGAAATGAGGAGGAAAAACAGGGATCAAAGTTGGAATGTTTAGATTTTCACATTTTCTGACATTTGGGGTTAAAATCTCCTTTTCCAGATGGATTTAGGAATTTAAAAATCCTTTCAAGACAGGAAAAATGAAGGATATAGCAAAGTGAAAGATTTATGGGATGAGTGGGATCATCCCTTGGAAGGGCAATTAGGAGGTGTGGGCTGGAATCAGGAGAAATTTCTGATGGAAACAATGGAACGGGAAAGAAAATGAAGAAGGAGAAACATCCCTGCAGAGCTGGGAGGGGTTGATCTTTCCCTGGGGGTTTTAAATTGATTTTTTATGGATTTTTTTTCCCTACTCCTTGAGAAAAAATTAATTCAGAGTCATCCCGGTTTTTCTGTTGTAGGAGACTGGACACGGCCGGAATTTTGCTCCTGGCTCTGGCGTTCCTGGAGTTTTTAATTTCCTGGCCAAGGCAATAAAGTCAGGAGGGAGGATGGGAGCTGCCAGGAATGGTTTTCAGCCAGCGCAGAAAAAGGAAAAAATAATTTGCAACCTTTCCTTCAGGTTCCATTATGGAAAAATGAGGCAATTCCCAGAAAGTGCCTCAGCATGGGTGGGAAAGGACCTTAAATCCCATCCTGTTCCTATCCTGACACCTCCCAGGATCCAGGGTGCTGCCAGGGATCCAGGGATTCTCTGGGAATTCCAGCCCAGCCCCTCCCCACACTCCAGCCCTTTCCCAAATCCCAGCTCTCATTTCCCTCTGCAAAAGGCTCCGAGGATTCCCTGGATCCTTCCCTGATCCAGCTGCACATTCCCAGCTCTCCCAGCCTGGCATTGGATCCATCCCCATCCCAACTCTTCTCTGGGAAGGATTTTTGAGGATCCAGGGGCTTCACTGGGAATTTGGGATCCTCTTTCCCTTTTCCATCCCCAACTTCCATAAAACTCCCACGGGATGGATTCTGAGTATCCTTTATCCCAGAATCCCCGACACTTCCCACTATCCCAGGTGGTTCCAACCTTTCCTTTGAGACACTGCCAGGGATCCAGGGATTCTCTGGGAATTCCAGCCCAGCCAGGAATTCCTTCCCAAGATCCCAGCCCAAGCTCCCCATTCCCAGTGGGAGCCATTCCCTGGCTCCTGCCCCTCCATTCCTTTCCCAAATCCCAGCTCTCCTGGAGCCCCTTGAGGCTCGGGAAGCGGCTCCAAGGATTCCCTGGATTTTCCCCTGATCCAGCTGCACATTCCCAGCTCTCCCAGCTCCGTGGCTTCTTCTGGACTCTAACTCTGTTTTCCCAGGACATTGGATCACAGGAAAATCCCTGAGGCAGCAGCTCCTCTCCTGGAATCCCGTCATTTCCACCCCTCTGGGAAAAGCAGGATGAGGATCCCGCCCAGTCTGGGGTCCCCACCCCTCATCCCGAGCCCCCATCCCGCAGGAAAAGCTCCCCCTGTTCGGATCAGCCGCCGTTTCCCTCGCTGAGTTCCCATCTCCCAGGAGCCGTTTCCCATGGAAACGGAGTTTTGGAACTCGCTTGGATACGCAGCTATTTCTGACCCTGATATCCAGCCCGGGGGTTCCATTAGAAATCAGCCTCCCCCTTTTCCCGGGAAGCCGCTGCCTCATCCAGCACCAAGGACAGGGGCAGATGCGCGGAATTCTTGGAATGAGCAGGGGGGAGAGCAGGATTCCATGAAGTGGCTTCTCCTGGGGGGATAGCGGGAATTGGACCAATGGAAACCAGGAATCCAGTCCTGAGGAGGGAGGGAAAATGCAAGGAGTGCAGATGTGCTTGGGAAAAAAATAATCCCAGCTGCTCTCTGGTTTATTGGGAAGTTGCCTGATTAGAATTGCACTCTCAAGGAGGAAAATCCCGTATTTTTAGGATCCTTCAGCTGTCACATGGGGCAGAGAGGAAAAATCAACGGGTGGAAGTTGAGCTCTCCCAAATTCCTGATGGTAAAATAATGAGGATTTTGGAATGAAATAACCCAGGCATGAGAAGGGGGCTCTGAGCCAGGGCTTGGGATGGAATCCTGGAATCTCAGACTGGAATCTGATCTCATTCCAACCCTGACACCTCCCCTGTCCCAGGCTGCTCCAAGCCTCATCCAGCCTGGCCTTGGACACTGCCAGGGATCCAGGGATTCCCTGGAAATTCCACCCCAGCCTCTCCCCTCCCTTCCAGCCAGGAATTCCTTCCCAATATTCTACTCATCCCTGCCCTCTGGCAGAGGGAGGAACGGGAAAAGCTTTAAGGTCCCTTTCAACCCAAACCATTCCATGATACTCCATGATAACTCAGAATCCACTCAGTGGGATTTTTATCAAAGTTGGGGATATAAAAGGGAGGAAAGAGGAAGGGGGACTTTTCCTGGAGTCCCGAAATTCCAAGCAAACCCCTTTGTTCCTGAAATTCCTTCCCAGAGAGGAGCCAGGCTGTGGATGGATCCAATGTCAGGCTCTGGATTCCAGGGCTGGGAAAGCTGGGAATGTGCAGCTGGATCAGGGAAGGATCCAGGGAATCCTCGGAGCCTTTTGCAGAGGGAAAGGAGAGCTGGGATTTGGGAAAGGGC